>NC_080682.1:8577984-9229903 GCF_030445035.2 Dasypus novemcinctus
TGGAATCTCTGAGAGAAACTGATTTATTTATCTTTATGTACAAAAGGATAAAAGACATGGATGGAGCTCAGGGATCACTGTCAGACAAAGAAAAATGTTTATGTATCTTCTAAAGTTACTTTGTTGGCCAGGATTTGATAGAAAAACAAAATTACCAGGAAGAATTATATATGGTACAATATTTATTATAGAGATTTGCTCTTATGTAATTGTGGGAGCTGATTAAACACTCTATGTAAGACTGTTGTCTCTTTATCTGGTGCCAGGGCCTAAAGAAAGCAGGGCAGGGAAGTGGATTTTGCTCAACTGATAGAGCGTCCACCTGCCACATGGGAGGTCCAGAGTTCAAACCCAGGGCCTCCTGAACCCATGTGGTGAGCCGGCCCATGTGCAGTGCTGATGTGTGCAAGTAGTGCCATGCCATGCAGGGGTGTCCCCCACGTAGGGGAGCCCCACACGCAAGGAGTGTGCCCTGCAAGGAGAGCTGCCCTGCATGAAAAGAAAGAGCAGCCTGCCCAGGAGTGGCACCACACACATGGAGAGCTGATGCAGCAAGATGATGCAACAAAAAGAGACACAGATTCCTGGTGCCACTGACAAGAATGCAAGTGGACCCAGAAGAACAC
The DNA here is from genome assembly GCF_030445035.2 of Dasypus novemcinctus. Taxonomy (NCBI): domain Eukaryota; kingdom Metazoa; phylum Chordata; class Mammalia; order Cingulata; family Dasypodidae; genus Dasypus; species Dasypus novemcinctus. The sequence goes on from NC_080682.1 coordinate 8,578,611, forward strand.
ACAGTGAATGGACACAGAGGGCAGACAACGGGGAGGTGGGGAATGGGGGTTGGTTGGAAGGGAAAGAAATTTTTTTTAAATCTTAAAAAAAAAAGAGAAAGCAGAGCAGGCAGTAGGGGATGGATTGAAGTAGGAAAGCTGTAAGGATGAACTAGAACTAAGAATGATGGACCAGAACCCACATCCATATCTCACTGCCCCTAAGCCTTCAACTTGGATGAGGTGGATACCTGCAGGAGAAGCTGGCACTCTTTGTCAGGGAACCAACCATGCCCCTGGACCAGGAGTCACAGAAGTTGAAGGAGAGCTGGCATTAGCTAGAGGATCTATGGGCCTAGCAGCTGTTCCATGACAATAAGGTAAGATAGCAAATGGGGGTCAACATGAGCAAGTTGCAGTTGCCTCTGGTGCTCATGCACCAACCTTCCTGGTATAAAAAAGATATGATTCCATGTTCACTTCCAAAGCTTGCACACTATACCTATTGTGGATCACACTAAATTAGAACTATACAGAGAAGAGAACTCTAGGAAACATAGTTCCGAATTAGTTAAACACAGTACAAACTCACTACAGCTTCAATGTTAATTTTAATATCATTACCCATGGAGACCAGTTAGCACCAAAGACCTTTAAAGACAAGAGGCTAATTTCATGAGGACTACATACTTGTGGTATGGTGGTTTCCCCAGGCCCAGAATTTTTTGTGAGATGAGCACTTAGTAGCTGGCAGGATCTTTCATTTGTTCCTTGACTTGGCAGTGTGGGCCATAAGAAGAAGTAAGTGGAAACCCCTGGAATTGTACTGATATAAATCAAAAGTGACACTACAATCCTGGGGAAGTTGACAAAATTAGTGTCATCATCAAGAACTTGAAAGATGCAAGGATGGTGATTCCCAACATATCCTCTTATAACTCACCTGTTTGTGAAAAAGCAAACTTGGTGTGGTTATGCTGCAGTTCTGGATTTGATATCTTTATTGGCACAAATCAATATAAACTCTGGCAACTAGTGTGTAGCTATTGAAATGGAAAATATTTTCTTTCACATCCCCAAGAGTTAGGAAAATTACACTCAGTTTGCATTTACATAGCAAGGGGTAACAGTATACCTTTACCATCTTAGCCCAGTTTTATGCTAGTCTGCAAATTGCAAGGTCCAGAGGGACATAGAGAGCCTTAATAACACAACTCTGTGGCCTACAGATGTCTAAGGCATCTAAGGGATTTGCTGTTTCTTGCTCATAAGGACCAGTTAGCATAAGGGCATCAATTTAACGTCCCAGCATAATGTCCAGTAAAATCTTTATTTCCTTTGTTCTACTCTCTTTGGATTTAATTTACTCTTCTTTTTCTAGTTCTTCCAGTTTTGAAGTTAGATCTTTGATTTGAAATCTTCTACTTATTTATTTAGGTTATTTATTTATTTATTTATTTTGTTCTTTCCTCTTTTTAAATGTAAGCATTTGGAGATATAAATTTCCCTCTCAGCACTGCCTTTACTGCATCCCATAAGTTTTGTTATATTGTATTTTCACTTTCATTTGCATCAAGATATTTCCTAATTTCCCTCATGATTTTCTCTTTAACCCATTGGTTGTTTAAGAGTACATTATTTAATTACCACATATCTGTGGATTTTCCATTTCTTCCTCTGTTATTGATTTCTAGCTTCATTCTTTGTGATCAGAGAAGATAAATTGTGTTATTTCAATGTTTTTAATCTATTGAGACTATTAAAATAAATTTTATTGAAACATATTAAAAAACCATACATTCCATTTAAAGTGTACAATCAATGGCATTTGGTATAATCACAGAGTTGTACATTCATCACTTCAGTCAATATTAGAGCATTTTCATTACTAAAAAAAAAAGAAACTGAACAAGAAACAAAAACAAACAGAACCCTACCTCTTAGAAGTCACCTCTCAATCTCTCTATCCTTCCCCTGCCATACATACTGCTAATCTATTTCCATCTCTATAATTTATTTGTATTTATGGTTTATATAAATACGAATCATATTGTTTGTATTCTGTCAATACAATATGATTGTATTGATCAATATGTAGTACCTTTGTCTAGTTTCTTTCACTTAGCGTACTTTTTTTTACCATTGATGGAAAGTTATTAATGTAGTACTGTACACTACAGTCCATAGTTAGCTTTGGTTGTATTTTTACCCATATATTTCCCTGATATTAACATAGTGTAACTTTAATGTCCATTTTTCTATTTCAGAGAAGAACATACTTATATATGCACTATTAAACATACTCTTTTTCTACAAGTGTTCACTATGCTGTACAGTCTCATGTTAATTTTTTTAGCTTTCCTTCTAGTGATGTATACAACCTTAGATTTTCCCTTTCTACCACTATCAAACTCATACATTAGTGCTGCTAATTACAAACACTATGATGTGCATTCACCATTTCTATTCTTTTCCAAACATTTACAAATAGCCTTTTTATTAATATCTATACTGCACAGATTAAACCTCAGCTTTCCATTCTCTAACCTTATTCTATTTTCTGGTGACATATTCTAGCTATTAACTCCATGAGTTTGCTCATCATGTTTAGTTCATAATAGCAAGTCAGCAAGCGCCTGACTTGCTGCACTCAATAGAATGTCCTCCATGTTCATCCATGTTTTCACGTGCTTCATGAATTCATTTCTTCTTGCAGCCGCATAATATTCCATTGTAAGTATATATCACAATTTGTATATCCATTAGTCAGTTGAATGACACCTGGGTTGTTTCCATCTTTTGGCAATTTTGAATAATGTCACTATGAACATTGGTGTGCAGGTGTCTGTTTGTATCACTGCTCTCAGATCTTTCTGAGTATATACCTAGTAGTGGTATTCCCAGGTCACAGGGCAGATCTAAATCTAACTTCCTTAGGGGACTGCCAAATAGTCCTTCACAGTGGTTGTACCATTCTACATTCCACTAACAGTGAATAAGCATTCCTATTACCCCATATCCTCTCCAATACTTGTAGTTTTCTGTCTTTTTAGCAGTGGCCATTCAAATAAGTTGAAATGATATCTCACTGTATCTTTGATTTGCATTTCTTTAATAGCTAGTGACGAATATTTTTTTCTTTTTTTTTCTTTTGCCTTTTATTTTTCTTCTTTAGAAAGATGTCTATTCAAGTCTTTTGCCCATTTTTTAATCAGCTCATTTGTCTCTTTATTGTTGAGTTGTAGAATCTATTGTGGGGTTTTTTTTGTTCCCAATTTCATTTATTTCTAATGTTTGTTATTCCTCTGGCTTGCTTTGGGAATAGTTTGCTGATCTTTTTCTAGTTTCTCCAGTTGTTCTGTTAGGTCTTTGATTTTAGTGCCTTCTTCTCTTTTTTTAATATAGGCACTTAGGGCTATAAATTTCCCTCTCAGAACTGCCTTTGTTTTATCCCATAAGTTTTGTGTGTTTTTTTTAAAGATTTATTTTATTTATTTATCCCCCTCCCCATTGTTTGTGGACACTGTCTGTGCTCTGTGTCCATTTGTCATGTGTGCTCTGTGTCTGGTCATCTTCTCTTTAGGAGGCACTGGGAACTGAACCTGGGACCTCCCATGTACAAGAGAGGTACTTAATCACCTGAGACACCTCAGCTCCCTGGTTTGTTGTGTCTCTCATTGTCTTTCCTCTTCATGCCTCTTTTGTTGCATCATCTTGTTGCATCAGCTCGCCGTGCCTACTTGCCATTCCTGCTCACCGGGAACTGTGGGACCTCCCATGTGGTAGGCAGAAGCCCAATTGCTTGAGCCACATCCACTTCCCTATCCCATAAGTTTTGATAAGCTGTGTTCTCGTTTTCATTAGTCTCAATATATTTACTAATTTCACTTACAATTACTTCTTTGACCCACTGATTGTTTAGGAGTGTGTTGTTTAGCCTCCGCACATTTGCAAGTTTTTCCCTTCCCCATATATTATTGATTTCCAATTTAATTCCATTATGATCTGAAAAGGTGCTTTGTATAATTTCAAACTTTCGATGTTTTTTGAGACCTTCCTTGTGACCTAACATGTGGTCTATCCTAGAGAAAGATCCATGAGCACGTGAGATGAATGTTTAACCTACTGATTCAGGATGCAACTTTCTGCATATGTTTCTTAGGTCTAGTTTGTTTATCATACTGTTCAAGTTCCCTATTTCCTTGTTGATCTTCTGTCTAGTTGTTCTATCTAATGACTTGAGTGGCATGTTGAAGTCCCCAAATATTATTGTAGAGATGTTTATTTCTCCCTTCAGTTTTGCCAGTGTTTTGGGGTATCCTGGTTAGGTGCATAGATATTTATGACTTATATCTTCCTGGTAGATTGCCCCTTTTATTAATATGTAACAGTTTTCTGTATCTCATAATTTTTTTGCATTTAAAGTCTGTTTTGTCTGATATTAGTATAGATACCTCTGATTTTTTTGGTTACTATTTGTGTGGCGTGTCTTTTTCCAACCTTTCACTTTCACCTGGTTTGTATCTCTTGGTCTAAGGTGAGTCTCTTGTAAGCAGCATATGGATGGCTCATATTTTTTGTTTGTTTATTTTGTTTCTTTTTAAGCAAATCAATTTTATTGGTACATATTAGTAAAGCATACAATTCACCCAAAGTGTACAATTAATGGTATTTAGTATAATCATATAGTTGTGCATTCATCACTTCAGTCATTATTAGAGCATTTTCATTATTTCAGTAATAGTAATAAAACAAATAAACAAGGAAATTCTTCACCTCTCAGTCTCTCTATGTACCCCTTGCTATACATAACTGCTATTTCTGGCTATTCTTGCACAATTATTCATTATTTATTAAGCAGTTTTATTGAGATATCCATTCTGTCAGCCTATATCTTTTGATTGGGAAGTTTAATCCATTCACGTTCAAAGCTATTACTGTAAATGCATTATTAACTTCCACTATTTTATTCTTTGGTTTTCATATGTCACATCTTATTTTCATCTGTCTTTTTACTCTTTCAGTTATCCTTTCTATTATTCCTTCTATACTCTCTTCTAAGCCTCTCTCTCCTGTCTTTTACTTTTCAGTTTTAAGGCTTCCTTTAATACATCCTGGAAAGGTGGAGTCTTTTTTACAAATTCTCTTAGTTTCTGTTTATTTCTGAATACTTTACACTCACTTTCATATTTGAAGAACAATTTTGTCAGATAAAGAATTCTTGGCTGGCATTTTTTTTTTCTTTCAGTATCCTAATTATATAATATCACTGTCTTCTCACCTCCATATTTTCCCATGAGAAATCCTCAATAAGTCTTATTGGGTGTCCCTTGTATGTGATAGTTTGTTTCTCTCTTGCTGCTCCCAGAATTTTCTCTGTGTCTTTGACATTTGACATTCTGAGTAGTATGTGTCTTGGAGTAGGTCTATTTGGATTTATTCTGATTGGGGTATGCTGTGCTTCTTGCACATGTAAACTCATTTCTTTCATGAGAGTTGGGAAATTTTAAGCCATTATTTCCTCTAGTACTCTTTCTGCCCCTTTCCCTTACTCTTCTCCTTCTGGAACTCCCATGACAATTATGCTGTTGTGCTTCATGTTCTCATTCAACTTCCTGAGTCCCTGTTCAATTTTTTCCATTCTTTTCTCTCTCTGTTCTTCTCTCTTCAATGTCAGCTGTTTTGTCTACTTTATCACTTATTCTTTCTTCTATCATATCAAGTTTGCTCTTGTATGCATATAATGTGTTTGTTTGTTTGTTTTTGTAAAGGAGCTACTGGGGATTGAATCTGGGACCTCATGCATGAGAAGCAGACTCTTAACCACTTAGCTACATCAGCTCCCCTCTAATGTGTTTTTTCTTAAGATATATTTTATTTATTTATCCCTCTCTTGTTTGCACTTACTGCCTTCTGTCTCTGTTTGTTGTATGCTCATCTTCTTTTTATTTTTTATTTTTTATTTTTTTTAGTGGTGTCCAGAGAGTTGTTCATTAAGTTAGAATGCAGAGCTCCAATTAAAATGGTAAATTGATTTACACCATCATCTTCTTTTTAGGAGGCACCAGGAATTGAACCTGGGACCTCCCATGTGGGAGGGAGGTACCCAATTGTTTGAGTTACCTCAGCTCCCTGCTTGTTGTGTCTCTCATTATGTTTTCCTAATTATCTCTTCATTGTATTATCTCATTGCATCATCTCACTGTCTTGCTCGTCTTCTTTAGGAGGCACATGGGACCTCCCATGTGTTAGGCAGGTGCCCAACTTCTTGAGACACATCTGCTTCCTTCTAATGTGTTTTTTTTTAGATTTTTTTAAAATTTATTTCTCTCTCCCCTCCCCCTCCAGTTGTCTGCTCTCTGTGTCCATTTGCTGTGTGTTCTTCTGTGTCCACTCTGTTCTTGCCTGGGAATCTGTGTCTCTTTTTGTTTTGTCATCTTGCTTCATCAGCTCTCTGTGTGTGCAGTGCCACTCCTGGGCAGGCTGGACTTTCTTTCGTGCGGGGCAGCTCTCCTTACAGGGTGCACTCCTTGCATGTGGGGCTCCCCTATGTGGGGGACACCCCTGTGCGGCACAGCACTCCTTGAGCACTGCACATGGGCCAGCTCCACACGGGTCAAGGAGGTTCCTGGGTTTGAACCACAGACCTCCCATATGGTAGGCGGATGCTCTATCCATTGGGCCAAGTCTGCTTCCCTAATGTGTTTTTATTTCTCCTGTCATGTCTTTCATCCCCATGAGCTGTTATTTTTCTATTCAGGTTTTCAAATTCTTCTTTGTGATTGCTTAGTGTCTTCTTGATGTCCTTTATCTCTTTACCCCATACTGTCTTTCAACTCATTAATTTGCTTTTGAAATTTGTATGAATCTCATTGATTAGTTGCCTAAATCCTGAGTCTCATCTAGGGCTTTGATATATTCCTTTCCTCGGATCATTTCTTCCATTTTCTTACTATGGCTTGTAATTTTTTTACTGATGTCTAGGCATCTGATTATGATGGTGAGTTTACTCTGGTGCTGAATTTTTCTCTCTTTCACAGGGGTTTAGTGGTGAGAGTCTGTTTGTTACTGCCATTCTTTGATTCTTGATTCAACCTGTTCTAGGTCTTTGGAATTGTCTGTGTTGGTTGCCCAGATCTGGGTCCTGGATCCAGTAATGGGTTGCAGACCTTCTTCCAAGGGCCTTCATTTACTTTTTTTTTTTTTTATCACCTCCCCCTTGTGGCTTTTTGCGTGCTCTCTGTTCTCTGTGTCCATTTGCCATACATTATTCTGTGTCTGTATTTATTTATTTTATTTCCCCTACCCCCTGTGGCTTGCTGTCTGCTCTCTGTGTCCATTCACTGTGGGCTCTTCTGTGTTCTCTCGCTTGTCTCCCTTCTTCTTTTTGTTGTTGCATCACCTTGCTGAGTCAGCTCTCTGTGGTGTCTGCAGGCTGGGCAGCACACTACAGTGTGCAGTCAAGCCTGCCTTCACAAGGAGACCCCAGGATGGGAACCGAGGGCCTCCCATATGGTAGACAGGATTGAGCCACAGCTGCTTCCTCCTTCCTATACTTTTGGTTTCCTCATGTGCACTTCCTTGATCCTCCAGCAGATGGGGCTCTTTGGCAGCCCTCTCAGTTCAAAGCCTGGTGGAAGTGTGTTTGCTGCAACAATGACTACAATCATATGACAGTGGATCCTGCTTCAAAGCTGTTCAGATCCTGGCAATTCAAACTTTCTCAGAGGCTGTTCTCCAACCTTTGTGGGCACTTCCCTCCCTTTTCCTGAGTAGGAAACAATTCCACTCCCCTCTGCATTTTCCACAACCAGTCTCAGTCAGTATGAAGCATGATTGAGGGGGTCAGATATATTTAGTTCCATGCTGGCTCCCAAAGCAATCAATGCAGCAGTCCCACTTGGCCTGGAAGGGCTCGTGGGACACAGCAGACCAAATTTGTTGGGCAAAAGCTAAGTCAGCCTCAGGCCGTGTCCCTCTCTCTCCTGTTTCCTGGGAAGGTGGATCCCTGCAGACTCCTCTGTCTGTATCCTCAACCCTAAGGCTGGTGAATTCAAAATTGCCTGCTTGTAGGGTGGGAAAAGTGTGCTGGTGGCTGCAACTGCAGCTTCTATTCATGTTCTTTCCATCTAGATTTTTTTCCTCTGCCTCTATCTCTTCTAGGTGGTGTCCAGCCTTCCCCCCTATCTTAAATCCTACAAGATTTTTTCCAAGCTGTTTCTGCCTGTCCTCTGGGAGAGAAAAGAGTCTCATATCTTTCTAATCTGCCATCTTCCCAGAAGTACTTCTAATGTATTTTTAATCTCACCTATTGTTTTGTTCATTCCCATAAACTCTGTTATTTTTCTCTTCAGGCTTTCAACTTCTTCTTTATGTTTGTCCAGTGTCTTCTTAATGTCTTTTATCTCTTTAGCCATGTTATTCTTCAACTCCTCGATTTGATTTAGGAGATTTGTATGAATGTCTCTGATTGTTTCAAATCCTGTCTCATCTGGAGCTTTGATCTGTTCCTTTGCCTGCACCCCTGTCCCAAGTATGTCCAGGAGCTGTATAAAGCAACAGCTTCCCAGAGAACTGATAGGGATATGTCAGACCAAAGACAGACTAGGACAAGTCCAGCTTGGTGAGTAATGAGCATTTATTTAGGGGGCTTATGTGGGGTCCTCATCCTCAGCGGTAGGAGGAAAGAAAGCATTTTCCGAGCTGGATCATCTGCAGTAACTGTCAGAGGAGAGGGGTCTTTTATGAGGCATGTCTATGTATAGCTGAGGGGGGAGCTAACTTCTAAAGAATGCGATGAATAGCCAAAGGGACATGACTTGACAATAATTATCAAGGCATGCAGGGGAGACACGTGACTTTTACAGGAACCAGATCCTAAAGGAACTGATGTTTTCAGCAGAGCAGAAGTTATACATTGGTGGAAAGGTTTATTGATAGAGGGATGTTCAGGCAGTTTGGGGGAAAACAGATACCATGGCAGGCTTCTGGAAAAAACAGGTTAAGCATTCTAATGCAAGATCTGTTGCTCAGCCATGAGTTACAGGGACTTGCTGTTTTAACTATTTAGGAATGCTGCTCTTATTTGGAGCGAAGGGTTGGGAGAGAAAATAAAGTCATATCTTCCTTTTTCTTGGTATGGTTTGTAATTTTTTGCTGATGTCTAGACATCTAATCATGATGGTGAGTTTACTCTGATGTTCAGTTTCTCCATCTTGCCTAGGGACTTTGTGTTATATGGGTGTGTGTTACTGCTATTCTTTGATTCTTGGTTCAACTTGTTCTAGCTCTTTAGGATTGCCCATGTTTAACCACTCAGACTACGGGCATGGACCCAGTAATGGGGTGCAGACCAGTTTCCAGGGGCCTTGGGGAGGGGGCATTAAAGGTACCCAAAAGCCTCTTATTAGTAGTCCCTTCTCTGCATGCACTTTCCTGGTCTGCCAGAAGATGGCGCTCTTCAGGAGCCCGCTCTGCTCAAAGCCCGGGGGTAGTGTGTTCCTTGGAGCCCCTACAGGGCAGATGGTGTTGAATCTCCCTCAGGGTGGGCTATTCAGAGCCAAGCTTTGCAAATCAAGCTCCGAAGCTGCTCTCTTCCCTCAGCAGGCTACATGCTCCCTTTTCCCAGGGAGAAATTAAATTTCCACTCAGCAACCTGTCCCGGTCAGTAGGGAAGGTGTTCGAGAAGGCAGGTTCTCTCTAGTTCCCTGCCAGCTCCCAGGGAGAGCAATGTCAAGACCTGGAAGGGCGCAACGCACGGGACACCACAGACCAAGGTCACTGGCCAAAAGCCAGATCAGCTGTTAGCTGAGGCCCTCCCTCTCCCCTCTCCGGGGGAAGTGAACCCCTGCAACCGCCCAGGCCACAGCCGCCAGCCAAGGACGGGGGGACACTGCTGTCTGCTCCAAGGGTGGGGGGGATACTCACGTATCTTTCCCACCGAGTCTCCTTTGCTTTGCCCTTCTCTCTTCTGGCTGGTGTCTGGCCTTCCCTTGGTGTGGTAAGACCGAGAATAGCTTTCCAGACAGTTTCTGCCTGCCCTCTAGCTATTTTGGGGGAAAAAGAAATTACTCTTATGCCTCTCTAATCCTCCATCTTCCCAGAAGTCTGGAGACTTGTTTTGTGACCTAAGATATGGACTATCCTGGGGAATGATCCATGTGTTTTGTTTTTTTTTAAGATTTATCTATTTATTTATGTCTCCCTACCCCCCCCCCCCCATTATTTGCACCGGCTGTGTCTGTTCATCTTCCTTGTTCCTTTTTTTCTTTTTACCCCCACCTTGTTGTTTTTCACACTTGCTGTCTGTTCTCTGTGTCCATTCACTGTGTGTTCTTTCCATGTCTGCTTGTCTTCTCATCTTTCTCTTTAGGAGGCACCAGGAACCGATTCTGGGACCTCCAGTGTGAGAGAGAGGCACTCAATTCCTTGAGCCACCTCAGCAGCCTGGTCTTCTGTGTCTCTCACTGTCTCTCTTCTGTGTCTCATCTTGCTGTGCCAGCTCTCTGTGTCACAGGCCGTCAGGCAGGCCAGCTTGCCTTCACCAGGAGGCCCCAGGAAACAAACCTGGGGCCTCCCATATGGTAGGCGGGAGCCCAATTGCTTGAACCACATCTGCTTCCCTTCCTTGTTTCTTTAGGAGGACGGGGAACTGAACCCAGGATCTCTGATGTGGTAGGGAGGCACCTAATTGCTTGAGCTATTGTAGCAAAGCCAGGAGTTTTAAACTGCAGAAAAACCCAAAACCAGCACTCAAGAGTAGCGGAGGAACAGATATATTACGCACGGGCCCAGAGGAGAGTTAATCTCCAAATTCTGAGCCCTGTTTTTCAGTTTTCATAGACTTATATAGGATTGTAAGTGGGATCAGAATGACTTTTGTTCATTGGCTAACATGTTGCTAGGCAAAATTTTGCAAGCAGGGTTACAGAAGCAGAATATGGGTGCAAGGTCGCAGGCTGATTTACAGAAGCTGGGGCAGGAGTGGCTCAGATGTTTTTTCTGCAAAGTTATGCTTTTTATTTCTCAACAATTCCCCTCCCCCCCCAAAGCCCTTATAATTTTTATAGGGCTTTACTCGAGCTAAGTGGAAAAACCATTTAAGATAGTAAAGCATTTTACAAAACATAAGCACGTTATTAAGATTAGTATTTTTTTAAAAACTACATTCCAGTTTCTGGGAGCTGTAGTTGTTAGTTCAGTCCCAAACAGTAATCCAAGCAGTTTGAAGAGGAGCAGGAATAATAGGGAACAGGAGTTCATTTACTCAGGTGATGGCGATTCTCAGTGGCTCTGGGCAATTCGGATTTTCAAGGGACAGTCAGGTACAGGGTAAGTTGTCTAGTTGTTTTGGGTTTTTTTTGGAGTGTGCCCTTTTAACTCTAGTATGATGAATCCAAGGGGCAATCCCTGAAACTTTGAGAGTAGTGGGGGTTACAAGGATAACAGTGTGTGGGCCCATCCAGGTGGGCTGGAGGGGCTCTTTCTTTTTCAATCTTTTACCCAAACTAGGTTTCTGGTTAAGTGTGGGTGTACTGGGTGGTCTAATGGGATGGGATCCTGAGACAGGACAGTTTTGTGTATTTGAGCTAGGGTTTTTTAACTGCTGGAGGGTAGAATCCTGGCTGGTTTTTTCTAGGAGCCTGAGATTTTCTTTGAAGGTTTGAATAATTGGGGGAGATCGTTTAAACAGAATTTTAAAGGGTGAATAGGCTGAGGGCGGGCTAATGGGAGTAGATTTACTCACAGGAGGCCAGTTGTTTTTGTTTTTTGTTTTTTTACGGAATTTGGCTCGGGTGTTTTTGAGGCTTTCATTTATGTGTTTTACTTTCCCTGAGCTCTGGGGCCTTATATGCTGTGTGGAGTTTCCACTTAATTCCTAACATTTTTGCTAGCTCTTGGACTACGGCTGCTTTGAAAGCGGGGCCATTGTCACTGCCTATGGATAAGGGTATCCCATGCCGGGGGACTATTTTTCAGAGCAAAGCTTTAGTTACTTCTCTTGCTTTTTCGTGCAGGTGGGAAAGGTCTTGGCCCACCCTGAGGAGGTAATAATTAGCACATTATTACTAATCAGTACTTATACTTTTGACCTGGTTTTATTTCTGTCAAGTTTGTTAAGTCTTTAAAAGGGGCAGTTCCAGTGTGTTGAATGCCGGCTGGGGCCGGGGGACCTTGGGAGGGGCTGTTCTTAGCGCAGCCTTGGCATTGGCTGCTAACAGTGGTGCAGAGCGAGGCCGTCGGGGCAATGTAGTAATATTTTCTGAGCAGGGCTTTTAAACTAGTCTTTTCCGAGGGAGCTGGTGGTATTGTTGAACCAGGGTGTGGGCGCTGCCCTTTGGGATGAAGACTCGGCCATCTGGGAGTAGCCGTTTCCCTCTGGGGTCTGGCGCCCTCCTTCCCTCTTTGCCCACTCCTGTTCCTCCCGGGTATAGTTTAGTTTTTCAGTGTGTTGTTCTAAAAGGGACAGGTGAGGCACTGGCGGCGGGGCTTGCAGTTTGGGGGCTTTTTTTTTTGGCTGCCTGTCGAGCCATTTCATCGGCTAGTGTATTTTTTTAGTAACTGCATTTGTTGTCTTCTGATGTCCTTGACAGTGGATGATGGTGATTTTGCTTCCCTACCAGACTGCTTCTAGTAGTTGAAAGATTTTCTTTTTATTTTTTTATTTCTTTTTCCCTTGCAGTTAAGAGTCTCCTTTTCTTATAAAGTGCTCTATGGATATGCACAGTAGCGAATGCATACTTAGAATTAGTGTAAATGTTTACCGTTTGCCCCGTAGCCAGTTGTAGGGCTCAAATTAGCAGCCAGAGTTCTGCTCGCTGTACAGACCACCCTTTAGGTAGGGGAGCTGCTTCTACTTGTTCAGCTGTGGTCACTGCGTATCCAGCAAGCCTCTCTCCATCTCTGATAAAACTTGCCTTCTGTGAATAGGGTTTGGTCTGGGCAAGGAAGTGGCCTGCCCTGCAGGTCAGGGCAACTGGCGTACACTTCTTTTGTTACTTCTGCGCAGTCGTGTTCAGGAGTTCCTCTTTTGGTCGGCAGGAAAGTGGCAGGATTTAGGAAAAGAGGTGGGGGAGTTTTCTGAAGCTCTGCGGGAACTGAGTCCTGGGATTCTCCCATTTAAAAGCAAATAGATCCGAGTTGAACCTTTTATTCAAGGTCATTTTCTAGCTACATCATCAGCTGGTACTTGGTGGTGATTCCCTCGGCGCCAGGGAGGCTCATTCCCGGGTGTCATGTCCTATGCTGGGGGGAAGGCAGTGCATTTACATGCTGAGTTTGGCTTCGAGACTGGCCACATTTGAGTAACACGGAGGCTGTCAGGAGGGAACTCTTAGGCACAGTGCTGCTCTAGGCCTTGTTCTAATTTCAGGTGTATAGGCTCACAAGCATAGTCATTAGTATCAGGGGCCCACTATTGGACCCTCATTCCTTCCTGGTCCTTGCCATTGCACCCGGGGGACTGCCGCTGCTCCCCTAGGGACCACGACAGAGCCCCCCCGGCCAGGAACCCAGCACCCCCCCAGCTGTTAATTTTAATTGTTTCCACTATGAATATATCCAAACATTTCCATGCACCCCGGACACATGCCCTGTATAACTCCCTGTCAACCATATGTCCCCTGTCAGTAACATCCCATACCAGTATTCCTCCGCTGCCATTGTTGAACTACTCTGTGATCCAAAACTTCCTGAAAAGTGAAGCCCAATATAATGCCAGGTTCCCTTACTAGTAAAATGGAATATAGTGATGAGTTTAAAGGTTAGATATAGAATACATATTGATTTGGAAAAATTCTACATCCTATCTTTTTCTTTTCTTTTTTCCTAATTATTAAGCTTCTCTTCACAAGAGCTATAGATCACAGTAATTCATATATACAATATACAGTACTCCCACATATCTGATATAAAACCTTTTCCCTTCCATAGCAATAATCTTTTAACATATTCATACCATATTTACTGAAACTGATGTACAGATATTGAGACAATAGCTTTCAAACAAGGTAACATTTGTGTTTACATTGTGGTTTATACTTTAGGCTATACAATTTTCTAAATTTTTAGTTACCTATGTTTTTTTTACATTATGATTTACATTATTAGTCTGTCGGCCCCTATATGTTTTTGGTATAATATTACATGTTTTATATCCATCCTTGCGTACTCTTGTGAAAAGCTTCTATTGCCCTCACAGTTACGTTGGTTCCATCTATTCAAAATCTATTTCCCCCTCCCCTTGGGGCCCACAGTGACAGTCAATCTTCATTTCTTGAGGAGCCATGTTCAGAGATACTTGCAACAGTGTTGAGGGCTTGACATGCTCAACTGCCCTAGTGCCCTGGGAGCCACCATTTCTCTTGAGATACAGTTCCCTCTATTTGATGGCATTAGTCCTCCCCAGGATGAGGGTCTACCTTCACTCTCATAATATGGGTCTCTACCCAATGATATAACCCTCTCTGGCAAAATGAGCATTCACGTATTCCCTAGGAGTCTGTCCTACATCAGATTATCCCCTTTAAGTATCTTAAACAGCTAACTTTCCTAATTATATTTTGAAAAAGAATATCCCTGTCTACATATAATAACAGGCGTTAAAAATGCTTTTTGACCTAAATTAAGGGGGAAATGGAAAGGACAAATGAGTTTATATGGCTATGAGTCTCCAAAAAAGAGTATGGAGGTTGTCAGAAGGACTGCCCTTATGCACACCTGAGCAGAGTCTCAGAGACAGATAAAGTAGATACAACCCCAGGTATTGGTCCTTTTGAGGGCTAAAGAGACCCACAGGTTTTATGGTCATGGCAGATGGAGTTCACTGCCATGTCAGTTGGCCCTTCTTTGGAGTTGGTGTTTCTGCGTGATGGAGCTGGACTCAGATGTGATCCTTTTTCACAAGCCTTTCCTGTTACTTTACTGGAATTGTAGTTGGTACTGGGGTTTAAGATATATCTAGGGGATCTCAATCTCTGGACTGACAATATGATAGCCAGGCCCTGAGCCTTAAGAGACTTCAGCTCCTACACTCTGGTTTATTGGACTTACCCCACTCAGCTAACATGGAGTTGAAGAATGTCAACCACCACACCATGGAGCCAAGAGTGCCTACAACTGAAAGCAGGAGGATTGCATCCAGCATCCATGTGGAATCTAAGCCCCCTCTTGACATAGATGTGGAATGGACACAACCAATCCAAGGTCCACAGGATGGAGTAATACAGTAAGGATTAGAGTGGACTTACTGATATTCTATTCATGAACTATTGTGGTTAGTAATTGAGAAAATGTGGCATTGGTGTGGAAAAAGTGGCCATGGGGGCTGCTGGGTGCGGGGAATGGGAGGAAGAGATGAGATGTGGAGGCATTTTTGGGACTTGGAGTTGTCCTGGGTGGTGCTGCAGGGACAATTACCGGACATTGTAGATCCTCCCATGGCCCACTGGATGGAACGTGGGAGAGTATGGGCTGTGATGTGGACTATTGACCATGAGGTGCAGCGATGCCCAGAGATGTACTCACCAAATGCAATGGATGTGTCATGATGATGGGGGAGAGTGTTGCTGTGGGGGGAGTGGTGGGGTGGGGGTGGTGGGGGTGAATGGGGACCTCATATTTTTTTAATGTAATATTTTTAAAAAATGAATTAAAAAAAAAAAAGTCCAATAAATAAATAAATAAATAAAAGCAAATAGAGGCTGGTTGCGGGGAGCCACCCACAGGCCGAAAAAAGAGACCAGGGAGCCTCAGGTGGTCATTGTCCCATTAGGTGTATGGGTTAGGAACCGGGTTTCCTCAGGCTTTTAGTGGCAGCAGCAGAGTTTCAGGACAAAATATTCCCCCCTTTTCGGGGTGGCCTTTCTCAATTGGTTGGGTCTGAGGCTCAAATGGTTAGATTGCTGCTAACATGGAGACCTGCTGTTTCATTTGCCTTTTTTTTTAAAAGATTTATTTATTTATTTATTTCTCTCCCCTCCCCCCGCCACCCCAGTTGTCTGTTCTCCGTGTCTTTTCGCTGTGTCTTCTTTGTCCACTTCTGTTGTTGTCAGCAGCATGGGAACCTGTGTTTCTTTTTGTTACGTCATTTTGCTGCATCAGCTCACCGTGTGTGCGGCGCCATTCCTGGGCAGGCTGCACTTTCTTTCCCGTTGGGCAGCTCCTTACGGGGTGCACTCCTTGCGTGAGGGGCTCCCCTACGTGGGGACACCCCTGCGTGGCGCGGCACTCCTTGCGCGCATCAGCGCTGCACATGTGCCAGCTCCACACGGGTCAAGGAGGCCCGGGGTTTGAACCGAGGACCTCCCATGTGGAAGACCAATGCCCTATCCATTGGGCCAAGTCCGCCACCTCATTTGCTTTTTGTTTCCTCTTCAGCAGTTTTGTCCCAGTTGACGAATATTTTGTTTGCAACTTTGAGGAACTGGGAGATGTTTATCTCTGTGAACCCATTTAGCTTCTGAAGCGTTTGTTTGCTGTCCAGTGCCGCCTGGATGGCGAAAGCTGTGTTGACCACTCTCTGGCTTTCTAGGGCTTCTGGTTTGAAGAGGGTGTAAACCTTGAATATTTTGCAGAGTCACTCATAAACATTTCCAGGAGGTTTTTTTTTCAGGCTTTCAAGTGACAGAGGCCGTTTTGGACATGTTTGTGGGCCGCCTGGC
Source organism: Dasypus novemcinctus (assembly GCF_030445035.2). Lineage (NCBI taxonomy): Eukaryota > Metazoa > Chordata > Mammalia > Cingulata > Dasypodidae > Dasypus > Dasypus novemcinctus. The sequence goes on from NC_080682.1 coordinate 8,595,251, forward strand.
TCTTTCCCGTGCCCCCCGGAGGAGGGTTTTTCGATACTGCTGAAGGGCAGCCTGTCTCTGATCTGTGTTGAAGTCCCAGGCCAGTTGAGCTTTTGGTGCCGCTTCTCGGGCCCATTCCTCTGGCTCCAAGACACCCGCCGGGGCCTCTTCTAGCAACCACTTTCTGGCTTCCACGAGGATCCGGCGCTCTCCTCCGTCCTGAGCCGGGTTAGGAGGAGCTGGTGGCAATCATCCCAAGGGGGGCAGCCGGGGGTTCCAGTGACTGCCTGCCAAACTGCATGGACCTCGGCCACCTCTAGGGCTGTCTCTGAGGGCTAGTTAACATCAAACTTAGGCTTCTCTACTTTGCAGAGTCCAGCGATTTCCGGGGGACGTACAGGCACTATCATTCCCAGAAAAGCCCTTTTTGAAAAATTTTAACATATAATTTAAGACTGTGAGTTTGGATTGTCACGATCCCATCCCCAACCCGATGTTGCAGGACAAACAAAAGAGGGAAGCCCCTCACGAGGCTATTCAGATGCTCACCTGTCCACATCTCTTGCGAGACCTTAGGCTTGTCTTAGCTAAGGCATCTGTATAGCGTCTGGATTAGCCATTATGCCGTATGGCATAGCCGAGGAGTGCAGGTTGGGGCCCACCCGGACTCTCTAGCACAGGCCGTGGACCCACAAATTGGATCAGCAGAGGCAAGGCTCTGCAGTCCCCGTTCATTCACTCAACCACTCAGAGGTTACACAGTCCCACTCAAGGGACTGCCCTATCCTGGAATCTGGAATCTCAAGATTTTGGGAGGTGAACAGTTTTCCCTTCTGTCCGGAGATGGGCCTAACTGGGTCTCAGAACCCCGGGGCCTTACCTTTCCAGTGTCTTCTGGTGTTGTTCAATCCACCTCTCCACCGAGTCAGGCTGGGGCAGAGGACGCGGCCCACAGGGATCCCTTCCCAAAGGAGGCCCCATCAAAGGGACAGGTGGTGCCACCTTGTTCATGTGGAGATCGCTGCTGGCTGCGCCCATCAACCCCAAACCAGAGGCTCAAAGGGCCTGCTTGGTTGGGTTTCCCAGTCAGGGAACCAAATATTGCAGCAAAGCCAGGAGTTCTGATCTGCAGAAAAACCCAAAATCGGCACTCAAGAGAAGTGGAGGAACAGATATATTATGCGCAGGCCCAGAGGAGAGTTAATCTCCAAATTCTGAGCCCCGTTTTCCAGTTTTCATAGGATTGATTATATAGGATTTTATGTGGGATCAGCATGACTTTTGCTCATTGGCTAATGTGTTCCTTGGTGAAATTTTGCAAGTGGGGTTACAGCAGCAGAATGCAGGTGCAAGGTTGTGGGCTGATTTACAGGGCAGGAGTGGCTCAGACATTTTTTCTGCAAGGTTATGCTTTTTATTTCTCAACAGAGCCACCTCCGTTCCCTGCTATGTTGTGTTTCTCACTATGTTTTTTTCTTATTGTGTCTCTTGTTGCATCAGCTTGCCATGCCTGCCTGTTGCACCAGCTTGCTGTCTTGCTTACCTTTATTAGGAGGAACTGGGAACTTCCTCTCCCTGCTTTGTTGTGTCTCTCATTATGTTTTTCTTCTTGTGTCTCTTGTTGTGTCAGCCTGTCACACCTGCCCATAGCACCAGCTTGTTGTCTTCTTTTCGAGGCACTGGGAACTGAACCAGGGGCCTCCCATGTGGTAGGTGGGAACCCAATTGCTTACGCCACATCAGCTTCCCTCCATGTGCTTTTTTTAAAAAGATTTAAAAAAAATTTTATTTCTCTCTCCCTCCCCCCTATTGTCTGCTCTCTGTGTCCATTTGTTGTGCATTCCTCTGTGTTTGCTTGCATTCTTGTCAGGGGCACTGGGAATCTGTGTCTCTTTTTTTGTTGTTGCATCATCTTGCTGCGTCAGCTCTCCTTTTGTGTGGCACCACTCCTGGGCAGGCTGTGCTTTCTTTGCACAGGGTGGCTCTCCTTATGGGGCATACTTCCTGCATGTGGGGCTTCCCCACACAGGGGACATCCCTGTGTGACACGGCACTCCTTACGTGCATCAGCACTGCACATGGGCCAGCTCACCACATGGGTCAGGAGGCCTGGGGTTTGAACCCTGGACCTCCCATGTGGTAGGCGGACGCTCATATCAGTTGAGTCAAATCCACTTCCCTCCACGTGCTTTTGAAGAAGAATGTATATTCTGTTATTGTTGGCTGAAGTGTTCAATATATGTCTGTTATGTCTAGTTGGTTTAGAGTATCATTCAAGTCTTGTATTATTTCCTTTATTCTTGCACTGCATTAATCTTCTAGATGTTCTATCCATTATTGAAAGTGGCATATTGAAGTCTTCTACTATTAATGTAGAACCATCAATTTCTCCCTTCAAATCTGTCAATATTTGCTTCATATATTTTTTAGCTCTGCTGTTAGGTACATATATATTTATATTTTTTAAATCTTCTGGTTGAATTGACCCCTTTATTGGTATAGAATGACCATCTTTGTCCTTCTTCACTGTTTTTGACTGAAGGCCTATTTTATCTCGTGTTAATATAGCTACCCCAACTCTCTTTTGGTTACTAGTTGCATGGTATATTTTCCTCATCCTTTCACTTTCAACCTACTTCATGTCATTAATTTAAGATGATTCTCTTGTAGACAGCATCTAGTTGGGTGGCGCTTTTTTATCTGTTCTGCCAATCTCCACCTTTTGACTGGAGAGTTTAATTCATTTACATTTAAAGTCACTACTGATAATGTAGGACATTCTTCTGCCATTTTGCTGTTTAGTCCTTGTAAGTCTTATACATTTTTTGTCCTTTAATTCTTCCATTAATGCCTACCTTCATATTTACTTGATTTTTTGTACTGTACCATATTAAGCCCCTTCTGATCTCCATCTGGATAACTTCTTCATATATTTTCCTTGTGGTTACCATGAGGTTACAATTTAACACCCGAAATTTATAACAATCATCTGATTTGAGACCGACTTGACATCAACAGCATACATATACACTGTTCTTACACATCTCTGTGCCCCACCTTTTTTCCTATTTGTTACTAATTATATCTTTGTACATAATATGTCCAAAAACATAGATTTATCATTACTTTTTATGCATTTACTGTAGGAAGTAAGAAGTGGAGTTATATACCAAAAAAAAAAAAATACAATACAATAGTAGTGACATTTAGAATTCCCCAAATGGCTACCTTTACCAAAGGATTTATTTCTTTACGATGTTTTGAACCACTATCTGGTGTTCTTTCCTTTCAGTCTGAAGAACTCCCTTTAGAATTGCTTGTAGGGCAGATCTAGTGGTGGGAACTTCCTCGACTTTTTAAAATCTGGGAATATCTTAATCTCTCCCTTGTTTTTAAAAATTTTTATTAGAGAAATTGTGAGTTTACAAAACAATCGTGCATAATGTGCAGAATTCCCATACATCGCCCCTCCACCAACACCTTACATTGATGCGGAGGATTTGTTACAGATTATGAAAGAACATAATCAGACTCTCACCTCTAACTATGGTCCATAGCGTACACTTGGTATATTTTTTCCATTCACCCCCTGTGGCAGTTTGAGATTGCTTTATGAATCCCCAAAAGAGAAAGAATATGTTTCTACACTAATCTATTCCTCTAGGTTTGATACCCTTTAATTGTATTAAATTCAGCCAGGGGCCTTTGATTAGATTACCTGTAAAATCAGAGCTTTTGGAGTCAGCTACATCAGTAAGGAGTGACTCAAGGCGGGCCCTCACCCCCTTGCTGGGCCTTATATAAATGAACTCTCACTCAGAAGACACATGGGAAGAGAGAGCTCTGTCCTTTTTCGATCCTGCCATGTGTCAGAAAGGAGAAGGCTCAAACAAACATTTAAAGCCCCAGTGAGAGATGAACCATCTTGCCCGATAGCTTACAGCTGACCTTGGGAAGGAACCGAGACTGATAGAGCCGGTCTGGAAAGAAACAAGCCCTATGCCAGGAGAGAGAGGACTTCACTTAAGCACGGGTTCTTAAGAGGCTGGGCCCCCAGAGCCTGAGAGGAAGAGGAAGCCCAGACAGGAAGGTGGAGGCCAGATGTAAATCAGCCACCATCTTGGTTCAACCTTGAGTTTGAAAGCAACCTTGAGTTGGACTCTTTAGGACCTTGTAACTGTGAGATTTTACTCCAAATAAATACCCTTTATAAAAGCCCACAGATTCCTGGTAATTGGCATTGGAAGCCGTTTGGCAGACTAATAGGCCACCTATTTTTAGCACTCTGTGTTAGTATTGTACTTTTGATACAGTTCATGAGCGAACACTCTCCTATTTGTACTGTTAACCAGAGTCCATCTCCCACCACATGGTTCACTGTGTTATACATCCCATGCGCTGTACATTCTATCCAAAGTGTGCACTCAGTGGCTCTCACTTTCATCATAGAGTTGTGCCGTCATAGCCCCAGTAAACCTTTGAACATTTTCCTTAATCCCAAAGAAAAAATCCCATACCCCCCAAAATTGACCCTTAGCATTGATATAGTACCTTCTTTGACACTGATGCAAGAATATTATAATATTGCTGTTAACTATAGTCCTTAAGTTACATGGATTGCATTTTCCCCATGCATCAGTATAGCCTTACCACCTTGTAATAGTGACATACACTTGTTCTATTTATAGAAGAACATTCTTTTATTTGTACTATTAACCATAATCCTCATCCACTTCCGGTTCCCTATGTTATTCAGACCCCAGATTATTCTCTAGCTTTCTTTCAGTTGACATTTGTATCCCTAGACTAACCCTTTCAGCCACAATCCCATTTATAAACCAGCCCTGTTAGTTATACTCTCTATAATGTGTTACCATTAACTCTATCCATTTCCACATTTTTACATGTCAAGTTAATTGAAAATTCTACATACATTAAGCGTCAGTACCCCTTCTCAGTTCTCATCCTATCTCCTAGTAACCTGTAGTCTAGGTTTTAACTCCATGTGTTTATTCTTTGTATTTAGTTTATATTAGTGAGACCATGTAATAATTGTCCTTTTGAGTCTCACTTATTTCACTTAGCGTGATGTCCTCAACGTTCATCCATGTTATCTTTTTTTTTTTTTTAGATTTATTTATTTATTTAATTCCCCCGCTTCCCCGGTTGTCTGTTCTCTGTGTCTATTTGCTGCGTCTTGTTTCTTTGTCCGCTTCTGTTGTCGTCAGCGGCACGGGATGTGTGGGCGGCGCCATTCCTGGGCAGGCTGCACCTTCTTTCGCGCTGGGCGGCTCTCCCCACGGGTGCACTCCTTGCGCGTGGGGCTCCCCTATGCGGGCGATACCCCTGCGTGGCGCGGCACTCCTTGCACGCATCAGCACTGCGCATGGGCCAGCTCTACACGGGTCAGGAAGGCCCGGGGTTTGAACCGCGGACCTCCCATGTGGTAGACGGACACCCTAACCACTGGGCCAAGTCCGTTTTCCCCATCCATGTTATCTTAAGTGTCCCAATTTCATTTCTTTTTTTTTTTTGTACTGGATACATATAATTTTTTTAAAATCATGCAATATGTTACACAATACATATGTGGTTCATAGTAACACAATCACACAGTATTTGTCTTTTTGTGTCTGCCTTGCTTCACTCAACATAAAGTCCTCCAGGTTCATCCATGTTGTCATCTGCTTTATGACTTCATGTTGTTATCAGCTGCATAATATTCCATCGTGTGAATACACCATAGGTTGTTTGTCCATTCATCAGTTGATGGACACCTGGTTTGTTTAAAACTTATGGCAATCGTGAATAATGCCACTATGAACATCAGTGTGCAGATGTCTGTTTCACTGTTTTCACTTCTCTTGGATATATTCCTAGTAGAGGGATTGCCGGATCATATGGCAGTTCTATATTTAGATTCCTGATGAACTGTCAAACTCTCTTTCATGGAGGCCACACCATTCTACACTCCCACCAACAGTGAGGGAGTGCTCCTATTTCTCCACATCCTCTCCAAGCATTTGTTGTTTTCTGTTTTGTTTTTTTTTAAAATAATGGCCATTCTATGTGGTGTGAGATAATATCTCATTGTAGTTTTGATCTTCATTTCCCTAATAACTAGCAATATTGAACAATTTTTCATGTGCTTTTTCTCCATTTGTATTTCCTCTTGGGAAAATAAGTCTTTTGCCTATTTTTAATTGGATTGCTTGCACTTTTTTTTTTCTCTCCCCCCCGCCCCGGTTGTCTGTTTTCTGTGTCTATTTGCTGAGTCTTTCTTCTTTGTCCGCTTCTGTTGTTGTCAGCGGCTCGGGAATCTGTGTTTCTTTTTAATGCGTCATCTTGTTGTGTCAACTCTCCGTGTGTGCGGAGCCATTCCTGGGCAGGCTGCACTTTCTTTCGCGCTGGGCGGCTCTCCTTATGGGGCGCACTCCTTGAGCGTGGGGCTCCCCTACGCGGGGAACACCCCTGCATGGCAGGGCACCCCTTGTGCACATCAGCACTGCACATGGGCCAGCTGCACATGGGTCAAGGAGGCCCAGGGTTTGAACCGCGGACCTCCCACGTGGTAGATGGACACTCTAACCACTGGGCCAAGTCCGTTTCCCGCTTGCTCTTTTTTCGCACTGGGCAGCTGTCCTGACAGGGCGCACTCCTTGCGCATGAGGCTCCCGTACGCAGGGGACACCCCTGTGTGGCATGGCACTCCTTGCGAACATCACCACTGCATGTGGGCCAGCTCACCACACGGGTCAGAAGGCCCTGGGTTTGAACCCTGGACCTCCCATGTGGTAAGTAGATGCTCTATCTGTTGAGCCAAATCCACTTCCCAGTCTGGGCTTCTTTATTGGTGTTTTCTGGATTTTTATCCTTTTCTTTTGTATGGGTCATTATTTTCTGTTTCTTTGTTTGTCTTGTAGTCTCTCTCTTTTTTTTTAGAAAGTTTGCTTCCATTATTAATTCTATCCTCTTTTTTTTTTTAAGATTTTAAAAAATTATTTTAAATTTTTTAATTAATTTTTCTCCCCTTCCCGCCCCTCCCCCCAGTAGTCTGTTCTCTGTGTCCATTCACTGTGCATTCCTCTGTGACCGCTTCTATCCTTATCAGTGGCACCAGGAATCTGTGTTTCTTTTTGTTGTGTCATCTTGTTGTGTCAGCTCTCCGTGTGTGCGGCACCGCTCCTGGGCAGGCTGCGCTTTTCTTTCGCGCTGGGCGGCTCTCCCTACGGGGTGCACTCCTTGCCCATGGGGCTCTCCTATGTGGGGGACACCCCTGCATAGCACAGCACTCGTTGCGTGCATCGGCACTGTGCATGGGCCAGCTCCACACGGGTCAAGGAGGCCCGGGATTTGAACCGCTGACCTCCCATGTGGTAGGTGGACGCCCTATCCATTGGGCTAAGTCCACTTCTCTGTCTTGTAGTCTTTTGGTTGCACACCGCACATTTTAGTGTTTTAAAACGTTAGGTCTGGGATTTATTCACTGAGTTGTCTGTTTCTTGAGTTCATAACCAACTGGTGATATGACAGACATTTTCTTGAGTGTCATCCTCCTGTAAGGAAGGTCCACCCAAGGCAAATGTAAATTACAAAGTTCTCCCTGTCTTTTTTTTTTAAGATTTATTTTATTTATTTCTCTCTTCCCCTCCCCCCCGACCCATTGTCTGTTCTCTTTGTCCACTTGCTGTGTTCTTCTGTGTCCACTTGCACCCTTGGCTGCACTGGGAAACTGCGTGTCTTTTTTGTTGCATCACCTTGCTGCATCAGCTCTCCGTGTGTGCGGCACCACTCCTGGGTGGGCTGTGCTTTTTTCATGGGGGGTGGCTCTTCTTGAGGGGTGCACTCCTTGTGCCTGGGGCACCCCTCTGCGGGTTGCCCCTGCGTGGCTTGGCACCTTGCACGCGGCAGGTCTGTGCATGGGCCAGCTCACCACACGGGTCAGAGGCCTGGACCCTCCGTATGGTAGGCAGACGCCCTAGCAGCTGAGCCACGTCCACTTCCTGTTCTCTGTCTTTCTCTGCCTGTGCCTTGTCCTGGGTTTGTGCTTGTTAGTTGCTTAGGAGTTCCCCTATTGTCCCCTGTAAGAGAACAAAAGTTCACCTGATTGTGGAGGAGAAAAGAATTTGATTAATGACCTTGCAAGAATGGGCGCATGACCTGGACAAAATGGCCAGTGCACCAAGCAGCAAGAAACAGTGACATTTATCACCTAAACCTAACACGCAGGTCCCTCTCCTTTTCCCCATGAATTGGGTTCTTCAGGGGTTACAGTCTATCCCAGGGGAACCTGCTCTGAGTTGCCACTCTCACTCCTGGTGCGGCTTTTCAAATTCAACACTGCTTCTCACCATTGGCCCCGCCCTCGCTTAGGCCCCACCCTGGCTTTGGCACCAGTTTTCAAATTCCTGGCGCTAAAGCCGCTAAAGCCGTTGGAGCCTCTTTCCCTCCCCCTTTCAACTGCTCCAGATTCATCTTTCTGTGAAAATTAAACTTAACCCTTTCCTTACAAATCCCCCCTCTTTCTTTTAGACTCTTTAGTTTTCACAATTTAGTTTCTCAAATCTGCTAAGAGCCTCCTCACATTCTTCATCTTAGAGATCTTCCTAAGAGGGCACAATACAACTGCAAACAGGAGAACTGCATCTGTCATCCAAGTGGAATCGAAACCCCTCTCGATACAGAGGTGGAGTGGACATCGCCATCCCAGGGTCCACAGATTGGAGGAAGAGAGTATAGATTAGAGTGGACTTACTGATACTCTATTCTGGAACTAATGTAATTAGGAATGGAAGTAAATGTAGCACTGAGATGGAGAAAGTGGCCATGGTGGCTGCTGAGGGTGGGAATGGGAAGAAGAGATGCGATGTGGGGGCATTCTCAGGGTTTGGAGGTGTCCTGGGTGGTGCTGCAGGGACAGTTACTGGACATTGTATGTCTTCCCATGGCCCACTGGGTGGACTGGGGGAGAGTGTAAACTGTAATGTGGACCAACAGAGATGTATTCACCAGGTGCAGTGGGTGTCCCGTGATGATGGAGGAGATTGTGGTTGTGTGGGGGATGGGGGCGTAGGGGAGGATATGGGGACCTCATATTTTTTAATGTAACATTAAAAATTAATTAATTAATTAAAAAAAAGAGGGCACAAGTAGTTTTGCTTGTACTGTGTGGGCATCTGTTCGGTTAGGGCCATTTCAATGAGGCTCTGGGCTAACCCTCGGGCACATGGGATGATGCAACATCCAGCTGCTGTGAGTACCCCAGCCACGATGGTAAGGGAGATCAGGACAGACAGTGCCACTCCTTTCCAATTTCCAAACCAGCTCTCTAATCACCTCGTGAGTGGGTTGTCAGTGCCAGAGTTTTCTGCTAACTCTTCAAATAAGGCTGTTAAGCCTTACAAGGCTTGGTGATAGTCCCATCTGGGGCCATATTATTGGGGATGAAGGTACAGCAACCACCTCCAATCATAATACAGACACCTCCTTTCTCTGCTAGCATCATGTCTAGGGCTATCCTATTTTCCCATGCCATTTGGCTAGTAGCATCCAACTGCTCTGCTGTTCCCTTAACTGCATCCCTAGTGTAATTGATAAATCTTTGTTGATTATAATATATATAGTTCATCCAATCCACATTTTTGTTAAGGGTGACCCACTAGAACAAGAATGACTCAAATCCTGCAGCTACCTGATTTCTAGCTTTAAATTCATTTGGGACTCCCCAGGGAACTCCTATACTATCTAGGTAAATTCAGCCATCAAAGGAACCAGGTAAACTTCTATCCTCTCTCTTTCCCCGGTTTTGTGTTGCTTCCTCTTTTGCAAATGCCGGGGTGAATGGGATGGCCAGTTGAACCAGAGCACAGGTTCCTCCCCACTTCTCGGGTAACACCGGTCGGTTGGAGAACGCCCTTTCCGCAGTAGCACCAAAGGTCTGCGCAGGGTCTGGCCAACCTGGAGAAATTGCCAGCACTATCCTCACTCACGTTCCATACTGTGTACCCAAGGGCATGGTCCCAAGGTCCTGGAACCCTTCCCCATCTAGAGAGACAGGTGGAGTGACTTCCTGGACCAAGGCAAGAAGCCGGTACAGCTTTGGTGTTTCCCTTTTTGACAGGAGGGAAGGGAGAGGACATTGTACTACAATTTTCACCAGGAGGAGCCTTCTGGAAGAGGAGCACCACGCACTTAAACTCCCTTTCATGCTTTTCCATTCCTAATGGAAAGGGTACGATATGAGCAGTGGACCGGCCTGTTGCACAAGTGTAACAGTTGCTTTTGTTCAGACTCTGAACTGTGTATTTGACCCATTCTACCCAGGCATTTGCATCTCCACATCCTGTCTCTCTTTCTATGGTCTGCTTTAAATCCTCTGCCTAAAGTATCCTTACTGCCTTGGGACCATTCTGCATCGGGGAACTGGCCTTTGGTGGGTTTTCTCTTGGTATCTCTGAAGGGTGAGCTGGAGGGGACGTGGTTGATGTCATATCCACAGGGGGAGGAAGGACTTGAATACAGAACTCCCCAGAGGCTCTTTACCTGTAAAGTCCACCCCCATCCCATAGGCCCTGCCAGGGGAAGAATAACGGTTGTTGTTGCTGAATTTGTCTGCTTTTCTAATGGTTATTACCACCGGGTTATGCCGGAGGTTTTTGCATTCTGGTGGGGTATTACCTTTATAAAAGGCTATTTTATCCTTCAACAATTTCCAGTGAGTACAGCCTCCACCGTTTCCAGCAGTCCACCCTTGTACTCTGTAGTCCACCACACATGCCTCCAATCAAGACGGGGCGGGGGGGGGGGGGGAGGTTGAGATAACCTCTCAGTGACTCCGGGCATAGATATTTATTTTGCCTACTCAGAGCACCACTGATGTCCTAAATCCCACATTTTATCACTTGGCAGGTGTCAAACTGCACAGTCTGGGACTCTAGGCCTTTGGTTACACTTACTATCAATTTAACAGGGCTTGGCCTAACCCAAATCTGTAACATCATAATCAGTATAGTTATTCTCGTCTTCAGAAACTTTAAATCCTTCATCTTCTAGTCTCTTAAGGCACTAGACAAGGTGGATATAGGTAAGAGCCTGCCCTATAAGTGGAGGGATATCTTCCCGCAAAGCTCACTGATACAGAGTCTGACTAGTGCCTCCCCACTGTCCTGATATGCCTTCCCAACTATTGCTTCTCAGAGTGATCCTTGAGGGATCTGAGGCTGGAGTTATTTCCCAGGACTCAGACGGTGTTGTTGGGTACTTACCGTCCAGTTCAGACACTGGTCCTTTTACTCTGGTGTATTGGGTCCAGCCTCTTTCTGCTGTCTGGACTGCAGTCTCAGTTGTCAACAAAACTTGATAGGTTCCTTCCCAGGTTGGCTGAAGTTTGGACTCCTTCTACGACTTGATTAGGACCCAACCGCCAGGTCAATGTTGATGGACAGCGAATTCAAGAGGTGGGGTCTGGGCCAGCAAGCCACAATACCTGAGGAATGACAAAGTAGAGGACAGAGCCAGTATATAATTCTTAAGGAAGCGATCCTTAGCCTTTAAGGAAGGGAGGTCTCCAGACTTCCTAGGAAAAGGCAAGCCAAAAAGCATTTCGTAAGGGGAGATTCCCAGTTCTTTCCTAGGGGCAGTGCTAATCCTCATTAGGGCTATGGGTTAGCACTTAATCCAGGGTAACTTTGCTTCTAAGACCAATTTAGAAAGATGCTTCTTTAGAGTTCGGTTCATTTTCTCCACTCTCCCTGAAGGTATATGGAAGTTCCATGTGACACCCATGCTTGCATAACATTCTGCAGTACATGGGAGGTAAAGTGGCGACCATTGTCTGAGTCTATATTTTCCACTAACCCATAATGAGGAATGATTTGTTCAAAGATAATTTTATTTATTTATTTTTTCGGGTAAGTCCTATTTACTTTTTTTTTTTTTAAGATTTTTAAAATTATTTATTTATTTATTTTTTAAATTACATTAAAAAAAAATATGAGGTCCCATTCAACCCCACCGCCCCCGCCCCCCACTCCCCCCACAGCAACACTCTCTCCCATCATCATGACACATCCATTGCACCTGGTAAGTTCATCTCTGAGCATCACTGCACCCCATAGTCAATGGTCCACATCATAGCCCAGACTCTCTCACGTTCCATCCAGTGGGCCCTGGGGGGATCTACAGTGTCCCGTAATTGTCCGTGAAGCACTATCCAGGACAACTCCACGTCCCGAAAATGCCTCCACATCTCATCTCTTCCTCCCGTTCCCCACACCCAGCAGCCCCCATGGCTACCGTTCCCACACCCATTCCACATTTTCTCTGTGGACATTGGATTGGTTGTGTCCATTGCACACCTATGTCAAGTGAGGGCTTAGATTCCACATGGGTACTGGATGCACTCTTCCCGCTTCTAGTTGTAGACACTCTAGGCTCCATGTTGTGGTGGTTGACCTTCTTCAACTCCATGTTAGCTGAGTGGAGTAAGTCCAATAAGTCAAAGTGTAGGAGCTGAAGTCTGTTGAGGCTCTGGGCCTGGGTGTCATATTATCAGTCCAGAGATTCAAATCCCCTACATATATCTTAAACCCAGCACCAACTACAATTCCAATAAAGTAGCATGCAAGTCTTGTGAAAAGAGATCCCCTCTGAGTCCATTTCCATCACGCAGAAACACCAGCTCCAAAGAAGGGCCATCTGTCATGGCAGTGAACCCCTTCTGCCATGACCATAGAACCCGTGGGTCTCTTTATCCCTCAAAAGAACCAATACCTGGGGTTGTATCTACCTTATCTGTCTCTTAGACTCTGTTCAGTTGTACATAGGGGTATTCCTTCTGACAACCTCCAGACTCTTTTTTAGAGACTCACAGCCTTATAATCTCATTTCTCCTTTCCATTTCCCCCTTACATTAGGTCAAACCGCTTCCCGAAGTCATGTTATTATATGTAGACAGGTATATTCTGCTGTTCCGCATTGAATCTTTAATTCAAGGTCATTTTCTAGTTGCTTCTTCAGCTGGTATGTGGTAGTGATCCCTCGGTGCCAGGGAGGCTCATCCCCGGGTGTCGTGTCCCATGCTGGGGGGACTGCATCGCATCTACACGCTGAGTTTGGCTGTGAGAGTGGCCACATTTGAGTAACATGAAGGCTGTCAGGAGGAAACCCCCAGGCACAATGCTACTCTAGGCCTTGTTCTTATTGCAGGTGTATAGGCTCAAAAGTGTAGCCATTAGTATCAAGAGCCCACTGTTGGGCCCTCCTTCCTTCCTGGTTCTTGCCGTTGCACCTGGAGGATTGCCGCTGCTCTCCCAGGGCCCACAACAGTGACCCCCCGGCCAGGAGCCCAGTACCCCCCCAGCTGTTGTTTTTAATTGTTTCCACTATGAGTATATATAGACATTACCATATACCCTGGTCATATGCCCTGTATAACTCCCTGTCAACCATATATATCTTGTCAATAACATCCCATATCAGTATTCCTCCACTGCCATTGTTGAACCACTCTGTGATCCAAAACTTCCCGCAAAGTGAATCCCAACATAATGTCAGCTTCAGAAGAGTCTTAGATCACCAAAATTCATATATACAACATACAGTATTTCCCCAGATCCACCATAAAACCTTTTCCCTTCCACAGCAATAATCTTTTAACTTATTCATATCATATTTCCTGAAACTGATGTACAGATTCCGAAACTATAGTTTTCAAACAAGGTAACATTTGTGCTTACTATGTGATCCATACTTTAGGTTGTACAGTTTTCTAAATTTTTTAGTTATCCTATGTTTTGTCTTATGGTTTTCATTATTAGTCTGTCGTCCCCTATATGTTTTTGGTGTAATATTAGCTGTTTTATATTCATCCTCGTGTACTCTCACATAACTCCTCTTTTGCCCCCTTATTTACCTTTGTTCCATCCATTGCACATCCATTTTCCCCTCCCCTTAGGGCCCACAACGCCTGCCAATCTAATGCCCTGGGAGCCGTCCTTTCTCACGAGAGATACAGTTCTCTCTATTCGACGGCATTAGTCTTCCCCAGGATATGGGTCCACCCCACCCAATGGTAGAACCCACCTTGGCAAAATGAGCCTTAAGATTTATTTTTATTTATTTAATTCCCCTCCCCTCCCCCGGTTGTCTGTTTTCTGTGTCTTTTTGCTGCGTCTTGTTTCTTTGTCCGCTTCTGTTGTCGTCAGCGGCTCGGGAAGTGTGGGCGGCGCCATTCCTCGGCAGGCTGCTCCCTCCTTCGCGCTGGGCGGCTCTCCTGATGGGTGCACTCCTTGCGCGTGGGGCTCCCCTACGCGGGGGACACCCCTGTGTGGCACGGCACTCCTTGCGTGCATCAGCACTGCGCATGGGCCAGCTCCACACGGGTCAAGGAGGCCCGGGGCTTGAACCGCGGGCCTCCCATGTGGTAGACGGACGCCCTAACCACTGGGCCAAAGTCCGTTTCCCTACTTTATTTTTTTAAGATTTATTTTTTATTTTTTCCCCGCCCCCCATTCCCCACCTTGTCTGCTCTCTGTGTCCATTCACCGTGTGTTCTTCTGTGACTGCTTGTATTCTCATTAGTTCCCAGGGAACTGATCCTGAGAACTTCTGGAGTGAGAGAGAGGCAATTACTCTCTTGGACCACCTCATCAAGGATAATTTTAGAAGTTCCTAATGTTGTAGATGAGGCCAGAGGATATGCCTCCACCCATCCTGTCAGATGGTCTAAAATAACCAGAACATACTTTAGCCGAAGCACTGGGGGCATTTCAGTGTAATCAACCTGAACACTCTGGAATGGCCAGAGACCCGGCTCCCAACCCGCTTGTTCTTGCTTCTTTAAGACTTTGTTACTGACTTTTTGGCAAATTATACATTGCTCACTTATTTGTTTAGCTACAGTATAAAGGCCCATGCATCTAAAATACTTAAGAACAAGATCACATGTGGCCTGAACCCCCAATGACTCCCTTGGTGTAGACTGCTACTACCTCTCTCATCATTTGTTTATTCAACATCTGCCTGCCATCCAGGAGGAGCCACCTCCCTTGATCATCTGGGATTGCTCCTAACTGCTCCAGCTCTTTCACCTCCTTTTCAGAGAATGTGGGGACCCTGAACTCTTCGGGAATGGAAGGTATAAGCATCATCAACTTCAAAGGGGAACTAAGGGCGGCTTTCCTATCCTCTTCATCTGCTACCCTATTGCCCTTTGCTTCAAACATATGACCTTTCTGGTATCCGTTTACATGCACCACTGATATTTCCCTGGGTAAAAGTAGATTGGCCAATACTTGTATTAATTCCCTGAGGACTAGCCCTTTTCCTTTGCTGTTAATCAATCTCCTCTCTTCCCAAATTTTCAAAGGTGTGGACTACCCTAAAAGCATACTTCGAGTCGGTGTAGACTGAATCATCCTTTTCTTCTAATAATTTGAGAGCTTGATTTAATGCATACAATTCACAAGTTTGAGCTGGCCAGTCATTGGGCAATCCACAGCTTCTTTCACCTTACAAGTTAGTCCATCTACAATTGCATAGCCGTTATGCCTCCTTCCTTCTAGGACCCTGGAAGACCTGTCTATGAGCAATTTTTCTCCCGAGTGGAGGGGAAGGTCCCCTAGGTCAGACAGGACTCAGGTCTGATAGGCTATCAGATGCTCAAGAGCCTCCATTTGGTCAGGTCCCTTCCAAAGGAAGGAGGCTGGGTTTAAGCTATGGACTGTTGTCAAAACCAAGTCATTTTTTTTTTCATTGTGACAGCCTCATAATTCAGAATTTGGGAGTCAGTCAGCTACCTTCCTACTTTCTGAGACAAAATAGACAAAATCCCTGATGAGGGCTGCTAACAACTCAGGCTATTCCAAAAGTCAGCTTCCTGCTCTCTTCTACCAGGAGAGCAGTTGCTGCCGCAGCTTGAACGCATCCAGGCCATGCCCTGGAGACAGGATCCAAAATCTTGGAAAGGAAGACTACAGGTGTCCTTTGACCTCCCCAAATTTGGGTCAGAACCCCAATGCTGTCCCTCTATCTACGGTAACAAACAGGTGGAAAGGCTTCTCGAGGGAAGAGAGGGCCAGAACAGGAGCTTGCGCCAATGTGCGTTTGCATCCCTCTAAAGCTTCTCCCCCTGAGAGCTTACATCTTCCTTCTTAAAGGGGTGCTAAAGGATGATGGTCTCTCTTTTATAACTACTTTCCACTGGTTAGGGGCAGTAGGCCTTACCTGACAAAGTGTAGAATATTTCTGCTATTCTATCATGGTTGGAGGAAGATGACTATGGCACCCTGGGTGAAACTGGATGAAATTCCTTTATGGCTAACAAGATGGAAGAAATAAACTTAATTAGAATTTTGAGGATATAGGGTTTCACTGAAAGGATACTGGGCCACAAAAATGGAAACGGCCAGGTGCCTAGAGCCTGCATCTTCTCCAAGTTAATGGGCTTTATTTTGCACGCTTTCATCAGAAACTGGTTTCCAGGTCCTAGGTGAGGAAAGGTTGCCCATAGACTATCTTAAAGATTAGACCGAAGTGGATTCCAGCCACCTCATTTGCTGTTTCCTTCCTGGTGGGAAAATGCTTAGCCCTGGCAGGATGGCATGTGGGTTTGCCAGTCCTCCCCAGGACATGAGTGGGACAGGTTTTAGAATAAGAGTTAGGAGGGAGACTTGGATTAAGCATGTTCATTAACTACTTAGAAAATGAAGTTTACCAGGACCTTTTAACATGTTCAGTATTCCTCTGCATATGATCTAGAAAAGATATCACCATAATCATCAAGCATTTATCTAAAATAGGAGAGATATAGGTACAGTTCTTAATACTAGTCAATGCACTAACAAATGCATAAGTCGCTTTTTAAGTTGCAATTAATAGATCTAAGCTCCAGGTTTGCAACACCATACAAGTTGTCACTGCATGGGAGCAGGCCATAATGCCAATTATGTTTAAGTTCTACTCATAGCACTCTGGTAATCACTGCTCCACTTAGCATGTCCTTCACACAGCCAGCACGCTGCGGCACCATTGACCCTAGAGAGAAGCTAGGAAGGTAGGCTCCAGTAGTCCACTGTCCTGGTGCTTAGTGCCCCTCAGCACCATGGAACTTTTTACTTCTACACCTTCACCAGGACGACATTAATAAACAAGTATCTTACTTCAGCAATAGAGATGCCCAATGGAATCAAGATTATCTTCCTGATGGTGCTGCACACACGGAGAGCTTATACAGCAAGATGACGCAACAAAATGAGACACAGATTCCGGGTGCCACTGATAAGGATAGAAGCAGGCACAGAAGAACACACAGTGAATGGACACAGAGAGCAGACAACTTGGCGGGGAGGGGGGAAGAGAAATAAATGAAAAACAAATCTTTAAAAAAAAATGATTATCTTCCTTTACCACCACTTTAATATGCAGATTGAGGTGGCCTCTGACAGTTTTTCCTGTTATAAAACTACTTTTTGTTATTAAAATTAATTCAGTTTCTGTTTAATAATGATTTACTTGAATTAACCATTCAATATTCCGGTTTAAACATTGCTTCTACAAACTTCTTATAACTGTAAGCACATAGACAATAGTCGCTTCATCTCAAGACAAATTTCACCCTGACAAAACACATTCCATTATTTAATGCTACCTTCTACAACTTATATGCATTCAAGTTTTGTCCTACTTACTTCCATTCTGATTTTATGAAAGCCAGCTATCTTATCTTAGGAAAACACCCATTCCTTTAAATAAACCTATCAAATTTTAATCAGCACTCCCACAAACCTTTTACTTCTTTCTATATCTACTTTTTCTCTTTAGATTTATTTTTCATTTGTTTCTCTTCCCCCCACCACCAGCTGTCTGCTCTCTGTGTCCATTCGCTGTGTGTTCTTTTGTGACTGCTTCTATCCTTATCAGTGGCACTGGGAATCTGTGTTTCTTTTTTTTTTTTAAGATTTATTTATTTATTTATTTCTCTCCCCTTCTCCCCCCCCCCGCCCTGGTTGTCTGTTCTCTGTGTCTCTTTGCTGCGTCTTCTTTGTCCGCTTCTGTTGTTGTCAGTGGCACGGGAATCTGTGTTTCTTTTTGTTGCGTCATCTTGTTGTGTCAGCTCTCCATGTGTGCGGCGCCATTCCTGGGCAGGCTGCACTTTCTTTTGTGCTGGGCGGCTCTCCTTACAGGGTGCACGACTTGCGCGTGGGGCTCCCCTACGCGGAGGACACCCCTGCATGGCACAGCACTCCTTGCGGGCATCAGCACTGCGCATGGGCCAGCTCCACACGGGTCAAGGAGGCCCGGGGTTGGAACCGTGGACCTCCCATGTGGTAGGCAGATGCCCTATCCATTAGGCCAAGTCCACTTCCCTCTATATCTACTTCAGTCTCATATCCCTCATTCCATCCTGTGAAAAAAGAATAAAGTATTCATCTTAATTTAGGCATTTCAAAGATTTCCAAACTTTATTTATCAGTATAAGTTCTTTTTTTATTTTTAGCCACTTGAATAGAGCTCTTTTAAGAATTTGTCAATTTAATATTACCACCTAGAAGTATTAAAATATATACTGAACAAACAGACAAACACAGAAAGAATTATGAAAGCAAGGTTGGCACAGAGCCAATCCTCATCTGCCTGGTATTTTGGCCAGAATACATCAGGCAGTCATTTCCTTTCCCTGGGTCCAATCATTATCGGTCCAGTGTTCCAACATCCTCCCTAATGGGCTATCCAGAGGAATGTCCCCAGGTGATCTTACAGATACCCCCTCCCTGGTCAACCGACTGCCTTTATTCCCCTTTTGGACTCTTGTCTAAGTTTCTTTCAAGCCCAGAATCGTCAGAATTTCCTTACCACCAAGGCAATACTTAGTCCTGTTTCTTACCTTGGCCCATGCACAGGGTTGCCTGATCACTGAGAGGCAGGTTTTCCCTTCCCCTTTTCTCATCCACAATCAGCAGATCTAAGGATCTGGTCTCACATCCTTCTAGCTGTCCAAGGTGGGCCTCCAATGGCAGAGTCCAAGACCGCTCAATCAGCAGGGCATGCCTTCCCCTCATCCACCCCAGAGGTTCTCCTCTGAAGCTTTGGATCCTGGACAAGCCCCCAAAGTTGTTAGAAAGAACAACTGTACCTGTAAGAGAACAAAAGATCACCTGATAGTGGAGGAGAAAAGAACTTTATTAACAATCTTGCAAATACAGGTGCGTGACCTTGACAAAATGGCCGATCTGCCGAACAGCAAGAAACAATGACATATAAAACCTAAACCTAATACACAGATCCCTTCCCTGGTCCCCACTGATTGGGTACTTCAGGGATTACAGCCTATCCGAGAGATCTAACTAACCTCTTGGCTTTCTGCTCTGAGTTGCCACTCCCTGTGCCCTACATTCTGGTGGCTCTGCACTGCTTTCACTCCTGGTGCCACTTTTCAAATTCGGCCCCGCTTCTCACCATTGGCTGCACCCTTGCTTTGGCTGCACCCTCACTTTGGCACCACTTTTCAAATTCTTGGTGCCAAAGCCACTGGAACCCCTTTCCCTCTCTCCTCCAACTGCAGAGCTAGAGGAGGAGTTAAATTAAACTTAATCCTTTCCTTACACCTATTTACAGGAATTTGCCTCTTATACTTCAGAGGAGGCAGTTTATCCCTCTCCCAGATGTTCCAGGGTCCTCTGTAAAGCCTGTAAGACTTTTGCCCCAGGCCACCAATTGCTTCTTACATTGTTTCCTTTGTCTCAAGCTGCTTTTGCCGGGAAGGCAAATTTGGGGATGTGCCACACCAGAGAGGAGTTTCCCAAGTCAGTCTTTCCCAGCTGGAACAAGGCAAAGGGTCCACAAAGGGGGCACAGGTCAGCTCCAAAATGCCCAAGAGAAGGAATGAGTGAGGAGCAGAAAGGACATCAGGGGAAACGGACTTTGGCTCAGTGGTTAGGGCGTCCGTCTACCATATGGGAGGTCCGCGGTTCAAACCCCGGGCCTCCTTGACCCGTGTGGAGCTGGCCATGTGCAGCGCTGATGCGCACAAGGAGTGCCGTGCCACGCAAGGGTGTCCCCCGCGTGGGGGAGCCCCACGCGCAAGGAGTGCACCCGTGAGGAGAGCCGCCCAGCGTGAAAAGAAAGAGCAGCCTGCCCAGGAATGGTGCCGCCCACACTTCCCGTGCCGCTGACGACAACAGAAGCGGACAAAGAAACAAGACGCAGCAAATAGACACCAAGAACAGACAACCAGGGGAGGGGGGGAATTAAATAAATAAATAAATCTTTAAAAAAAAAAAAAAAAGAAAGGACATCAGGAGCTTCTTCCACAGCTCCCTAAAGCTGTGCTTTCTCGACATGCCCAGAAAATGCAGCCTTCACCTACCCTCCATACTCTGAGGAAGTCTATTTTCTTTAAGTCTCCTCCCCTTCTTTTGTCTGGGGTGTGTTGGAAGAATGGCCTGTCTCAGAGCCAGGCCCCCAGTGATCCACAGTTGCTAATCAAAAGCCATGATCAGAGTGGATGTGGCTCAAAGGGTTGAATACTTGCTTCCACATGGGAGATCCTGGGTTCAGTGCCCAGTGCTTCCTAAAAGCAAAACTAAACAAAAAAAAACAACAAACAAACAACAAGGCAACACATGAAAAAGCCAACTCAGGGAAACTGATGTAGCTCAGGGGTTGAGCCCCAGCTTCCCACATACAAGATCCAGGGTTCAATCCCCAACCCCGGTACCTAAAAAAAAAAGTCATGATCGGCATTGGCCCATGTCCACTTTGGATCTTGGGGAAGTGGATTTTTATGTCCTTTTCTGGCACCAGTGAGCTACACTAGGAGCTGTACCCCACTGCAGTCTGCTGTGAGAGTTGAGGTTGGGCACCAGTTTGTGCCATGTGGAGAGAGCAATTTACTGGTCTTTACTATACTTTACCAGCCTCTTCCTCCTGCTCTTTCCTGAATGCTTTACAGTATTCTACTAGACTCTGGACTTTTGAAATAGTTGATTCAGACATTTCCTACTTGATTAATAGTTGTTCTGGTAGAGGGGCTGATTCCTGGAGCCCACTAAGATACTCCACTATCTTCCCACAATCCTCTCTTTCTACAGTTTTTAAATCTGTGTTTTCTCGATTTGGCACTTGTGTAGTTAATGCAACCATTTAACTGGATTCAGGAGCTTTGAGAAAGACATTTTTATCAGTTCTTGCTGATTGTTCAAAGCTTGGGGTGTGGAGGGATGTGGAGACCTGAAGCTTCTCATTCCTCTATCTTGATCCTGTCAGGGCTTTTTTTTTTTTTAACCTTCTATTTTGAAATACTTTCAACCTTATAGGACAGTTAACAAAAATAACACAAACCCCTTACAGAAGACAGTTTATGGGTTGTTTGAATTCTATATCTCTTAGCTAAATTTTGCGTGCTTCATACCCATTTTCCCAATTTCCTCATGACAACGTGTCAAAAATAGAAGTAGTTCTTTCTGTTTCTACAGTCTACCTCTCTCCATGTTCTTTCAGGTAAGTGTATTGTGATAGTTTTATTTTAGTAATAACTTGAGGAGGCTTTCCATCACTGTCAATGATCAAGGAGAGAATAATACCAATTAACTTTTATTGCACTGTTACTCTAAGCTTAACATATTTTAACTTATTTGACCCTATAAGATAGGTATTATTATCCCTACTTTATAAAGAAAGAAACTGAGGCAAAGGAAGATTAAGCCAACTAGTCCAAGGTCACATATTTACTCATGGTTGAGTTAGGCACTCTTAACACCAGATCTAACTAGAATCAAGGTAGGACTGGGAACTGGATCACTTGGCCTCTTAAGGTTCTTTCCAACCACAGGGCTAACGCAACTGGTGGGGGCCCATGATACTACCCTGGACCTCTTTGTCCAGTTTTGTCATTGATCCACTATGTCACTTTGGACCAGTCCCTTCCTTTTTCTTGACCTCAATTTCCTCATTCTACAATGAAAGAGTTAGAGACAATGATCCTTGGTCCTAAACTATAACCCAGAAGGAGGCATTTGGGAATTTGGCTTCGGAAGTCCTGCTAGTGACATCACAGAGGAGAGGGTTCCATGAGAAGAGTCATGGAAGCCCTAGAATCCCCAGTGCCATAGTTTGTATTGAGTTCAGCTTAAATGAGGAAGGAAATCTGGGAAGGGGTCTACTGGACTCAGGTCTTAAGATCTCTTCATCCCCAGGGTTTCCAGCATAGCCATGGATCAATCCTCGATGACTGAAAAGGCTGAAAATGAGGCAGATGACAATGGCTCAGTTGTGTCCTCTGCCTCCCACTTAGCTCAACATCACAAGCCAGGCCATGGTGGAGCCCACCACCATCACGAGTCCCACCACCATGGTGAGTCCCACCACCATGGTGAGTCCCACCATCATGATGAATCCCACCATCATGGTGAATCCCACCATTACGGTGAATCCCACCATTACGGTGAATCCCACCATTACGGTGAATCCCACCACCCTGGTGGTGTGTCCCATCACCATGGCGAGACTTACCACCATAACAGGCCCCATCACCATGGCGAGGCTTCCCACCATAGTGGGCTCTATCACCATGGGAGGACCCACCACCATGATGGGCTCCACCACCACGATGAGACTTCCCACCACAGTGGGATCTATCACCACAGCGGGCCCCACCACCATGGTGAGTCTTACCATCATAGTGGGCTCTATCACCACGGTGTGCCCCAGCACCATAGTGAGTCCTACCACCTTGATGGGCCCCACTACGAGCTTCAGGCTTCCCATCATGAACTTTACCACCATGGTGAGTCCTTCCACCATGGTGGGTCATATCACCGTGAAGCCTACCACCATGAAAGACCTATTCGCTCTGGAGAGCCCTCTTCCCCCCATTTCTACTACCATGGCATGCCTCACCATCGTGACGAGCACCCCCACCGTGGCGAGTACCATCACGACGAGTACCACCACGGCGAGCATCCCCACCACGGCGAGTGCCACCACGGCGAGTACCATCGTGGCGAGCACCCCCACCGTGGCAGGCATCACCGTGGCGAGCACCACCGTGGCCAGCACCACCATGGCCAGCACCACCACGGCGAGCATTACCGCGGCGAGCACCACCATGGTGCCTCCCAATTATTTGCCCCCTCCAAGACCCACAGTATGCTCAGTGGCTCCTTTGCCTCTGTCCATTCTCATGGCATAGCCTCCCGCCGTAGTGCAATGCGCCTCGAGAGCTTCACCGAGGGCATTGCTCAGTCTCACAGTGCCATTCGTGGCCAGGACTCCCAGATCTCCAGCAAAGTCCATCCTCAAAGCTCTTCCTCCAAAGCTGCAGAAGACTGGGAAGAAGAAGATGAGCAATTTCAGAAGCGCAAGAGTGAGTCTTGGCCCATCCCCCCAGGCCAACCCCCACCACCCAGTCCAAATTCCAGACCCAATCTAGGCCCCGCGTCGACCTTCTATGAGTCATGAGCATCACCTTCACCTGCACGTGTATTCATTCTATTGGCCCTTCATTCACCTGTTTGCCACCCCACCTTTTATTCCTTGAATTATGGAGGCCTTCAGGCTGTCATGTATTTGTTCATTCATTTCTCAGACATTTACTCTTGTCTACCATATAGTAACAACCCCTGCCCTGAGGGGCTCCATTGCTGGGGGCAGGGAGAGGCTCACTTAAACAAGGAGTCACAGACCATCCAGGGATGCGGTTCCAGCCTCCTCCCCCTCAGAACATTTGCCACTGTGGATTCCATCTGTCCATATTTCTTCTGCTAAACTGTGAGCTTCTGGAGGACGGGGACTGAACGGGTTTGAGTGTAGAGAAGGCCGTCTGGCTTTTCACTCGCAACCCCTCACTCTTGGCTCCTTCTAGGAGTTTGAGAAGCGTGGCAGCACTGCCATGAGCTTGGAGTTGAGGGAGCAGATAGAGGGTGAGTGCCTAATTGGATGGGAACAAGGAAGGCAGCCAAGAGGAGGGGCTGTTTCAGCAGAGCCTTAAGGTAGGAAGAGGAAGACTTGCCAAGAAGGGGTAGCAAAGAGGGTGGGGGTCTCCACACATATCCTGCAGCGCGGGCCCTTCAAATCGGCTTGAGCAGACTCTGAATCGAAGCTGCCACGGAAGGGGGCAGGCACGTGGCCCCCATGCCGGCCCAGGACTGGCCCCGAGGCACCTCATTGCCTGAGTGGGCCAGGCAGGTAGGCAGGCATATAGAGCAAACCCCGACACTCTCAAGAGGGTGCCCGGGACCCCCAGGCCCACCGCCTGCACAGACTTGACTCTCTGGTCCTCTCCCAGCTGGCCGGACCACTCGGACTCATAAGAAGCTGCACTCCGAGAACCTCTTCAGTTTGTTGTTGGAAAAATTAAACCAACTCATTCAGGGCCTCCGGAGAATGCTCCGGAACCTGACCCAGTCCCTGGCCTTTGAGGCCTTCATCTTTATTGTCGTCTGCCTCAACACCATCGTGCTGGTGGCCCAGACCTTTGCTGAGGTTGAGATCCGCGGAGGTGAGGGCCAGGGAGCCCCGTTCCCGCGGGAAGGCCGCGGACGTTGTCCGAGGACCTCCTGCGGGCCTGACCCCGAGCTGGGCGGTTTATGTACCTTAGCTCACTCGCTCCTCATCCCTGGGAAACAGAGCTCATTCCCCCTGCGTGAGAGATGAGGCTGAGAGAGATGCTGCGCTGTCAAACAGCCAGCCAAAGCCTGACGGGCCCAAGCGGGAGCATGCGCTGTTGGTGGCTACGGCCACCAGGTGGCGCATCAGCTCTAAGGATGTTGCTTGGTGGCCTGGGGCGGGGGTGAGGCCCTGAGGAGGTGGCCTGGGGGGGGGGTGAGGCCCTGAGGAGGTGGCCTGGGGGGGTGTGAGGCCCTAAGGAGGTGGCCTGGGGCGGGTGAGATCCTGAGGAGGTGGCCTGGGGAGTGGGGTGAGACACTGAGGAGGTGGCTTGGGGCGGGGGAGGGGAGGGTGAGGCCCTGAGGAGGTGGCCTGGGGTGGGGGTGAGGCCCTGAGGAGGTGGCCTGGTGGGGGGGTGAGGCCATGAGGAGGTGACCTGGGGCGGGGGTGAGGCCCTGAGGAGGTGGCCTAGGGGGTGTGTGAGGCCCTGAGGAGGTGGCCTGGGGCGGGGGTGAGGCCCTGAGGAGGTGGCCTGGGGGGGGGGTGAGGCCCTGAGGAGGTGGCCTGGGGGGGTGTGAGGCCCTAAGGAGGTGGCCTGGGGCGGGTGAGATCCTGAGGAGGTGGCCTGGGGGGTGGGGTGAGACACTGAGGAGGTGGCTTGGGGCGGGGGAGGGGAGGGTGAGGCCCTGAGGAGGTGGCCTGGGGCGGGGGTGAGGCCCTGAGGAGGTGGCCTGGTGGGGGGGGTGAGGCCATGAGGAGGTGACCTGGGGCGGGGGTGAGGCCCTGAGGAGGTGGCCTGGGGCGGGGGTGAGGCCCTGAGGAGGTGGCCTGGTGGGGGGGTGAGGCCATGAGGAGGTGACCTGGGGCGGGGGTGAGGCCCTGAGGAGGTGGCCTAGGGGGTGTGTGAGGCCCTGAGGAGGTGGACTGGGGGGTGGGGGTGAGGCCCTGAGGAGGTGGCCTAGGGGGGGTGTGAGGCCCTGAGGAGGTGGCCTGGGGGGTGGTGAGGCCCTGAGGAGGTGGCCTGGTGGGGGGAGGAGGCCCTGAGGAGGTGGCCTGGGGGGTGGGGTGAGGCCCTAAGGAGGTGGCCTAGGGGGGGTGTGAGGCCCTGAGGAGGTGGCCTGGGGGGTGGTGAGGCCCTGAGGAGGTGGCCTGGGGGGGGTGAGACCCTGAGGAGGTGGCCTGGGGTGGGTGAGAGTAGAAAACCTGAGGAGGGCTGGTAAAGGAAAGGACCTGCATAGGAGACATAAACTGAGGAGAGAATAACAGCCATCTAGGGCAGGACTGGGGAGACCCCAGGCTTGTGTGGGGTCCCAGTGGTGGGGGAAAGAGGGCGAGGCCCAAGGGGCCTGGGATGGCGCCAAGCAAGCCCCTGGCTCCCCACAGAGTGGTACTTCGTGGCCATGGACTCCGTTTTCCTCTGCATCTACATGGTGGAAGCCTTGCTGAAGATCATTGCGCTGGGCCTCACGTATTTTTCTGACTCCTGGAACAACTTGGGTGTGTAGCGTGTGCGCGTGTGTGTGTGTGTGTGTGAGCCGCTGAACTGCCTGGGGGAGGCTGAGGACACACAAGGGCTGGGGTGGGTGTGTGGGTGCTGGGATTGCCAGGCTCGGGGCCAGGGGCCTGGGCAGGGGCCCACCCCTCTCAGACAGCCCTGTGCCCTCAGACTTCTTCATCATGGTCATGGCCCTGCTGGACTTCGTGCTCTTGCAGTTCAACTCCCTCTCCTCACGCTCCGTCTACAACCAAAGCATCTTCCGGGTGCTCAAGGTCCTGAAGAGCCTGCGGGCCCTGAGGGCCGTACGGGTCCTGCGGAGGCTCAGGTCAGACGGCCGTGGCTGCCACGCTGGGGTGGGGACCCCACAGGAGCTGCCGACGCAGGCCTGGGGCCCCAGCCCGCTTCTGAGCCGCCTCCGGCAGGAGAGAGGCCTGGACTCCCCCTCGGCACCCACAGGCAGGAACGTCCTGCCCCTGGCCTGGCTGATTCAGCCCCCTGCTTGACATCCGCCCACAGCTTCCTGACCAGCCTCCAGGAAGTTACAGGAACGCTGGCCCGGTCCCTGCCGTCCATCACAGCCATCCTCATCCTCATGTTCACCTGCCTCTGTATCCTGTGCTGGGGGGCGGGGGCGGGGCAGAGGGGCCAGGCTGGGGGGTGGAGGGGACCCCTCGGCCAGGGGATAGGGCCGCGTGAGCGCGATTAGGCCCCTGAGCAGCCAGTCCTCTTCTCCGTGGTGCTCCGGGCACTGTTCCGCCACTCTGACCCCAAGCGTTTCCAGAACATCTTCTCCACCATCTTCACCCTCTTTACCCTGCTCACCCTGGACGACTGGTCTCTCATCTACTTGGACAGCCGCGCCCAGGGTGAGGCAGGTCCCGGGCTGGGCAGAGGGCAGGGGGCTGGCCATTCGAGGTGCTCCAATGACCCCTCTCTCCCAGGCGCCTGGTACATCATTCCCATTCTCATGGTTTACATCATCATCCAATACTTCATCTTCCTCAAGTGAGTCTCCCGCCCCTGCTCGGCCACCCAGCTGTACCGCCCCTCTCCCCACCCAACCCCTAGGCACCCCCCACCCCAGCTCTCTCACCCTAGTCATATCCTCCTGAAGCTGGGGTAGGGGGCAGGGCCTCTCCATAGCCTCCTTCTTGAGAGCGCCCCATTGTGCCGCCAGCCTGGTGATTGCTGTCCTGGTGGACAACTTCCAGATGGCCCTGCTCCAAGGCCTAGAGAAAGTGAAGCAAGAAGTACGTGGGGCAGATGGACAAGAGCAGGGAAATACAAGGAGGGATGCTCAGAGGCTGGTGCCCTGGAGGGGAAGGGCGAGGGGTTCTGGGGATGGATGGGACCCTGGCAGGACTGAGGCCCCTTCTTCCCAGAGGGCCGCCCGGATCCATGAGAAGCTGCTGGATGACTCACTGACCGAACTCAGCTTAGCAGGTACCAGTCCTGCCCGACCTGCCCTCCGGGGCCCGCCCTGCTTGCCCGTGGGGTGGGCTGGCCTCTCCCTGCCCCAACCCTCCGTCCACAGCCAGACACAGAGGTCCCAGGCTCAGTCTGAGAGTTTTCAAGTCGAAGACTCCAGCGAACTTTCATTGTTTAGAGCTTTGATCCAAAGAACACTGGGACAATCCTCCAAAAGTCAAACTGACAGTCAATTTTTTTTCATTAAAAAATTTTTATTAGAGCAGTGGGAGGTTGTATTAGTCAGCCAAAGAGGTGCTGATGCAAAATACCAGAAATGGGCTGGCTTTTACAAAGAGTATTTATTTGGGGCAGGAGCTTACAGATACAGGCCATAAAGCATAAGTTACTTCCCTCACCAACGTCTATTTCCACATGTTGGAACAAGATGGCTGCCGACGTCTGTGAGGGTGCAGGCTTCCTGGGTTCCTCCCTTCCAGGGTCTTGCTTCTCCCTGGGCTCAGGGTTCCTCTTTTCCCAGGGCTTGCTTCTTCCTGGGCTCAGGGTTCCTCTCTTCCTGGGGCTTGGTTCTCTTTCCTCTGTGAGCTTACCTCCTGGGGCTCTAGCTTGAGGCTTCAGCATCAAACTCCAACATCAAAAACCCCCAGCATCAAAAAGCTTCAACTTTGTCCTTTGCCATGCCTTTTGGGTGGGGACTAATGACGTGGCCCAATCAAAGCCCCAATCATAACTTAATCATGCCCAGGTACAGACCAAATTATAAACATAATCCAATATCTATTTTTGGAATTCATAACTATATCAAACTGCTACAAAAGTTTACAGAAAAATCATGCAGTATGTACAGAATTCTCATATACTAATTCCCCAAAGTTTTCCCTATTATTAACATTTTACATTAGTGTGGTATCTTTATTACAATTGAAACATTATTATATTTATAATGTTAACTATAGTTCATAGTTTACATTAGGGTTCACTTTTTGTATACTTAAAAAATATTTCTCTCCCTCTTTGAGTAAAAAATTAACGTCCTTTTTTCATTCTTTAGTGGTTACCTTTAAAGTTTTTTAACATGCCTATTTAACTCAACAAGGTCTAATGTTAATAAATATTTCTGTTCTCCCTCAGAACAATACAAGGACCATAGAATGCTTGAACTGACAACCTCATCCCTAGAAATTTAGTTCTAACTTGATTTTTTTTAAAGATTTATTTTATTTATTTCTCTCCCCTTCCCCGCCCTTTCCCCACCCCTCCCTGCCCCAGTTGTCTGTTCTCTGTGTCCATTTGCTGCGTGTTCTTCTTTTTGTCCGCTTCTGTTGTTGTCAGCGGCACGGGAATCTGTGTTTCATTTTTGTTGCGTCACCTTGCTG
The DNA here is from genome assembly GCF_030445035.2 of Dasypus novemcinctus. Taxonomy (NCBI): domain Eukaryota; kingdom Metazoa; phylum Chordata; class Mammalia; order Cingulata; family Dasypodidae; genus Dasypus; species Dasypus novemcinctus. Next base: position 8,624,135 of record NC_080682.1, read on the forward strand.
CGTCAGCTCTCCGTGTGGGCGGCGCCATTCCTGGGCAGGCTGCACTTTTTCGCGCTGGGCGGCTCTCCTTACGGGGCGCACTCCTTGAGCGTGGGGCTCCCCTACGCGGGGGACACCCCTGCGTGGCACGGCACTCCTTGCGCGCATCAGCACTGCGCATGGGCCAGCTCCACACAGGTCAAGGAGGCCCGGGGTTTGAACTGCAGACCTCTCGTGGTAGACGGACACCCTAACCCCTGGGCCAAGTCCGCTTCCCTCTAACTTGATTTTAATGCCCTATTTGGTCATTATTATTTTTAAGTAAATTTTATAATTGACGTTTACATACAGAAAAGTGCACAAATAACACTGAGTCAATTTTTGAGAGATCTGTTTGTGACATGACTGATAAGCCAAATGAGGAGCCACCAAACACTTGTTTCTATGAATTACTTCTAACTTTTATAGCTAAGAGATTAATGATAATAGCCCATGCCAGCTGCATGGATGCAGTTGCTTGTGTTGGAAAGTATTTGCCGGCTGCTTGCATTGCAGCTGGTCCTGCGTGGGGTGATTTCAGTAGCCTTCAAGGGCTTTGTCAAGGCCTTACACTTATCCACTCCACGTGGATTCAGAGTCTACAGAGATGAAACTTCCTGCACACCTCTGTATTTCATTTTCACACATCTGACTTTCTGGGTGAATTGGCTTTGAGCCAGTTAGTTTGCATTCTGCTAAGGATCCTCAGAACTGGAGAATCCTATCCCCAGAATCCCAGTCTTAAGATAATCAAAGCCAGAGGACCATGGGCTCCCAGGACCATGGGGCCCCTCACCTGCCCTCTCCAACTGGGAAAGATGCACAGTACAAAATGGCTTATGCCTAAAAGGGAGCTTTGTTGGCTCACATGTGTCAGCAAATCGAGGGGCAGGGACTTTCAGGAATGACTGGTTCCGGGGCTCAGGTGGTGCTCAGGACTTGGTCTTCCAGGTGGCTCTTCACGTCTGATGGCAAAATGACCACCTGCAACTGTAGTCCCAAACCCTCAGTTTTGTCATCCGCAGAGCTCCTAGGAGAAAGAGAGGTCCTCTTCTCCCAACAGTCCCAAGAAAGTCCCAGAAATGAATTGCCTTTGCTCTGATTAAATCACACGCCCACTGTAGCCAGAAAGGAAGGCTGTTCTGACTGGCCAGGCTAAGTCACGTGTCTCTGGAGCTGAGGGCAGGGCCCACCTCACCTAGAAATATGGACTGGAGAGGGTGGTTCCTCAGGGAAATTGGGGTACTTTTACCAAAAGAAGAGGGAATGGATGCCCGAACACACACAAACACACAAAGCTGCTCTGCACTGCAGGCCCCAGAGAAGCAATCTCTCTGGGGACATCCTGGACAGAAACTCCCTTGACCCCACCCTGAATATCTCCGTGACCTGTGGGTTCTCTCCCACCTGGCCCACCCACCCTCTCTGGATCGGGCATCTTCTTGACCCTCCCCCGTCTTTCTCCACATCCAGAGCCGGAAGAGAAGATGAGTGAAGGCAGGCTGCAGAAGCAGTTCATCGAGAAAAAATTGGGCACCATGACAGAGAAGTGAGGAGCTGTGACGGGGTGGGGCGCTCAGGTCTAAGCGGCTGGAGGTCTGATGTGGGGGCTGCAGGGGGAAGGGCCATGGCCTGCCCCTCTGGAAACCGGGCACCAAGGGACAGAAGAGCACCTCTGGGGCTGAGGGCAGAGCAAAGGTGGCGTGGAAAGCTGCCCGGGCAGAGCAGGGACACATGCTTGCTCTCAGGACCCCACCTCCACAGACCTGAGCTGAGCCCTGGAGGATGGATGAACCTCAGCGAGGTGGAGGGGAGCTGGGGTAAAGGAGGCAGGCGGTCAAGCCCCAGACCAGCCCAGGACAGCGGGGGACATGTGGCTGTGTGCCACAGAGATCCTCCTCCCTCAAATTGGGACCCCACGCCCACCTCGTCCCAACTGGCTCTGCCCCAGCAGCCTGGGAAGGCCCGCTCACTGCATCCGGGCTTCCCACCCCCCACAGGACAAGCACAGCCCCCTGGCCCGGTCCTCAGGGCCCTCGGCCCTCAGGCCCCGCACGTCCCTTGCTCTCCCCACACCACCTCCCTAGCACACCACGTACGCCACCACCACCGGGCCCTTGCCCACACTTCTCTGGAATGTTCTCTGGCTGGTGAGGCCAGGCTCAGGTGACTCAGGGTTGGAATAGCTGAGGCCCTGTCGAGGCTCGCCCACGGCTGCCGCAGCGACCTGGCTGCTTCCCCGCCTCAACGGCACTGTCCACCTCACACTGCCGCCCTTGGCCACCGCCCTCGGCCACCGCCCTCGGCCGGGCCCTGGCCATGTCTGCAGCACCCTCCAACCTCTCCCCGCCTGGGCCACCTCCACTTAGAGCGCGCTTCAGTTAATACAGTTTTGGCTTTTCCCTCCTCTGAATTTAAACCCTGCACCCCGCCACCCTGAGCACGAGGCCCAGGGTCCTTGCTTTGGGCCCTCCTGGGTGCCCACCCTCTCCCTGAAGCACCCTTCCCCGAGGCTTGCTTCTGCCCCAATTTCTGCTCCCTGCCCTTTTTTTTTCCAGATTTATTTATTTTTAAAAATTAATTTCTTTCCCCTTTCTGGCCCCCCCAGGTGTCTGCTCTCTGTATCCATTTGCTGTATGTTCCTCTGTGTCTGCTTGTACTCCTGTCAGCAGCACCTGGAATCTGTGTCTCTTTTTTGTTGCATCATCTTGACGCATCAGTTTTCCTTGTGTGTGGCGCCATTCCTGGGCAGGCTGCACTTTTCCTTTTGCGCTGGGCGGCTCTCTTTATGGAGCGCACTCCTTGCGCGTGGGGCTCCCCTAAGCAGCACTGCGCATGGGCCAGCTCCACACGGGTCAGGAGGCCAGGGGTTTGAACCAGGGACCTCCCTTTGGTAGGCAGACGCCCGATTGGTTGGGCCAAGTCCACTTCCCATCCTCGCCCTTCTTATCTCTGGGCGCACCAGAAGTCCCGCCGAGCTGGCAAAGCCTAAGTGTCTTCCAAAGCTCAGCCGGCAGCACTTCCTCAGAAAGCCTTTCCCGCGCCCCCGGGCTGGGCGGACTTTTCCTCCTTTGGGCTCCTGAGCTGGGGGCTCACATTTTGCCAAATATACAAGTTTGCTCCTCTGGCTCTGCCTCCCGAGGGCGGAGGCCGTGTCCCGTTCCTCTCTCTACCCTCAGAGCACCCTGAAGTGTTATGAATTGAAGAGCTGGATGGGTGGGTGACTGGGCTGGGGAATGGACGTGGGTGGGTGAATGAGTGGATGGCCGGGGGATGCAGGGTGGGCATTGAGGTGGGTGGCTGCACGGCATGGTGATGGGGTTGATGGGTGGGTGGGTAGGAGACGGTTACCAGGGTGCATGGAGGGCTGTGGGGTAAACGAGGGGCAAGCGGATGGGTGGAGGGATGGGCGGGTGGAGGGATGGGCAGCTGGGAGGATAAAGGGTCACTGCTCAGAGACCTCTGTGGCGCAGGCCCACGTAGGGCCTTCGCACACGTGGGAAAGGGGACAGCCAGGGAAAGCTGGCACGGGGAACACTGGGGCGTGGCTGGAGATGGAGATGGAGGGTGATGCGTGCCGTGGGAAGGCGTGCGTGTTGGGGTTGGGGGCCCAGGAAGAGCTGTCGGATGGCTCAGGGGTGCAGGAGGCCCCCCAGCCGCTGGGCCCAGCCCTTGCCCTGCCCCTCCCGCCCCCAGGCAGCAGGAGCTCCTGTTCCACTTCCTGCAGCTGGTGGCGGCGGTGGAGCAGCAGCAGCAGAAATTCCGCTCCCAGGCGTCCGTCATCGATGAGATTGTCGACACCACGTTCGAGGTGACGCAGGCAGGCCCGGGGGGAGGGCCCAGGAGGCGGGCAGGACCCTGCAAGGCGGGCAGGGGCTCGTGCTCGGAAGTGGCCCCGAGCAGGTCCCTGAGGCCTTCCGGGCGGCCGAGCCTGGAGCCAGCCTGTTGGTCCCTCACCCCACAGACTGGAGAAGAGGACTTCAGGAAGTGACCCCAGGAGAGGGACAGAGGATGCAGACTCCAGCCCCTGGCAGGCTGCGCGATCCCCTCTGGCGGGACCCGCGGGGCACCTGTCCCACAGCTGGGGTGGCGGTGGGTCGGGACAAGCCCCCAACTCAGCTGGAACGATCCCCAGGGCCCTGCAGGGCTGAGGCCCCAACAGTTTTTAAACCCCAGGTGGCTCCACGTCCTCACTGCTGCCTCTGCACGTGTGCACGCGCCGTGGGTGCGTGGGAGACAGCCGCGTGCCAGGGCCCCCTGTGCCGCCAGGGCCGGGCACCCTGGCTCGGCCAACTGCGCAGTGGCAGAAGCCAGGGAGGGTGCGGGGCGTGGGCCAGACCCCAGCCCTGGGGGTGCTCCGAGGGGCCAGCGTGGGAAGGCGCCTGCCATGGGGACAAAGGCCGGGCTGGCCCAGTAGTCAGGAGGAGACGAACAGGCTGGACAGCCCTGCGTCATCAGGGGACCGGCGGGCTCCAGGAACGGGGCTGCAGAGCCTACCAGGAGCATCAGTGCCGGGGACAAGGGGCCTACCCGCTGGGGACAGAAGTCTCGCCACCCCTCCTCCTGGGCTCAGTCTAAAGAGCTCAGTGTGTGGAAGGGGGTGGCAGCTGCTTCCGTCCTCCTGACTGGGGGGGGAGGACATGGGGCGTGTGGCTGTGGATGGGTGGGCCTCCAGGTAGACAGGAGCTCGGGGAATGAGCCGATGGCAGCCGGCTGCCTGCCTGTAGGGTGTAGCCAAGTCCCCTGCTCTCGGCTGACATGGCAGGATGCCCAGAGCTCCTGCCCCGTGGCAGGTGGTGGCATTGCCCATGCTGCCTCCACCCACCAGGCACTGGCCAAGATCCCGGAGCGCCTGGGCCCGTGCTGGGTGCTGCAGTCCTGGGCCTGCGGGCTCCCCTTCCGAGGGGGCCTCCGCTATTTCTCACACACATGGCACCTCGAGAGGACGCCGGTGCAGGGCATGGAGCATTCTGCAGGGAGTCAGCAGTGGGAGCTGTGGGGCGACAGTCTTGCCAGCCATCCCCTGCCTCTGAGCTGGGCCAGCCGGTGGTGACGTCTCCCCTCGGGCATGAAGCAGCACCTCCCTCCGGGGCCTGGCGAGGGCGCTGCTGGGCCGCGCGGGCTGTAGAGTGCCGGGGAAATGCCCTGTGGGCTTTGGGCACAGAAGCCGGGCCGGAGACACATCTCTGGGCCTGACCTCCCTCGGCCCCTCACAGTTAGTCAGAAAGCATTTCCTGCCGCCCCCGCCCCTGTGGCCCACGAGCTGGAGGCGCCCGAGCACCTGCCACCAGGTGCACCCCCCTGGGCCGCCACATCTGACAGGCGGGGGCAGCAGCAGGGCTGGAAGTTTCCCACAGTCGTCATCTCCGGCCAAACTCAGACACGGCCAGTCCCTGCGCTGCTCAGACGCGGGGGACAGACACGGCATGTTCCACTCCTCTCACCCCACTCTGGGTGGCCTCCCTGAGAGCAGAGCCCGGGGCCAGGAGCCGGGGCTGCTGCTCCTTAGGTCCAGCCCCGGGTAGGGGTCGGGAAGGTCAGGCAGGGTGGGGGCCTTGCTCAGAAGGGCGCGGGGACAGCGGGTGACCGGGCTGCCCTCGCGGCCACTGCGGTGCTGCCTGTCCGTCCTGGCCTCCCAGGGTGAGGGGGGCTGAGGGACACCTCTGGGAGTGGGCGTGAGGGCTCTGGGCGTGGGGGTTTGGGGTCTGTGTCCCCAGGGGGTTTTCCTGGGGGAGTCCCCGTCGCTAGGTCCCGTGTGTTTGTTTTTCTGGGTACGCCTGTGGCATAGGGGGAGCAGCTGCATGTATGGGGGTTTCTGTGTGTGCGTGGGTACAAACGGTGGATGAGAGAGGGGTCCCGGGTCTCCAGCCCGTGGCAATTATAAATCTCAACCACAGACTTTTCTTCAAAGGGCATTCAACCGAATTGGTCCCCTCCTGCGGGCGGTGTTTTCAGACCCGCGGGGCCCCGAGGGCCCTTTCCAGGGCTCTGGGCGTGGCACCATCCCAGCCCTCGGGGGCTTCCGCCCTGGCTGCTTGGCCAGCTCTGGGCCACAGTCTTTCGGGCTGGGAGCTCAGTGTCCCGGAGCCTGCCTGGCTGAACCCCCATGCCCCCCCCCCCCCGCCATCCTGAGGTGCTGAGAGGGCACAGAGCCACAGCCCCATTCTCGGCACACCCCGCAGACCCCTGCCTGCTTAGACCTGGGCATCGCTCATCCTCTGGGACTGTTGCCCACCCCTCCAATCTGAGAATACTGGGGAGTCCCTGGGTAGGTTTGGGGGCTCTGGAGTTGGGTTTACGTGGCCTGTTTGGGGGCCTCCAGGTCCCCCCGGGGCTAGGACAGCAGAAGCTCAGTTTGGGGAGGAACAGTGCGGTGTCAGCTGGTGGTGCGGGGAGCTGCGGGGAGAGGGAGTGGGGGTGAAGGGCAGGGCCCTCAAAGCACACCACTGCAGGAAGCAGGGTTAGCAATTTATTGTGACGACATGGCCCCCGGGCCTGAAGTGCCCTCCACCGGGCTGGCCCACCCCCGCCTGCCCCCTAGGGGCCGACTACACAGAGGTGCAGCGTTGTTTCAGGAGCTCGGTCGTGTCCCTCCACGGTACCGTGAGTACCTCAAAATCACAGTGCAGCTTCTGCGGAGCGAGCACGGGGGAAAGCAGGTGAGCCTGGCCCACAGGCCGCCCCTGCCCCCCAGCCGGCCCTCTGCCTGCCAAGGCCTCTCTGGGCTGAGAAGAGTAGTCCCTGGCCCAAGGGCCAGCGAGCCAGGTGGCTGGCTAGATCCCAGCTCTTTCTAGCCACCCACCCCCATTTTCCCTCCCTGCACCCCACCCTGGCCTGGTGGCTGAGTCACCCCGAGGCAGAAAGGTCAGGTCAGGCCTCCTCCTGGCCAGCAGACCACCTGAGGCTGGACAAACTGGAAGGCCCCGGGGTGGGGTTCTACCTCCTGCTGTGCTCCTACGGTCAGGGGGCAGGCAGAGAGGTTCCCGTGGTCCCCAGGGGTGGCGTTCTTCCGGCAGGTTGTGCTCTCCATCTCCATCGACAGGTAATACAAGATGCCAGCCACCACCTGCGGGGGAGGGGGGCAGGTGGGCGTGCCGGGGACTCCCCCCCCCCACTCTCCCACCCAGCCGGGACCCATTCAGCACCCTGGCCTGGGATCCCGCTGTGCCCTGGAGGAGTTCTGGTGGGCATAAGGGGCCCAGGCGTGTCCCCAGGTCCCAGGGCAGAGGCCTCCAAAGAGCAGGAGGCAGAAGACTCAAAAGCACTGGGGGGGCTGAGACCCCAGGGCACTTCAAGCTTCTGAGGCCAGGGCCCCCCGAAACTCGCTGTGTAGCCTGGAGGTGGAGGGGTGCCAGGATGCTCCTGGAGCTGGCAGGAGGCTGCTGGATGACCCCTCTCCCTCTCAGGGTGGGCCCCTTCACCCCCGGGGTCCGCCCCTCTCCTCTGGTGCCCCGTGGGCTCCCGCCCTCCCCCATCGCCTCCCTCGGGCAGGGAGTCGGGGAGCCGGCAGGGCGGGGTGGGCTCCTGTCTGAAGCACGGAGGGATTTTTCCATCGTGGATCTGGACATTCGGTTTCCGCTTCTTAACACGCTGCTTTCAACGAGGCCCCGCTGGGGTCCTGCGTCCCGGGCGCCCCGCGCCTCCCTCGCCCTGCCCGCCGCCCGCCGCCCCGCACCTGGCTCTGCGCCTTGAGGACGCGCGACGGCCGGAAGTAGAAGAGGCTGTTGCTGCCCTCGTTGAAGGTGGCCACGGCCACCTGCGTCGCCCTCTGCACCTCCGGGGCGTCGGGCGGCAGGTCCTGGAGCCCCCCCACCAGCAGCGGCCCGGCCCCGGCGTCGGGGGCCAGCGCCAGCAGGCAGAGCGCGGCCAGCGCCAGGCCCGGCGCGCGCGGGCGGCTCGGGGGCGCCATGGCGGCCGGTGCGGGGCCCGCGGGCCGCGCCGCTTTTACGGGAGCCGCGGCCGGGGCGGGGCCGCCGAGTCCCGCGGGCGGCGCGGAGGCCGGCCCGGGGCCCTCCCAGAGCGTGGGGGCCGGGCGGCCCGCGGGCCGAGGTCCTCGAGGGAGAGGACAGCGACTGCGGGCCTCGGGCGGTGACTGAATCTCTCTCTGTCCCCCTCGGTGCTCCCCTCTGTAAAATGGGTCGCTGTGAGGCGCCCCGGAACCTACACGCCTGCGCTGGGCAGCGCCTGTCCGGGCATGAGCAGCCAGCCCTCCCCTCACGCAGGTGCAGGAATTATGATTTCCCCTTGACCGAGGCGCCAACACGATGGGGGGTGGGGGGTGGGGGAATGGATTCGCCTCCGGACACCAGCTGGTGAGTGTGAAGGTGGTACTGGCTTTGGGGTCCTGGTACCTGATTAGAATCTGTACTTCAAATCCCACTGAGCCCAAAGGAAAAGAACTGGCCAGGAGGAGTGGGGTTGTGGTACCAGCTTTGCCATTTGCTGCCTGGGTGGCCTCGGACATGTCCCTCACCCTCTCAGAGCCTCAGTGTTCTCACGGGAAGAAACGAGATGGCCCTCATAAGGTTGGTCCAGAAAGGAAGTGGTTATCTCCCAGGGACAGCCACCTAGTCCAGAGCATGGTCACTGCCCAGACCTTAGTGCCAGCCTGCCACCCTCACCCACCATGGCACAGCTGCTGAAAATCTCTGCCCCTTCCCTGGCCTCAAGTTGGTTATGGGCTTGCCTTACAGGACAGGCCGTTTATAGCCCAACTTGGCTTGCCGGGGGGCCCAAGCCAGGCCAGGACCCTAAGCTGAGAGAGGGGGTGAAGTAAGAGGCCCAGGACCAAAGCACAGGAGCACAGGGGACCTGTGGGAGAGGCAGCCCTGGGGGTGGGGGTAGGGAGCCCCTTGGGTTCCCCCAGGTCTGCTCTCTGGGCCCTTGGAGTTCAGAGGAGTGAGGACATTTCTCAAAGGTCACACACCTAGGAGTGGTGTCTGGGTGAGACAAGAGGATGCGGAAGGGAAATTACTGGGCTCCTGACACGTGCCGGGCCTTCCACGAGGGATGTGCCCTCCATTCTCCCATCCTTCTAACCACCGCAGAAGCTTGGTCATGACCTCTGCTCCCAAGGAGAAAATGGAGGGTCAAGGGGAAGGGTCAGTGGTGAGGCTGGGCTGGACCCCAAGTGCCAGGAATGCCCAGATGTGTGCATCCAGGGCCGCTCCATAGGGACGTCAGGGGCAGGACTCAGCTTCCTGGGAGAGTGGGTGCCCCTGGGCGACGTTCCCAGGGCTGAGCCTGATCAGCAGGGCTCTCGGCCTGGGCCGGCTGCACACTTGGGGCTGACTGCACTGGCCCCAGGGCACTGTCTAAAGTTCTGCTGTGGTCCAGACACCCCCACTAGTGGCCCAGGGTGCACGCACTTGTCTTTACTGAGCCTCATCTCTTGCCCATGTCCTGAATAATCTTGCTGCCCCGGGTGGGCCCTTGACATCTCCTTCACTCTGGGCTCAGGCCTTCCAGGGTTTTCTTGCTGCCCTGAGAAGTCTCTTCCTTGAACCTTGGCCTGGGCTGTGGATATCCCCCTCCCCTACTTCCTTCCCAGGGGCAGCGGCAGCTTTTGGGTGCCAAGAGAATGCGGCTAGGGTTCATTCCAAGCTCCAGACCAGCTAGGAGCACTCACACCCTGATTGGCTGAAAGGGGCAAGCTCTGGCCAGGTGCTGGGTGGAACACTGAGTCAATATTTGGAGATGTCTGCACCCTCCATGTGCCCATGCAGTCACACCAGGCTGGTGGGTGGCCAGGCATGTCCTACTGGTCACCCTGGGCTGACACTTGGATAACTGCCCCCAAGCCCTCACCATCCCTACCTGCTTCCTACATTCCAGGGCTTGGTCCGTTTGTCTTGCTAGCTGGGTTGGGACTGAACTTGAGAGGCTGTGCTTTCCCAAGATACATTCTATTTGTCACCTCCAGTGAACTAATCCCGGAAACTTTGTGGGATGCATTGTGGCGCCCAGATAAAGGGATTAGGGCCCGCAAACCTCTCCCAGGACTGCCCAAGTGCCAAGGGAGAGGTAAGAAAGCAGGCTCCAGCCCTGCAGGTGACCCAGGGACGGGCAACCAACAAGGAAACAAAAGGCAGCCCATCTTGCAAGGGTCTGCCAGGGAGGGCCCAGTGCCACTGCCAAGGGGACTGGAACAGGCAATCAGCGTGGGCTGGAGCCACAGGAAGGGCTTCTCAGAGCACCAGTGGAAATGTGGCAGCCTCAGGGCTGAGGTGTGGGAGGCCAGGCCCTGCCAAGTCCCAGCCTGAGCACACCAGGCATGGTCAAGGGGACCCTGGACCCTTCCAAGAAAACCTCAGAAACGTATCGTGGTCCAGCAGGCGTCCTCACACCTCGGCCTGGGCTGTGGCCTTCTAGGGCCCCCACCAGGAAGGCTGCTCTCGCTCTCCACACCCCTCCTCCTAGCGATAACCAGAAGGGTTTCCTGCTCTTCACCCTTGCTGTCCTGAGTCTCTCCGGTTTTCCCTGTATCCTTTCACTCTGAGTTGTAGCTAACACAGAAGCATGCACAGAACCTATACGTTCAGCCAAACAAGTAAGGCACTACCTGTGTTGCCACGTAGGCCCGGAAGTGGAAACTGCCACTCCCTGCCCCCGAGCCCTCCAACTCATTTTTCCCTCCTTCTTTCCCAGAGGTAACCAGGATTCACTTTTTCACACTATGGACTTTGTAGTAAGTCAATAAGCATCTCTTTTTCATTTTACTATCTACATAGGACTCCTTAAACAAGAATGTTTTTCACCTTACACGAATGGAATTGCCTTATTTTGCTTCACTTCATTTGCTCAGGATTCTTTGCGATTCGTCTGCTGTTATTTGGTCACCTTCCCTCCATGTGGTATTCCGAGGCTTGGGCTCACCATTTGTCCACTGGGGCACTGCCAGCCCTCAGCGTGGTTTCCAGCTGGGGGCGTTATAAGCAGCACTGCTGTGAGCACCTGTGTCTGCTTCCTGGTACAGAACGTGGGTTTTTCCATACCTGGGAGTTGAAGCCCGGGTGACAGGGGCCCCTTATCTCCAGTTTTGCCAGGTAACACCCAACTCTTTTCAAAGGTTCCTACCAATTTGTACTCCTACAAGCTGAGTATCAGTTCCTGTTGCTCTATGTTACTAACAGTTGCCTTATCAGACTTTAAATTTTTTCTGCATCTAGTAGGTGTGTAATGACATCTCATTTGCATTTCCTTGATTGCTAATTGAATTGAGCACCTTTTCACACGTTTATTGGCCACCTGGGTCTTTTCATTTTGCCTGCCTTTCTGATCTTTTTTCCAGCATGTACTTCTGCACATGTTCTGTTTACCTGGCTGACAAGTGTCTCTGCTCTGGGTTTTTCTCTTCACTCTTTTCACTGACTACGACTCTTGACGAAGAGAAGTTTCTAATATTAATAGAGTTGAATTTATCAGTTTTTCTTCTTTTAGAAATTCTTCTTACCCTAAGGTCATGAAAACCTTCTATCATCTCAGTTTTGGTACTTGTGTTCCTGATGTCTATCACTCTCTCCTCACCAGCCTGTAAGCCCTGCCAGGAAAATTCTGTCTTGTCTGTACTCTAAGAAAGTAGTACAAGAAAGTTGTGCTGAAAGAATGAATGCCAAGTAGGGCTGAGCACTCTACAGCTAGTGTTTTATCTGATCTTCCCAACTACCTCATTTTCCAAGTGGGGAAACTGAGGCTCAGAGAGGCTAACTGTCATGACCAAGTATATGACCAGGTATATGAGTCTAAAAGTTACAGTTTAAATTCAGTCTAGCTACTTTCTAACACCAAGTCCATGAACATAATACTTCACCTCTCAGAGCCTCAAGTTTTCCCACCTGTAAAAGAGAATACACTTATTATTGTGAAGGAAAAAAAAAATGCTTGCAAAAATCTTAGCTGGATCTGGTCCACACTAAGTGTTCAACAAAGAACACGAATAAAATGTACTTAATAAAAGTGGAACTGAAACCTTCCTGTGATGCTCTTCCCCTCCCCAAGACAGCAGGGCTGATGGCAAGAGTCCTGCCCACTCCTCCCGGAGGCCAGGAGAGCGCACGAGCACTGGTAAGTGAGCTCTCACCCACATTCAGTGGAACCTGACTCCCACGGACTTCTCTAGCAGGTGCTGCCTGGCCCAGCTGTTGATACCACTGACATCTGGGACACCACAGCCCATCTGGCTCCCAGGCCGGGATCAGCCTACACTCTCCCCCACCTTACTCAGGGACTGAAACATTCCAAAGCACCTGCGTGAAGCCCACGTGACTAGGGTGGCCACCCTCTGGGAGTGGGAAGGGAAGCTGCCAGTTTCTGTGTACACTGATAAGGAACACAGGAGACCCAGACAGGCCCTGGAAGGGAAGCAGCCAGTTTCTGTGTATACTGATAAGGAGTATAGGAGACCCAGATAGGCCCTGGGAGGAGGCCACTCACAGACCAGTTGCTTTTCAATGCAAAGCCCTGACATGAAGGCCACTGACTTTATTGACTTAAAAAACTTTATAAGGTCAGCGACTGTTCTGACAAAAAAGGAGCCAAACGGCATAAAACAGACCAGGGGTGAGGGTGGGGAAAGGAAAGGGGCCAGGAACCCACTCCGGAAAGCTGATAACTGTCCTCATGGACCAGGCAGGGGAAGGAAAAGGAAGGGGAACACATGCAACAGTGAGAATTTCCAAAAAGTTGAAATGGTGAGGGGAGAGAACTCCCGAAAGACCCTGGAGTACATTGGAGGCGAGTACTGACAACAGCGATCTTCTCCTTTCTAGAGGATGGGGGAGGAGTCCCCGCTCAGCTGCAAACTCTGGAGACTCGACGCTGGGACTGGGGTTCCCTGGAGAACATCACAAGAAGGCATCACACCACTCTCGAAGGCATCCAAAGCAGTCCCGGGACTGCTTGGCATTGGCGCCGCATGTGTCCTTGAGCCATTCCCGGAAGAGGTCTTCATCTTTCTTGAGCACCAGAAACTGGCCAAGGACCACATAGGCCTGCAAAACAGGCAAAGCAAAGGGCAGGCTGCTAAGTGCACTGTTGGGCTAAGAACTAGGCCACCAGGAAGGGGTTCAAAGTACATGAGCCCAGGCAGGAGGGTGGCTTTTGCCCCCACCTCTCTTCCACCAAGTGACCAGGCTCGGGCTGTCTCTTCCAAGTACATCCCATTCTCTACCCCCCAACAGGCACACTCACTTTTCTCACTCCCAATCCACCCGGGAATACTGTGGTCTCCCCCACCCCAGGCCTCCCCAGGTACATGCAACCACCCCAAACCTTGTCAAAGCCCCTCTCTTCCAACTTCTTGCCCAGGACTTCACCAATCCCGGCCAGGCTCCCCACTGGCTTTTCCCCCATGGGCTCTGCCACGAAGTCTCGGTGCTTTTGGGAGGTTGTCATCTTGATCAGGCTTAATCTGGGAATCCCAAGAAAAAGCAGGTTAAAGCTGAAGACCTTAGCACTCCCAAGGGCCCAATGGCAATCCCTAACAAGGAGGAAAAGGAGACCGTTCAAATTCGATAACTCTCATTTCACAGATACGAAAACTGAGGCCCAGATAGTCTTTAGTCCACTATTCAGAAAAGACATCTCTTCCGCCTCCTGCAGGTCATTTGGTACTGCCTAGAGAAAATCTGTCCCGCCCTAACAGGTGGCGCGGTGTACGGGGAGGCTCCCCAGAGTCAGCAGCAGGGCCCGCCCAGCGGCTGTTAACTCCCAATGTGACCTTGGCTGGGTACCGAAGGCACTGACCCCGCCTGGAACGGCGACCTGGTCTGAAAAAGACACGCATGGGCTCCGCGCTCCACCCGCCGCCAGCCCCCGCCCCAGCCTGCTGGCCGCGCGAGGGCGCAGACGGACGGCGCCGCACACCTGCTCCTGACCCGCGGGGACCGCGCTTCGGCTCCGCCGCGCCTGGTCCTACTGGCCCCGCCCCCAGCGCGCGCCGCGGCCCCCACGCGCCGGGCCCCGCCTCCTCCACGCCCCGCCTCCTCCACGCGCGCCGCGGCGCAGCCCTCTCAGCGGGCGCCGGCCGCCCACAGCACCTGCGGCCTTTCTCCACCCTCCACCCCGCGCCTCCTCTGGCTTCCAGCCCGGGCCCTGCTCCGCGGCTCGCGCTCACCAGCAGCTACGGCTCCCGTAACGGCTGCTCCCGCCACCCGGCTCCTCCCGCCGCTACCTCAGCCCACTAGAACTTTCTTCGACTTCCGCTTCCGGCTCGCTTTTAGAGCCGCCTTCTAAAATCCCAGTCGGGCACTTCTACCCACTTAGAGCCATAGAGATGAGGCGATCCCGACCTCCACGGAGCCCTTAGTGGGCGCTCCTTTCGGGTCGCTTCGGGGAAGCCGGGCAGCCTTATATGATCTCGCTTCTCGGGTGGCCCCTCTGGTCAGGGAGTAGACGCCTCGGAGGCGAAAACGCCCATTTCCTGCTGCCCTGCTCCCGGAACTCACAGACCTAGGCTCGGCCTCCCTGGCGGTGGGAAGAGTTAGAGGGACGGACCAGGGGGTGGCCGGGAGGCTTCCGAGCGAGCTCCGGAAGTACAGCGCTCGGAGGAGTCCGACTCGGACCCGCGTTGTCCTCAGCGCCTCGGGGCTGGTGAGACTTGGGCGTGAACCCGTGACGCCGGAGGTCTGAGTCCCAGCAGGCGCCGACGCTGTGACCGCCGGCAGCCCCCTTTCCGAGCCTTCATTGGCTCATCTGCGAAGTGAGTCGTGGAGGAACCGTTCTCAGCGTCAAGCCTGGGGCAACGGGGTCTCTCGCCCAGCGCCCGTGGGAGCCGAGGGCCGGAGAGTGAGTGGGGGTCTTTCTCTGAGGGTCTTTCCTCTGGGATAGGAGAGAGGGGAGGGCGGGAGCAGCAGCTAGGGACGACACTTAGGGGTTTCCTTTGGGAACCGTCAGTCTGGGTGGCCCGGCGCTTTTCTCAGTCTCTGAGCCAGAAGTGTGGCTGATGCTGCGGACCAAGCCCGCTCGCCTCGACTTTTCATTAATTCGACTCGTCAACGGTGGTGTGCCCTAACTAATCTGCCTGTGATGTATTGAGAGATTATAGCTCGAGGATCCATGTTGTGTGGCTGTGCAAGACTTGGGGTGTAGAAACCTGTTGAGAAAGATAGAGTTTATCGCATTCCCCTTCCCGGGCTTTTCCCAGAATGATTTCTCTAAAGCACTCGTAATTTTATGGTTATACCAGTACTTGGGGTTGCGGCAGTTATTTTTGAGTGCTTATTGTGTACTGTACGTTGTGTCAGGACCCTTAATTACATTATCTTATTCCAGTAACAGTGCTTTGAGTTAGCTATTGTTATTTTCTCTGAGCCCTAGAGAAGTTAACAAGGGAAGTAGCCAAGGTTGGACTGGCAGTTAGAGTCTAGAGCCCTTGTTCTTAATGAGTACACTGAGTCACTCCTCAGTAAAAGACCCCTCCCCATCTTCATAGCAGTCCTGGCTTCTCAGCCTGCCACCCAAGGAACTCAGGAGGAGGTGACAGTCTCTGCATTCCTCACCCCCTCCCCGGGACAAGACCCACCATGTCTCAGGCCACCAAGAGGAAGCATGTGGTGAAGGAGGTGCTGGGGGAGCACATGGTGCCCTCTGACCAGCAGCAGATCGTGAGGGTAAGTGGCAATGGGCACAAACTGCTTTTTTCCCCCACCCCCATTGAGCCTCTGGAACGTGGATAGGGTGCAGTGCCACCTACACGATTTTGATCTGACTGACGAGGCTGACAGATTCTTGCTCTCTCCTGGACCAGGTACTCAGGACCCCAGGAAACAACCTGCATGAGGTTGAGACAGCCCAGGGGCAGCGCTTCCTGGTGAGCATGCCCTCCAAATACCGAAAGAACATCTGGATCAAGAGAGGTGCGCGAGGTGGACCCCTAGAGACAGAACCATTAACTGTGGCTTCAGCTTCCCTCATTGGCCGTAGGACTGACTGCCTCTTCTCTCCTCTGCCTACAGGGGATTTTCTTATTGTTGACCCCATTGAAGAGGGAGAAAAGGTGAAGGCTGAGATCTCCTTTGTGCTCTGCAAGGACCATGTGCGCTCTCTGCAGAAGGAGGGGCTCTGGTAGGGTGGTCCCCTTGAGCATTGGCTCCCTGGCTTCTGGGGGGATTGGCTTCTTAGCTTCGGAATTGGGGGAGGGAAGGTCACGGCATCCCAGGCAGGGACAGCTGGAAGCAATTTTTTTCTTCAGAGATTTCTCTGTCCTTTCTGAACTTGACTGTTCTCTTGGCACAGGCCTGCAGCCTTCTCCGAAGTAGATGAGAAACACACTAACAACAGGAGCAGGTAAGGAATAAGCTTTAGAGTAGGGAATACAGAAAACAGGGTTCCAAGCCCTGGTGCCCTGACAGGGGATGGAGCCTTCCATTGTCCCTGCAGAGGGTCCCCCACGAGAGTCTCTAAATGTGTAGTATAATGTGTGCTTACAAATGTGGATGAGATGATTTGTGTTTAAGTCTTGGCTTTGACAAACACAGGTGAATGACTCAAAGCAAGTTACTTCATCTCTTAAGCCTCAGGTTTTTATCTATAAAATGGGAGCTTTGTGAGGATTAAAGGAACTAATGCCTGTAAAAACTGCTTAGTATGGTACCTGGTATGTAATGTGGACCCAATTAAGTGTTAGTTAATGGTAGTAGAATCATTATGTCTTTAAGTAAAACCAGTGGCTCAAGCAAACTTTTGGGTGGGGAGCAGGCTTTACCCTGTTTTCTTTCGCCAGGTTTCCCCGCCATTTTCTCTGTCTGTGTCCCTCCTTTTAGTCGTTAAGGGGGTGCTGGGTTTTGGCCTGTGGGGCCTGACTGGCCAAATGGTCCTCCTTTTTCCTGGCTCCCTTGATGGCAGAGCTGGCTTTCTCAGAAGGCATTGGCTGTGTCCTCTTCCCCCATGCAGACAAGCTCAGCCAGAACTCCCAGCCGAGCCACCGTCATCAGGAGAGGAGTCCAGCTCTGAGGACGATTCTGACCTCTTCGTTAACACCAACCGCAGACAGTATCACGAGAGCGAGGAGGAGAGTGACGAGGAGGAAGCAGCCTGAAAATGCCAGGACCCACTTCTCCATGTGCTCAGAGACTAGCCCCTGGCTACCTGGGCTTGGACATTCCCAGGATGCTCTGCAGATCTTCCCCACCCCTGGAGGGGGACAAGGCAGGGCCCCTCTCTGAACTGACCTTCTGACCTATGGGAGAATTAAACCCCTGGTGGGTGGTGACTTGTGCTGGTGTCTGAGTGGCTCTCTGGGGGGAGGAGGGACTTGGGGTCAAGGGAAAAACCACATGCTCTTTGGTGGAGGCCTCCTGGGCCAGTGGGCTGAAGGGCTGATGGAAAGGGAGTGGAGGATGGCTGGACTCTTCCCCCGGGTGGTTTGTGCTTCTCACTCTCAGGGGCCAGACCCTGTGCTATGCCTCCCTGCTCTGCTTAGTGACAGGGACTTGCCCACCTCATCGCATGCTTGCTCAGGATCACAGACCTGGAACTTAGTGCTCACCTACCTCGAAGAGACACTCAGGACATGTCCCAGGATGCCTGGTGAGCTGCTTACCCCGCCTTTCTGGCAGTCCACTGTTGCAGAGGCCTGGCTTCCTTGCCATGCTTCTGTGTACATGCCCAGACTCTTCCACCTTTAACCACTCTCTCCTCCAGAATGTCTACTGTGTGAGCAGCAAACCTCCCTATATCCTTAATTTTGTTTTGAATGGTCTCTCCATCTCCTGACTTGGTTTGAAACCTGGCTCTTCCCTGAGGACATCACTTGCCCCGTAAACTTTGAAATGGAGGCTGCCTTTTTACTCTCACCCCTCTTGTGTCAGCAGCAGGAGATAGGGTTGCTGGCTGCCTTGTGTCTACTTAGACCATCACTCTTCCCACCCCTGGATATTAATTTTCTCTGTCTTCATTTCCGGTCATTGGCCTTCTGGTCACTGCTCAGTGGAAGAGGACCTGGCCTTCTGGTTTAGGGTCTTCTCCACCCTCGGTCATGTCATTATTTTCTGCATCCCACGGATGACCCCATTCGAGCCTGTGGCCCCCTAGTTCCTGACATCTTCAGCTTTAATGCCCATGCCTTCTGTGTCATGTTGCATTTGTTGCCTGCATCCTTGGTCACTCCCTGGACTCTTGGTATCCACTAGAAATTGCAACCCCTTTTGGATTCAGGCCCCACTTCCTGTTTTCTTGCTTATTTACTCAACTACTCACTGTAAAAAACTATCCCTCAGCTCTCTTGCCGTTAGCTTCCTGTCTCCACTCTCCTTCTTGTCCAGCATACTTCTGTGCTTCATGCCTTCTGCTCGCCTGCCTGGCCTCCCTCCATTGTATTCACCTGGCAAAACCCTGATCCTGGGTGAACCCAGTTGCCCACCCTTGTGCCTCCACCCAAGTAACTAAATACCAAAGAGAAAACAAGCAACTTGGCCCACCAGTTTTACCTTAATTTAGCAATTACAGACTTTAAATGGACACTGAGCAGCACATAGCAAACTACTCTAGGAGGTATCTATTTCAAAACTTCCATCTCCCAATTCCCAATTCCCCCTTTTGCTGGTTACTTCGTGAAGACATAGTGGCCACTGGAGGGAGCCCTCGCCATCCCATTACCAGTTCAAACACTATGCCTGCGCCTGCGTGTCTAGTCTTTTTTCTTCCCCTTGCAATTCAGTGGGAAGGTAACCCTTCCCTCTGTGCTTTCAAGCCTGTCTCTCCTCTTGCTTTCTTGAGGACTTTTTTTTCTTTTGTCATTCTCTACTGGTTGTGTTTCATTAGCATCAAACATGCTGTAGAATCAATCTCCCATCTCAGAAACAATCAGCTACCGCTCCATTTATCTGCTTTTGAGTCACTTTCTCTTATGAGTCCTTAGTGTAGCCTTAAATGTATACACATATATAAAAATGTATATATGTTTTTAAAAAAGCAAGCCAGGTGACTTAAAGATATGTGTGTATATAAGACATCTGACTTTTGTTTTTCTACAGGACGTAGCCCTCTGAAGTTTTCTTTCTTTTTTTTTTTTCCTTTTTCTTTTTTATAAATGTATAGTCTCTTTTCCCTAACCAATTTATTAGATAGGTCGTTCTTTTCTCACTTGTTTGAAACACCTCTTGTAAACTAAGTTTCTGTATACACATGGCTCTCTTTTCAGAATTTCTAATCTGTCCCATTGACTATGTGCCAATACCCTGTTTTATACTATGATTTGATACCTGATAGCCAGCTCCCTCATTCCCATCTTAATACTGCTTGGCCTTTTCATATTTTCTCTTACATAAGAACTTTAGAAGAAACTTGTCAATTTTCATTTATAAATCCTGTTGGGATTTCATTGGCATGGTTTTAAATCTCATAATTTGATTTGGAGAGAAGTAGTATCCTAACAGTTTCAAATCTTTGCATTCTTTTGTAAGGTATTAATATTACTGTCTTCAAATGGCTCAGGTGTATTCTTGGGAATTCTGTAGTTATTTGTTATGAATAGGATTTTTTTTAATCTTGGTTTTGAATGAGATCTTTTGAAATTACCTTTCTAAGTGTCATTGGCACATAGGAAAGTTGTCAAACTTAGTGTCACTCTAGTTGTTCTTTATGCCACTCACCTGCTTGATCTAGTTGAACTCTCATTACTTCTAATAGAGAACTCTCATTACTTCTAATCTTTATTTGAGTCTCTTGGTTTTCCTACAGAGAGTATCAAATCATATCCTACTGGTGGCGTTTTTATCTCATCCTTTCTGCTCTTTCTATTTTTCTGGCCTTTCCACTCATCTACTTTTTCTTGTGAATTATAGTGGCTAGGCTCTCCAGTATAATGGTGAATGGCCCCCTTGACTGAGCCTCTTAGTGGGAATGGTTGTCATGTTTGGTCTTGAAATATGACTCTTCCTTAGGTTTCTGGTAGATAATCTTCATTTGGCTGAAGATATTTCCTTCTGTTCCTAGCTTACTGAGGGTTTTTCCCCCTTTAATCATCAGTGATGAATTTTGACATGACATCTATTGAAATAATAAAGAAATTTTGTTTTATTCCTATTATCCAGTTCAATGAATAGATTTCCTACTGTTGAACCATCTTTGCATTCTGATATAAATCCTGCTTGATTTTATGGTGTTTTGTTTATTCAGGATTTTTACATTTATTCCTAGGCCAATTTCACATTTATCTTTTTTTGTGAGGTACCAGGACCAGAAATTGAACTCTGGGCCTCATATGTGGGAAGCCAGTGCTTATTCACTGAACCACATTGGTTCCCCTGAGTTGGTTATTTCATTTGTTTGCTTTTTTTTTTTGTTTCTACGAGACACCGGGAACCGAACCTGGGACCTCCTATTTGGGAAGCAGGCTCCCAACTGCTTGAGCCACATCCTCTTCACGTTGATCTTTTAATCATCTTCATGTCCTACTTTGATATCAGCACTGTGCTAGCCTTAGAGAACCAGTTTGGAGACATTTATTTTTTTTCTCCAGACTTTATAATAGGAAGTAATTATTTCCTCAAAGTTTGGTGGAACAAAATGTATATAATTATTTTCTCAAAGTTTGATGGTTTATAAAACATCTGCTAGTGACTCCTTTTTAATTTCTTCTGTTGCATCTTTATTTACTCATGTTTTCTATCTTTGAGTCAATTTTGGTAAATTTTCTAACATATTTCTATATTTCAAGTATATTTAAACTGGTAAAAGTCACATGGAGTGTTTGTATCTTTTCGGGACTTTATTACTTATAAGTGACAAAAGATACGTCAAACTGGCAGAAGCAAGCAAGGGCCCATTGGTCTGAAGTCTCAAGAGTAGAGCTTCAGGAATGGTTTCGTCTGGGCTCTCCTCGTTTGTCTTTCAGGTTGTCTGTGCTGCTGCTTGCTCAATCCTATTCTGTCCTATAGGTGGTTTCTACAGAAGGCTCCAGTTACACACAGTCCTTAGAGGAAAAAAAAAGTTCCTTCAGAATCCATGTATTTCAGGGAAAACTGATTGGTCTTGCTCAGGTCATTTGCCCTTTCCTGACTGACCACCCTGGCCGGGGTGTGGGGGGTGGGCAGTAGGTTGGGTGGAGGCAGGCAAGCTGCACTGTGTGTGTGTGTGTGTGTGTGTGTGTGTTGGGCAGTAGGTTGGGTGCAAGCAGGCTAGCTGCACTGTGTGTGTGTGTGTGTTGGGCAGTAGGTTGGGTGCAAGCAGGCAAGCTACACTGTGTGTGTGTGTGTGTGTGTGTGTTGGGGGGCAGTAGGTTGGGTGGAGGCAGGCAAGCTGCACTGTGTGTGTGTGTGTGTGTGTGTTGGGCAGTAGGTTGGGTGCAAGCAGGCAAGCTGCACTGTGTGTGTGTGTGTGTGTGTGTGTTGGGGGACAGTAGGTTGGGTGGAGGCAGGCAAGCTGCACCTGGTCCACATGACATGCATTTCCTATGAAATAGAGTCTGTCATCAGAAAAAGGAAGGCAAGGGATGACAGCAGGTCAAACTACAAACGTGTCTTGTCTTTTATTTTCTTTGGTTAGCTTTGTAAGAAGTCTTTCTACCTTACTCTCCTATTCTTTTGTTTCTTTGGGTCTGGTCTATATGCTCATTTTCTAGCCTCTTGAGTTTTATGTTTATAATTTAGTTTGTTTTCTGATGTATTTATGGCTGTAAATTTTCCTCTAACAACTCTTTTGACTCTTCCCCACTTTATCATGTGTCTATGTGAGTTTTCTTTTTTGGGGGGAGAAGGGGGATTGGGGGCAGCATTGTATCTGTAAACTTGGCCTTTAGGTTTTTCCAGCTCTCTGAATGATTCTGTGATTTACTCAATAACCTCTTTTTTTCATTCTAAAACTTTTAAGTCTCCATCTCTTATTAGCCGTATTGCTTATGTGGGTTGCCACCAAGAACCCCGAAGGAGGTAGGGTCCTTACGTTCTGCACACTCCTCCTTGTGTTCTACCCCTGCTCCTTCAGCTTCATGGTGAAATCCAACCAGTTAGGACTGATTCCTATGATTAGTTTGGTTTGAGGCTCTGGGACTCTTCAGCATCTACACCTCCATTACTTTAGGACTAAAGTGGCCTGCCAGGTCATTTCCTCTGGGGCTTTCCCACAAAGCCCCTTACTCTCTTGTCTGCTCAGCTACCCATATATATGTACCAAGGAACACAAATGGCAACCACATGGTTCTTTAATCTGTAAATGTGAAATACGTTGATGCATTTTCTCATGTTAAAACATCCTTGAATCCGAGGAATAAAACAGTCAAGATGTATTTTTTTTAAACATCGCTGGTTTTGGTTTCCTGATATTTTGGGGATTTGGGCATCCAGGTTCCTAAGTGAGATGGCTTAAAGTTTTCCTCTTCTGTATTGCCCTTTCCTGTTTTTTTAATCAAGGAAACACCAATCTTATGAGGTGGAGTGTTTTGTTTTTTTAAATTTTCCTCAGAAGAGGTGAAGATTGGATTATTGCATTTCTAAAACTTGGGTGAAACTTGGTGTGAAGCCAACTGTGCCTGGCAATTTTAGGGGGTGTTGGGTAGGTTTTTAACTAGATCTTTACGGTATTAGATGACTCAGCTTTTCTGTTCTTGACTCGGTTATATTCTCTAGGGAAAAGTATTTTTAGACTTCTGGGAAGATGGAGGATTAGAGAGAGACAGGACTCCTCTCCCAAAAAAATAGCTAGAGGACAATCGGAAAAGGCCTTAAAAAAGTGTTTTAGGATTTAGGGCACCAGGGGAAGGCTGGACATCACCCAGAAGAGAGAGGGGCAAAGGAAAAGAGTTTCAATTGGAAAACTCTTGAGTAAAAGCTGCAGCTGCAGGTGCCCATCCCACTGCCATTGGAGCAGACAGCTTTGAATTCTCCGGCCTCTGGCCAGTGACTATGGACAAGGCGGGGCACAGGGATCCACCTATCCAGGAAACGAGGGATGCAGCCTAAGGCTGATGCAGCTTTTGACCAGTCAATTTGGTCTGTGTCCATAAGCCTTTCCAGGCCGGGTGGGGCTACACCATTGTTTGCCTTGAGAGTCAGCAAGGGATGAAAGAAATCCAACTCTCAAACACTGTTCCTACTGACCAAGACTGGTTATTGAGAACCAGGGGAGTGGAAGTATTCCCCACCTGAGAAAGGGAAGGGGCTGCTAGCAAAGGTTGGAGAACAGCCTCTGAGAAAGTTGGGTATGCCAAGCTCTGAAAAGCTTTGAGGCACTGCCAGCACTGCCACAGTGTTGCAGTCTTATTGCAGTGAACACATTCCCACCAGAGACTGAGCTGAGAGTGGTGGAAAGGCTGGCTGTTACTGCCATTCTTTGATTCTTGGTTCAACTTGTTCAGACTCTTTAGGATTACCCGTTTAGTTGCTCAAATCTGGACCATGGACCCAGTAATGGGTTGCAGACCTGCTTTCAAGGACCTTGCGGAGTCAGGGTGTAAAGACCCAAAAAAGCCCCTCATTTATTAATTTTCTTGCATGCACTGCCTTGGTCTGTCAGCAGATGTCGCTGTTTGGCAACCCTCTCAGTATAGCTATAGGGGTAGCTATACAGACTTCTGACAAAACAGGTTTTAAATGCAAAATGTTGTAAGACATGCAGAAAGTTATTATATAATACTAAAAGGGAAAATCCACCAGGAAGAAGTCATAGTCATAAATATCTATGCACCTGAGCCAGCATGTGCAAAAACACATGAGGCAAACCGGCAATATTGAAGGAAGAAAGACACATCTCTACAATAATAGCTGGAGACTTCAATACGCCATTCACATCATTAGATAGAAGAACTAGACAAAAGATCAACAAGGGAACAGAACCTGAACAATAACATAAACGGACTAGACCTAACAGACATATACAGAATGTTGCATCCCAAATCAGTGGGTTATGCATTTTTCTCAAGAGCTCATAGATCTTTCTCCAGAATAGGCCACATATTGGGTCACAAGGAAGGTCTCAATAAGTATAAAAAATGATTGAAATTATACAAAGCACCTTCTCATGTTGGAATGGAATGAACCAGGAAATCAATAATAGGAGGGAGAGGGGGAAATTTGCGAATAACGTGGAGGCTTAAACAACACACTCCTCGACTATCAATGGGTCAAAGAAAAAAATTGTAAGAGGAATTAGTAAATATATTGAAACAAATGAAAATGATAACACAGTTTATCAAAACTTATGGGATACAACAAAGGCAGTGCTGAGAGAGATCTGTAGCCCTAAATGCCCATATTTAAAAGGAAAAAAGAACTAAAAGACCTAACTGAACACCTGGACAACTAGAAAAAGAAATGCAAACAGAGCAGAAAGAAGGAATAATAAAGATGAGGGCATAAATAAATGAAATTGAGTACAAAAAAACAGCAGTGAAAATCAAAAGCAGAAGCTAGCTCTTAGAGAAGATCAATAAAATTGACAAAACCCTAATTAGACTAACAAAGAAAAAGAAGATGCAAATAAAATTCAGAAATGAAAGGGGGGCTGTTAAAACTAACAAAAATGATCTAAGGGGATAGAAACAATGAGAAACAGTATGCCAACAAATAGGACTACCTAGATGAAATTGACAAATTCCTAGAAATGCACAACCTACATTGACTCTACAAGAAATGCAGGAAGTCAATAAACCAATCAGAAGTAAAAGAAATTTAATCAGTCATCTAAAGTCTCCCAAAAAAGAAAAGTGCAGGACCAGATGGCTTCACAGGTGAATCCTTTTTTTAAATTTAATGTTTTATTTTTTTTTAAAAGACATTTAAGTTACATAAATGTTACATAAAAAATATCAGGGATTCCCCTATGCCCTGCTCCCCATACCACTCACATTTGTACCCATTAACAGCATTCTTCATTAGTGTGGTACATTCATTGCAATTGATGAACCCATTTTGGAGCATTGCCACTAAGAATGGATTATAGTTTACATTGTAGTTTACAGTCTCTCCCACACAATTCTATAGGTTATGGCAAGATATATAATGGTCCACAACTGTTGTTGCAATGTCATTCAGAACAATTCCCGAAAATGCCCCAGTATTACACCTGTTTTCCCTCTCCCTGATCTCAGAACCTCCAGTGGCCACTGCTTCCTCATCAAAAATATAAGTTCTTCCATTGCTAAAATCACAAGTCTGCAGTAGAATCCCAGTAAGTCCACTCTAGTCCATAGTTTATTCCCCAATCCTGAGGATTTTGGGATGGTGATGCCCACTCCACTTCTTAGTGAGAGGGGACTTCAGGCCCATATGGCCGATGGATGGGACTCTCTTGCTTGCAGTTACAGGCTCTTTGGATTCCTTGGTATGGTGGTTATCCATCATCACCTCCTTTTTAGTTGTCCTGGGTGAGACCAATGAACTGGTAAGTAGGTGTTGCAACTCTGTTGAGTCTCAGGGCTCAGCTGGTACATGGACAGCCCAAAGATTCAAGTCTCTTGCATGAACACCTACCTATTCCAGCACTGACTATAGGTTCAGATAGAAGGGACCAAAGAGCCATGTGTAGGGAAACCACAACCGAGTCTAATTCTGTCACACTGGGCACAGGTGAATTCTACCAAGCATTTTGAGAAGAATTAATACCAATCCTGTTTAAACTCTATCAAAAAAATGAAGAGGGAAAATTACCTAACACATTTTATGAAGCCATCACCGCCCCAGATAAAGATACAAGAAAAGAAAATTACAGACCAATCTCTCTAATGAACATAGATGCAAAAATCTCAACAAAATACTTGCACATCAAATCCAACAGCATATCAAAAGAATTATACACCACAACCAAATGGGATTTAATCCTGATATTCAAGGGAGGTCCAAAACAAGAAAATCAATAACGTAGTACAGCACAATAACCAATTGAAGGGGAAAAAACATATAGTCATCTTGATCAATGCAGAAAAAGCATTGGATAAAATCCAGCATCATTTCTTGATACAAACATTTCAAAAGATAAGTATAGAAGGAAAGTTCTTGAATATAATAAAAGGCATATATGACAAACCCAGTCAACATCATACTCAGTGGGGAAAGGTTTATACGTTCTTCCTCCAAGTTCAGAAACAAGACAATGATGCCCACTATCACCACTGTTATTCAACATTGTAGTAAAGTTCTAGGTAGAGCAAATAGACAAGAAAAATAAAAGAGGGGGTATAGCTTTCACTATTCACAGATGACATGATCCTATATTTAGAAAATTCTGAAATGTCTACAACAAAGCTACTCGAGCTAATAAATGAGTTCAGCAAAGTGGCAGGATACAAGGTCAACATGCAAAGATCAGTAATGTTTCTGTACACTAGTATTGAACAATCTGAGGAAGAAATCAGGGTAATTCCAGACAATAGCAACAAAAAGACTCAGATACCTAGAAATCAATTCAACAAAAAAATGTTCAGGACCTTATTCAGAAAACCACAAAACACTACAAAAAGAAATCAGAGAAGACCTAAACAAATGGAAAGACAGGCCATGTCTTCCATGGAAGGGAAAGTGCACCCAAATAGCCAGAAAACTTCCTAAAAGAGAAGAGCAACGTGGGAGGACACTCACTGCCTGAACTGGAAGCGTATTACAAAGCTACAGTGGTCAAAACAGCATGGTATTGGCATAAAGATAACCACATCAATGGAATACAATTGAGAGTCCAGAAATAAACCCTCACCTCTATGGTCAAGTGTTGTTTTTTTTTTAAAGATTTACTTATTCATTTCTCCCCCTCTCCCTCATTGTTTGATCTCGCCGTGTCTGTTCATTGTGTGCTCATCTTCTATTTAGGCATGGGAAACCAAACCAGGGACCTCTCATATGGGAGGGAAGCACCTAATCACTGAGCCACCTCCACTCCCTGCTTTGTTGTGTCTCTCATTTCATTTTCCTCCTTGTGTCTCTTTGTTGCATCACCTTGTTGTGTCAACTCGCTGTGCTAGCCCATCACATCAGCTTGCTGTCCTGCTTATCTTCTTTAGGAGACACTGGGCACCGAACCTGGGACCTCCCATGTGGTAGGTGGAAGCTCAACCTCTTGAGCCACATCTGTTTCCCTCAAGTGGTTTTGAAAAACCTACCAAGTCCATGTTACCAGGACAAAACAGTCCCTTCAGCAAATGGTGCTGGGAGAACTGGCTACCCATAGCCAAAAGAATGAAGGCGGACCCCATCTCACTCCCTACACAGGAATCACCTCAGTAGGGATCAAAGACCTAAATATAAAGGCCAGGACCATAAAACCACTAGAAGAAAATGTAAGGAAACATCTTCAAGACCTTGTAGGAGGTGGTGGTTTCTTGGACTTTACACACAAAGCATGAGCAACAAAAATGAAAATAGATAAATGGGATCTCCTCAAAATTAAACACTTTTTTCACCTCAATGAACTTTGTCACAAAGGTGAAAAGGCAACTGACTCAGTGAGAGAAAATACTTGGAAATCACATGTCTGCTAAGGGTTTAATATCCATGATATACAAAGAGATGATACAACTCAGCAATAAAAAGACAAATGATCCAATTATAAAATGGGCAAAAGACTTGAATAGACATTTGTCCAAAGAAGAAATACAAATGGTGAAAAAGCACATGAAGAAATGCTCTACATCACTAAAGATTAGGAAAATTCAAGTCAAAGCTACAATGAGATCATTTCACACCTATCACGCCCTCCTCCTGCTCCCTTGTATATTTTGTCTTTTTTCCTAATCCTTTCGGTTGGATGTTTAACTCATTAATTTTCAGCTTTCCCTCCTCCTCCACCGTCAATTTTATTTAGGGAGTTTTCAAACCTAAACCAAAATTGAAAGAACTGTAAAATAAGTATCTGTATACCCTTCAACAGAGTTACTGATTCCTAACATTTTGCTACAATCTATTTCTCTCTGTACATACACACAGTTTTATACTTTATTGTTACACCTTTTTAGAATCTTTTAATTTTAAACAGACCCTTTAACACCTTTTTCTTTCATAACATTGAATTTTTTAAAAATTCAGGCCAGTTATCTTTTAAAAATGTCCCACATTCTGGACTTGTCTGCTTGTTTTTGAATACTTAGACTCAGCAAAAATACCAGAGGTGACATGTTCTCACCACCACATGGCCTGGTACAGGGGTGACGTGTCCTCACCGCATGGCCTGGTACAGGGGTGACATGTCCTCACCACATGACCTGGTACAGGGGTGACGTGTCCTCACTGCATCACCTGGTACAGGGGTGACGTGCTCTCACCACATCGTCAGGAGGTATATGATGACAGGATGCCTATTAGGGATGCTAATGCTTTTTTATTAGAGAAGTTGTGAGCTTACAAAACAATCATGTGTAAGAATTCCCACACATCACCCCTCCACCAACACTCTACATTGCTGTGGAACATTTGTTACAGATTATGAAAGAACACAGTCAGGGTACTATCACTAGCTAAATTCCACAGCATACACTTGGTCAATTTTTTTCGTACCCCCATTATTAGCACTATATATTAGTATTATACATTTGTTATAGTTCATGAGCAAACACTCTCATACTTGTTCTGTTAACCAGAGTCCATCTTCCACCGCATGGCTCGCTGTTATATAGTCCCGTGCCTTGTACAGTCTATCCAAAGTGTACACTCCGTGGCTCTCACTTCCATCACAGAATTGTGCAGCCATTGCCCAGTTAACCTTTGGACATTTTCCTTAATCCCAAAGAAAACATCCCATAACCCCCATTATTGACCCTTAGCGTTGATACCGTATCGTCTTTGACATAGATGCAAGAATATGAAAATATTGCTGTTAAATGTAGTTCATAAATTATATTAATTGTATTTTTCCCATGCGTGGTGATGCTAATTTTGATCACCTGGTTACAGGGACAGCATCTAGATAGATTATTTGTAAAGAAATCTTCCCTTTGTCTCATCAGGAGCAGGTAATCTATGGGACAGTCTTACCTTTAAAGGCTAAAATTATCCCTGGATATTGCTCTATTAGTGTTAGTATGTACTATATATTTTTTAAGATTTATTTTTTATTTATTTCTCTCCCCTCCCCCCTGGTTGTCTGCTCTCTGTGTCCATTTGCTGTGTGTTCTTCTGTGACCGCTTCTGTCCTTCTCAGCGGCACTGGGAATCTGTGTTTCTTTTTGTTGCGTCATCCTGTGTCAGCTCTCCGTGTGTGCGGCACCATTCCTGGGCAGGCTGCACTTTCTTTCGCGCTGGGCGGCTCTCCTTCCGGGGCGCACTCCTTCCACATGGGGCTCCCCTACACGGGGGACACCCCTGTGTGGCAGGGCACTCCTTGCGCGCATCAGCACTGCGCATGGGCCAGTGCCACACGGGTCAAGGAGGCCCGGGGTTTGAACCTCAGACCTCCCATGTGGTAGACGGACGCCCTAACCACTGGGCCAAGTCCGCCGCCCCCCGGGCCTCCTTGACCCGTGTGGGGCTGGCCCATGTGCAGTGCTGATGCGTGCAAAGAGTGCCTGCCATGCAGGGGTGTCCCCCCCATAGGGGAGCCCCGTATGCAAGGAGTGCGCCCCGTAAGGAGAGCCGCCCAGCGCAAAAGAAAGTGCAGCCTGCCCAGGAGCCCAGGAATGGCGCCGCACACACGAGAACTGACACAACAAGATGATGCAACAAAGACACACAGATTCCCATGCCGCTGACAACAACAGAAGTGGACAAAGAAGATGCAGCAAATAGACACAGAGAACAGACAACCAGGGTGGGGGGAGGGGAGAGAAATAAATAAAATAAAAATCTTAAAAAAAAAAAAAAAGGAGGCCTGGGATTTGAACCACAGACCTCCCATGTGGTAGGTGGATGCCCTATCCACTGGGCCAAGTCCACTTCCCAGTATGTAGTATTTTAATTATTGTTTTGTTTTGAGTAGTTTCTAATTTTCATTATGATTCCTTTTTTGACCCAGAAATTATTTGGAAAAGTGTTTTCTAATTTCCAAATTTATTGGGGATGATCATTAGTTACTGACATACCCGTAATTGAGCATTTTGGGGCACCTTAGATGAATGGAATTGTATTAGTCATGATTCTCAGTTCTGACATACTCTGCGAATGACACACTTTTACATACCTTTTAAAAACTTACGTATTTTTGTTCAAATATTTAGTTGGTTATTTTTTAATAATGTGAGTACCTTCAAGCCTACCACCCAGAACAAAAGCTATGACTCTGGCAATTATTCAAGCAAACATTTGCCCCTCCCTGCCGCCCCACCCCACAGCCCAGTCTTCCATCTTCTGCCACCCAAGGCAATGCTCTGGTCGAATCCCATCTTCATTTGCTTTTTTTTTTTTTTTTAAAAAAAAAGGTCTTCTTTTACTTATGTATGTTCTTTTTTAAAATTTTTTAAATTTACTTTTATTTATTTTTATTAACACATTTTTAAATTAAAGTTATAGATCACATAGAACGTTACATTAAAAAACATGAGGTTCCCATATAACCCACGCTCCACACCCCCACCCCCATCTTTTTTTTTTTAAGGTTTATTTTTAATTTCTCTCCCCTTCCCCCACCCCCCACCGCATTGTCTGCTCTCTGTGTCCATTCACTATATGTTCTTCTGTGTCTGTTTACATTCTCGGCAGCACTGGGAATCTGGGTCTCATTTTGTTGCATCATCTTGCTTCGTCAGCTCTCTGTGTGTACAGCGCCACACCTGGGCAGGCTGTGCTTTTTTTGAGCAGGGTGGCTCTCCTTGCGGGGCGTACTCCTTGTGCATGGGGCACCCCTACATGGGGGACACCCCTGCATGGCCCAGCACTCCTTGCGCACATCAGCGCTGTACGTGGGCCAACTCAACACACGGGCCAGGAGGCCCTGGGTTTGAACCCTGGACCTCCCATGTGGTAAGCGTATGCTCTATCAGTTGAGCCACATCTACTTCCCCCCATCATTATTGTAAATTGTATTTTTTTGAATATACATACATCACAAAAAAGGTTACATTATAAATATGTATGTTCTTTTAAAAAGTATTTTAAAAATTTTTTCATTTTATGAGAAGGATAAAATGCTTTGTGTCATATTTTGAGGCTTTTTTTTTAAAATTTAAAACCACATGACAGGGATTCTCCGTATTGCTGTATGTTGCCAGTGTTCATTTGTTTTGGTTGCCAAAAATACTGCCTTGTGGGACTATCTCACAATTGTATCCATTCACTCTTCTTTTTGTTAAAGATTTATTTATTTACTCCCCCCCCACCTTCACTCTTCTTTCGGTCGCCTTTGGGGTCTTGCCATCTTTTTGCGTTGTAAACCATCCTGTGTACAAGTGTCATCTGTACATGCGGGCGAGTTTCTCTGGGAACTGTTCTTAGAAGTGGAATTGCAGGGTTATAACTTTAGACGGTGGCGCCACCAGCAGTGTGTCCCCGGAGTCGGTTTAATTATTTCTTCCGTTAGCCTGTCAATTTTTTGCTTAATATATTTTGATTTTATTTTATTAGGTGGAACAGATTGAAAATTCTCTTTTTGTGAATTGAACCTTTCATTATGCTGAAGTGACCCTTTTCTATTCCTTCTAAAGCTTTTATCTTAGTTTCTTTCATCTGATGTTAGTCTAACTACTTTAGATTTCTTTTGGTTTGTATTTTTGCCTGAAACATCTTTTTCCATACTTTTACTTTGAAACTTTGCATTCCCCCAGGCTTTGGATGTCTCTGGATTTTAACAAATTGAATCACTGTTTTTCTTTTAACTGATAAATTTAATCCATGTAACTTATTTTATAAATATATATATATATATGTATACGTGAGTACACATCTTTATGTTTAAATGGCAGTTGGATGGATATAAAATTCTAAGTTCTTTTCCTTCATAACTTTGAAATTAACTCCAATAGGGTTGGTGTTGAAAAATCGGATGTCAGTCTGATTCACATGCCTTTCTGTGGCAGCCACTCTTTTCTGCCAGCTGTCTCTGATATTCTTTAAGTTCCATAGTATGTATGGAGGGGCCTTAGCCATTTTGTTCCTTCTTGGTACTCTCTGTGCCGTTTCAGTCAGAGGCGCGTCATGTTTGTATTTATTCCAAGAAATCTGTCTCTATGATTTTTTCAAATATTTCCTCCTCCGTGGCTATTTTTCTCTCTAGAATTCTTGTTATTCAGAAGATAGCACCCTTTCTTCTCTCTTCTATCTCTCATAACTTTACTTTCACATTTTTAATTTCTTCTGCCCTTCCTCCTGGTAGGTTTTCTTAATCTGGTCCTCCAAGTCACTGTTTAATTCCTAGACTGTCCCTTCTCTTGTGCAGCCCATCTGTTGTGTTCTTTGTTTCAACTATTATATTTTTCATATGTGATATTTTTCTGCCACATGTTTCTAATTACAAATGTCTCCCCAGATCTCTATTTTTCCCCCCTTTTCAGAGGTTGTGGGTTTACAGAACAATCATGCATAAAATACAGGCTCCCATACGCCGCCCCCCACCACCCAGGGCTCCTTTTGTACCCTTGGAAGGCTTATTTCAATTTCTTGGTCCATCTGCTATTTTTCCTGCTGATGGGATCTGTAGCACAACACGCCCTTTTTCTTTTTCTTTTTCTTTTACCGTACCTGTGCTCCTCAGATGTCTTGTGGTTTGGCGGATAAACTCACAAGGGGCGGGCGTTCAGATCTAATCAGAGGTGCGGGGAGGGAGGGAGGGTGCCGGGCATCGGAAAAATGCAGTTCCTCAAGCTGCACCCGAGGGAAAGACTCAGGCCTGGAGCCCCCACCCTTTGTGCCCCAGGGGAAGTAGCTCTGGGAGAAGGCAGTTAGCACGAGTAGGGAGAGAGGTGTGTGGAGACCACCTGGCTAATGGACCCCACCAGCTCCC
Organism: Dasypus novemcinctus; assembly: GCF_030445035.2. Taxonomy (NCBI): domain Eukaryota; kingdom Metazoa; phylum Chordata; class Mammalia; order Cingulata; family Dasypodidae; genus Dasypus; species Dasypus novemcinctus. The sequence goes on from NC_080682.1 coordinate 8,656,937, forward strand.
CACACACCCGAGCACAAGCCTGAGCGCTGCCCTGACTACTTTCGGGGACCCATGGGCTCAGAGATAGGGTGCCAGAGTGGAGAGCAGATACCGGGTGCCCTGGGCCCCAGGGCCAAAACACCTGCAGCTCTTTCCTGTTTGCTCCCCCACAGCTGACTGGGCCACTTCCTGTCTCTGGCAAAGCCGCCTCCCCCGCCAACACACAGCACACCAGTTCTTAAAAGCTGTCTTCAGCACCCCGAACCCCTCTCCCCCGCTTCAGGGGCTCCTTACAGTTTTCTGGGAATGTTGGGGCATTCGGTCTTCATTCTCTCCAGGCGCCACCTTGGGGCAGGAGCCAGCAGTTCTGTAACATCTTGCTACCAGCAGGCACCCCCAAACCTCAGTCCCTGCACCCTGCACCAGTTCTCAGGGTCTCGGGCACCTCCCTTCTACTGAACTACCCCAGGCCAAACCCCCACGCCATGCGCCACTCCTCTTTCCCAGTTTAGGGCGGGGTCTCCGGATTGTCCCACTATTATAAAGGAAACTTTCCTTTTTGTTAATGAATAAGGAACCTGTGGAGAAAGCCTTTGAGCCTGTAAATACCCTCCTCCGCAGCAAACTGCCTCCGTGGTCTAGCCTCTCTGGTGGTCGACTTCCTGTGTCAACACGGCTAGGCTGTGGTGTCCAGTCGTTTGGTCAAGCACTAGTCTTGATGGTGCTCTGGAAGGTATTTTGCAGAGGTGATTCACAGCTAAAATGAGGTGACTTTAGGGAACCATGACCCTCCATAATGTGGGTGGGCCTCACCCAATCAGTAGAAGGCCTCAGCAGCCGAGAACAGAGATCCTGGTGAAGAAATTCAGCCTCAAGGCTACAAAATCAACTCCTCTGAGTTTCCAACCGTCAGCCCGCCCTGCAGATTTCATACCTGCCAGCCCCACGATCACATGATCTGATACATCTCTACACACACACACACAACACACGTGCCCTATTGATTCTATATAGCTGGAGAAACTGATTGATAGAGCATCCTGCACAAATTCACTTTTGCCCAGAGCTAATCAACACTGAATTCTGACATACTTTTCCAGGAATATTACTACTGTGGAAATCAAGGGGGACACTTGGCTTTGTTTGAAACCTTACCGAGAGTTTGCTATTTCTGAAAATCACAGCCCCAGGAGCGACGCTGCTTGCGTCATTGGAGTTGTTGACACCCTGTGGCCTTCTCACGTGCAGCTGTCACAGCTTCGGTAGATGTCAAGGGGAAGCGAGCACATCTGACGGTGACACGAGCCTTCCAGGTAGTCAGCCCTGAGCGTTTCTACAGTGACGTGTGTGTTACTTCATCAGAAATGGCTTTTTGATGAGTTCTCCTCTTTATTAGAATTAGAGCATTACACTGATTTTATCAAAAATGGATATCAAGGAGCAGATGTGACTCGAGCAGTTGAGTGCCTGCCTCCCACATGGGAGAACCTGGGTTTGGTTCCTGGTGCCTCCCAAAGAAACAACAAATAGACAATGAGCAGACAATGAGCAAAAACAATGAGAGAGTCATCTCGGGGCAGGGGTGGGAGAAATGTATATTGATAGGTTACATTATCTATTAACTTCCTTTCAGACTAGTAAAAGCAGTGCTCCAAAGTTGCTTATAAAAAGGAGGACAAGAAGAGATGTGGGGAAACAGATTTGGCTCAATGGACAGAGCATCCGCCTACCACATGGGAGGTCCAGGGTTCAAACCCTGGGCCTCCTGACCTGTGTGATGAGCTGGCCCATGTGCAGTGCTGATGCATTCAAGGAGTGCCCCCATAGGGGACCCCTAAGTGCAAGGAGTGTGCCCCGTAAGGAGAGCCGCCCTGCACGAAGAAAGCACAGCCTGCCCAGGTGTGGCGCCGCACACACGGAGAGCTGACACAGCAAGATGATGCAAGGAAAAGAGACACAGATCCCCAGTGCAGCCTGATGAGAATCCAAGTGCACATGGAAGAATACACAGTGAATGGACACAGAGAACAGACAACGGCGGGGGGGAGAAATAAAAAATAAATCTTTAAAAAAAAAAAAAAAGAAGAAGAGATGTGATGTGGGAGCATTTTCGGGACTCGGAGTTGCCGTAAATGATATTACAGGGACAGATGCTGGACATTATATATCCTGCCATAACCCACCAAATGGACTGGGGGAGAGTGTAAATTACAATGTAAACTATCGTCCATGCAGTGCAGCAGTGCTCCAAAATGTATTCACCAAATGCAGTGAATGAGGGAAGCGGACTTGGCCCAATGGATAGGGCATCCGTTTACCACATGGGAGGTTCAGGGTTCAAACCCTGGGCCTCCTTGACCGGTGTGGAGCTGGCCCATGTGCAATGCTGATGTGTGCCAGGAGTGCCCTGCCATGCAGGGGTGTCCCCCGCGTAGGGGAGCCCCACGCGCAAGGAGTGCGCCCTGTAAGGAGAGCTGCCCGGCGCGAAAGAAAGTGCAGCCTGCCCAGGAATGGTGCCACACACACACGGAGAGCTGATGCAGCAAGATGACACAACAAAAAGAAACACAGATTCCCGGTGCCGCTGATAAGGATAGAAGCGGTCACAGAAGAACACACAGCGAATGGACACAGAGAGCAGACAACTGGGGGGCGAGGGTGAGGAAGGGGAGAAAAAACAAAAATGAAAACAAAAAGCAAATGCAGTGAATGTGCCACAGTAATGAGCGAGGTTGTTGATGTGGGAGGAATGGGGGTGCGCGGTGGGGTACATGGGAACCTCTTATATTTTTTAAAGTAACGTTTTTTGTGACCTATGTATCTTCAAAAAAATACAATTAAAAAATCAATTAATTAAAAAAAAAACAGGGGAAACGGACTTTGGCCCAGTGGTTAGGGTGTCCGTCTACCATATGGGAGGTCCGCGGTTCAAACCCCGGCCTCCTTGACCCGTGTGGAGCTGGCCCACGTGCAGTGCTGATGCGCGCAAGGAGTGCCGCGCCACGCAGGAGTGTCCCCTGCGTGGGGAAGCCCCACGCGCAAGGAGTGCGCCCCATAAGGAGAGCCGCCCAGCGCGAAGGAGGGAGCAGCCTGCCCAGGAATGGCGCCGCCCACACTTCCCGTGCCGCTGACGACAACAGAAGCGGACAAAGAAACAAGACGCAGCAAAAAGACACAGAAAACAGACAACCGGGGCGGGGGGGGGGGGGGGGGGGGGGGATTAAATAAATAAATAAATCTTTAAAAAAAAAAAAAAACAGGAGGTCACTGGACCTGGTAGGGTGAGAGCCCCTGTTTCTGCTGGTCAGGTCAGGGTGACAGCCCTGCTCAGTCCCCAGCCCTCACCACCTGCCACGTCCCTCCTTGTCGGGACCGCCCGGCCCTGCCTCCTCTCTGACTTCACCTCCTACGCCCCCTTCCTCACGCCGCAGCTTCGCCCGCCGCCCCTGGCTGTTCCTTGCACGTGTCGGGGAGCTCCCTCGCCAGGGCCTCTGTCCTGCTGTCCCCTCTGCTGGGAACAGACTTCCTCAATAGCACACCCTGCCTTCCCCCTTGGGTGGCCGCTGGATCTGTCACATTGACAGAGCCTTTCCTGACGCGTTCTCTTGCTCTTGCTTCTTCTTCTTCATGGCAGTTATCAGCCCCAGATCTGCTCTAAATTTAATTTATTGTCCTTCTAGCCCACACCAGAAAGTAACTGCCATAAGAATGGGGACTTGGCTTTTTCATTCCTGTATCCACAGCCTCTAGACCAGGGCTGACGTAGCTCAATGCTCGATAAGTATTTGTGGAAAACTGCAAGGAATTTGTGATTTCCGCTCAGAGGCTCTGATCATCAGCTGGAGCCCGCGCCCTCTGGGAACTCTGGGGTCAGCACGTGGCATGCTTCAGGGCAGCTGGGGACGGTTCCCATCAGCCCCCATCAGCCACTGGTGGGGCCGCCTCTCGGGGTGCTGACATCCAGCCACGTGTGGGCAGGCCAGGCTTCCGTGGCCAGAGAAACCCCCGCGCAAAGAGCTGCCGATGCTGGCTGCTGCTCTTCTGGCCTGCGCGTGGGAAACTGTCATGGGCCGAGGAGCTATGCGGGGGATTCTTCTAGAAGAGCGTGCACGTCTCAGCAGCCGGAGGAGGGTCATAAATCCCAAAGCCCGCGGCCTGGTGAAAACAGGTGGAATATAATTTCCAAAGACTCCAGCCAGCTGAGATGGCAGTTCCACGAGGGCTGAAGGGGCTCCAAAGCAGGGCTTGTTTTCCTGCTTCCTGGTCTGCTTCCAAGGCTTCCTGTCGCAAGGCTCTCGGTCCAACTGGGCCTTGTGTCTGATGGCCCAGCACAAAGTCTCCAGGAAGCTTCTTAAGTGGGAACACGCTGCCTTCGGTGCAAAGAAGCCCAGTCAGCACAGGGTGCCTTGCTCTTTGTAGTTGGGGGCCTGACGGGCCCCACTTTATCCTTAGTAGTTGGTGGACTGCCCAGTGTCCCCCAAGAAAGCTGCTTGGGTAGCAGGATCGTGGATTTTGTCTCCATTCACTAACCAACCATTTCTACTTACATAACTCTGAGGAGCATGCGGGGGGGAAAAAAAAAAAAAAAAATGTGGTGTTTCCTCAGTGGGAACCACTATCAGAATATCAGGGATAGAATGAGAAGTCAGGCGATCCAGCACTGGTTCCTATGGTGCCAGGGTTTGATCGGCTGATTACATATTACAAGAGAATTTAAAAATCTCCATGGAGGGAAGCGGATGTGGCTCAACTGATAGAACGTCCGCCTACCATACAGAAGGTCCAGGGTTCGATACCCAGGGCCTCCTGGCCCACGTGGTGAGCTGGCCTATGCACAGTGCTGTGTCATGCAGGGGAGCCCCACGCCCAGCAGTGTGCCCCGTAAGGAGAGCCGCCCCATGTGAAAAAAGTGTACCCCACTCAGGAGTGATGCTGCACACATGGAGAGCTGACACAACAAGATGACACAACAAAAAGAGACACAGATTGCCGGTGCCACTGACAAGAATACAAGCGGACACAGAAAAACACACAGCGAATGGACACAGAGAGCAGACAGCAGGGGGAAGGGGAGAGAAATAAATAAAATAAATCTTAAAAAAAAATCTCCATGGAAATGGTAAAGCACATTGCCTGCCTAGTCGGGCAACCTAGAGGAAATAAAACATTAGCAACGTCCAAAGCTCTATACTAAATGCCAGTCGTGGCGGCAATTTTTCCAGTTATTGTTATGAGATCAATTGCTAAAATAGCCACTTCTTTAACCCTTGCCAGTGCACAGTGAGGTGTCAAGTGCTGGCAGCCTTTGTTACAAACCAGTCCGAACTGTAAAAGGCAGAGAAAGCATTGGTATCCCTCTTTCCTCGCTAATTTCAGTAAGAGAAGAGTACTCTCTTTTCCTCCTTCTGCCACGCAACACTGTTCCCGTTGGGGTGACTGGCACAACGAGGTTAGTTCCCTAGCAGTTCCAGGCGACCTACTCGGCCAACATGTCCAGAAACGACCAGCAGGGGTCGCTCGTGAGCTGGGCGAGCACAGGAAACAAGAGTCCCAAACCCCCCCCCCGGGAAGGATTCGTCCACCAAGGTCCTTCTCAGGAGCGTCCGGGCCGCTCCCCGCTCCCCCACCTCCGCGGCGTACAACCCCGGGATGAAGCTCGGCGGCAGCCTAAATGTGAAAAGACCCAAATCCCCTGCGGCTCTGCACGTCCCCGCCCGACACCCTGCTGCAGAGAAGGACCCACGGGCCATGGCAGCTAGTAGGGTGGGCGGAGGGGGTGAGACCCAACAAGCCCGCTCCTTCTGAATCTCAATTGTTCCCTTTCTCCTAGCAACCATGGAAGATCTCAGACTGCCCCAGTCTTCTTTCTTTCTTTTTTTTTAATTAGAAAAGTTGTAGGTTTACAGAAAAATCATGCAGAAAGTTCCCAATACCCGATTTTTCTTGCCAACCTCATATGTCCTGTTGTGGGAAACTGGCTTACCTGTTCCTTATTGTAAATGTTACACCTGTTGTATTGTAGATGTTGCCGTTGTTCCCTATTATTGTAGATAATGTTGCAGTTCTCATAGCAAACAGCTGCTGGGTAGTTTAGAATAAATACGAGGTGGAAACTACGGTCGAGGCTCTCAGTTCCAAAAGCTATGAGTCCCCTGGTTCCATCTTTATCTCCTCACTTGTGTGTCTCTCTCTCTGTCCTTTTATTTGGTAAAGTTCTGCATCGCCTTCCCTTCCAGCCAACCTACTGTGAGCTGATCGCAGCAATGTCCCTTCCCTGCAGCCGCCCAGTCCCTGGGCGTCCTCCATCTCCTCAGGTCTCTCCCCTAGTTTGGCACTGCTGTTGCCTTCTGCCTTATGGATCCTTCTAGTAAGCTTGGGGAGCCCGGCCCCCCCTTCCCTGCCTCCTCTCTTTCTGTCCCGGCCCCCCTCTGTCTTCACCACTCCCTCCCACCCCACCTGCTTCCAGAGAACATATTGACACTTCTCTTGGTGTCCCCTCGAGCAGGTGCATGGAGGAGGGAGGTCGGGGGCCCGGGGAAGGGCGGCAAGGTGGCGCGTCTGTGTCGGGGAGGTGGTGGGGGCACGTGGGGAGGTGGGCTAAGGTCAGAAGGCAGCGACCTTGAACGCCAGGCTGAGGGATTTCGAGGAAGCTCACAGGAGAGGGTGGAGCAGGCGTTCAGGGCAAGGGTGGGGGGTTGCAGGGAGGTTGGGACCAACCCTGCCGGAGCTGAGGAGACCCTGTCACCCCAGGGTTCTCTTTCTTGTATTGTATTGTATGTTTAAAGTTTGTTTTATTGTATTTAAATTATTTTCCCAGGGGTCTAGTCTTGGAGAAAGGCCCAGGGAGGATCCCCTGTGACTCTCACACAGCCCACCAACGAGGAAGGCTGTCCCTGTCACATACCAAGGGGAAGACACTTAGACCAACAGAATGCCAGGGTGAGCACCAGCAGCTGAAAGGAACGTCGGCGGATGAATTCCAGAAAGAAGGACAGTAACCCCGGAAGAGAGATCCGAGAGTCAAGAAGGAACGAGCTGATGGATGGAGTGGTTGATGAATGATAATGCTGCTGTCTCATCTGGGAGAGGCCTCCAAAGTCAAGGTAAAATTAAAGGACTGGGGGTGAAAACGCAAGGCTGGGAAGCAGATTTGGCTCAACTGATAGAGCGTCTGCCTACCATATGGGAGGTCCAGGGTTCAAACCCAGGGCCTTCTAGCCCGTGTGATGAGCTGGCCCATGCGCAGTGCTGATGCACACAAGGAGTGCCGTGCCACATAAGGCTGTCCCCCGCGTAGGTGAGCCCCACGCGCAAGGCGTGCACCCGTAAGGAGAGCTGCCCAGTGTGAAAAAAAGCACAGCCTGCCCAGGAATGGCGCAGCACACACGGAGAGTTGATGTAGCAAGATGATGCAACAAAAGGAGACACAGATTCCCGGTGCCGCTGCAAGACTACAAGCGGACACAGAAGAACACGCAGCAAATGGACACAGACAGCAGATGGGGAGTGGAGGGCAGAAATAAATTAAAAATCTTAAAAAAAAAAAAAAAAAAAAGGAAAACTCAAGGCTGGTGAGGGGACGGCGATCGTGAAGAGGTTCTAAGTGTGAAAGGGGCCTGAGCTGGCGACTGGCTTGAGACCCATGTGAGGATTTAGCGCCAAAAGAAGAGAAGTAGAGGGGCTAGCATCAAAGCCAGTGAAAAAGGAGGAGGAATTAAGAACTCAGCCATTCAGAAAGAAAGCAAGGGGGGCATATTAGCTCGGTGGTTGAGTGCCTGCTTCCCACGCATGATGTCCTGAGTTCAATCCCAGGTACCTCCTTTTAAAAAAAGAAAAAAAGGGAGGAGAAAAGCCACAGAAAGCAGCAAATAGAAACTATTAGTTGTAGAAACGACCTTATTTTGTTTCCGCAGCCAAGGCATTTTCTAGCCCATTTGAGGTCACGAAGGCAATCTCAGGAGTGTCAGGGAACCAGTCTTGGAGGTGACGCCACCAGGAGATCCACTACGATGACGCTGCTGCCTGACGGCCACAGGGGGGTAGAGCAGCAGTGTCGTCACCCATCGCTGTTCCCTCCAGACCTTCCAGAAATGTCTGCCCTTCCTTTCATAATCATGGCCACTGTTTCGCTATTTCTCTTGGAAATTTACTATTTTTATTTGAAGTGGTTGGTATATTTTTATTAAATACAATGAATATAATTGTGCGTGTGTGTTTTATTTACTTTTAGATATACTGGATTATGTCTACTGATTCCCCAGCGAGAACCAGCCTTACATTCCTGGAATAAAAGTGATGTAGCATTCTTTCGATACACTGCTCGATTTGGCCTGGTATTTTCTGTAGAGAGTTTACATCTTCATTTACAAGCAAGACTAGTTCTTGTAGTAGCTTTATCAAGTTTTGCTATTGCTAGTCTATTCATGGGATAAGATGTGTTAGAGGGCTCACCATCGTTTTCTGGTCTGGAATAGTTTAAAGAGATTCGAGTGATCCATTATTTAAAGGTTAGATAGAACTATCTGGGCCCAGTGCCTTTTTTCATGGTTGAAAGAATAACCACAAGGAAGATTTGCATTGTGCTTAGATTTGGAAAACTAACAGCTGCTCTTTATTTGAAGCTGCTGTAGCAGGAAGACAGCAGAGTTACAGGCCTGGGAAACCAAAGACCCTTAGCGAAGCAAGGAAGGAGAAGGAAAATCAGTGAGTTTTTCCCTAGTTCTATACACCTTAAGTGAGTAACCATAGGAACAGTTTCTGAGCTTTCACTTTCATGCTAGCCATTCTTTTAAATTTATGTAACTGTCTAAAATAACGTTTGACAAATCTTAACGTGAACTCAATACTTATTTCATATGAGAAAAGACAATTTCTTGGAACATAAAACCAGCTTATAATCAGAAATAGGAATTTGTTTCAGCCTAACAAATTTAGCCTGCAAGGCAATTTACTATCTTAAAAAGATTTTGTTACCTGACTTTGTGTACCTCTTCACAATGGGTGGGCTGATGGTTTCACTTTCACCATCTTGAATCACCTTTCCAACTTCTTATTTGGCAGTTGTCTACTCGTGATTTCTAATTTTTCCAAAGCCAGTCTTGACATTTTACATTACTGTAGGAAATTATTCACTTCCTGTGGACTTTCCGATCGGTTGCCCTACTTTTTCTCAAACCATTCTCTTGAGATCACTTCTATTTCTTCTGGATTTATGATTATATATCCTTCCTCTTTCCTAAGCCTTTGTTTCTTTTGTTTTAGATTACAGAAAAGTTACATCGAAAATACAGGAGATTCCCATATACCTCCCACGTCCCCCGCTCACACTTTCCCCTATTAACAACATCTTTCATTAGTGTGGTCCATTGGTTACAATCGATGAGCAAATACTGAAGCATTGCTACTCACATGGTCTACAGTTTACATTATAGTTTACACTTTGTACCATACAATTTTATAGGTTTTGACAAAATGTATAATGGCCTGTATCTGTCCTTGCAATGCCGTGCAGGACAATTCCAGCGTCCTCAGATGCCCCATGTTCCACCTTAAGCCTGTGTTTCTTTTTTTTTTTTTTTAAGATTTATTTATTTATTTAATTTCCCCCCCTCCCCTGGTTGTCTGTTCTTGGTGTCTATTTGCTGCGTCTTGTTTCTTTGTCCGCTTCTGTTGTCGTCAGCAGCACGGGAAGTGTGGGCGGCGCCATTCCTGGGCAGGCTGCTCTTTCTTTTCACACTGGGCGGCTTTCCTCACGGGCGCACTCCTTGCGCGTGGGGCTCCCCCACGCGGGGGACACCCTTGCGTGGCACGGCACTCCTTGTGCGCATCAGCACTGCGCATGGCCAGCTCCACACGGGTCAAGGAGGCCCGGGGTTTGAACCGTGGACCTCCCATATGGTAGATGGACGCCCTAACCACTGGGCCAAAGTCCGTTTTCCCGCCTGTGTTTCTTTAAGTAATCTTTTTATTTTTTTTTATTTTTTTTTTAATATTTATTTATTATTATTATTTTTTAATTACATTAAAAAATATATATGAGGTCCCATTCAACCCCACCGCCCCCGCCCCCCACTCCCCCCACAGCAACACTCTCTCCCATCATCGTGATACATCCATTGCACCTGGTAAGTTCATCTCTGAGCATCACTGCACCCCATAGTCAATGGTCCACATCATAGCCCAGACTCTCTCACGTTCCATCCAGTGGGCCCTGGGGGGATCTACAGTGTCCCGTAATTGTCCGTGAAGCAGTATCCAGGACAACTCCACGTCCCGAAAACGCCTCCACATCTCATCTCTTCCTCCCGTTCCCCACACCCAGCAGCCCCCATGGCTACCGTTCCCACACCCATTCCACATTTTCTCTGTGGACATTGGATTGGTTGTGTCCATTGCACACCTATGTCAAGTGAGGGCTTAGATTCCACATGGGTACTGGATGCACTCTTCCCGCTTCTAGTTGTAGACACTCTAGGCTCCATGCTGTGGTGGTTGACCTTCTTCAACTCCATGTTAGCTGAGTGGAGTAAGTCCAATAAGTCAAAGTGTAGGAGCTGAAGTCTGTTGAGGCTCTGGGCCTGGGTGTCATATTATCAGTCCAGAGATTCAAATCCCCTACATATATCTTAAACTCAGCACCAAATACAATTCCAATAAAGTAGCATGCAAGTCTTGTGAAAAGAGATCCCCTCTGAGTCCATTTCCATCACGCAGAAACACCAGCTCCAAAGAAGGGCCATCTGTCATGGCAGTGAACCCCTTCTGCCATGACCATAGAACCCGTGGGTCTCTTTATCCCTCAAAAGAACCAATACCTGGGGTTGTATCTACCTTATCTGTCTCTTAGACTCTGTTCAGTTGTACATAGGGGTATTCCTTCTGACAACCTCCAGACTCTTTTTTAGAGACTCACAGCCTTATAATCTCATTTCTCCTTTCCATTTCCCCCTTACATTAGGTCAAACTGCTTCCCGAAGTCATGTTATTATATGTAGACAGGTATATTCTGCTGTTCCGCATTGAATCTTTAATTCAAGGTCATTTTCTAGTTGCTTCTTCAGCTGGTATGTGGTAGTGATCCCTCGGTGCCAGGGAGGCTCATCCCCGGGTGTCGTGTCCCACGCTGGGGGGAATGCATCACATCTACACGCTGAGTTTGGCTGTGAGAGTGGCCACATTTGAGTAACATGAAGGCTGTCAGGAGGAAACCCCCAGGCACAATGCTACTCTAGGCCTTGTTCTTATTGCAGGTGCATAGGCTCAAAAGTGTAGCCATTAATATCAAGGGCCCACTGTTGGGCCCTCCTTCCTTCCTGGTTCTTGCCGTTGCACCTGGAGGATTGCCGCTGCTCTCCCAGGGCCCACAACAGTGACCCCCCGGCCAGGAGCCCAGTACCCCCCCAGCTGTTGTTTTTAATTGTTTCCACTATGAGTATATATAGACATTACCATATACCCTGGGCATATGCCCTGTATAACTCCCTGTCAACCATATATATCCTGTCAATAACATCCCATATCAGTATTCCTCCGCTGCCATTGTTGAACCACTCTGTGATCCAAAACTTCCCGTAAAGTGAATCCCAACATAATGTCAGCTTCAGAAGAGTCTTAGATCACCAAAATTCGTATATACAATATACAGTATTTCCCCAGATCCACCATAAAACCTTTTCCCTTCCACAGCAATAATCTTTTAACTTATTCATATCATATTTCCTGAAACTGATGTACAGATTCCGAAACTATAGTTTTCAAACAAGGTAACATTTGTGCTTACTATGTGGTCCATACTTTAGGTTGTACAGTTTTCTAAATTTTTTAGTTATCCTATGTTTTTTCTTATGGTTTTCATTATTAGTCTGTCGTCCCCTATATGTTTTTGGTGTAATATTAGCTGTTTTATATTCATCCTCGTGTACTCTCACATAACTCCTCTTTTGCCCCCTTATTTACCTTTGTTCTATCCATTGCACGTCCATTTTCCCCTCCCCTTAGGGCCCACAACGCCTGCCAATCTAATGCCCTGGGAGCCGTCCTTTCTCACGAGAGATACAGTTCTCTCTATTCGACGGCATTAGTCTTCCCCAGGATATGGGTCCACCCCACCCAATGGTAGAACGCACCTTGGCAAAATGAGCCTTCAGCTATTCCCTCCGGAGTCCGTCCTGCATCAGACCATACCCCCTGAGCGTCCTAACCAGGTGACCCTCCTACTTATACTTTGATACGTTTTACTCAACATTTAGTTCTCAACAAACTTCTGGCACTCTCCCATGTTTGTATGTTGCCCCTCCCTCCCACCTATTTCTTGGACCATATTACCCCTCTTCCCATCCCCAGCCCCCCTCAAACCCAGAAAAGCCCACCCGAAGGTAACCCCTTGCCCCCATTTTGTCCCTTCTTTGTGCTCATACTTACCCCCAGCTCATCACAGATTCCACCCCTACAGACATTAACTCACATCCTTCCTCCACCCCCCGATTTCCAGTAAGCCACTTTTCCAGACTCTAGCTCTCTGAGGCAGGTAACTTATTTCATATCATTGAGGTCATATAGTATTTGTCCTTCAATGCCTGGGTTGCTTCACTTAACATAAGATTCTCAAGGTTCATCCATGTTATCACGTGCGATTGTAGTGTATTGGTTCTTACAGCTGAGTAGTATTCCATTGTGTGTATATACCACATTTTATTGATCCACTCATCTGTTGATGGACTTTTGGATTGATTCCAACTTTTGGCGATGGTGAACAATGCTGCTATGAACATTGGTGTACATATATCGGTTTGTGTCCTTGTTTTCAGATCTGATGGGTATATACCCAGCAGTGGTATTGCTGGGTCATATGGCAAATCTATGGATAATTTTTTGAGAAACTGCCAAACTGTCCTCCAGAATGGTTGGATCCTTCTGCATTCCCACCAGCAATGGATGAGTGTTCCCCTTTCTTCACATCCTCTCCAGCATTTGTATTCTACTGTTTTTTTCATGGCTGCCAATCTTATGGGAGTAAGATGGTATCTCATTGTAGTTTTGATTTGCATTTCCCTGATAGCTAGGGATTTGGAGCATTTTTTCATGTGCTTTTTAGCCATTTGTATTTCTTCTTTGGAGAAGTGTCTGTTTAAATCTTTTTCCCATTTTTTAAATGGGTTGTTTATCTTTTTGTTTTCGAGATATATGAGTTCTTTATATATGCAAGTTATAAGTCTCTTATCAGATATATGGTTGCCAAATATTTTCTCCCATTGTGTGGGTTCCCTTTTTACTTTCTTGACAAACTCCTTTGAGGTGCAGAAGGCTTTAATTTTGAGGTAGTCCCATTTATCTATTTGTTCTTTTGCTGCTCGTGCTTTTGGTGTGATATTCATGAAGCCATTTCCTATTACAAGGTCCTGTAGATGTTTCCCTACACTGCTTTCTAAGGTCTTTATGGTCTTGGCTCTTATATTTAGGTCTTTGATCCATCTAGAGTTGATCTTTGTATAAGGTGTGAGATGGTAATCCTCTTTCATTCTTCTACATATGGCTATCCAGTTCTCCAGGCACCATTTGTTGAATAGGCCATTCTCTCCCAGTTGAGAGGGTTTGGTGGCTTTATCGAATATTATATGGCTATATACATGAGGTTCTATATCTGAACTTTCAATTCGATTCCATTGGTCTGTGTGTCTCTCCTTATGCCAGTACCATGCTGTTTTCACTACTGTAGCTTTGTAGTATGTTTTGAAGTCAGGAAGTGTGATTCCTCCTATTTCGTTTTTCTTTTTCAATATGTCTTTGGCTATTCGGGGCCTCTTTTTATTCCAAATAAATTTCATAGTTAGTTTTTCTAGTTCCTTAAAGAAGGCTGTGTTGATTTTTATTGGGATTGCATTGAATGTGTAGATCAGTTTTGGTAGGATAGACATCTTAATAATATTCAGTCTTCCTATCCATGAACAGGGAATATTCTTCCATTTATTTAGGTCTTCTTTGATTTCCTTGAACAATCTTGTATAGTTCTCAATGTATAAGTTTTTTACCTCTTTAGTTAAATTTATTCCTAAGTATTTGATTTTTTTATTTACTATTGTGAATGGTATTTGTTTCTTGATTTCCTCCTGATCTTGCTCATTATTGGTGTATAGAAATGCTACTGATTTTTGCACATTGATCTTATAACCTGCGACTTTGCTAAACTCATTTATGAGTTCTAGGAGCTTTGTTGAAGATCTCTCAGGGTTTTCTATATATAGGATCATGTCATCTGCAAATAATGAAATTTTGACTTCTTCCCTTCCAATTTGAATGCCTTTTATATCTGGTTCTTGTCTCAGTGCTCGAGCCAGTACTTCCAAGACAATGTTAAATAGGAGCGGAGACAATGGGCATCCTTGTCTTGTTCCTGATTTTAGAGGGAAGGATTTCAGGACTTCGCCATTGTAAACAATGTTGGCTTTAGGTTTTTCATATATACTCTTTATCATGTTCAAAAAGTTTCCTTGTATTCCGATCTTTTGGAGTGTTTTTATCAGGAAGGGGTGCTGTATTTTGTCAAATGCCTTTTCTGCATCTATAGATATAATCATGTGGTTTTTTTCTCTCAATCTGTTTATATGGTGTATTACATTGATTGATTTTCTTATGTTGAACCATCCTTGCATACCTGGGATAAATCCCACTTGGTCATGGTGTATAATTCGTTTAATGTGTTGTTGAATACGATAAGCAAGTATTTTGTTAAGTATTTTTGCGTCTAGGTTCATTAGAGAAATTGGTCTGTAATTTTCCTTTCTTGTGGTGTCTTTGTTTGGCTTTGGTACTAGGGTAATGTTGGCATCATAGAAGGAATTAGGCAGTGTTCCTTCTGTTTCGATTTTTTGGAATAGTTTCAACAGGATTGGTGTTAGTTCTTTCCGGAATGTTTTGTAGAATTCACCTGTGAAGCCGTCTGGCCCTGGGCTCTTCTTAGTTGGGAGATTTTTAATGACTGATTCTATCTCTTTGCTTGTGATTGGTTTGTTAAGATCATCAATTTCTTCTTTTGTCAGTATGGGCTGCTTATGTATTTCTAGGAATTTGTCCATTTCCTCTAAATTGTCATTTTTGTTGGAACATAGTTTTTCAAAGTATCCTCTTATGATAGTCTTTATTTCTGTGGGGTCAGTGGTGATATCACCTTTCTCATTTCTTATTTTGTGTATTTGCATCTTTTCTCTTTTTTTCTTTGTTAGTCTCGCTAAAGGTTTGTCAATTTTGTTGATCTTCTCAAAAAACCAGCTCTTGGTCTTGTTTATTTTTTCAAGTGCTTTCTTATTTTCTATTTCATTTAGTTCTGCTCTTATCTTTGTTATTTCCTTCCTTCTTCTTCCTGTTGGGTTACTTTGTTGTTGTTTTTCTAATTCCTTCAAATGTGCAGTTAATTCTTCAATTTCTGCTCTTTCTTCTTTTTTGATATATGAATTTATGGCTATAAATTTCCCTCTCAGTACCGCTTTTGCTGCATCCCATAAATTTTGGTATGTTGTGTTATCATTATCATTTGTTTCAAGGTAGTCATTGATTTCTTTTGAGATTTCCTCTTTGACCCACTGTTTTTCTAAGAGTGTGCTGTTTAATTTCCAAATTGTCGTGTGAAGTCTGGGTCTCTGTCCCTTGCAAATTTCCAGCTTGACTCCACTGTGGTCAGAGATATTGTTTTGTATGATTTCGATCTTTCTGAATTCATTAAGCCTTTCTTTGTGGCCTAGCATATGGTCAATCTTGGAGAATGTTCCATGTGCGCTTGAGAAAAATGTATATCCTGCTGTGTTTGGGTGTAATGATCTATATATGTCTATTAGATCCAGCTCTTCTAATATACTGTTCAAATGTTTTGTTTCTTTAGTGATTCTCTTTTGAGATGTTCTGTCCAGAGTTGATAGTGGTGTATTAAAATCCCCCACTATAATTGTAGATGCATCTATTCTTTCACTTAGTTTTTCCAGCGTTTGCCTCACATATTTAGAGGCGCCCTTGTTAGGAGCATAAATATTTATGATTGTTCGATCTTCTTGACAAATTGTCCCTTTCACTAAAATATAGTATCCTTCTTTGTCTCTCACAATTGTTTCGCATTTAAAGTCTATTTTGTCTGATATTAATATAGCTACTCCTGCCTTTTTTTGGTTGTTGTTTGCTTGTATGATTGTTTTCCAGCCATTCACTTTCAACCTCCTTGAGTCTCTGGGTCTAAGATGTGTCTCTTGTAGGCAGCATATAGATGGGTCGTATTTCCTTATCCAGTGTCCCAGTCTGAATCTTTTGATAGGTGAGTTTAATCCGTTGACATTCAGTGTTATTACGTTTAGAGAGTTATTTATGGTAGCCATATTTTGGTTGGATTTGTGTTTGTTATATTTTGTTTGTATTATTTTATTTTCCCCTTCTATTTTTGTCTTTCTTGTTGCTTTTACACTCTCCTCCATCTCTGACTGTCCTGTTTTTTCCTTTCTTCCTGCAGAATTCCCTTAAGAATTTCTTGAAGGGGAGGTTTCTTGTTGATATACTCTTTCAGTTTCTGTTTATCTGTGAATATTTTGAACTCTCCATCATTTTTGAATGCTAGTTTAGCTGGATAGAGTATTCTTGGTTGGAGATTTTTTTCCTTTAGTACCTTGACTGTATCATACCACTGCCTTCTTGCCTCCATCGTTTCAGATGAGAAATCAGCACTTAATCTTATGGAGTTTCCCTTGTATGTGATGGTTTTCTTTTCTCTTGCTGCTTTTAGAATTTTTTCTTTGTCTTGAGCATTGGATAATTTGACAAGTATATGTCTTGGGGTGGGCCTGTTGGGGTTTATGACCAGTGGAGTGCGCTGTGCTTCTTGGATATGTACATCTGTCTCTTTCAGTAGATTTGGGAAGTTTTCATTCATTATTTCCTGCAACACTCCTTCTGACCCCTTTCCCTTCTCTTCTCCTTCTGGAATGCCTATAATACGTATGTTTGAGCGTTTTGCGTTATCATTCAGGTCCCTAAGTCCTATCTGGATTTTTTCTACCTTTTTATTGACCACTTCTACTATCTGTTTGATTTCCAATGCACTGTCTTCCACATCACTAATTCTCTGCTCTGCCTCTTCTAGTCTGCTGATATTTGCTGCAAGTGTATTTTTGATTTCTTGAATTGTGGTGTTCATTTCCATCATATCTGTTATTTTTTTGCGCATGTCTGCAATTTCCCCTCCAAGTGTTGTCTTCACGCTGTTGACCTCTTTCATTACTTCATCAAATTTGTCGGTGATAAATGTTCTGAGATCTTTCATTGCTTGTGCGAAGTCCTGCCCCCCTTCCTGATTTTCAGTTTGTTGATTGGATTCAGCCATGTTTTCCTGATTACTGGTTTGGTTTGTAGATTTTTGTTGCTGTCTTGTCAACATTTTTTCTTGACGGGTTTAATCAGTTCCTTAGCTTCTTTGTCTAGTCTTGGAGATTAATTAGCTGTTGTTTTTGTGTAAGTGTTATATCTTCTCTTTGTCACTTTGTTCTTCTTATTCCAATTTCTTATTGCTAGTTAAGCTCACTTTAAAGGAAAGTATTAGTGCTGGGGAAAGTCAATTGTGTAAGGAAGGAAAAAGTGTGAAGTAGTATTGGTGATATATGTTTACAAAGCAACAATATGAGTTCTGGGAGGATGGAGGTTAGATCATGTAAATTGTGTAGAGTTATAGTAGTAGGAAAGTACCTATAATGAGGTAGACGACTGAATATGGGAGGAATGTGGTACGTACTAAGAGGCTATTGTTTTCGTGAGAGAGGGAAAGAGAAAAGAAAGGTAATAGTTTCAGGGACGAATACCAGATGGAAAACTAAACAAAGGTATTAGAAATTAAGAGTTAGACACTTTGTGGATCAAAGAAAGGGAGATGGAATATAGGAGAGATAGCAGATGGTGGAGGATATCAAGTTGTAGGGGAAAGGGGATAGTGTAGATAGGCTAAATCTATTCACAGAGAAATGAGGCAGTGGAGGGTGAGGAAACCCAGCAAATGTGAGGTATTTCCTGTAGGACCTATTGTATTGTTAAGGTAAAATAGTATAAGAAGAATATTGGGGACAAGAAAGAGAGGATTGAAAAAAAAAAAGAACAACAACAACAACAACAAAAAATAAAAAATAAAAAAAAATAAAAAACAAAACAAAACAAAGAACAGAAACCCCGCTGCCAGGCTCGGCTGGGCTCAGCTGGGCTCCGGTCCCCCGCCCGCCGCCCGCCCCGGCTCGGCTGGGCTCGGCTGAGCTCGGCTTTCCCGCCCGCCGCCCGGCCCGGCCTGGCAGGGCTTGGCCCCCCCGCCCGCTGCGGCTCAGCCCGGCTCGGCCGGACTCGGCCGGACTCGGCCGGACTCGGCTTCCCCGCCCACCGCCCGCCGCCGCGGCGCAGCGCGGCTCGGCTCTCCCGCCCGCCACCCGCCGCGGTGCTAGCTGCCTCGGCTCCGCCTACCCAAGGAGGGAGTCCTCCACACGTAGCTGGGATCTCCGTGTATATTTCACAGATGGATCTTCTCTGTTACCTTCCCTCCAAATCGATGTCCAGACACCTCCGGACCAGGAAAAATCCCGAGACAGCCGGTCCCAAAGAGTCTCCGACGCCTCCCAGCCGATTCCCCCCAGGAGCTAGTAACCGGGAAGTTCACTCAGCCGCCATCTTGCCTCCCCCTCCTGAAAAGTCCCAATTTATATCTTATAGACCAGTCCTTTCGTTACCTTCCCACCAAATCGATGTCCAGACACTTCCTGCCCTGAAAAAATCCTGAAAAAGCCTGGTCCCGGAGAACCTCCAGCGGTGCCCAGCTGCCTCTTCCCAGGAGAGACGGCAAGGCAAGCTCACTCAGCCACCATCTTGCCGGAAGTCTCTCCTGGAACCATTTTTCAAGTAATCTTTTTATTGATCAGTATTAAACACCCAAGAAAGTGCACAGATTACAAGAACACAGCTCACTAGATTTTCACAAAGTGCGTGACACCAAAGCATTTGGCGGACAGGTCATCGTAAATGACCGTGCCCAGGCCCGGAAGCCCCTCCAGCCCCCTGCCCCTCTTCAGTCCCTATCCCCGAATCGCTAGCCTGACCTGTGGAGGCAGAAAGTGCATTTGCCTGTTTTTGTACTAAATGGAAGCAGCCAATGTGTGCTGTTTATGTCTGGCTTCTTTACCTCCATGTCACATCTGTGAGATTCATCCATGCCATTTATTCCATTATATGACTAGCCACCATTTATTTATCTAGTCTACTGTTGAGGGACATTTGGGTTGTTTCCAGTTGGAGATGATTATAAATCATGCGGTTCTGAATGTTCTGGCCCATTTGGCTGAACATATGTACACTTTTCTGTTGCTAAGGCGAACAGTTCTGTTCTCTCTCTTAAAAAAGGTTTTATAATACAACTTTCAAACATAGTTAAAAGGAGGGAGATGGAATCGAATAATGAACCCCCTTGTACCTATTACTTTGCCTCAACGACTGTCAAAATCTGGCTAGTTCTGTCTCATATAGGCCCTTCCCCCACCTATAATTTTATTTTCTTTTTATGCTGGTGTAATTTAAAGTAAATCCCAGATCACATCGTATGTATTATGGTATGTATCACTAACAGATAAGGACCCTATTCTTTTTTAAACCACTTTTATTGATACATATTAATAAAACATACAATTCACCCAAAGTGTACAATCAATGGTATTTGGTATAATCACACAGTTATGCGTTCATCACTTCAATCATTAGAGCATTTTCATTATTTCAATAATAATAATAATAAACAAAAACCAAAGAAACAAAGTTCCTCACCTCTCAATCTCTGTTTCCCAAGCTAGGACATTTTTCTTAACGTAGACACCATGCCAGTATCGCACTCAACAAAAATAATCATTCCTTGATATTATCTACTACCCAGTCTGTGTTTAGATTTCTCCGATTATCTCAAAAACATTTTATGGTCAGTTTGTTTGAATCAAGATCCAAACACAGTCTACATAGTACCTTCCTTTGAAAGACTCTTAAGGGTTTTTAATCCATAACAATTTCCTCCCCACTTTTTTCAGGCCATTTGTTTGTGGGTGAATCGGTTCATTTGCCCATAGGATTTCTCACAGTCATGATTTGGCAGATTGCATCCTAGCGGTGCTACTGAACTGGTAGGTAGATTGAGAGACAGCAATGTGGGTGAGAGCATTTCCTGGGAGACGCCCTGTGTCCTCCTGCATTACTTCAGGAGCGTTGCCCTGTTTTAATGATGTGTGAATTGACCGGTGGGTTCAGATTTGTCGGCGCGATACATTTATTATGAAGCCCCCCGCCAGCCTCCCACACGCTGGTCGTAGCTGCTGTCGATTGCCCACAGCCTGTTTAAGGAGGGGTTGCAAAAACGGTGACTTTCTATCATTAGGTTCTGCATTATTAACTGGAATGCTTCCATTAGGGAAAACTTCCCATTCTCAACTCTTCGGTTACCCTGAAATGCAAATTGGTACAGGAGGGCAGGAAAATTGAGTCTTTCTTCCTTTTTAAAAATTCAATTTCAGCGTAAAGATTTGGTGCCTATATCAGAGTCCAACCGGGAGAGCGAACGATGCCAGTTTCTTTAACAGAGACTTCCAGCTGAAGAAGTAGAGAGGTTTTCAAGAACTGAAAGGCAAACACTGAACACTACAATACCACCCAAAACAAAACAAAGACGTCGCCGAGCAGCTCGCTGTGCCCCAGCTGGTGCGGGGCTGCGGGGCTGCCCCTGCGCGCGAGGGGGCCTGTCTATGGCCCGGCACCCTCCCGCGTGTCGTCGGGGAAGCCACGCGGACATCAGAAGTACTACCCGTCTACCTTTCTAGTACACTGATGAAGGGACAGTTGATTACCGACGTGGCCTTCTCTTGACAACACTTATTTTGATGTGGGCTATGGGTGGGAGGCTCTTTTGTCTCTTCAGAGATAACCTAAGCTGTTTGACTGGTGGGTGTAGAATGTAAGAGGCTGCAGTCCTGCCCTTAGTGACAATGGCAACAAGACTCCAGTCCCAGGAAACAGTTTAACAATGCAAGGTCTATAAACTTTAAGTATTTAGGGGAAATGCAAACCAAATATGTTAAAAGCTTATCTAGAATGTCTGGAGTCCATGCTAAAAGCTTACCTAAGATGTGGAAGATATATATGCTAATTCAAGCCTATTGAGAACTGAAATAAAGGGACCATTTGGCTTTTCCTCTCTGTATAAAAGACATTTGAAAATCTTGTTTGGGGCTCGGGATTGAAACAGAAAGCTCCCGAATCCAGCCGGCCGTCAAGAAACCATTTTTCCTTCTCAAAATCATTCCTGAGTCCTGGCCTCTCTATACACAAATAATTGAAACTCTCTCAAATTCTACAACAACTTCACTATCCAGAAATAGTGCTGTCAATTTGTGATCAAACTCATGCTACCAACAGTTGGTTCTTTCCCTTAGGACCTATGAAATGAAGGGAAAAGTGTCAAAACAGCAGATGGCAGCAAATTTCCAGCTTCAACCTGGATGGAAGTTTTGCTAATGATTTTGAACTTGCCATTAATAAAATAACATATAAGGTGCAGTGTCCCAAGAAAGGGCTCCTGAGATGGAAGACGTGAGCTCCTTGGTTCACAGACTGTTGGCAGTCTTGAACTTGGAAGAGTTTCTGACCTAGAGAGCACTCTTTTCTGGAGGAAACGGGCCGCCAGATGGCAAAGCTGCATTCTCTCATACAGCTGGAAACTAGACTCAAAGCTCGCACAGAAGACCTGTGGGCTCCGGTGGGCTGGGTTAGCACTGCCAGTCCCCAGGTGTGCGTGTGCGTACGTGTGCATGCGTGTGCATGCACAGTGGCTTTGTTTCCGTGGCCGAAGTGCTCCTAGAACATCACGGGGCCAGTCATCTGCTTCATCACATTTGCAAATTCCAGGGTCTTTTTTGCATACTCTGGGGTCACGTGACAGGATTTTACTCACTCAGCTGTTAGGAGCAGGCAATTCTTCACTTCTTCCAGAAGAAATCAAAGCAACGGCAATTTGAGGAGGAACGATGACCTCAGGGAGGCTGGAGGCTCCCCGAAGCGTGTGCGCCATTCAGTTTGCAATGGCCAGGAGGGGGGTTAAGCTGATGTTTTTAAATGCCACTGAATTTTTCCATCTTGTGTTGATTTAGCTACTTAGAAACTGGAAGTTTTTGAGTCCCGTAGTTCATTTCAATTTGACTGTCTCCAGCTTTTTTAATTAATAAAAGAAATTCTTGTAAAACACAAGTATTTTTTGGGGGGAAAAAAAGATGCCATTGAGCACCTGGGGGGAGCGGCTTCCACTCCTAGAGCTGGGGAAATAAAAGTTTGGGATGATTGAAATTTAGCAGCTGGTGGGAGGGACCACATGGAGCTGGGAGGACTTTGCAGCCAGTGATGTGACTTGCAGAGCCCCAGCCCCAGCCCAGGGGCCTCTCAAAGCAGAGGCGGAAGGCTGGATGCCTTAAAACCTTGATGAGCATCCTTGGGCCCTGGCAATCTCTAAAAGTGACTACTAGATTCTTCTTGCCAATGTATCACCTGAACTTACACTGTTTTACGTATTCAAATGTGCTCGAACCCATTTGTCTGGTGATTTGACAGGACCCAATCATTTGCTATTTCCTTGCTGTTTGGCACCACAAGGTATTTCAGGCTTCTCTCATGTATTTCCTGCCCTAGACCTGGAGCCAGCCCTTCTCCAAAGAGCCCTGGCTCCTCTTCGTGGGAAGCAGTTTAGGCATCCTGGTCTGGGCGCGGCTCGTTGCTATTGGTTTGTCCTTGCTTCTAGGTCTTTTAGTGGACCAAGCTAAGAGAAATGTATTTTTTTGAAAGAAAAAATAAATTAGGATGTCATGCTGATGTTTAGAAGCATAATTTTTGGTTTTTAATTTGTATCTCTATCCTCTTATGCAAATATTTTGGTTCCTAGCATGGACATACTTACTTACTTATTGGCTAGATAAATATCCATGCTTTGAAATAGAGAAATCACTGCCGGTCTTTTGAAGAGTGCAGACTGTTGGGTCGGGGTCCAGGAACCTTGGCACCAGAGACTGTGACTTTCTTAAAGGTGGGTGCATAGCAAAAGTGGGTGCAAAGAAGGCTGGGGTGGGAGGAGGGGAGTGTAAAGGGCCTTGGCAGTGGGTGGGGAAGGGCATGGTCCCAATTTGGCCACGTGGTCGTGGACGTGGGGGGGTGAGGAGGGGAGAGGCACAGAGGCATGTATTTGGGGGACCTCTCTCCCCAACATCCTGAGAACAAGCACACAAGATGGAGCTGGCCCAGAGCAGGACTTTCGGGCACGCGTGCCTGCAGTGCCACAGGGAAGAGAGCTGGGTGCCCAGGCGAGGGGCGGGCGGGGCTGTGGGGATGGCCCGGGGGGCATTGCTGGTGCGTGGCTTTGGTGGCACAGCCCCCATGAGGGGCAGAGGGGCAGACATACCCCTCTCATTCCAAAGACACCGCCCCAGCAAGCCTTCACACACCCAGACTCCTCTTGTCACAGCGGCAGCCTGGAGACCCATCTGGCTGAAAACAGGACAGCCGAGGGGGGAAATCATGACTGGAAGGCGGCCAGTGGCTGGTTTGGAGACGTCCACGTTAGAGCGCGAGAAAGGGGGAGCCGCCTGCTCCCTCTGAGCAGAAGCGGGAGGGGGGCAAGATTAGGTATTCAGATTGGGACTGTACAGAAAACACCAGAAGGGAATTATTCAAGAACATGATGGGGGCGGAGAGGCGGAGCAGTTGGGAGGCGAGATTAGGCGCAAGACTTTCCACCGAATAACTTCAGCTAAAAAAAGACAAAACAAGGAAACGGATGTGACTCAAGCAATGGGGCTCCCCGTCTACCATATGGAGGTCCAGGGTTCGATGCCCCGGGCCTCCTGGTGAGGGCGAGCTGGCCCACGAGCTGGCCCACGTGGAGTGCCGGCCCATGCGGGAATGCCGCCCCATGCAGGAGAGCCGCCCTGTGTGGGAACGCCACCTCGCATGGGAAAAGCTGCCCTCCACAGGAGTACCAACACGAAGAGCTGGTGCAGCGAGATGATGCAACAAGAGACACAGGAGAGGAAGTAAGAAGACGTAGCTGAACAGGGGAACTGAGGTGGTGCAAGAGAGTCATCACTCTCTCCCACTCCAGAAGGCCCCAGGATCGGTTCCTGGTGCCACCTAATGAAAATGCAAGCAGACACAGAAGAAGTCACAGGGGATGGACACAGAGAGCAGACAAGGGGGGGGGGGGAGAAATAAATTAAAAAAAAAAAAAGAATGGCTGTATTGTTCACAAGAATTCTGTTAAATGTAAAGAGGTGGGCCCTGGTGGGGAAGGTCTCCTTGGCCCAGGGCCCGGGATTTTGCAGGGGGGTGTGGGGGTGTGGCAGGGGCTGGAAGCCTCCCTCTGCCCTTGGCCCTCCTCCTGGCCCAGGCCAGCCCCGAGGCTTCTCCAAAGGGACCAGGAGCCAGCAGGACAGGGGAGGAGTCAGAGCCACTGTGGGGCGGGGGAGGGCAGAGGACTGAGCCCTGGTGCTCCGGGGTGAGGGGACAAGTGGACAATGGCACCCAGCACCGGCTTCCCAAAGCACTGGTGTCCCTCGCTGCTCCCGGGGGACGTGAGGAGCCGGCCAGCTCTGGGGACAGCGTCCCGGCTTGCCCACAGGAAGGACTCGGTGTCACGGGGACAAGAAGGCGGCCTGCGCTGGCCCTCCCGGGGCTGGACACCCCGCTGTGCTGGAATGGGCCCCGGGAAGGCGGTGGCTGCTCGGCTTTCTCTCTCGAGAGGTTTCGCTCCCGAAAACCTTCCCTCCGGGCGCTGAGCTGCCAGGCCCCGCCTCCCGGCGGTCCTGCAAGGTGGGCCCCTTCCTCCCCATCCTGGAGCCGAGGAAGGAAGGCTCGGTGAGGCTAGGGAAGGCGCCCGGGGCCTCGGAGGCCCGGCCCAGGGCCAAGGAGGGAACGGGGACCAGACCACAGCCCCCTGCAACGGGGACGAGACCTCAGCCCCCTGCCCCTCACGACGCCAGGGCCAAGGAGGGAACAGGACGAGACCTCAGCCCCCTGCCCCTCACGACGCCAGAGTCGCTGAGGCCCTGACACCCACAGGCCCAGCCCCTCGCCCTGTTTGGTTCCTTCAGCCACGGCCACCCAGCACCCTTCTTGAGGACGCCCAGGCGGGGGTGGGGGTGCAGGGTGTCGCGGGGGCCGCTGAGGGGCTCCAGGAAGATCAGCCACGCGGGATAAGCAGCGCGGGAGCTCAGCGGGCCCAGAGGCTTGCCTTCTCCTAATCAGGGATTGGGGCGGAGGCCCCTTAACTCAGCCAGGCCGGGGGAGGAGGGGGGCGGGTTGCAGGCCTGCAGGCGTGACATACCCCGCCCCACATGAGCGAACAGTCGCTTCAGGGCCGCACAGCGCTCGGGCTCGAGGGATGAGTGGGGTGCACCCGGGTAAGGGCTTCAGACAGGGTGCCGAGGACCTGCCACCCGAGACCGCCCACCCCTCGGAGGGCGGGGATGGGGGAGACCCAGAGGGGCTGCCCTCTGCTCCCGGCACCTTCTCTGGAGGGCGCCACGGGGGCTGCTGGCAGAGAGGATGGCGGGAGGCACCCAGCACTGCAGGCCCTTGGCAGGGCGCGGCCTGGGATTCGCCTGTCCCCTCCCGCCCGGCTGGGCCCTGGCCCGGGGCTGGCGCACCCACAGGCCTTCAGCCCGCCCGGTCTGGCTTCGCTCCTCTGCAGTCCCAGGCCGGGCACTGGCCGACGCTCAGTAAACATTTGTTGAAATGACAGGATGAATGTGCTCGGCCCGGCTGTACACCCACCCGAAGAGTCAGGCGTGGCGTCCACTTTGCAGAGACCAGGACTCGGGGGCCAGGCCTCTGCCCACAGCAGCCCCCTCCACGGCCCACCCGGAGGCCAGGCTAAGAGACCCCACGCCGAGGGAGGGGGCATCGTTGCCTCCACGGGGCACAGCTGGCGAGTGGCAGGGCTGAGACCTGTCTCCTGGGGGCTCAGCCCTCAGCTCAGGCGGTCCCCAGCCCCTCCTAGGGGATGAACTTGGCCAGGAGGGAAGACCTGAGCCTGGGACACGGGCTGGCAGGAGTGTCTGGGCAGGGCATAACCCCGGACCTGGGGACCAAGATCCAGAGGAGAGGAAGCCTGGGCCCGTGCCAGCCAGGGAGGCTTCTGGAGGGCGTCTTTGGAAGGCCCTCTATCTCTTGAGCCACCGCTGACATTCTACCCAGGGACCCACGTCAGAAGAATTAGCGTATCCTGGGCCAAGTCGGTTCTAGCCTGGGTCACGTTTGCTCTGGATCAGGGCTTGGTCACTTCTGGCTTGGACAACGGCTGCGGCAGCGATGGTGTGAGGAGTTTCGACACGGCCAGGACCTGAGCTGCCACGCTAGGAACATGGGACTTCTCACCACACATGCCTCAGAGGTTACAGGCAGAAACTGATACGATTCCTCAAATTCTACACCCAGCCTCGGATTTGTATGCCAAGTGGAGCACAGGACACCATTTCTGAGGAAATTCGGGGAAGCAGCCAAAATGAAAATGAAATCCAGAATCAGACTTCAAGAGAGGGGAAGATAAAAGCTCAAGGAACAGCAATTTGACTTTGCTTGCTGGTTTTTGCCAACTAGAGCCTGTCTTCAAATACCGATCTTATTTAAAGACAACTGGGTCTTATCCTTTGCTTACAAAGATTTTCCTACCCAAAATTGGTTTTCAAAATTTCACCCTTTTCTATTTATTTCTGGTCTGTTTTTTTAATCTTGAAACGTGTGGGCTGGGGAGGACCTGCCTCGCTCAGCCGACCTCCCACCCCTCAGCAGCTCTTAGAACTGCTTCACGGAGCCTGCCCGGAGGAAACTGCTCCACTTGTACGAGTCTCCCAGCGGGCACTGGGATAAGCCCTGCCCACGGGCAGGTGTAAGGAGCTTCTGCCCAATCCTGGGAAGACGACACGGCCCTGGGGACTCTGCACCACCTGCGGCTGCTGCCCAGCAGGACTGTGCCCCGGAGGGCGGTGGCTTGGAGGCCAGGAGAGACCTGGGCCTGCTGACTGCGTCCCTAAGACCACTGTCCTCCTCTAGCAGAAAGCTGGCACAAGGCGGGGGGCGCAGACGTGGGGATGTGGATGGGGTGCTGCTGAGAAAATAAACCACGTTGGCTTCTCAGGGCGGCTGGGGCCCGGGTGGGTGAGGGAATGTCTTAGAGGATACCAGGTCAAGTCTCTCCCTTGGTTCTTCATGTCGGCCATCGTCAGGGCCCGCCTGCCAGCTGCCACTCCCTGAGCCACGTGTATTCAACGTGTCTGGTTGGAATTCCAGGTGAACGCAGGGACAGCTGAGCTCGTCTGAGCTTCACACACACTCTAGGAGGAAGGGGTGCTCTGACCGCACAAACGGCGAGACCGTGGCTCAGGGAGGCTCGACGGCTGCCTGAGGTCACACAGCTCACGGCAAGCGGCAGAGCCTGGCTGGCTGACAGATGGCCCAGCAGGTGCTCCTGCGGCACTGGCCGCCCTCCTCCCAGCTCACCCTGGAACCTGCACCACGACCAGGGTGGAAAAATAAGGAAAGAGCTTTATTGAATATTAAAGTTGGGGGGCGGGGTGTCGGGAGGAGGGTCTGCTCACTTGGTGATGGTGTTCCTGCAGAGAGGAGAGGGGTGTGAGCAGGGGGGCCAGGCGCAGCCTCCCCACCCGGGGCGCCCGCCCGCCGCCCGCGTCTCCCCCTCACGCACGCGTTCATGCTCTTGCCGCTGCCGCTGAGCACGATGTACGGGGTCTTCTGGGCCTTCTGCTTCTCCTGCAGCAAGGCCACGGTGCCCAGGGGCGTGTCGCTGGAGCTCATCTTCTTCAGCAGCTGCGGGTCAGGGTCAGGGTCAGGGTCAGGGAGCACGGGCAGGAGCCGGCCCCTAGCCCACCCGAGGAGCCGCCAGGCGGGGCTGGCCGCCCATGCCCCAGAAGGCCACCCACCGCCTCCTCGTCCAGCTTCTTCATCCGCCGCTCAGTCTTCATCTTGCCTGAGCCCTTGCCGTGGAAGCGGTGGGACAGCTGCCGGAAAGCCTGGGACACAGGGCATGAGGCGCATCAGAGCTGCCTGCACCCACAGGAGCTTCACAGTGGGAAGGGTGTCGAGTCCCTCAACCCAGTGCCCGGCTCAGGGACAGGAACAGGCAGAGGCCTCGAGGGCTTTCAGAGGGGGCTCAGGTCCTGGAGTAAGGCCCACCATGAGGCCTGGGCCAGGACGCTGGGCTGGGCCAAGAGACAGGAGGGAGGCAAACCTGAGCAGCGGAAAGAGCACCCGCCAGGGTACAGCGGTGGGGAAGGCCGGGAGCATCTGGAGGAGGGCGCTGGTGCAGGGGGCGGGGGGCAAGGGGTAGGCAGGAGGGAGTCGGGGCCAGCCTGCACGGGCCGTCGCCTCGAGCAGGGGCTTGAGGGTGCACAGGCCAGCGGAAGGGCCCGGATGTACATGGAAGGCCTGGACAATGCCCACCAGAAAGGCGGCCCTGAATGGGGAATGGGGGAAGCCACCAGGGGGCTTCTCGTTTACAGCCCACAGGCAGAGGTGCCAAAGTGCCCGTCTGACCCTCCTGCCAGGCCCGAGCCCACTAGCGACGGACACTGAGGCACAGGCCGCAACACCTCCCCAGGTCCCCCAGCCAGTGGGCAGCAGAGCCAAGACACCCCCCCCCCCCGCTGCCTCCCCCCTACACCCAGGTGGGGCGTCGCTCCGGCCTCTCCCGGCCCCCGGGCGCCCCGCTCACCTCCTTGGGCGTGAGCTTGCGGCCCGTCTCGTCCACGTACTCGATCTTGACGTCGGGCTTGTAGCCGTCCTTCTCCTTGAAGTCCTGGGTGAAGCCGCGGTACTCCTCCCGCCGGCTGTACTTGTCGTCGATGGCCCTGGCCCGAGGCAGAGGGGCCTCAGCGCCGGCCACGGCCCAGCCCGCCCAGGTTCCCCGCAGCCCCCAGCGGGCAGCGCCCCGGCCCCCGCCCACCCCCGCGTACATCTTGTCCTCGATGCAGTACACGGCGGACGGCAGCGACTTGTTGGGCGCCTTCACCCGGGCCACCTTCTGCACCGTGGTCTCCAGCAGCCCTGGGGACGGGGGGGGGGGTGAGGCCCTGGGCGCGCCCCCTGCCCGCTCAGGCCGGCCAGCTCCAGGAGCCCCGGGCTCCCAAGGGCCACGCCACAAAACTGGCACCGCGGGACCCTCGTAGCAGGCAGTGGGAGGGAAAGACCCCGGCCCGTTTCACAAAGGAACAGAAGTCAGTCCACTCGGCAGTGGCCACTGCTGAGGAGGCGGCAGAGACGGGTTCCCAGCCCCGAGCTCTGGGTGCCTGGGCTGTTCCCCGCCCCCGGCCCGCCCTCCCCAGGGCAGAGCCCAAGCGGGGAAGGATGAAGGGTGCCCCAGGCCCGGCAAGCCTCTCACCTTTGTTCTGACACAGGAGCAGGGCAGCTGCCAGCCCTCGGTTCACGATGGGCTCCTCGTCCAGGATGGTGGTGGAGGAGGCAGAGAACTGGGGGCGGCCACACGAGGATGCTGGTGAGCAGGCCGCGGGCTCCCCGCACCCCTAGACCTGCCAGCCCCACCCCATCACGTGCAAGGCGGCCAGGCCCAAGACCCGCTTCACTTAGGCCTGAGAAGAACCCTACGCGGCCTGGGAGAGTGTAAACTACAACACAGACTATAACCCATGCTGTGCAGGAGTGCTCCAAAATGTACTCATCAAATTCAACGTATGCACCGCAGGAAAATTATATGCCTACCCATGCTGTTGCACACAGATTTGTTGTATGCATTTAAATTGCACATTATTTTGCTAGGTAAGTACAGCACATTCTAAAAAGATAAGAGGTTCTGAGGTAGGGGGAAGAACAGGTGGAATTTTACATATGATACTGCAATAAGGATACAATTCACTTTACACTATATCAACTCCTATAAAATATTCTTGCACAGTACAATGTGTAAACTATAATGTACACTATAGTGCCAATGCTCCAATGTTTTTTCATCATTTGTAATAAAAGCTCCACAATAAAAATCGAAGGGAAAAAGGAAAAATAATAAAGGTGTATGGAAAAATATACCAATTACGTGCTATGGACCATTCAAAAAAGACCCTTTTCAGAAAACAAAAAAAAAGAAGAACCCTATGAACTTTGGATTTACAGACCCATTTTATAGACACAGACACTGAGGCTCAGGAACTCTCCCCAGGTCCTGAGACAGTAGCCCTCTCCAGGTCCCACAGCTAAGAAGGGGCAGAGCTGGGGCGGGAGCCAGGCAATCCCTCTGGAGCCCGGGCCCCCAGGGCTCCTGCTCTGCAGTGTTGCACTCGCCCCCAGCCCGGGCCCCCTCCACCCCGGGCCTCCCCTCCTCACGTCCTGCTGCTGCTTCTCCTCGTCCAGGTTGACCGTACTCCAGCCGATGTTCTCCTCCCCATCGGATTCGGAGCCACCATTGGCCGAGCGCTCCTCGTCCCGCTCAAAGTCCTGGGGGCAGAAGACCAGGCTGGCCCAGGCAGCCCCGGCCCACCGCCAACCAGCCCACCCTCGGGGCGCCGAGGCGGGAAGCGGGGCCGGGGCTCGGCCCTGAGGCCCGGGACGGGACTCACCATCAGCTCCTCCTGCTCCTCCCGGTTGCCGGCCAGCCCGTAGGTGGGGATCTCCCCCAGCGTCCGGCAGAACTCCGAGGTGGCGTTGAACACGATGGCCCCCTTCCGCTCGGGGTCCTCGTCCTCCTCCCAGCCCCGCTGGCGGGACTCCAGCTTCTTCACGATCTCCACCACCTGGAGGAGGGAGCAGCTGTGGGCAAACGCAGAAGGCTCTGGGGCCATGCCGTTGGGACCCGGGAACCCAAAGATCCCACCTGCTATTGAGGGAGCGAGGCAAGCCACCCACTGCCCACAGACTCCCTTGCCCCACTTCCTCAGGCCCCGCGGTCCATCTCTGCTGCCCGCACGCTGATGCCACTAGATGTCCCTCCACCCCTAACCCGCCACGTTCCCTGCTGACCTCCAAATCAGCATCCAAATCCTAACAGCCCTGCCGAGCAGGCCCACGCGGGCCCTCCAGACACCCTCATGCCCCACCCTCGCCAAACACACCTTCCAGAACCCCAAGTATGTCTGGGCCTCGTGCCACCCTCCTGCCCCCTGCTCTCCACCCAACACATGCCACTTCTAAAGCAGAGCCGTGAGAACTTTCAGCGCTACCCCCAAGGCCCCCACACCGCCTGCCACCCTCCTGCCCCGGCACAGCTCCCAGGAGGGCTCCGCTCCTGGCATTCTCCCCCTCTCCTGTGCCATCCCCAGCAGTTTCTTTAAAAGACCCCCCGCACTGGGGGAGCAGGTGTAGTTCAGTGGTTTAGTGCCTGCTTCCCAGGTACAAAGTCCCAGGTTCAATCCCCAGGACCTCAAAAGAGAGACACACTCCTTTAACCCCACAGCCCCAGGGCTCTGCCCCCTTCATAGTGAATTCTCAGGGGGGCCCACGTCTCCACCCCTTCCCTTCCTTTTTATCACATTAGTTACACTTCTTTTGTATTTTTTCAATTTTATTTTTGATTGCTCTCATTTCTTTATATCCCATGCTGTTCAAAAAGTATTAAAGAGCCTTCCTGGGACAGAGAGGCTAACGTGCTAGTTAAGTTTGTTTCTGGCTTTTCGTGCAAGTGCAAGGTGAGTTACATTTTTTTTTTTTTTTAGGGACTGGGACCCAGAATTGAACCCAGGATCTTGTATGTGGGAGGCCAGAGCTCAACTATTGAGCCACATCAGCTCCTGAGTTGCCTCCCTTATCTGTTTGCTTGGTGTTTTTCTTGCTGTTTGCTTTTCTTTAGGAGGCACCAGGAACCAAACCCAGGACCTCTCATGTGGGAAGCAGGCGCTCAACTGCTTAAGCCAAATTTGTTCCCTACGTTTATTTTCAAACTGTATCACAAACACAAAAGCTGAATATTTATCACATGTGTGTGCTGTGAAAAATAGCAACAACAAAGCAAACACCCACATGCCACCATCAGGCTGAGAAACTCTACTGCCACCACTTTTTGAGGCACAGTGCCCCCCACCCTGGGGTCGGCACGGGTCACTGGTTTTTAGTTTTACACCTAAGGATCTACCCCTGAGCAAGGTATTATTTCACTGAAAATCTTTTTCTTTTTTTTTTAAGATTTATTTCTCCCCCCTCCCTCCACTGTCTGCTCTGTGTCCATTCGCTGAGTGTTCTCATGTGTCTGCTTGTATTCTCATTAGGTGACCCAAGGAACTGATCCTGGGACCTTCCGGAGTGGGAGAGAGGTGATCATTCTCTTGTGCCACCTTAGCTCCCTGGTCTGCTGCACCCCCCATCTCTCTTCTGTGTCTTTTTTTGTTGTGCGAGCTCTCCACGTGGGCCAGCACTCCTGCGCAGGGCACCACTCTGCGCAGGGCACCACTCTGTGTGGGGCAGCACTCTGCACAGGCCAACATTCCGTGTGGGCCAGCTCACCACACGGGCCAGCTTGACTGGACCTCCTATATGGTAGACGGGAGCCCAATTGTTTGAGCCACATCTGCTTCCCTTGCTGTGCATCTTAAAAATACGATGTAACTGGACTCGTACTGTATGATTTTATGACCTTTCTGGCATGTATTTTTGAAATGAGTACTGCTGTGAGTGGCGATGGGTCATTATTTGCTACAGCCATATTCTGTGATCTGAACATACTTTGATCTCATGACCCACTGAGTTTGGACTTATCCTACTGCCACTAACAGAGTTGTGAGAAGTAGCCCAAGGCTTGCTTCCCCGAGCACAGGTTTTCCTGGCGCATATGTCCGGGGTGAGACGTGATCCCTTCAACTTCACTAGAGGACACCAACGTCCTCACGTACTCCTAGGAACGTGTGCAGAGGAATTCTGGTTGCTCCACGTCCTTGCTCACACTTGATACT
This sequence comes from Dasypus novemcinctus, assembly GCF_030445035.2. Taxonomy (NCBI): domain Eukaryota; kingdom Metazoa; phylum Chordata; class Mammalia; order Cingulata; family Dasypodidae; genus Dasypus; species Dasypus novemcinctus. The sequence goes on from NC_080682.1 coordinate 8,689,891, forward strand.
ACCAGACTTGAAACTTTTGCCACAATGTCTAGGTGACACGGCACCCTGGTGTGGTTTCAGCCCACCTTTCCTTGATTACGAACAAAGCTGAGCCTCACTGCAACTCTTACTGACACTCAGCCCTCCTCTTCTAGAAACTACCTACTCAGCATTTGCTCATTTTTCTGAATTATTTATTCTCACTGATTTGTAGATTCTTTACATATTCTTGACACCAATCCATTGTTGGTTATACATGTGGACAAACATCTCCCTTTGGCCTTCTACATTCTTTAATGATATCTTTTATTAAAATACAACAACAAAAAAACACATAAGTTCTTAATTTCCAATCAAATCTGTTACTTTTCCCTTCATGGTTTTTCTATCTTAATCCTTCTCTACCACAAAGCCAAACATCTTTTCCTTTATTTTGTTCTAAAATGTTTTTAGTTTTAAGATCTGAATCTATGTGTAAAGGAATTTTGTGCAAAGTATGAAATATGAACATTTTATTTTCTTTCCAGATAACCCCATGTCCAAATACACCTACTGACCCTCTTCCCACGGGAAACAGACATGTTTCAGAACGCCTGTCCCTCCTCAGGAGCTTGTGTCTGGGCCCTCTACTCCACCTCTCTGCCTAGATCTTGATGCCTATCAGAGAAAATCCTACCACCTTATAGTTCAAAAGCATCTTGGCTGTTCTGGTCCTTTGAGCTTCTACATACAAACTATAAAAACTCCTGCTGAGATGTTTTAATGGCACTGCATTTAGTTCATAAACTTATTTGAGGAGATGGACATGTTATAATATTGAGTACTATCCATGACACAGTACATCTTTGTCTTTAACATCATCCAAAAATTTACCATAGCTTTCTCCAAAGAGAGCTTGCACGTTACATATTCCTTATTTTATTACTATCCTTACTATTTTTTTTTAAGATTTTATTTATTTCTCCCCACCCCCTTGTTGTTTGCACGTGCTGTGTCTATTCAACTTCCTTGTTTCTTTAAGGAGGCACCGGGAGGCGATTCCAGGACCTCTGATGTGGGAGGGAGATACCTAATTGCTTGAGTCACCTCCTTTCCCTGCTTTGTCTTTCTCTATTTTTCCTCCCCATCTCTCATAGCATCTTGTTGCATCAGTTTGCCACGCCTGCCCATTGCGTCAGCTCACTATCTTCTTTACGAGGCACCGGGAACCTTTGCTCCCTACTTTTGTTGTATCTCATTATGTTTTTTCTTCTTGTGCCTCTTGCTGTGTCAGCTCATGGTGCCTGCCTGTCCTGTCGCCTCCAGTCTTCTTTAGGAGGAACTGGGATCTAAACCAGGGACCTTCCATGTGGCAGGTGGAAGCCGTCACCTGAGCCACATCTGCTTTCCATCTTTATTTTGTTGCTTTTCTAAGTGGTGTCTTTTTTTTTTTTTTTAAGATTTATTTTTATTTATTTATTCCACCCCCCTTCGCTGTTTTCTGCTGTGTGCTCTCTGTGTCTGCCCGTCTTCTCTTTAGGAAGCACTAGGAACCGAACCTGGGACCTCCCATGTGAGAGAGGCAGTCAATCGCTTGAGCCACCTCAGCTCCCTGCTTCGTTGTGTCTCGTTGTCTTTCCTCTGTGCCTCCTTGCTGCATCATCTTGCTGTGTCAGCTCGCTGTGCCTGCCCACTGCGCCAGCTTACTGCCCTGCTTGTCTTATCTAGGAGGCACTGGGAACAGAACCCGGGACCTCCCGTGTGGTAGGCAACTCAATTGCTTGAGCCATATCCACTTCCCTAAATGGTACCCTTTAAAATCCAGTTTTTAACTTTGTTGTGGTTGTAGAGAAATTCAAGGCATTTTTGTATATTAATCTTGTATCCAGCAACATTGCTAAAGCCTGCATGATTTGGCCCTCTAGCTTCTCAAGTCAGAATTCTTGGAGTTATTCTTAATTTTTCTTATTCACTCAAACCATCAACAAATATTGTCATGTCTACCCTTAAAATATATTCCCAAAACATCTGCTTCTTACCATCTCCACAGTATCACCCTAGTAGATCATTAGCTCCTGACTGGATGCTATAACAGCGTTCTAAATCATCTCCCTCTTTCCAAATGGAAGCTGATAATTCTCTCCATATATATAAGCCAGGAAGTTCTTTTTAAAAAAGAATTCTGACCAAAACCTTTTAATGGCTAAATCTTTACCACCACCACAAGGCTCTGTAAAAACCACCTCTGGCTTGTTTACATATATTGTCTGGCTGCTTTTTAGGGCACCTGAAGAGTTTTAACAGGAACCACAGGTCCTGAAGCCTCAGATATTTACTATCTGGCCCTCTAACAGAAAGCTGGCCGAGCTCTGCTCTAAGGAACTCTCCCTAGTTGCTGCCCCAGCTTCCCTGACTCCCACAGCTCCCCAAACCCCTCCTATCTATAGAGACTGCCAAATCAGGCTTTGCCACTCAGGAGTATTAAGGAGACTCTCCTCAAAACACTTCCTTGGCTTCTTAAGGATTAGAATCTTCTTAAGGAACCCCTGCTCTTGTGGCTTTCTTCCTACCTCAGGGGCTGGCGCTTCCTGGCTCCTTTGCAGGACCCCGGCTCCACTCTACCTCCCACGGTGGGCGCCCCAGGCTCACTGCTCCAGCCTCTTCATATCTTGAGCCCCACTGTCTTCCTAGGGGGGAGGTGAAGGGGCAGGCATGGACTCTGGAGTTTGCATCCCAACTCTACCACTGACCAGCCATGTAACCTTGGGCAACTTTCCTAATGCCTCTGTGCCTCAGTTTCCTCATCTGTAAAATGGAGATAACAGAACTTTCCTCGTAGGTTGTTGCTGTTGTAAGGACGGAATAAATACACATAAAGTACTTGAGCAGTGCCCGTGCCGTAGGTCAGCAATAACCGTGGCTTCAGGCCTCACCAGCTGGCCCAATGACCTCCCCAGCACCTCAGCCTACCCTCTTCTCCAGCCTTCCTGGTCCTCAAGCAGTCTACACAGCTTTCCTCCTAAGGCCACCTGAATACCCAGTCTCCCCACCTACCACCACTCCAAACCTTCATAAAGTTATTCAAGTACCAGCTCAAATTTCACCCCTTGAAAACCCAATCTAAGGTCACTCTCTCTGGTCATTCTCTTCAGTCATCTTGTTTAATTATTATCTGCTAAGCTCTCATCACTACTGGAATTTATTGTTTTTGCTCACATGTTCACAACTTCACTGTACTGTTCCCCAACTAGGAAATAAGCTTCAAGAACACAAAGTTCTCATCCATCCTGCTCACCAGGGACTCCCCAGACCCCGGCATAACGTCTTACTCGCAGTCAGAATTCAACAAGGAAAGAAGGGAGCGAAGGGTCTGACCACTAAAACCACCACCAGTGAAAACACTAGAGATCTAGAAATCTGCTACAGCATGTTATTAAAAAGGAGAATTCAGCTCGGAGAGTGGGTGCTGCCTAGAATGACACATGCACGTGGGCTCAAAGAAACGGGTCACCAGACATATTTGTTGCCAAAAGCTCTGAGGCCAGCACTCACTTGTGGCCCAGCCTGGAGCCCCCTTACCTTCTCGCCACTGTCCCGCAGCTGCTGGAGCTGCCGCAGCCGGCGCCCTTTCTCCAGCTGCTTCTGTAGCTCCAGCTCTGCCTCGTCCTCCTCCAGCACTTCTGGTGACCCAGATCGCAGAACTCCACCCTCCTCTGGTGGAAACACAGGAGACGCTTGCTCAGACTGTCTCCCTGGACCCGGGCTCTTCTCCCTGCCCTGTGCCCACCCTGTGCCGCCCGGGTGCCCCCACCTTCGTCACTGATGTCCATGTTCTCCACGCGGGTGTCGTCCGACTGGGGGGGCTGAGGCACTGGCTGCTCCTTTTCCTCCTCCTCCTGGGCCTCCTCGTCAGCCTCGGGCACTCGGCGCCGGCCCCGGCCCCGCAATCTGGGGGAAAGAGGCCTCCCAGTGAGCACGGGACCTGGGCCGAGTCAGCCCAGCCTCACGCCCAGCCCTGTGACGGAGCCTGCCTGGAGCCAAAGTCCCCGTCTTGAGTCTGGTCCCCGAGAGGCAGCAGGTCATCGGCCCGCACCACCACCTCCTTCTCCTTCTTGCGGATTTTCTTCACCCTCCGCTTGGACTTTTTAAAGGTCACCTGAGTGGGGAAGAAGAGAGGTGAGACGTGATGAAGGGGCGAGGCGGGCCAGCCACAAGCCCAGAGTGAGGCCCTCTTCAGCATGACGCCGTGCCAGCCACTGTCGTAAGGCCCAACGTAGGGAGTGCTATCACTCCCATTTGTGAGATGAGCAAACAGGCACAGAGAGGTTAAGTACCTTGCCCAAGGTCACCCAGCTCCTAAGTGAGAAGGGGTTTATGAATCTCGGCAGTCTGGCTCTACAGTCCCTATTCTTAACTAAGCCACCTACTGAGCCAGCTGTCTGCTTAGGTTCATAGGGTGATTCTAGGTACGAAATCCACACAGGAGTATGAAGTTCCTGCTCACCTGCATTATCATTAACCCTCCCAGCAGCTCCCAAGGGGAGGTTCCTGTCATCTCCCCGCTTCGTTTTGTTTAATTAAACAAATTTTAAAAATTGCATCTCCATGTCTGATAGAGCACAGAGCTTCACAGTTAATGCCTCACCCACCCCAGGCAGTAAGCGGCTGCATGGCAGAACCGGAACACAAACGCAGGTCCCTCTGGATCCAAAGCCCCCGTTTTGTCTACACCCACTGCCTCTCTGACTGCACCACGAGGGCCAAGCACTGCAGGAGCATGCAACCCCTCTCCTTAACTCATTCTGCCAACACGTGACCTTAAGAGGACAGAGAGGAACCCCCGTCCCAATTACAAAGCGCGGTGGAGGCTGCAGGGCTCACCATCTCCTCGGGTGTGAGGTACTCAGAGGCGAGCCGGGGCCCCGTTGTGCTCAGGGACTGAGCCTGTAGGCGCAGCTTGGTCCGGATCTCTTCCAGCTCCCTCTCCCGCAGGCCATCAGCCATGCCACCCTGCTCCAAACGGAAGGAGTGGGGCCGCTCCCCCTCGAGCTCCTCGTCATACTTTGACAGGATGGAGCGGGGTTTTTGCTGCAAGGCAAGAGGTACAGGTTGGGACCCAGCCTGGCTCCTGAAAAGCCACCAAGCCACCTTCTCCTCATAGCCCCCCAGCACGCCCCCAGCCTCCCGCCCCGCCCAGTCGTGCCTGTGCCAAGTCATCCACGCTCTCGTCCTCGGCGTAGGGCAGGTAGTCGGGCTTCTTCTTCCGCAGCTCCACGTTCTTCTCTGCCCGCTCCTTGTCCACCAGGTTCACGTTCACCAGCACATCCTCCTCCTCCTGCAGCACGCCTGAAGACAGAGCGAAGCCGTCCGTGCCTGGCCCCGCGCAGCGCGGCCCGCTCCCCCACCAGGGTGCCCAGGCCACGCACCTTTGTCCTTGAGGGTGAGGATCATGGTCTCCCCTTCTCGGAAGGAATCGATGGCGTGCTCCACGGTGAGGCCCTGCAGGTCCCGGGCACTGTACAGGTCCTAGGTGGAGGAGGGGCCCGCTTAGCCAGAAGCCCCAACCCACCCCAGTCCCCGGACGGCACTGCCACCCCCGAAGCCCCTGCCGCCGCAGCCTCACCTGCCGCCTCTGCCCAAACTCTTCCTCCACCAGTGTACTGACGCCGAACTCTTGGTCCATCTCTTCCAGCAGCTTGGCCTGCGGGAATGGGACAGACGTAACCTTGACCCAAAGGCCCTTCAGCATCACTAAAAAACACCTATCGGGGTACACACCCAGGGCTGGGCCACATGGGGGTGCAAACATTGCAGGACTGGCAGGAAAACCGGTCCGCATCCGAAGCAGATGCCACTGGCCACGGCCCTCCCAAATCTGAGCCTGGCTTCGTCTTCCAAGGGTTGGTCTCCTGCCTCACCACTCAGCCAGGCCTCTGGACGCACTTGGCAACCAGCCCATGTTGCCCAGGAGCCTCACCCTCTTCTCTGCCAAGTCCTTCTCCTTCTGCAGCTGCCGGCTCCTCTCGATCCAGGCCGCGGTATCATCCAGCCAGGGGTCATCCTCCCCCAACGTCTTTATCTTCCTGAAGGGGGAGGAAAGGGACTCGATGAGGAGCCCAGTACCTGCTCCTCGGCTGCTGCTTCAGCCCTTTCCGTGCCCGTCCGCCTGAGGCCCCTCACCCCAGCTTTCCGTGCCCGTCCGCCTGAGGCCCCTCACCCCAGCTTTCCATGCCCGTCCGCCTGAGGCCCCTCACCCCAGCTTTTGGTTCAGCAGGCGCTTTTCCTTGGCAGCCGCCAGCTTCTCCCGCAGCTCCTCTCGCTGCCGCAAGGCCATGGGGTTGATGATGTCTGCGGCCACGGGCTCCTCCTTGGTGCCCGCCTCTGGAAGGGGGGCCTAGATGTGAGGCTATGCCTGCCCCATGGCTGGTGGGGAAAGGAGGGAGCCACTCACCTTGCCCCTTTCCAGCTCAGGGTGCCAGAAGAGGCCAGGAGAGGGGGGACAAATTCTCTGCCTCCCTACTCCCGCCTCGCCCCACAAGCCCATGGCACCCCACGTGCCTTCCAAAACCCCCCCAAAAAATAAACCAACACTTGCACGGCCCAGAGCACTCTGCAGCCACTGTGCACATCTCTCATGTGAGTGCACAGTGACCAGCTGGTCAAACTAGGAAAACAAGTGGCGTCCCCCGTTCCCATTACAATGAGCAGGTGCCTTCCAGCGAGTGCACACACAGGCTCACTGAACAGTGCTGAGGCTGCACCGTAACCCCTTTCTCTTCCAAGGCCCCCACCCACGGCCCTCCTCCACCCCGTGCTCAGCCCCGCACTCACCCTTCTTGACAGCATTGACCTCCAAAGGTTTCAGCCCCAACTTTGCCCGGAGTTTACTGAGGATGAGAGACACAAGTGTTAGGGGCTGTCAGAGACACAGGACATCGAGTGCATTTCTGGAGAGATGAGTAGGACCCCAAGGCTCCCAAATGCTGGCTCACTGGGAAGGGCACTGGCCTCTAAATCAGGGGACATGGGGCTTGGCCCAGCCTGCCTCAACCAGTGGAATGCCACCTCCCTCCTGGGTCTTCATTTCCTCTTTGCAACCCAAATGGTTGGCTTAGATAACTTCGATGGCCCTTCCAACTTCAGTCAGAACACTATACTGAATGAAAGTCTCCTCCAAGCAACCTCTCTCAGGAAAAAAAAGTCGAAAAATGAGGAAAACAGTACTTACTTGGTCTCCTCGATGCTGAGCGATGAGGCATCTCCTGAAGTGGTTTTGGAGCTGGCGGCTGGAATGAGAAACACGATTTACAGCTGAATGCTGGGTCAAGGCACCAGCATCCCTCTGGCCGTAAGGCCAGAGAAGAGAGCCCCTTGCCAGCACCTGGGCCTTGTGGAAACACCTGGAAACAGCAGCAGCTGTGCCCTTCTCACACAGCCTTCCTCCTCCCCAACAACTCCTCCTGCCTGTGAAGGCTGCCTCTCCTACATGCCTTCCTTTCCTGCCCCGGGAGGCCCCGCCTTCTGCACCCCTTGCTCTGCCGCACCCCCCGGTACACCAAGCCTTCGACCTGCACTGCTCTCTCTGGTCTTGTTCTGACAGAAATCCTATTCAAACACTACCACGAAGTGCCATCTCCTCCACGAAGGCCTGCTCAGGTGTGATCAGAAGGGCTCTCTCCTGAACCCCACCGCAAAGTCACTCTTCTGAGGCTGCTTCTGCCCCCAGGGCAGGGACCACATTGGCAGCATGATGCAATCAGGAGCTAACCAGAGCTACATGCATGAGACACGGAGTCAAGAAACAAATGCTTTTGGCGGCTGCTCTGTGGTGGTCTTTGTGCTGGATGTTGGGACCGAGATAAAAAAGCATTTCAGTCCCCTTCGGCCCACCTCACAAACAGCAAATGACTTTACTGAACACCCCAGAGAGAAGCTCGACACCATCAGAGGGAGCTCCCCCTACCAGCTGCACCACATGCTCATCCTTGCTGGCATCCCCATCCCACCAACCTGCCACCTTGTACCAGTTTGATATAGTAATGAATTCCAAAAATAGGGTTTGATGCCCAAGGCCTCCCGGTGAGGGCAAGCTGGCGCACACAACAAGCTGGCCCATGGAGTGCCGGCCCATGCAGGAATCTGGCCTCACGCAGGAGAGCCACCCTGCATGAGAACGCCGCCCAGCATGGGAAAGCTGCCCTGCGCAGGAGGGCTGGCCGATGCAGAGAGCTGGAGCAGCAAGATGACACAACAAGAGACACAGAGGAGAGAAAATAAGTAAATGTAGCAGAACAGGGGAGCTGAGGTGGTGCAAAGAGTAATCACCTCTCTCCCACTCCAGAAGGTCCCAGAATCAGTTCCCAGAGCCATCTAATGAGAGTACAAGCAGACAAAGAAGAACCCACAATGAATAGACAGAGAGAGCAGACAATGGGAGAAATGTGTGTGTGTGTGGGGAATAAATCTTGAAATTAAAAAAAAATTATGATTAGGGCTTTGATTGGACCATGCCAGTAGGGTGTTGAGTCCCTCCCCCTTGGTGGGTAGGGACTCACAGATAAAAGGCATGGCAAAGGACAGAGTTGAAGATTTTGTTGTTGGAGTTTTGATTTGGAGTTTAATGCTGGAGTCTTGAGCTGGAGCCCCAGGAAGTAAGCACACAGAGGAAAGAGAAGTCAGTCCCAGGAAGAGAGGACCTGAGCCAGGAGAAGAACAATGAGGAACAGAAAAGTTCCTTAGACATGACAGAAACCACAAGGAGAGGGAGCTGATAGTCTAGATAGTCTGATAGTCTAGAGTTGACCTTGTGGAGAAAGCAGAGGACCTGAGCCTGGAGAGAAGCAAGACCTGGGAAGAGAGGAACCCAGGAAGCCTGAACCCTGGCAGACATCGGCAGTCATCTTGCTCCAACACGTGGAAGTAGACTTTGATGATGGAAGTAACTTATGCTTTATGGCCTAGTATCTGTAAGCTCCTAATCCAAACAAATACCCTCTATAACAGCCAACAAACTTCTGGTATTTTGCATCAGCACCCCTTTGGCTGACTAATACACACCTCCTGTTTATGCCAAAGGTTCCTCCCTCTGAGCCCAGGATCCCAACCCCTCTGGGCGCTCTCCAAGGTCACCAGCCTCCTTATTTCTAAATCTAAAAGTTCTTTTTAGTTCTTGTTTTTCTTGGTCTCTCATGACATGCCACTGTTGGTCACTCCCCTTCTAAAAACACCCTCTTCAAACAGCAAACACACTCTTCCACAGACCCCATGGTGCAGATGCTCCTGGTTTGCCTCCTGCCTCTTTGGCTACTCTACCTGCACTTTTGAAGTGTCTTCCTCAGCCCACTTCTGAAAACGTTGTTGTCTTGGGTTCTAGTCCCAACCCTGTTTTCTCACACCTCATTTTCTCAGTGGGCTTCAGGTGCCATCCAACACTCACGTCTCCAAGTGGCCCTACCCAGTCCCGGCCCTGGGTTTCTCCATGCACGACAGTCAACACTGTCCCAAACGGAATTCATTATCTCCCCTTCCACAAATCTGCTTCTCCCCAACCCCCCCCCCCATTTTAATAGACAGCTCTGCCACCCACTAGGTTGTCTCAAACCAAAATCCAAGGAGCCATCCTCTGTTTCTTCCTCTCCTTCCCCACCCTCCTCCCCGTTCTGCTCATCGCTCCTAAACACCTCTACAGTCTGTCTATGCGGCTCTATCCCAGCGCTGCTGCTTTGGCACTGGCCACGACCAGCCCTCCCCTGACCTTCCACCTGCCTCATCTTCCGGCCACCACCGTTGCCTGGACCTACCTTCCAAAGCAGTGACTTCACAAAATGTGAATCTGATCATCTCATTCCCCAGCTGAAATCTATGGCTCCCCAGTGCCCTCGGGACAAAATCCAAATTCTTTAGCAGGACCCACAAGGTCCTTGGGGTTCAGACCCCGGCCTAGCTCACAGCCTCACCCCTCGACCATCAGCTCCACGCTGTCCACCTCGCCTGGACCCACGCTGCAACCACCTCAACCGTTCACCCATCCACTCTCTCAACACATTTACTGAGGGCCTGGGACGTGCCAGATAACCGAGAAAAGCTCTGTCCTCAAATTGCTGAATAGAGAAAGACATCCTCCTCTGATCCCAAACCCCTGCAGGAAGACCCTTTAGTAATTGGGACTGATGAAGAGGCCTGGGGGCGGGAGGCGGCGGCGTCCCTCGGTGCTCGGGGAGCACTGTCCCCACCAAGGCCAGCCCGCGCCGGGACCCCCGCCCCGCGCCCCAGGCTCCTCACCCGCCTCGTAGCCGTCATCGCGCTTCTCCCGCTTCACGCGCCGCTCGGAGGGCTCCGCCTGGCCCCGCTCCCGCCCGTGCGCGCCGCCGCGGGCCTCGGCCTCGGCCCCGCGCCGCCCGCCTCCGCGCTCGCCCCCGCGCTCCCGGCTCCGCTTGCGTCGTTCGCCGCCGCTGCTGCCGCCGCCGCCGCCGCTCCGGTGCTTGTGCTTCTTATGCTCCCGATGTCGCGGCGGCTGCTCCGGGGCGCTCCCGGTGCCGGCCGCCGTCGTCGTGCCGGCCGCTTCCTTCTCGCCGCGGTGCTTCTTGGACGACCCCATGGTGGCACGTCCGCGCCCCGAGCCCGGCCGCCGCCGAGCCCCGACGACGCAAAATGGGAACACTTCCGGGTCGCCCGGTCGCCGCTGTCTTGTTGCCGGAAACCAAGAGCGGCTGCTTCCGTCGGTCGCCGCCGGGGCTGCCCCAAAGGCTCACGGGAAGACCGGGATCCGAGCCCTACTGCGCAAGCGGCGGCTCCCGGGGTGGGGGAGGGGGGGTGAGAATCTTTTCGCAGTTGCTCCCACTGCGCATGCGCTCCTTTGAGGCGCGCGAACCTGGTTCAAGCAAGACCGAGTCGCGCGCGCACGGAGCCTTACGTCAGGACCTCGGCCAGCGGGTGTCCCCGGAGCTGGAGAGCCTTCCTTGGCTTGCGTGGGCTCGCACACCGCTCCCAGCTTCCGTGGGCGGCCCCCGCCGCTCCTGTCGCCGTCCTCCTGGCGGACCCCAGCCGGTGTGCGGCGGCGCAGCGCGGCCTCAGTCCCCCGCCCCGCAGCCCGCGCCGGCTCCTGTGACCCCTGCCGTCGGCACGGCTGCTCCCCGGCCTTCCCTCGATGGGGTTTTTCAGCCCGGGGTCTGTGAACGGCTAGGGAGCTCCCGCTGGGCTTAGGTGTCAGTGAATCCCCCCAAATTGAGTGCCAAACGTGGCACATCTGTGTGTGGGAGCGTTCTCTTTTCTCAAGGAGGGGTCTGTAACTTTAAGGCGCAGTTCACTCAATCCCTCTGGCACCCTCACCCAAAGTGGCTCCCTCCAGCGGCGGGTTCCTGGCGGCTCCCAGTGGGACCCATCTCAGCCCTGGGCTGTGGTGTGTTGCACAGGCGCCTTTCAAGGTCAATCTCACCACCACCACCAGTGCACGGGGAGCCCTCAAAGGCAAGGGCTAGGTTTGCCCTATTCACTCTTGAATTCCTGGGACCCACCATGCCTCGCGTGTTGTCCACACCGCCCTGTGTGCTGCCCCACCGCTCGGGAGCAGGACCGGGCTGTGTGCTCGGGTGGGGGCAGATGCTAAGCCTGCTGCCCACCCACCTGTCACCTCTGACGCCGGACAAACCCATCCTCCCCCCACGCCCCATCCCCCAGAAACCCCTTGCTGTATTTTCCATAAATCGTTTAATTTTGATCGGAGGGACTGGACTCCAGATCCAAGCTGGGAGCAGAGGGCCCGTCAGGCTGGCTGCCGTTGGGTCTAGAATCTGTCCTCGGGGGGCTCTGAGAAGCGTGCTCCATTCTCGGCCCTCCTGACCTGTGGCTCCTTAAAGACAGAGGCCGCTGGGCTCCGTACCACCACCCCCACCCCCGGCCCCTGGGCTCTAGGAGGGGAAAGGCCATGCCTCTGACATGGGTTCAAGTCCCGCCTTCTGTGCTGGCTTTTGTGTGACCCTGGGCACGTGAAGCAGGCCTTGAGCCCTGCTCTGCGGCAGGTTACTTTAAGGCATAAGGGACAACCAGTGTGGCTCCAGCCCCGTAAGGAAGGCTTGGGCTGTGACAGCACAGATGGCCGCAGAGTCCCTGACTGGCTGTGCTGATTTGGTCCTGGGTCTCGGGTTTGCGCTTTCCTCCCTGGGCAGTGGTGAGACTGGCCCTGGCCTTTCCTTCCTCAGGGCACGTGGAGGGCAGCTGGGCCGGCAAGGGCCCTGCTGATTGCCGGGGCCAGAGGCCTGCAGGCCTGGGAATGGGGTGATCAGGTGGCCCTCCTTGGAGTTTCCTGAGCCTTCCCCCAGATGTCCAGCGCTAGGCCGGGGGAGGTGGTGGGAAGAGGAGGGGGGGAGAGCACTGTGGTGTGTGCCCTTTCTTCCCCATTCCCCACAGCCAGGCCAGCCAGCCGGCCTCACCTGGGTTTCCTGGAGGTGCCTTCCGTGTCCCCCTTGCCCACCTCAACCAGCAGCCGCTCCTCATCCAGGCCCAGTGCTGACAGCACCTGGGAGAAGCGCCGGCTCACAGTGAGCCGGGCATTGGCCTGAGGAGAGAGAAGAGGGGTTCCCGCTGGTCACAGGTGGGGGGTGTCCCAGGGTTTTCAGGTGGGCAGCAGCCTGGGGGGGGCCACTTGAGGGGACCCACTCCCCACCTCGCTTCCCTCCCCACTCAGCCAGGGACAAGCTGTGTCGTCGGGGGAGGCCCTGTGCTAGCTCAGATGCTGGCCCTCACCTGCATGGCCTGCTGGAACAGGTAGGGCCGGGCCTGCACCCTGTGCTGGATGCCCCGCAGCTCCGCCTGGTACTCGGCAAAGCGCTGTCGCTCTTGGCGCCTGCGTGGGAGAAGCCTCTGGGCAGCCAACCTGCCCCAGACCCCACTGTGCCCTGCACACCCCTCCCCACCCCTGAGCCTGCTCCTCCTCAGCGAGGGATTTAGGTGCTCTCCGCCTTTCCTTTACAAAGTCACTTCACTCCTGCCCTCGCCCCGGACTGTTTGCCCCATTTTACCTGACGAGCCTGAGGCTCAGGAGGGTGGAGGGATTTGTCCAGAGTTGTACAGCTGCGGAGTGGGGGACTCCCAGTCACAACCCGCCCCCAAGGGAGAGCAGCCAGCGCTGGCTTCTGCGCCCCTGGACATTAGCTTGCACAGCCTCTCCCCTGCCCGCAGCCACACCCCGGCCTTCACGTTGCGGCTCTGAGGAGGTCTGCTGTGTGGCTCTGAACACGGCAGTGCCCCTGTCTGTGCTCTGGGCTCAGTTTCCTTTCACTGAGCTACGGCGGGGACTGGACAACTTGCCAGTGTTCTCGGTGGTTCTTACAGGCTTTTCAGAAAATGAGACAGCGGGATAAAGAGATGCGTGACAGTGAAAGAACAGATGCTAGAAAGCTCGCAGACCCCTGCAGACGCACTGTTCCGCTTACAGCCCGGGTCGTGCACTTGTCAGAAACCGCTCAGCAAACTGAGTGGCGCCGCCTCGCCTGAAGAGAGCATCCTAGCAGCAGGAGGGGACCCCCGCCGCAGCACGCGTGGGGCCACGCGGCCCTTCGTGAAGCACATAGAGGCTTCCTGGTGTGGGGGACACCCAGAGAGCACGGAGGGGAGAAGCGGGCAGGACCGAGGCGCGTGCTGACCCCTCCGGCTGGTGTGCTGGGCCCCTTGAAAGACTGCCTTACTGGGCCGGACCCTGGGCCATGACCAAGGAAGGAATCTTTCCCCCTCTAAGAAAAAGAAATGGCCTTGGAAACCCCATCGTCAAGGAACTTAAGTTACTGCAGAAAAAGGGGTCTTTGCCATTCCAGAGGGTCTTCACAGCAGTTTCTGGGGAGGGAGACGAGCAGCAGCTGGCTTTGTCACTGCATTTTTCCTGCTCACTCTGCTATTTCTGGTAGAAAGGAGAGGAAGCCGACCTCCTGGAGCCCCGGAAGAGAAAGGAAGCGTTGCCAGGGGATGGCAGCCCTGTCCATCATCTCAGGAACGAGAGGAAACATGGCCTCCATGCCAAGGGCGGCAGTGGCTGGCCAGGGTCTCGGACCTCGCCGTGGCCAAACCTCTCTTGCCCACCCCTCGAGGCAGGGCAGGGACTCCAGTTCTGCTCAGACAGAGCAAAGGCACAGGGAGGAAGGGCTGAGAGACCTGCAGCGAACGTGCTCCTGCCTTCACCCTCTCTCAGTAGACAATGAAAAGGGTGCAGGTGACACCCGACTGTCCCCAGCACCTGCTGCTGGGAGTTCTGGGCCTTATGCTGCTGGCCTTATTAAGAAAGTAGACCAAGAGAAGGAAAAAAACCAGACGAGGCCTGGCAAGGAGACAGCACTTCCCTGGCCCCTGGCCAGGAAACACACTTGACCTCTCAGAGTCTATAAAACAGGGCCAATAAGAGAGCCTCCAAGAGCAGGCCATCGGATCCCATCCGGCCTCGGCAACTCCACTGAGGGCAGGACCCTCCTCTCTCTCCGTAGCACCTGCTTGCCGTGACCTTCTCCCAGGACAAAGGAGATGAGGGGTGGAAAGGGCTGCACTGGCGCCACCTGCCCCTGTGGTCTGCGTCAGTGGCGCTGGTGATTATATTGACTTGTGCCGTTTCCTTGGATTGGGTTTTGTGGGAAGATCCGGGCATGCTCCGAGGCAGCGCAGCAGGTGGAGGAATGGCTGGCTGGGCTCACATCCAAGCTTTGCCCCTCACTTGTGACCTTGGCACATTATTTAAGCTCTCTAAGCCTCAGTTTCCTCATCAGCAGAATTATGGGGGTGGTGATAATACTTAACCTGTTAAACATTTTATAAGGATTTTCAGGACTTGCAAGTTAGGTTTTTAAAAAATTAAATACAGGAGGCAGATGATACTGTCCCTGACCTTGGATGAGGGTTGTCTCCAGCAGCGGGATTATAGGGGCATTCTGTACTATTTCTGTAATATTTGGATTTTTATCATAAGCATCTATGGAAGTCTTGTGTTTGAAGTCAGAAAAACAAGATATGCCAGTGTGATAATGCACATCAAACATTTTAACCTTGAGGGTTCAGTCACTGCCGGGATCGTTATTAACTGGGTGACCTTCTCCCCGTGCCTCAGGGCCTTCATCTCTCACATGCAGCGGAGCAGCCTGCCCTCCTGCCTGCCTCCCCCACAGGATGGCGCTGAAGGCTTACCCTGAGGGAAGATGAAGGTGAGTGGGCCCTGGTCCTGCAATCTGATCCCTAGCACCACCTCCCTGCCTCTCCCCACCAAGTCCTCCGCAGCCCTGTGCCTCCTACCTCAGCTCCTCTAGCTTGCGCTGGGCAGCCACTGGCCCCCGGCTCCCTCTGGGCACATAGGCAGCTAGGCAGCGAGCCACCTGCTGCTGTACCCGCTGCTCCCGGGCCCGGCGCATCTCAGCCCGCTGCCGCTCCTCCTGCTGCTGCTTCTCCCAGGTCTTCAGCAGGTGTCTTGGAAAGAAGGAAGGAAGGGGGATGGGAGAAGCCTGCAAGGGAGCAGGAGCCTCAAGGGAGGTCAGGGGCCAGGTAGGGTAATATGGGGCTTAAGAGGAGGGATTGAGGGAGCTCAGAAGCCAAGGTCACAGGGGATGGGAATTTGATGTGGAAGAGACCTACATCTGGGGTCTCAGCCCTCATGCCCAGCCCAAGGCCTTTCCCTACTCTTCCTGGAAGCCTTCTGTCTACCCCCAGCTAGCAGTGAGCTCCAGCTCTGACCCTTCTCAGTCCAGGCCTCCTGAGCCCCTGTGGAGTTCAGGGCACACAGCCAGCAACCCCACTTGTCTTGCTAACTTCCCCTTGCAAAGCAGCTCTCCTAGAGGACAGGGGCCAGATCGTGTTCTTCCCTATGACGCCCATATCTGATAGGAGCTAGGTTAATGCCTATTGGTTGGAGAGAAAGTTGGATGGATGGACAGATGGCTGGATGGATGGATTGGAAAGAGAAACAAAATGGTGAAGGAATAAAAGCATGGTTGGACAGATGGATAGATGCTGTGGATGTTTGAATAGGCAACAGCTATATTCCACTGGATGATTCTTCCGTGAGACCTCATAGCCAGTTCCTTATTATCAATCAGGTCTTTGTTCAAATGTGACTTTCCCAAACATTGTTTTCCTGACCACCCCATCTAAAGCAGCCTCCCAGGAATTTTCTATTTCTAGCTGTTTCCATTTATTTATTAATAATCCTTCTTCCCAAGTAGAATGTAAGCTTCATGAAAGCAGGGTCCCTTGCCTGTCCTGTTCACCTCCAATACATCCCTGTCACCTAGAACTAATGACTAACATAAACAGAAATTCAAAATTTTTTGAATTAATATGTACTTGAATCATAGAAAGACAGATGGATAGATGTGGACATATAGGCATATAAAGGGGGTAGTTGTACTCATTCACTCTGCATATTTATTGAGCACCAACTATGTGCCAGGCCCTGTGTAGGGCACCAAGGAGGCTGTGATCATGAAGATCTTCACCGGGCCATGATGTAATCAAGATGACAGAATGACACTCCAGTGCCTCAGTCCCCCACAAAATCTTTAAACAACTAGCACAAACTGACAGATTCATCTTTCTTGAGCTCCAGAAAGCAATAACTGGCAAATACCAAATCAAGAAGGAAGTGGTAGGATAACCTCATAATGCCATTTCTGGCCCTTCCTTCACTCTTACCCTGGCTTGGTGCTGGGTCAGCCTGCACTCCTGGTGTGGGTCCCTGGTCCCCAGTTCTGAGACAGCAGAGTAATCCCTATGTGCATAATGGAGTGCATGTGTCTGTCTGGTGGCTCTCCATCCCAGAACTTGCCATGTGCACAGAAGCAGCTTGTAGGCAGCTAAATCAAATCATGGCAGCCAGGGGCAAAGGATTACTGATTTTAAGACATACAATAGAACCCTGGACTAGAAGGAAAGACTATTTCATAAGGAGAAAAGGGAGTGTATGGGTTCTTGTAAATGGAGGAATTCTTAAGATCATAAATGCATGCCCAGGGTAAGTGCATGTCCAGGAGAAGATGCATGCTCAGAAAAGACCTGGGAGGACCCAACACTTTTCTTAAGTTTCATTGTTAGGAGGGCTAACCTCTGAAGGAGAACACCAGTCAACACAGATCCAATATGCAAAGACTATGGAAGGTGTTTCTTTATTTGTTTATATTGGCTTACTGACATTCAAAGAACTCTGTGTCATATCCCTATTTGGATACAAACTTAAGGAACAGACACTTCAGAGGGAAAATTCAAGAGTTAACACACTGAAAATATTAAAATGTAGAGCGTACAACAAAAAATTATAAGGAATATAAGGAAACAGGAAAAAATGACCTATCCAAAGGAACAAGATAAAACATTGGATACCAGACTTTGGGCATGCCAGACAAAGACTTTTTTTAAAAAATGGTCTTAAATATGCTCAGTGAGCTAGAGGAAAACATGGACAAATAGCAAAAGGACATCAGGGAAATAAGAATTTCCTATAAAATGAGAATTTCAATAAAAGATAAAAAATGTAAGAAGGAGCCAAACCAGAAACTCTGGAGCTGAAAATCAAAATTACTGAAATTAAAAATTCCCTAGAGGGGTTCAGAGCAGATTAGAGCTGGCAGAAGAAAGAATCAGATAAATTGAAGGTGACACTATTGAAATTATTGAGTCTGAGGAGCAGCAAGAAAAAAGAATGAAAAAAGTGAAAAGAGACTGAGAGACCTGAAGGACAATCAAACTTCCCTATATATGCATTATGGGAGTCCCAGAAGAAAGAGAGAAAGGGACAGAAAGAATATTCGAAGAAATAATGGCTGGATCCTTTCCAGATTAAATGAGCTTCACATCCAAGAAGCTCGCTAAACTCCAGACAGTATAAACTCAAAGAGATCCACAGCTAGATTCATTCTAATGAAACTGTTTAATGCCAAAGATAGAGGGGTTCCAGAAAGCTGCAAGAGATAAACAATGTGTTATGTACAAGGGAGCCTCAATAAGATTAAGTGCCAGTTTCTCATCAGAAACCATGGAAGTGAGAAGGCAAAGGGACAGCACATTCATAGTGATGAAAGAAAGCAATTTCCAACCAAGAATTCCATATCTGGTGAAACTTTAAAAAATGAGGATGAGAATAAGACATTTCAAGATAAGGACCAGATGAATTCTCTGGTGAATTTTACCAAACATTCAAAGAAAAATTAACACCAATCCTGCTTAAAAATTGAATAGGAGGGAACTCTTCCTAGCTCATTCCATGAGTCCGGTATCACCTAATACCAAAGCCAGATAAAGATATCACAAGAAAAGTAAATTACAGACCAACATCCCTTATGAATATAGATACAAAACTCCTCAACAAAATACTAGCAAATCGAATCCAGTAGTACATTGAAAGAATTAGACATCATAATCAAGTGGAATTTATCCCACGTCTGCAAGGGTGGTTCAACATAAGAAAATCAATGTGATACACTACATTAATAGAACAGAGGGGAAAAACAGGATCATCTCGATTGATGCAGAAAAGGCATTTGACAAAATCCAGCACCCTCTCTTGATAAAAACATTCAGAAAACTAGAAGGGAACTTCCTAAACATGATAAAGAATATTTATGAAAGTCCACAGCTAATATCTTACTCAATGGTAAAATAGTGAAAGCTTTCCCCTAAGATCTAGAATAAGACAAAGATGCTCACTTTCACCATTGCTATTTAACAGTGTACTGAAAATTCTAGCCAGAGCAATTAAGCAAGAAAAGGAAATAAAAGGAATCCAAATTGGAAAGAAAGAAGTAACTTTTCCTATTTGCAAATGATGTAATCATATATATATATACACACACTGAAGAATCTGTAAGAAAGCTTCTAGAGCTGACAAATTCTGCAAAGTGGCAAATTAAAAGATCAAAACATGAAAATCAGTGCTGTTTCTATTCACCAGCAATGGACAATCTGAAAAGGAAATACTGAGAACAATCCCATTTACAATAGCAACTAAAAAAATCAAATATCTAGGAATAAATTTGACCAAGGAAATAAAGGACTTACACATGGAAAATTATAAAATATTGCTGAAAGAAATTAAAGAAGATATAAATAAATGGAACAATATTCCATGTTAATAGATTGGAAGATGAAATATTATTAAGGTATTGATACTACTCAAAGTGATTTACAGATTCAATGCAATCCAATCAAAATTCCAAAAGCCTTCTTCACAGAAATGGAAAAGTCAATTATCAAATTCATATGGAAGGGCAAGAGGCCCCAAATAACCAAAACCATTTAGAAAAAGAACAAAGTTGGAACACTTTCCAGTCTTAAAATATATCACAAAACTACAGTAATCAAAACAGTGTGGTACTGACACAAGGACAGACACACAGACCAATGGAATAGCATTGAGAGTTCAGAAATAAATCTTCACATCTATGGTCAATTGATTTTTTTTTTTTTTTAGGTACTGGGAGCCGGGGATTGAACCTGGGACCTTGTACGTGGGAAGCCAGCACTCAACCACTGAGCCACATGAGCTTTCCTGAGTTGGCTTTTTCATTTGTTTTACTTGTTTGTTTTTTTTTTTTTTTTTTTCAGGAGGCACCGGAAACTGAACCCAGGACCTCCCATGTGGGAAGTGGGAGCTCAACTGTTTGAGCCACATCCACTCCCTGCCAACTGATTTTTGACAAGGGTGCCACACTCACTCAGTGGGGGAAAAGAATAATCTCTTCAACAAATGGTGCTGGGAAAACTGGATATTCACATGCAAAAAGAAAGTAGACCTCTACCTCACACCATGTACAAAATTAATTAAAAAATGGATTAAAGACCTAAATATATAAGAACTAAAACTATAAAACTCTAGAAGAAAACATAGAGGATTACCTTCAGGACCTTGTACTAGGTAATGAGTTTTTAGGTTTTTACACCCAAAGTATGAGAAACAAAAGAAAAATGAGATAAATTGGATCTCATCAAGATAAAAAACTTTCGTGCATCAAAAGACATTAGCAGGGAAGCGGACTTGGCCCAGTGGATAGGGCATCCGTCTATCACATGGGTGGTCTGCGGTTCAAACCCCGGGCCTCCTTGACCCGTGTGGAGCTGGCCCACGTGCAGCGCTGATGTGCGCAAGGAGTGCCCTGCCACGCAGGGTGTCCCCCGCATAGGGGAGCCTCACGCTCAAGGAGCGCGCCCCGTAAGGAGAGCCGCCCAGCACGAAAGAAATTTCAGCCTGCCCAGGAATGGCACCGCACACACGGAGAGCTGATGCAGCAAGATGACGTAACAAAAAAGAGACACAGATTCCCGTGCCGCTGACAACAACAGAAGCAGACTAAAGAACATGCAGCAAATGGACACACAGAACAGACAACAAGCAAGCTGCAAGTGGGGGGAATAAATAAAAAAAATACAGACACAGAAGAATGCACAGTGAATGCACACAAAGAGCAGACAGTAAGCAAGCAGCAAGGAGGGGGGGGGTAAAAAAAAAAAGACATTAGCAGTAAAGTAAAAAGACAACCTACAGAATGGGAGAAAGTATTTGGAAACCATTTTCTGATAAAGGTTTAATAACCAGAATATATATAGAACTCCTACAACTCAACAACAAAATGACAAACAACCCTTTTAAAAATGGGCCAAGAATTTCAAGAGACATTTCTCCAAAGAAGATATAGAAATATCCAATAAGCACATGAAAATATGCTCACCATCATTAGCTATTAGTGAAATGCAAATCAAAACCACAATGAGATACCACTTTGCCCCTACTAGAGTGGCTGTTATTTAAAAAACAGAAAATAACAAGGGTTAGTGAAGATGCAGAGAAGTGAGAACCCTCGTGTGCTGTTGGTGGGAAAATAAAATCATGCAGCCCCTGTTAAAAAGTATTTGGTGGCCCTCACAAACTTAAGTCTGGATTACTGTATAACCCAGCAATCCCACTTTTGGGTATATACCCAAAAGAATTGAAAGCAGAAACTCAGGCAGATATCTGTACACCCATGATCATAGCAGCAATTCTTCATAAGAGCCAAAGGTGAAACAACCCAAGTGTCCATAAAAGGGTGAATAGGTAAACAAAATGTGGTATATATACACAATGGAACATTATTCAGCTATGAAAAGGAATGGAATTCTGATATATGCTATAACATGGATGAACCTTGAAGACATCATAGTGAGTGAAATAAACCAGACATAAAGGGGCAACTATTGTATGATTTCTCTTCTGTGAAATACTTAGAATAAGCAAATTCCTAGAATCAGAAAGTAGAATAATGGTTACCAGGGATGGGAGAAGGGGGAAATGGGGAGTTATGGCTAAATGCGTATGAGTTGTGGTAAGGATGATGAAAATAGTCTGGAAACAAGAGATGAAAGTTACACAGTATGGTCAATGTACTTAATGTCAGATCTGTCCACTTAAAATGGTTAAAATGATTACATCATGTGTATTTTACCACAATTTAAAATAAATTGTATTTTGTAAGATGGTGGTGGTTGGGTGATATATGGGAATCGTGTATGGCGTGCAGGATTATTCTTTAAAATTTTGAAATAAATTTTATTTTTTTAAAAAAAAGATTGGTGAATGGATAAGTGAGGAATGAATGGAAGGATGAATGGCTCAGCGTCTCCTGGCGAAGTGGCTTTTCCTCACTCTTCACTCTCAGCGCCCACCCTCCCCCCTCTTCCACCTTACCTGGTGGCCTCCTGCCGTTTGTGGAAGGTGCGGTTAGGGACGCTGGCAGACGGGGGCGTCTCATCATCTCCCAAGGCCTGGGCCTTCCCGCCGCGGCTGGAGGCCTGGATGGTATCCCGTAGAACTTTCCAGGGCTGCTTCTGGGGGCCTGTCCACAGTGGGGCCAAGTCAGGGACTTGTCTTGCAGCAACTGGGCATTCTCCCCCCAGCACCCAGAGCTCCTGCCTGGGTTGCCGGCTCCCCGGGTGTGGCTTCCTGGGGAACCCAGGCACGGCGCCCCTCACTCACCGCAGAGGCCCCGCTCCTCCAAGTCTTTCTGTAAGTGCCTCTGCAGCTTCTCCAGGTCCCACGGCCCCTCCAGCTCCTTGGCCTTGGACGTCCTCCTCTGCGACCCCTGCAGGCTGCTGGGGCTGGAGCTGCTCCCCTGGCTGGGGCCTTGCACTTCGCCCAGGGGCTCCTCCCCAGGCTTCTTCCCCCTCCTTCGAGAACCAGCCCGCCCTCTGTGGCGGGCCCTGTGCTCCCCCTCCTCGCCCTCCTCTGTCTCCTCGGCGGACCCCAGCTCCTCCCAGAGCGAGCCCCTCCTGGGGAGCTGGGGCAGCTCCCCGGGGCTCAGACCCCTGCCGGCCTCCTCGGCTCCCAGCGCTTCCTCCTCAGCAGCCTCCTCGCACGCAGACCCCGACCTCTTCCTGGACGGCCAGAGGCCCCTGTCGCCGGGCGCCTCCCGTGCCGGGTGCCCCCCCTTGCCGCCCCAGGCCCCCGGCTGCCGTCTCCTGGCCGAGTCCTGCCTCTCCGTCTTCCCGCCGAGGCCGCGGGGCTGGGGGAGGCTGGCCGTGGACTTGCGCCTGGACTTGCGCCGGAGCTGCGGCTGGCAGCCCGTGGGGGGCAGTGGCAGCACCCTGGCGCCCGGGGCCACCAGGTCCGGGCCGGGGGCTGCAGGGCAGCCGTTGGGGACGAAGCTCTGCCAGGCCCACTGGAAGGGGAAGGAGGGCTTCCGGGGAGGAGAGGCCAAGAGGCTGAGGGGGGAGAGCGCGGGGGTCAGTGCCCGGCGGCCGGCCCCCAGCGCAGCCCCTGTGCCCCTCCCGGCCCGCACCCCGGAAGCTGCTCACTCCTCGGCCTCGGCAGAGCCATGTCCTTTCTTGTTCCGGCCCAAGGGTCCCTGGTCCTTCTTGGCTGTCTGCCCCGCGCTCCGAGACCTCCGCTGCTCGCCCTGAACTAGCCCGCAGTCACTGCTCCCCAGGCTGCCCTGGATGAGGACAGAGAGGACGCCCAGCTCCAAGCAGCCCCTCGGACCCCCGAACCCTCCCCCAAAGGGCCCCCCTTGGGCACAGCCGGGCCTGGCCACCCCTGGGCCCTTGCTACCTCTACCGCAATTCTTCACGTTAAAATAGCAACGGCCGCCACTTACCACATGCCTACAATGTCCTCTGTCCTTGGGACTTTCCTGCATTACCCACCCGGTGTTCACCATCGGCCCATTGGGCAGATGGGGAAAGAGGCAGGGAGAGAGGAAATCATTCGACTAAGGTCCCAGCTGGCGAGTGGTGGGCCGGCACCCACGCCTCACCACTGCACCAGGCGGCCTCTTCCAGAATGTTCCCCCACCCCGACTCCCGACAGCCAGGTGGCAGGCCCTCGGCCTCACCCCACCTGCTCCAGGCTTCCCCACGGCCACCCCCTCTGGGCCTCCCTGACTCTCACCTGGACCTTGACTCCAGCCGCGAGGCTGCTCATGGGCCTCCCTGCGGGTTCTGGCCTCCCCTGGCCCCAGATCTAGCCAGCCTGCCTCCAGGTAGACGGAGGTCCCCTCCGCGGCGCCTCCCTCATGGGCTTGGCCAGGGGGCTGCCCAGCAGAAGCTTGAGCGGCCCTGCGGTGGTCCCTGGGACCTGAAGCTGCAGGTCCTGCCCCGGCCGCCCTGAGGTGGACCTGCCCAACTGTTGGTGGGTGGCGGCCTCCCCCACCCCCCACCCTCCCGCCAGCCTCGGAACTGCCCTCCCTGCCGGCTCTATGGCAACCGGGCCTTGACCGGTCTCAGGGGCTCTGGTGAACAGGAGGCCAGGATGGTATCAGCCCAGGCGGGTAAGGCCAACCTCCTTGGAGGGGGCTGGGCTGGGGGGACGTTCAGCACAATGCTGAGGAATGGTCCAGGCCTGGGAGCCCAGAGACCAAGGGCCAAATCCAGCCTCTGCTGCAGACTCACTGTGGGACCTGGTGTAAGTCCCCTGCCCTCTCTCGGCCTGTCCCCCCGTCTGTCGGAAAGTGGGACCGTAGGACGTGGCCATCTTGAAGGGTCCTGACATCCTATGAAGAGGTCCGGCTGGTGCCCAAGGCGGGTGCGCCCCCTTAGCCTGCCCTCTGGGCTGCCTCCCAGGCCCAGCTGAGGTCTCGGGGTCTTGCTCCAACCACTTGCTCCCCCAGAAGCTGAACATCATGCCCAGGAAAGAGGCAGCAGGCAAATGAGAGCCCGGAGGAGGCTCTGGAGGAAACTGCAGCGTTTCAGTCTTACCCCAGACGCCTGAGCTTCCCCAGAAACCCTTGGGACGTTAAATCCCCGTGGGATGCCAGCCACTGACCATTAAGTCCAGCTGGGTGGGGACAGAAATGTGGTGCTGAGCTTCGGCTGCACCCCGGGGGACACTCATACTCTGTCATCCTGGGCCAGCCCCTTCTCCCCTCTGCGAAGCTGGAATCAGGGTTCCATCCCATAGGCTTGTGGTGAGGCCCAAATATAACAACAGGGGCAGTGCGTGCAGTACATTTGTTCTTACTTCCATTATGGGTTGGATGTGTTGAAGTCCTAACCTCTCTTGCCTTGTGAAGGTGGCCTTATTTGGAAATCCGGTCATTGCAGATGGAAGTAGTTAAGTTAAAAGGAGCCCTCCTTGGGAAGCGGATTTGGCTCAATGGATAGGGCGTCCGCCTACCATATGGGAGGTCCAGGGTTCAAGCCCAGGGCCTCCTGGCCCATGTGGTGAGCTGGCCATGCGCAGTGCTGCCAGGCAGGGGTGTCCCCTGCGTAGGGGAGCCCCACACGCAAGGAGTGCACCCCCGCAAGGAGAGCCGCCCCACATGATAAAAGCACAGCCCGCCCAGGAGTGGAGCTGCACACACAGAGAGCCCACGCAGCAAGATGATGCAACGACGGCAACAAAAAGAGACACAGGTTCCTGGTGCCGCTGACAAGAATGCAAGTGGACACAGAAGAACACACAGCAAATGGACATAGGGAGCAGACAGCGGGGGGAGAGGGGGAGAGAAATAAATAAAATAAGTCTTAAAAAAAAAACCCTCCAACATCAAAAACCCTCAATTCCGTCCTTTGCCGTGCCTTTTATCTGTCAGTTCCCACCCACCAAGGAGTGGGGACTCAGCGCCCTAATGCCATGGCCCAATCAAAGCCTTAACCATGACAATCACACCCAGGTACAGACCAGATTACAAACGTAATCCAAGATCTATTTTTGGAATTCATAACTATAGCAAACTGCAACAATTGGTTTTTCAGATAACAGAAGTAATAAATGCATGTGCTCAAAACCTTGCACCGATACTGAACTCTGTATAGTGGAGCCCCGTTACCCTTTCATGTGTGTTCCTGAGTGCTTCCTAGGTGTGAACACGCGTGCCCGGAGCTGGCACCCTGAGCACGGGGACACGCGCACCCCCGGGCGCCAGCGGAGCCAGCTGCCTCCCTGCCTCTCACTCGGCTTTCACCGCGGTCGGCGGGCCAGGCGGGCCCCGCCGTGCCCGTGAAGCTCAGTAGGGGCCACAAGTTCTCAACTTGCCCAGGAGGTGAAAAGCCCTCTGACCACTGCTAGGCTCCGGAACAGCCTCAGCTCAGAGACGAAAGCGTCCAGTCTGCGGTCATACCCAGTCACGACTGCGTGGCTCATCCATCCTTAAATAACAAGTCACCTGAATTTGGTCTAAGGCTCTTAGGCGGGGATGCCAACGGCCGGGGAGGGGTGGGGCTCAGAAGGGGCGGAGGCAGCAGGAGTGGAAGGCTGGACCAGAGCGCCGGCCAGCGGGCACCTGGGGGCTGGTGGCACCCACACTGGGGCTTTCTCTTGGTGCCGGGATCCCCAGAGACCTCGATGGGAACTGCTGACCAAAGCTGCCCCAACAGGAGCAGGCAAAGCCCCTCCCGAGGTGGCCCCGCGTGGGCCGCAGCGGGAGCTGCCCGGCTTCCAGGGTGGCCCCCTCTGGTCCCCCAAGGGCCCTCTTGGACAAATCCCCCATCAGGCTGGCGTTGGCCTGGCTCCCCACCCCATCTGGCCCTGGAGCTTGGGGGCCTTGCTGGACTCTTGGCACGAGGGCAGCCGGCTCCCGGGGCAGCCCCCTTGCCTCGCTCTGCCGCCGGGGGGGGGGCAGTGGGCAGCGGCTGCCCACCTTAGCCTTTCCCTCTCCTCAGGTGCAGTTTCCACTGCCCTGGAATCCCTCTACGCTTCCCCAAACAAAGGTCCGCTCCGAGCCCCTCTCAAAGTCTGAGCTGGCGAGGGGCCCGGGGCTGGTAGCACTGCCGCTCGTCCCCCTCCGGCCCTCCCAGCAAGCGAGTACTGGCACCTGCTCAGCAACGTGGGGGCCCTTGAGCCGTGGCTTTACCCTTCACCTTTGATGCCTCAGCAGAAACAGCCCTGAGACAGTTCTGGGTTTTAATATCTTGTGCATATGTATGTGTATATACATATGAAATTTTTCAACAAAACCAGGATCATACTTGGTTGTTGTTTTGGCTCACTGGTGTGCTGCAGTCATCTGGCCATGGCAGTGCATAGAGAACCTCAGTTTGCTCATTTTTTTCTTTACCAGCTGCACCGTGCTCCATGATTTGACCCACATCACACATTTAACCTGTCTCCTATCGCCAAGCACGGCGAAGACCTCTGCGTGCTTCCCCGTCACGGACACTGAGCGCCTTCGCCATATCCGTGCACCTTTGAGTGCTTGGGTATTTCTGTCAGATAAGTTCCTGGAAGCAAACTTGCTGGCTCAAAGTATCTGAGCAATTTAAATTTTGGCAACAATTGCTCAGTCAAGGTATGGCTTCACCAACAGAGCCTACATCCTCGCCAGCAAACTGCATTGTACTTTTAAAAAACCTGTTGGGAGAATAAGTTTTATCTCATTGTTGGTATAACTTGCATTCCCTTCATTGTTTGTGAGATGAGTGTATTTTCATATCTTGACGGACCATGTGTGCTGCTTCATGTACTTGACACATTTTTCTTTTCTTGGGTGCTGAGCACAAAGTTTATTGTATTCCTTATTTCACAGCACACAAGGGTGATCAGTGGCTCAAGGCCACTCTCTGTTTTGGTTGACCTTTTTTTTTAAAGATTTATTTTTTATTTATTTCTCCTTCCTGCCCCCCCTCCCCCGTTGTCTGCTCTCTGTATCCATTCGCTGTGTGTTCTTCTGTGACCACTTCTATCCTTATCAGTGGCACCGAGAATCTGTGTTTCTTTTTGTTGCATCTTCTTGTGTCAGCTCTCCATTTGTGCGGTGCCATTCTTGGGCAGGCTGCACTTTCTTTCGCGCTGGGCGGCTCTCCTTACAGGGTTCACTCCTTGCTCGTGGGGCTCCCCTACGTGGGGGACACCCCTGGGTGGCAGGGCACTCCTTGCGCGCATCAGCACTGCGCATGGGCCAGCTCCACATGGGTCAAGGAGGCCCGGGGTTTGAACCACGGACCTCCCCTGTGGTAGACGATGCCCTAACCACTGAGCCAAGTCCGCTTCCCTTGTTTTGGTTGACTCTTTTCTCCTTTCTCCTTGATCTCCACTCCCATCCCACCTAAATACAAATGAATCCTTGTGAAACATCTGCTATCATTTTAATGCATTTGTGTTTTTAGTTTTGATAAATGGAATTATGCTAGAGCTCTCATTTTTCTTCCTTACCTTTTTCCTTCAAGATTATGGGGTTTTTTTTCAAGAAAAGACTTTTAATATGTAAGTAACAAATATCATATAGAGGAAAAAAACAGAAACAGAGATGAGGAAAAAATATCCAGTATCTATCACTTTACCCAATCACTATAAACAGTTTCTATGTTGAGCCACAGTAACTGTGTGTTGGATAACTGAATTACTTCATCAACCACTGTAGTCATACAGTTATACAAATTTATGCTCTATTTTTTCCCACTTCCATTGATTACTTTTTTAAACTGGTAGACAGCCATTGCCTGCATTTTAAAAAATTAATTTATTGAAATGTATCACCCACACACAAACATGCATAAACAGTAATAGCTGTGAACCGAGATGATGTTTTTAAAAGCTGTCCTGCTTGACCCTGACGCTTTTCTGATAGTGCCTCCACTGCTCTTCACTTAACCCGCTCTCCTGACAATGGATGCCGAGGCCACTTCCGACTCTGTCTCCACGCAGGGTGCTGCACCCGATGCCCTGTACGTGCCTCTGGGAAACCTGTGTGAGAAAGTCTCAGGCGTATTCACCGAGGGCCGAGAGTGTGAGCTCCTGGAACAAGCACAGACCTTATTTCAGCTTGCTCGCGGGAACGGCGTGCCAGCCTCCACACCTACGCCAGTGTCGGAGGCGTTCTGTCTCACCAAGTGCTCGTATCACTCACTGTACTAGTCAGCCACGGGGTGCTGATGCAAATACCAGAAATTAGTTGGTTTGTTTTTTGGTTTTTTTAGGTTTATCCTTTTTGGGGTTTGTTGAGATTTTAGACCTGAAAGTTAATGTTTTTCACCAAATTTATTTATTTAGTTAGTTAGTTAGTTATTTTAAAGATTTATTTATTTATTTCTCTCCCCTCCCCCCCCACCCCAGTTGTCTGTTCTCTGAGTCTATTTGCTCCATCTTCTTTGTCCGCTTCTGTTGTTGTCAGCAGCACGGAAATCTGTGTTTCTTTTTGTTGCGTCATCTTCCTGCGTCAGCTCTCCGTGTGTGCGGCACCATTCCTGGGCAGGCTGTGCTTTCTTTCGCGCTGGGTGGCTCTCCTTACGGGGCACACTCCTTGCGTGTGGGGCTCCCCTACGCGGGGGACACCCCTGCGTGGCACGGCACTCCTTGCGCACATCAGCACTGCATATGGGCCAGCTCCACACGGGGTTTGAACCACGGACACCCTAACCATTGAGCTAAGTCTGCTGCCTACCAAAATTATTTTTATATTTTTAAAGATTTATTATTTATTTATTTCTCTCCCCTTCTCCCCTGCCCCCCCCAGTTGTCTGCTTTCTGTGTCCATTCACTGTGTGCTCTTCTGTATCCACTTGTATTCTTGTCAACGGCACCAGAAATTTGTCTCTTTTTGTTGCATCATCTTGCTGCGTCAGCTCCCTGTGTGTGCGGCCCCACATCTGGGCAGGCTGCACTTTTTTGCACAGGGCGGCTCTCCTTACGGGGTGCACTCCTTGCGTGTGGGGCTCCCCTACGCAGGGGACAACCCTGTATGGCAGGGCACTCCTTGCGTGCATCAGAACTGCGCATGGGCCAGCTCATCACATGGGTTAGGAGGCCCTGGATTTGAGCCTCGGACCTCCCATGTGGTAGGAGGATGCTCTATCCATTGAGCCAAATCTGCTTCCCGGTTGGTTTCTGTAAAGGGTATTTATTTGGGGTAGGAGCTTACAGATACCAGGCCATAAAGCATAAGTTACTTCCCTCACCAAAGTCTATTTTCACGTGTTGAGCAAGATGGCTGCTGACATCTGTAAGGGTTCAGGCTTCCTGGGTTCCTACGTTCCTGGGGCTTGCTTTTCTCTGCATTCAAGGTTCCTTCCTTCCTGGAGCTGGCTTCTCTTTCCTCTGTGAGCTGACTTCCTGGGACTCCAGCTTAAGGCTTCAGCATCAAACTCAAACATCAAAACTCCAACATCAAAAACCCTCAACTCTGTTCTTTGCCATGCCTTTTATCTGTGAGTCCCCACCCCTTGTACCCCCAGGTACAGATCACGTTACAAGCATAATCCAATATTTCTTTTTGGAATTCATCAATTATATCGAACTGCTACACTCACCTTGTGAATTTTTGCTAACCTGGTAGTTATAACAGTTCTCTCGTTGTGATTTTATTTGAATTGCTCTGATTACTTACTTGAATACCTCTTCATTAATTTTTCCGCATTTGGGTCAACCTCTCTGTGACTGGCTTGTTTATATGCATTGTCCATTTCCCCGTTGTGTTTCTTGTCTTTTCCTGTTGTTTTTTCCCTCCTTATTGATGTGCAAGGGCTCCCTGCTCATGAGCTCGCAGTCATCTGCCTGTCAGCATCGCCTGGGAGAGTCTTCATGGATCGGATTTTGACGTAGTCAGCTCCCTAGATTCTTGTTGTTTTAGCTCTGGGTTTTGGTAACAACTCTAAGTAGACCGTACCTGGCTGGGCCGTGGATTCTGACTTAAAGGTTGAGTGGCTGAAGCCCAGGGTCAGAGGTGGAGAGCTCAGCATTTGAGAAGCCCTCGGTGGGGGGCAAGCTGCCGCGGACGGGCCTCGCAGTCAAACCTCCCACAGGTGCGGAGGATGTGCCTCAAGTGTTGGCGGCAGATCCCCTTGACCGTGCCCTTCTCCTCCAGGAAGCGCTGCACAGGCTCAATGACGGTGCATGACTGTGCCTCACCTTTCAGTTGTTGCATGACTCTTGGGAGTGAGGGTCAGTATTTTGCATAGTTTGGGCAAATTCTTCATCCATCCGTTCCACGAGAGTTAGGGTACAGCCACGGATCTGCAGTGGCTGGTCGACATGGTGCAGGCTCTCACTCTCTTCAGGAAGGTTCTCCCCAACAAAGATGGTGGGCTCCCAAGAGAACGTCCATCAGCCCATTGATGCGGTCGAGGCACTTCTGCTATGTCTCCTCACATATACTGCTTCCATACGTGTTTTAACAAGTGGTTTGTATTTGGGGGGGGGGGAGTCTTGTTCCTTTCCTCACCTCTAGGTTTTACAAATATAGAATATATGTATTCTAAGTTTTACTCCATTCATAGTTCAACATCTGTGTTCTTAAGTGAAATGCTCGATCCTCTCCTTTTCCAGTACTGTCCTCATTTGGTTTGGGAGTCATCCAAGCAACTGGGCAGCCTTCTCTCATTCTCTGTCTTCTGGAGCAGCTGGTGTAAGCAAAGGACCATTTATCTGTTCCTTGAAAGTCTGAAGGCACTTCCCTGCAAAAGTGTCCTGGTCAGGTTCCTTGCACACTGGAGTCTTTTATGGAGCTATTGAGGTTTTTGTTAGCTCTTTGTGCCAATTTGGGCATTTTAATTTTTCTAAATTGGCATTTACTTGAATTAAGTTTTTATAATTACCAACATATGATTATTTATAATATACTTTGATGTTTCAAACCTCTGTGGGGGTTCCGGGTCAGGTCAGAGGAGACTTATGGCCATGGAAAGGGCTTTGGATTTATTCTGAACGTGATGGGAAGGTGACAACATTGGAAGTCTTTTGTTTTGTTTTTTTAAGATTTTATTTATTTGTTTAGTTTCGTCCCCTTCCTCTCCTCCTGCCCTGCTGTTTTTGCCGTCTGTGTTGTCTTCTCTTCTCATTTTCTTTCCTTTAGGATTCCCTGGGATTTGATCCTGGAGACCTCTGATGGGGAGAGAGGTTCCCTGTCAATTGCGCCACTGCAGTTCGTAGTTTCTGCTGTGCTTCTCCTTGCCTCTTTTTGGATGCGTCATCATCATCATCATGCTGTGTGACTCACTTGCGCGGGGCACTGGCTCGCTGCGCAGGCACGCTTTCTCTTCTTCTTCACCAGGAGGCCCCAGGGATTGAGCCCAGGGCCTCCCATCTGTCACTTGAGCCTCATCTTCTTCCCCACATTGGAAGTTTTGACTGAAGCCCCAGGAGAGAATGGATATGAAGTTCCAAAGGGAATTGCTACTGGTCAAGATGCAAAATTTTAAAGAAAATTGAAAGAACCCATTTCGCCGCTCTGAGCACCCTCGTCCACCTCAAGAACATAAAGGTGGATTTTGAAAGGGGAAGTCTGCGGCGAGAGCGCTCTGGAAAGCGCAGTTGGGCGCCCAGCCCCAGTGCTCCTCCTGGTGGGGGGGGCGGGGGTGGGTGCTGCCTTCTGATCCCAAATCTAGAGAGGTGACGAGTGCTCCAGGATGCGCCTGGAGAGCTCCCTGTTGATGGGGCAGCCCAGCGGCAGCAGCTGTGGCCCAAGGCGCGGGGGTGACTTCCGGAAAGCAAGTGGAGCCCACGGTGGGAACGTAGAAGGAGGCACTGCCCAGAGGGCTCCTGTGATCCAGCGCGGGGCGCCCCCAGAGGGGGTCTCTGTGTGCCAGCCAAAAGAGGAGCCCTGCCGGCTTCCTGGGAGCCCCAGAGGACCCCACGAAAGCCCCCCCAGGGCAAGAGCCCTCCTCAGACAGCTGCCTGCCCGGGCAGCGAGATGCCATCCTACCCCAGAGCCAATCGAGTGAGAGTGTCCGTACCCGCTCCCCTTCCTCCCGCGCTGCCCCCCAAGAGCAGAGTGCTTCGAGCTGGGGGAGCAGGAGGGCAGGGAGAGGCAGCAGGCCTGCCTTCCCTCCCGCCTCACCTGCCGGGAAGTGGAGGCAGTTTAAACCGAGCTAAAGACTTGGCTATTACACGGGAGCCGGCATTCTTTCACCATTTAAATTCTTTTGTTGTGGTAAAATACACACGCCTTAAAATCCACCATTTTAACCACTTTAAAGTGCTCACTTCGGTGGCATTAAGTACGTTCACAACGCTCCGCAACCCTCACCACTGCTTCTAGAAGTTCTTCTTCAACCAAACACGTTCTGTAGCCATCAAGCTGTCATTCACCATCCTCTCTCCTCCTCAGCCTGGAAACTAGGAATGCCCATGGAGACTTCTTCAGTGACCTCAGGGGGTCACAGGACCGTGAGGACATGTGGCACAAAGCTTCACGACTTCATTGGGGGGCAGCAAAAGTAGTTCCCCCACTTTCTGAATCTTAGGGGAACACTGGGAGACAAAATCTTTTTATTCTGTCGACTCACGTTTGGTCAAAGTAGCCACCAGAGAAGAGGATTTTGAGAGGGGGAATGATCTCATTTATGGCCTTTTTTTTTTTTAAAGATTTTATTTTTTTCTCTCCCCACCGCCTGCCCGCCGTTGTCTGCTCTCTGTGTCCATTTGCTGTGTGTCTTCTGTGTCCGCTTGCATTCTTGTCAGTGGCACCGGGAATCTGCGTGTCTCTCTTTTTTTTTTTAAGATTTATTTATTTATTTCTCTCCCCTTCCCCACCCCCCTTCCCCAGTTGTCTGTTCTCTGTGTCCATTTGCTGCGTGTTCTTCTTTGTCCGCTTCTGTTGTTGTCGGTGGCACGGGAATCTGTGTTCCTTTTGTTGCATCATCTTGTTGTGTCAGCTCTCCGTGTGGGCGGCACCATTCCTGGGCAGGCTGCACTTTCTTTCGCGCTGGGCAAGTCGCGCTGGGAGAGTCTCCTTACGGGGTGCACCCCTTACGTGTGGGGCTCCCCTACGCGGGGGACACCCCTGCGTGGCAGGGCACTCCTTGCGCGCATCAGCACTGCACGTGGGCCAGCTCCACACGGGTCAAGGAGGCCCGGGGTTTGAACCGCGGACCTCCCATGTGGTAGACGGACGACCTAACCACTGGGCCAAGTCCGCTTCCCTGCATCTCTTTTTGTTGTGTCATCTTGCTGCGTCAGCTCTCCATGTGTGCGGCGCCACTCCTGGGCGGGCTGCGCTTTTTTCATGTGGGGCGGCTCTCCTTGCACGGCACACTCCTTGAGCATGGGGCTCCCCTACACGGGGGACACCCCTGCGTGGCACAGCACTCCTTGCGCGTGGCAGCACTGTGCGTGGGCCAGCTCATCACACAGGCCAGGAGGCCCTGGGTACTGTGGTAGGTGGACATTCTATCAGTTGAGCCATATCCGCTTCCCTCATTCATGGTCTTTAAAAGATCCCCCTGGGTGCTGACTAGAGATGAAACTGGAGGGGTCAGGGGAGAAACAGACTTTTCATGGAGGGCACGGGCCAGGGATGCAAAGAGAGGAGGAGGGGCCTGGAGCCTGGGCCTGCGCCCACCACCTCTCAGAGCTCGGCGTGGTCGGGGAGACACGGCCATGGAGACCAGACAACAGTGGCCCATGGGGAAGAAGAGCAGAGAGAGTGGGGCACCTGCCAAGTGAGGAGGGAGTGGCCAATGTGACAAGCGTCACTGAGAGGTCAAGGCCAGGCCAACTGTGAGCTGACATCTGACTATGGCAACCTTCCTCATTCCCTAGCCCGTAATCCAAGGACCCGATATAGGAGGCTCTTCATGGACTTTGCCAGTTGGAGTGTGGCTGGACTTGGCCTCCATCACATGACTCACTACCTCCTTACTGAGTCCCATCTGAATTTTTTTCCTGTTAGCTAAAGTCTAGGGAACTTGTAAGTTCAGTTCTCTCCAGAAAACAGAAAAGAAGCCCTTGCTACATCTCCCTTTTTGCTTTGGCTGCCAGGAAGCTCAATGTCAAATTTGATATTCAATTCATAGAGCCCTCTATAGGTGTTTATGGGTTGCTTATTTGTTTTCTTTTTCCTGGTCATCATTTTCTTTTTTAAAGTATGTTTTTGTATCCTTCAATCTCTATTTCTATTTTTCTTAATTTTCTTTTCCTTGTTCTCTTTAGAAACCACCTCGGGCACATTGGCACACTGGGAATGAAGCAGGTAAGCAAATTAATTCCACTCATTCAGCAGTTCTGTAGGGATGCCTTGCTCTTGTCTGCTCCCTTTGATTTGCCATTGACAGAACAAAATTAAACCAAAAAATTAAGATAAATGATTGCCTTATTTTACTAAATCATAAAACAGACAGGGGTATCTCTAACCTCAGTTTTGCCAAACTGAGTGCGTCGGGTCCCCTTGCTTGTCCCCTCTCTCACTCCTCATTTCATTACATTTCTCTCTGCCTGGTGGCTTCATCTTCTCAGATGGGAATTCTGGCTGTCCTTGAACTTTCGCCACCAGAGGGGGAGGACTCTTGGCACACTATCCAGGTAGGAAAATCCCAGGGAGGGACCCGACACGTCCTGCCTTGAGTCTCATGGCCAGGCCTGCACAAGTCACAGGGACCCTGGCGGGGAAGGGGCCCTGGCTGGCAGTCTTGGTGGTACCACCTGGCTGGGGTAGGAGAGGAGAGTTCGCTGAGGATGGGGATGTGTTTTGAGGTGGACTGAGGGGGGCAGGGAAGACCAAAGCACAAAACACGTGGCCACCATAGCCTCCCACGTGCCAGGCCCTAGGCGACACCTGGAGAGGCAGGTGTGACTCAGACAGGACCCCTGTCCCTGAGATGGTCTCCTCCCAGCAGGGGAGGTAAAGCATGTGTGCATACACAACTATAATCAAAGCAGGGGGGAAGCCTGGGAAAAGACACGGACAAAGGACTTGGGGAGCTCAAGGTAGAGAGAAGGATTTCAGCTTCTGGCCACAAGGAGGTAAGGGGGTCTGGAATTACCCTCTTGCCATAAACTACTGAGCAACTGGACAAAACAGGAGACAACTATTTTCAGGTGTTAGACAGCAGGGAGCAAAGGACTATGATCCCTGAGAAACGGGAAACCAGGTAGGTGAGCCCTTCCTACCTGCAGGCCTTCTGCCTGGAGGCCATTCCCCTGTTGCCTCGCAGGGAGAGTGTTTTGGTTTCCCAGCTGCTAAAAAAAAGACACACACAGGGAAGGGGATTTGGCTCAACGGTTGGATCATCTGCCTACCATATGGCAGGTCCAGTGTTCAAACCCAGGGCCTCCTGACCCGTGTGGAGCTGGCCCATGAGCAGTGCTGCTGCATGGAAGGAGTGCCATGCCATGCAGGGGTGTCCCCCGCGTAGGGGAGCCCCACACACAAGGAGTGCACCCCTCAAGGAGAGCCACCCCATGCGAAAAGTACAGCCTGCCCAGGAGTGGCGCCGCACACACAGAGAGCTGACGCAGCAAGATGACACAACAGAGAGAGGCACAGATTCCCGGTGCCACTGACAAGAATGTGAGCGGACACAGAAGAACACACAGCGAATGGACACAGAGAGCAGACAACTGGGTGGGGGGTGCGGGGGGGAATAAATAAATCTTAAAAAAAAAAAAAAAAGACACACACAATGGTCTGGGATTTTTTGTTTTGTTTTTGGTTTGGAGCTAGGTAGTCCAGACAGCCTGTTTTTAAACCAAATGCATTCCTGTGGGTGTGAACCGTGGTCAGCAGGCCCTTGGAGGAGGCGACTTCCGCTAAGGTATGGCCCAACCTAATCAGGATGGGTCTTAAGCCTTCTCCTGGAGGCCTTTGTTAGCAAGAAGAACTCGGATAAGAGAGAGGACGCCACCGGAAGCCTGAAGCTGGAGGCTAATGGACCACAGAAGAGAAGGGAGCGGCCAGGAGAGGCCGCGTGTGCACTGCCACGGGACAGAGGAGCTCTGACGAGGGCCACCGGCAGCCAGCCCCAGAAGGCCAGCCTTCGGGAAGAAAGCACCACCTTGATGATGTCTTTTTTTAAAGATTTATTTTTATTTATTTAATTCCCCCCCCTCCCCCCGGTTGTCTGTTCTCTGTGTCTATTTGCTGCGTCTTGTTTCTTTGTCCGCTTCTGTTGTCGTCAGCGGCACGGGAAGTGTGGGTGGTGCCATTCCTGGGCAGGCTGCTCTTTCTTTTCACGCTGGGCGGCTCTCCTCACGGGCGCACTCCTTGCGCGTGGGGCTCCCCCACGCGGGGGACACCCTTGCGTGGCACGGCACTCCTTGCGCGCATCAGCACTGCGCATGGCCAGCTCCACACGGGTCAAGGAGGCCCGGGGCTTGAACCGCGGACCTCCCATATGGTAGACGGACGCCCTAACCACTGGGCCAAAGTCCGTTTTCCTTGATGATGTCTTGATTTAAACTTGTAGCTTCAAAACTGTGAGCAAATAAATTCTCAGTTTCAGCCAACCTGTTGCATGGTATTCGCTTGGGCACCCAGGAAACTAAAACAGGTTTTGGTACCAAGAGTGGGGTGCTGCTATTGCAAATAGCAAAACTTGGGAAACAGCTTTGGGATTGGGTCATGGGTAAAGGCCGAAAGAACTGTGAGGTGCTTAACAGAAGAAGCCTAGACTGCTTTGAAGACTGCTTTGTGGGTAGAAACACGCAGCCTAAATGTACTTCCGACGAGGCCCTATGATGAGTGCGTTATTGGAAAATTGGAGGAAAGGCCATCCTCGTTTTAAAGTGGCAGACAATTTGGTGAAATTGAGTTCTGATGTCAGATGGAAGGAAAATCTTGAAAGCGATAAACTTGGATACTTGGTGAGGGGTTTCCAAGCTAAGCCTGGGAGGTGCAGGCTAGTTTCTCCTTGCAGCTTATGATAAAATGTGAGAGGAAAGGGGTGAGCAGAAAACTGAACTCTGAAGCACAAAGAACCCAGAGACTGATGGTTTGGAAAATTCTGGGCCAATCCAGAGAGTGTGCTCTGAGACTAGGGCCAGGAACAGTTCTGTCGGGGACCCTCTAGAAGCTTCTGGCCACAAGGAGCTTGGCCAGAAGCTTCTAGAAAGCGAGTGTCTGGAGAATAGGGCTCCGGATGAAGGTTTAAGCGAGTCAGGGCTGGAAAGGCAGTTATGGAGGGAGGATCTGTGGAAAGTCCTTCTGTCTGATGGTTTGGTTCCCTGTGACCTGCCTACAAAGCCAAAAGTTTTCTGAGAATTTTGTATGAGCAGAACCACTGCCAGCCTGGACTGAAAGGGACAGGAAGGATGAAGGGAAGGAAGAATCACTTCAAGGGCAGAACCGCGGAAGTCAAGGGCAGAACCGAAGAGATCTCCTCAGGCCGAGAGAGCAGCGCCCCCTGCCGAGGTGTGGAAAGGGCACGTCTGCCCCTGCGCTTGGAGGGGGCAGGCCTCCCACCCCATTGTTCAGGAAGATGCCGCCACCCCAAGCTCAGAGAGGGCGGGGCCTCCACCCCAGTGTTGAGGGAAGGCGAGGCTGCTGCACAGGTGCTTGGAAGGGGGGTGGCAGCTGCTCCAGCAGGCCCGGAGGACAAAACAGGCCCTCCGGTGATTCCCAGGTCTTGAAATCAAATGGTGTTTACCCTGTTGAGTTTCAAAATTGTTTGGGACCAGGGACCCCGGTTTTCCCATCAATTTCTCCCTATTGGAATGGGAATGTTGATCCTGTGCTTGTCCCTGCGTTTGTTTAGGAAGCGGATAACTTGTTTCCCAGCTTCCACAGGTCCACCGACAGGGGGGCATTGTGCCCCAGGACAGACCACAGACGAGGTTTGTTCTAAGCGTTGTTTCTGAAATGGCACAAGGCTTTTGAGATGTTGTGATGGAATGAATGTATTTTGCATGTAGAAAGTACATGTCTTTTTGGGGTCCAGAGGATAGATGGTGGTTTGGAGCTTTGTACCCCAGAAAAACAGGTTCTCAAATTTAACCCCTTCCTGTGAGTGTGAACCTACTGTAAGTAGGATATTTAGAAGAGGGTACTTCAATTAAGGTGTGGTTCACCTCAATCAGGATGGGTCTTAGTCCTATCACTAGAGTCCTTTATAAGCAGAATGAAATTCAGAGCGAGAAAGAAGGCCGTGGGAAGCAAGACGCTGAGGCCAACAAAACCTGGAAGAGAAGGGACAGGCCAGGGGAGGCGACTCTGTGCACTGCCCTGTGATAGAGGAGCCCTGGACCAAGGATCACTGGCAGCCAGCCCCAGACTGTCAGTCCTTGGGAAGAAAGTAATGCTTTCATGGTGTCTCGATTTGGACTTCTAGCCTCAAAACCCTGAGCAAATCAATTCTCATTGTTGAAGCCAATCCATTGCATGGTATTTTCTTGAACAGCCGAAGAAACTAAAACACTGGGGTGTATAATTCAACCTACCACAGAGGGGAGCCCAAATAGCACCCAGCAAGCTCCCTGCATTGAGTAGGCAGAGAATGGAGTTTAGGGAGGCAAAGGCAGCTAGAATTTGTGGGGGAGAACATCTAAGAGGAAGAATCTAGGTAGAGCCAGAGCGCCAAAGCCCTGCGAAGGGGTCCCCTGGAGCTTAAGGAGGAATAACAATCTATGCATCACAGGGCAAAATCCCACAAGAACTCTCAAGAAAAGGAAAATGACTGCAGAGATGCGAGACAAAGAATTCTCTGAAATCACACAGGATAGAAATCTTTGAGTTCCCTCCAGTCAGAGCGGAGAAATGTCTCTGTTTCCTTGGGCTACTGTAACAAATAACCACCAACTCAGTGGCTTAAAACAATAGACATTTATTCTAACAGGTCAGAAATTTATTCTAATAGTTCTTGGCTAGGAGTCAGAAGCCGAGGTGTCAGCAGGGCCACACTCCTTCTGAAGGGTCTAGGAAGAAGTCTTTCCTTGCCTCTTCCTAGCTTCTGGTGGTTGCCGGCAGCCCTTGGGTTTCCTTAGCTTGTAGATGCCTCGCTACAATCTCCGCCTCTGTCGTCACATGGCCTTCTTATGTGTCCGTGCATCTTCAGGTGGCTTCTTATAAGGACACCGGTCACTGGATTTAGGGCCCACCCCAGTTCAGTATGACCTCATCTGAATTTAAGTAATTACATCTGCAAAGACCTAGGGCTTCTGTAACAAAAGAACACAACTGGATGGTTTAAAACAACAGACACTGATTGCCTCATGGTTCTGGAGTCTAGAAGTCAGACAGCAAGGGACCAGCAGGGCCATGTTTCCTCTAAGGCCTGTAGGGCTCTGGAAGGGGCTGGCTAACAATCCATGAAGTTCTTTGGCTTGTGACATAGCTCAGTCTCTGCCTCTGTCACACGGCCATCTTCTCTCTCTGACTGTGTCGTAGCTTCCCCTTCTTCTAGGGACACCAGTCATTATGGATTAGGGCCCACAAGAATCCAGTTTGGCCTTATCTTAACTAAAAATATCTTCAAAGATCCTATTTCTAAATAGGGGTCACATTTATAGGACCAGGGGTAGGACTTGAACATATCTTTTGGGGGGACACAAGCCAATCCATAGTGGACCCTATTTCCAAATAAGGTCACATTGTGAGGTTCCAGGTGAACATGAATTTTGGAGGGACACCACAAATGAAAAAAGAAAAATAGAAAAATTAGATTTTGTCAAAATATTACATAGGGAAGTAGATGTGGTTCAAGTGATAGAGCTTCCGCCTACCACGTGGGAGGACCTGGGTTCAATCCCTGGGGCTTCCTGGTGAAAAAGAAGAGAAAGCATGCCTTCATGGCAAGCCAGTGCCTGCGTGAGTGCCTGCATAGTGAGCCAGTGCCCACACAAGTGCCCGTGTGGTGAGCCAGTGCCCCGTGCAAGTGAGCCATGCAGCAAGATGATGAGGCATCTAAAGAGAGACAAGGGGAGAGTCAAGGTGAAGCACAGCAGAAACCAGGAACTGAGGTGGCACAATTGACAGGGAACCTCTCTCCACATCAGTGGTCTCCAGGATCGAATCCTGGTGAATCCTACAGGAGGGAAAAACGAGAAGAGAAGACAACACAGCAAAAATAGCAGGGTGGGAGGAGGGGAAGGGGGGGAATATAAATAAATAAATAAATCTTTTTTTAAAATGTACATATTTTGTGCTTCAAAGAACACCATCAAGAAAGTGAAAATACAACCCAAGAATGGGGAAAATAATATTTATAAACCATATATCTGATAAGGGACTTGAATCCAAGAATATATAAAAACTCTTTATAAGACAACAATAAGCCAATTTAAAAATGGGCATGAGATTTGAAGAGACATTTCTCCCAAGAAGACATGCAAATAGAAAATAAACTCATGAGGGAAACGGACTTGGCCCAGTGGTTAGGGCGTCCGTCTACCACATGGGAGGTCTGTGGTTCAAACCCCGGGCCTCCTTGACCCGTGTGCAGCTGGCCCATGCGCAGTGCTGATGCACGCAAGGAGTGCCGTGCCACGCAGGGGTGTCCCCCGCATAGGGGAGCCCCATGCGCAAGGAGTGTGCCCTGTAAGGAGAGCCGCCCAGCGCGAAAGAAAGCACAGCCTGCCTAAGAATGGTGCCACCCACATGGAAAGCTGACACAAGATGACGCAACAAAAAGAGACACAGAATCCCATGCTGCTAACAACAGAAGCGGACAAAGAAACAAGATGCAGCAAATAGACACAGAGAACAGACAACCGGGGTAGGGGGTCGGGGCGGAGATAAATAAATAACTCTTTAAAAAAAAAAGAAAAAGAAAATAAACTCATGAAAAGATGCTCAACATGATTAGCTCACAGGGAAATGCAAGTCAAAACCACAGTGAGGTTATACCAGGCATCTCACCTACTATGATGGCGCTAATAAAAAAGACAATAACTAGTGTTGGTAAGGATGTGGGAAAATTGGAACCCTCCTACATTGTGGGTAAGAATGTAAAATGATGACTCTTCTTTGGAAAATATTTTGGCAATTCCTCAAAAAGTTAAACAGAGAATTACCATATGACCCAGCAATTCCGCTCCTAGGTATAGACCCGAGAGAAATG
The DNA here is from genome assembly GCF_030445035.2 of Dasypus novemcinctus. Taxonomy (NCBI): domain Eukaryota; kingdom Metazoa; phylum Chordata; class Mammalia; order Cingulata; family Dasypodidae; genus Dasypus; species Dasypus novemcinctus. Next base: position 8,730,973 of record NC_080682.1, read on the forward strand.
GAAACATATGTCTATGCAAAAGCTTGTATGCAAATGTTCATAGTAGTACTATTCATAAAAGTCAGGAGGTGGAAATTACCCAAATGTCCAACCGCTGACTGGGTAAACAAAATGTGGAATATCTATACAATGAACTATTATTTGGCCATAAAAAAGAAAGCTGTTCTGGCACACGGATGAACCTTGAAAACATTATAGTAAGCAAAAGAAGCCAAGCACAAAGGCCACAGTGTTATATAATCCCGTTTATATTAAAGGTCCAGAAAAGGCAAATCTAGAGACAGGAAACAGATTAGTAGTTTCAAGGGGCTGGGGGGAAGAAAGAATAAAGAGTTACTACTAATGTACCTGGGATTGCTTTTGGGGGTGATGAAATGTTCCAAAATTAGATAGTGGTGATGATTGCATACCATAGTGAATATGCCGAAACCCCTGAATTGTGTGCTTTAAAAGGGTGGATTTCAAGGCATGTGATTTATAACTCAACAAAACTGTTATTAAAAAGTATAAATGAGGCTTTCCGCTTCTCCCCATTCAACAGATAGCCGCACGTTCTCATGCAGTGCCAGCCCCATCCCTGAGACATATTGGTGAGGTATGGTTGGGGTAAACAGATTTGGCCATGTGGGGCTCCTGGTCACCCAGAGCTGCTTTTAACTCCAGCAAAGTGGAGGTTGTCACCATCAGTGAGTCCTTCAGTGACTTCAACTACTTGGTCTATGTGTTCTTGTATGATTCCACGCACGGCAAGTGCTAAGGCACTGTCAGGAATGAGGATGGGGGAAGCAGATGTGGCTCAGGTGACTGGGCTCCTGCCTACCACATGGGAGGTCACTGGTTTGGATCCCGGAGCCTCCTAAAGGAGGCAGCAAGCTGGAGTGATGGGCAGGTGTGGCAAGCTGACACAACAAGAGACACAAGAAGAAAAATCATAATGAGAAACAGAACAAAGCAGGGAGTGGAGGTGGCTCAAGTGATTAGGCACCTCCCACATCAGAGGTTCCAGGTTCAACTCCCGGTGCCTCCTAAAGAAACAAGGAAGACAGACACAGTAAGTGAAAAACAACGAGGGGGTGGGGAGAAATAAATAAATGAAATAAACCTTAAAAAAAAGAAAGGAATGAGGATAGAAGCTTGTCATTGATGGGAAGCTCCTGTCTCCCAGGAGGAAGATCCTGCCAACGTCAAATGGGGAGATGCTGGTGCTGAATACGTTGTGGAGTCCACTGGTGTCTTCACTACTTTGGAGAAGGCTGAGGCTCACTTGAAGGGTGGACCCAAAGAGTCATCATCTCTGCCCCTTACACAGATGCCACCATGTTTGAGAACCATTCGAAGCATGATGACTTGCTCAAGACTATCGGCAATGCTTCCACATCACCCACTGCCTGGCCCCTGGCCAAGGTCATCCATGATGCCTTTGGCATCGTGGAAGGATTCATGAGCACGGTCCATGCATCACTGCCACAGGGGACTGTGGATGGCCCTTCCAGGACTGCAGCACGACAGACTTGGGGTTGCCCAGGATAGCATCCCTGCTCCTGAAAGGATCCCCACATCCCTGAGGGCAAGGTCATCTCTGAGCTGAGCGGGAAGCTCACTGGTGTGGCCTTCTTCGTCCCCACCCCAATGTGTCTGTAGCAGTTTGATATAATTGATGAATTCCAAAAATAGGTATTGGATTATGTTTGTAATCTGATCTGTACCTGGGCCTGACTGAGTTATGAGTAGGGTATTGAGTCCCCACCCAGTCCCCACTCCTTGGTGAGTGGGGACTCACAGATAAAAGGCATGGCAAAGGACAGAGTTGCGGGCTTCTGATGTTTGAGTTTTGATGTTGGCGTTCGATGCTGAAGACTTAAGCTGGAGACCTGGGAAGTCAGCACGCAGAGGAAAGAGAAGCACGAGGAAGGAACCTTGAAGCCAGAGAAAAGCAAGCCCCAGGAACATAGGAACCCAGGAAGCCTGAGCCCTTGCAGATGTCAGCAGCCATCTTGCTCCAAATAGACGTTGGTGAGGGAAGTAACTTATGCTTTATGGCCTGGTATCTGAAAGCTCCTACCCCAAATAAATACCCTTTGTAAAAACCAACCCATTTCTGGTATTTTGCATGAGCACCCCTTTGGCTGACCAAGACAGTGTCCAATGTGGATCTGACCTGCCATCTGGCGAAAGGGGCCAGATAGAAAGGGGCCAGATACAATGACATTAAGAAGGTGGTGAAGCAGTGTCAGAGGCCCCCTAAGGGGCATCCTGCTTCACGCTGAGGGCCAGGTTGTCTCCTGTGACTCTAACAGTGACGCCCACTCTCCCACCTTTGATGCTGGTGCTGGCTTTGCCCTCAACAATTCAATCAAAGTGGCCTGGGCCAAATGAGTCCCAACTTCAAGACAAATGATAAAGCACCCTAAGAAGTAGAAAACCTATTCCATAAGGAACAGAGGGAGTATTTAGAGGAAATAATAATGAGGAAATTCCTATGGCCACAAGCCCAGGCTCAGAAAAAACAGGAGCTTGTATTTTGCCTCAGGCTGACCTTCCTGATAGCAGGGCTAAACTCTGAAGGAGAGCTCCAGCCAATGCAGAGGCAATTTGCAAAGACTAAAAGGTATTTATTACACCAGGTGTTTGTTTTTGTTAATCCTGGCACTCAAGAAAATCTCTGTCATATCATTAACTGGATACAAAGTTAAGGAACAGATATCTCAGGGGCTAAATCCCAGAGTTAACACACTGTATGTGTCAGAGTTCTCCAAGGAAACAGAATCGACAGGATGTGTGTGTGTGTAAATATTATGAGAATTCTTATAGGAATTCACATGACTGTGGGGATTGGCGAGTCCAAACCACGTAGAGCAGGCCACAAGCTGGAAACTCCAGTGAAGGTTTATCTGAATTCCCCAGGAGAAGCTGGCTGGGTGAGGTGGAAACAGAAATTCTTTCTGACTGCTGAAACCATCAGTTCTTCCTTTAAGGCCTCCAACCGATTGGGTGAGACTTTTCTCACTGCTGAAGGCAATCTCTCCTTAGTTGATTAGGATGTCATCAACCATAGATGCAGTCAACTGCTCAAGCAGTTGGGTGTCTACCTCCCACATGGGAGGTCCCGGATTTGGTTCCCAGTGACTCCTAAAAAAAAAAAAAAAAAAAAAAGAATGTGAGCAGACTGATGAGGGATTCTTGGAGGGGGGGGATAAAAAATAAATATATAAAATCTTTTAGAGCCCTTCTCTAAGAAGGGACATAATAGCCCAAGACATGGGTGCTTTATTTTTCAAGAGATAAAAATACGTGGATATTCTATGCTTCCAGACATCACTTTAGAAAAAAAGCCAAAGGACTTCTGGTAAAAGCTAGTAGGAGATTGAACTTGTGCATTTAACCAATCTTCCCTTCTGAAATCCCACTAACATAACAGTAAAAACAATGAAAGGGCAGGAGGGAGAGGTATAGTACATTAATCCAAAGAGAAAATGCAAACAATATGGGAAAGAAAAATTCAGAAAGCTGGAAAGCAGAGGAGTTATCAGTAATTGACTCAGTATTTCCCAGAAAGATGAATTCTAAGCTACCATGGTGGAAGCAAATATCCTGATTTATATCACAGCATATCCCATCTACTCAACGATTTGGTGGCTCAGGTCACCTCTCAAAGTACGGGTGAAGGTGAAGCTAAGACTGGAGGGCTACTTGAAGATTTATTTAAGAAGTAGTCACGAAAATGATATAATAATGATGGTTTTAAAAATAAATAAGATACTAAGTGTTTTTAAAAGTTTGAAACAATGAAAAAATAAAATTAAAAAAAAACTTTTAAAGGAAGTAATGAAATTTTTTAAAAAAAGCAAGCTCTTTAAAAAAAAGATTAACTGCTGACTTCTCAATAGAAATCATGGAGGCAAGAAGGCAGTGGGACAAAATACTTAAAATGCTGACATAAAATAATTGCCAACAAAGAATTTTATACCCAGAGTAATGTCTTTCAGAAAATGAGGGAGAGATTATCACATTTCCAGGTAAATAAAAGCTGAGAGCACTGCTAGAGCTGTCCTACATGCAACGCTAAAGGGAATTCTTTGGACTGAAAGGAAAGAACTCTAGATAGTGGTTCAAAGCAAGATAGAAAAATAAAGATCTCTGGTAATAGTAATCATATGGCTAATAGTAAACACTAGTATTATTGTATTGTATGTTTGGTATGTGTATTCGCCTGCCAAAGGGCTGCCGATGCAAAGTACCAGAAATCGTTGACTTTTATAAAGGGTATTTATTTGGGGTCAAAGCATACAGTTACGGGAAACAGACTTGGCCCAGTGGTTAGGGTGTCCGTCTACCATATGGGAGGTCCGCGGTTCAAACCCCGGGCCTCCCTGACCCGTGTGGAGCTGGCCCACGCGCAGTGCTGATGCGCGCAAGGAGTGCCGTGCCACGCAGGGGTGTCCCCCGCATAGGGGAGCCCCATGCGTAAGGAGTGCGCCCCGTAAGGAGAGCCGCCCAGCGCGAAACAAAGTGCAGCCTGCCCAGGAATGGCGCTGCCCACACTTCCCGTGCCACTGACAACAACAGAAGCGGACAAAGAAACAAGACGCAGCAAATACGACACAGAGAACAGACAACCAGGGGAGGGGGGGAATTAAATAAATAAATAAATCTTTAAAAAAAAATAAATAAGACTCCCACTCTTTAAAAAAAAAAAAAGCGTACAGTTACAAGGCCGTAAAAAGTCCAATTCAGGAAGCGTCCTTGGCCCAGTGGTTAGGTGGGAGGTCCACAGTTCAAACCCCAGGCCTCCTTGACCCGTGTGCAGCTGGCCCATGCGCAGTGCTGATGCACGCAAGGAGTGCCGTGCCACACAGGGGTGTCCCCGCGCAGGGGAGCCCCACACGTATGGAGTGCGCCCCATAAGGAGAGCCGCCCAGCACGACAGAAAGTGCAGCCTGCCTAAGAATGGTGCCGCCTACACGGAGAACTGACACAACAAGATGACGCAACAAAAAGAAACACAGATTCCCGTACCATTGACAACAACTGAAGTGGACAAAGAAGATGCAGCAAATAGACACAGAGAACAGACAACCGGGATGGGGGGCGGAGGGGGGAGGGGAAGGGGAGAGAAATAAATAAGTAAATAAATCTTTTTTTTAAAAGTCCAATTCAAGGTTGCTTCCTCACCAAAGTCAGCTGCCATGTGTTGAAGCAAAATGGCCGGGGATCTCCGGCTGGTCTCTGCCTTCCCGTCTGGCTTCCTCTTCCTCTCCAGGCTCCATGGGCCCAGCCTCTGGAGGCTTCAGGCTTCAGTGACCCCATAGTCCTTTCTCTCCTGGCACAGGGCTTGTTTCTTTCCAGGCCTCCTGTAGCCTACTCAGTTGTTCTGCTTTCTTTCCAAGCTCAGCATTAAATGATCAGGTAAAATATCTCATCTCTCCCCAGGCCTTCAGCTGTTTGAGCCTTCTCCTGTCACATGGCAGGATAAAAAATGCCAGAGCGCTCTCTTCCTGGGGTCTGCCTGTCTGTGTGAGTGTCCATTTATATCAGCCCCAGCAAGGGGGTGGAGCCTCAACCCAAGTCACGCCCTACCGACACGGTGACATCAAAAAGCTCTAAAAGCAAATTAGGGAATCTAATCAAAAGTCCCTTCAACTGAATTTAATACAATCGAGGGTAGCAAACCCAGAGGAATAAATTTGTTTACAAACATAATTTTTCTCTTTTTGGGATTCATAAAACAATCTCAAACTGCCACAGTATGTTACTCTACTTTTTATTCATTACAGCCTACAAAATGCAAATGCATAAAAATAACGATATAGCTATGGTTTGGAACCTATAATGAATAAAAATGTAATTTGTCACAAGTACAGTAAAAAAATGTGTGGATGGGAAGGTAGGGGATCCATGTTTGTATATGCTGAAGAAATTAAGCTGGGATCAAAACAAACATGCCTAATATGATTTAGGATGCTAAAATTTAGCACCATGGTAACCACAAAGAAAATATATGAAAACTATATACAGAGGGAAATGAAAAGGTACTCAAAATGATATAATGCAAAAAATCAAGTAAATATGAAAGTAGGCATTAACAGGAGAATTGAGGGACAAAAAAAATTCGTAAGACTTACAAAGGCCAAAGAGCAAAATAGAAGAAAGTCTTGCCTTATCGGTATTTACTATAAATGTAAATGGGTTGAACTCTCTAGCTGCGATCAGCTCAGCAATAGATTGCCTCAAAGGGAAGGCAACACAGAACTTTAAGAAATAAAAGGACAGAAAGAGAGACACAAAAGAGGAGATGAGAGCAGGGGACTTACAACTTCTGGAACTGAGAGCCTCGACCCTAGTTTCCACACCTACCCAGCAGCGGTCTGCTATCAGAACTGCAACATCATCTACAATAATAGGGAACAACTGCAACATCTACAATAAGGAGCATGTCATACAAAGTTCAAATACAATCTAAACTCTATTTCCCACAGCAGAGATGGGAAGAATGGATAAACATGCATGACCCAACTACATGCTGATTACAAGAGGCCCACCTTAGATTTTAAAAACACAAATAGATTGAAAGTTAAGGGATGGAAAAAATTATTCCATGCAAATATTACCAAAGAAGAACTGAGGTAGCTATACCAATATCAGATGAAACAGATTTTAGGCAAAAAAAAATCTTTTACAAGGGGCAAAAAAGGACTACATACTAATAAAGTTATGTCTTTTCAACAGAAAGATATAACAATTACAGATGTGCCTGACAGCAATACCTCCAAAATATATGAAGCAAATATTGACAGATTTGGAGTGAGAACCAGATGGTTCTATATTAATAGTAGGAGACTTCAATAGACCACTTTCAATAATGGATAGGAAATCTAGACAGAAGATCAATAAGGAAATAGAATAGTTGAACAATTCTATAAACCAGCTAGAAATAACAGACATATATTAAAAAACACTTCACCCAACAAGAACATTCTTCTCTAGTACACACATGTCATTCTCCAGGATAGGCCGTATGTTAAGTCACAAAATAAGTCCAATATGTTCAAACATCTTGAAAGCATATGTATTAGTCAAAGCAGTGCTGATGCAAAGTATCAGAAATCTGTTGACTTTTATAAAGAGTATTTATTTGGGGGTAAAAACGTACAATTACAAGGCCCTAAAGAGTCCAAGTCAGGGAAACGGCCTTTGGCCCAGTGGTTAGGGCGTCCGTCTACCATATGGGAGGTCCGCGGTTCAAACCCCGGGCCTCCTTGACCCGTGTGGAGCTGGCCATGCGCAGTGCTGATGCGCGCAAGGAGTGCCGTGCCACGCAAGGGTGTCCCCCGCGTGGGGCAGCCCCACGCGCAAGGAGTGCGCCCGTGAGGAAAGCCGCCCAGCGTGAAAAGAAAGAGCAGCCTGCCCAGGAATGGCGCCACCCACACTTCCCGTGCCGCTGACGACAACAGAAGCGGACAAAGAAACAAGATGCAGCAAACAGACACCAAGAACAGACAACCAGGGGAGGGGGGGAAATTAAATAAATAAATAAATCTTTAAAAAAAAAAAAAAAAAAAAAGAGTGCAAGTCAAGGCTGCTTTCTAACCAAAGTCAGTTGCCATGTGCTGAAGCAAGATGGCGGGCCACGTCTGCCTGGTCTCTCCTTCCTTCTTCCTCTTAAGGCGCTGTGGTTCCAGCTGCTTCTGATGTCAGCTGTAGGCTGGCAGAGGGCTTGTTTTTTCCGGGCCTTCTCAGCTGTTCAGTTGCTCTGTTCTCTTCAGCTGGAAACTATCAAGCGAATGGCTAATCTCTCCCAGGGACTCCAGGATCAAAACTAACAAAGTTCTCTCCTCCGGCATCCACGGAGCTCTCTCTTTCCCTGTGTCTTCTGGAGTGAGTGTCCGTGTAGCTCAGCCCACCAAGGGGGTGGGGACTCAACCCTGAGTCACGCCCTGCTGAGTGGTGGAATTAAATTACCCTAACAGGTAATTTAATCAGGACGTGTCAGCTGAATCTAATTCATTCAAAGGCTGTCACACTCAGAGGAATAGAATAGTTGGCACACAATCTATTGGGGGATTCGTAAATAATCTCAAACTGCCACATTATACAATGCATCTTCTCCAACTGCTATGGAAATAAGATAGAAATCGGGAAACGGACTTGGCCCAGTGGTTAGGGCGTCCATCTACCACATGGGAGGTCCACAGTTCAAACCCCGGGCCTCCTTGACCCGTGTGGAGCTGGCCCATGCGCAGCGCTGATGCGCGCAAGGAGTGCCCTGCCATGCAGGGGTGTCCCCCGCGTAGGGGAGCCCCATGCGCAGAGAGCCGCCCAGCACGAAAGAAAGAGCAGCCTGCCCAGGAATGGCGCCGCCCACACTTCCCGCGCTGCTGACGACAACAGAAGCGGACAAAGAAACAAGACACAGCAAATAGACAGAGAGAGCAGACAACCCGGGGAGGGGGTGAATTAATTAAATAAATAAATCTTTTAAAAAAAACTGAAAACACAACATAAAACTTAAGGGATGGAACAAAGGCAGTGCTCAGAGGGAAATTTACAGCTCTAAATGTTTACATTTTAAAGTGAAGAGACCTAAACTCACACCTGGAGGAACTAGAAAAAGAAAACTAAACCCAAAGTAAGCAGAAGATATATAGGAATATGGGACCTCTGTACTTTCTGCAAGATTTTTTCATAAACTTACAACTTCCCTAATTAAAAAAAAAAATTCTTTTACAATCAAAACCTAACTACATTCTTTCTACAAGAAACCCAATTTAAATATAAAAACATAGCTTAAAAATAAAAGGATGGTGTGCTAGTTTGAAGTTCTTTTATGAATCCCAACAAGAAAATATTTTTTTTAAGATTTATTTTTTATTTATTTCTCTCCCCCCACCCGCTGTTGTCTGCTCTCTGTGTCCATTTCCTGTATGTTCTTCTGTGTCCGCTTGCATTCTTGTCAGCAGCACCAGGAATCTGTGTCTTGCTGTGTCAGTTCTTCGTGTGTATGGCACCACTCCTGGGCAGGCTGCGCTTTTTTTATGCAGGGCGGCTCTCCTTGTGGGGCGTACTCCTTGTGCGTGGGTCTCCCCTACAGGGGGGACACCCCTGCGTGGCACAGCACTTCTTGAGCGCATCAACACTGCGCATGGGCCAGCTCACCTCACAGGTCAGGAGGCCCTGGGTTTGAACCCTGGTCCTCCTATATGGTAGGTGGACACTCTTATCAGTTGAGCCAAATCCGCTTCCCAGATTGTTTTATAATTAATCCATTCCTGTGGCTGTGGGGCCCTTTTGATTGGACTACATCAGTGAGGTGTGACTCAGGTTGAGTCTCCACCCTCTTGCTGTGTCTTATATAAATGGAGACACAGAGCAAGAGACACAGGAAAAGGAAGCTCCACCATTTTTGATCCCACCTCATGAGAGAGGACTCAAGGATCACTAGCAGCCAAAGCTTATGCATGAAGCCACCAAGAGGCTGGGCCACTGGAGTAGCTCAAGGCTGAAGAGATGAGCCCTATGCCTGGTTGCCCTCAGCCGAAAGGGAAGAAAGCAGAGCCGCTGAGACTGAGAGATGAGGCCCAGAAAGAGCCAAGCCCTATGCCTGGGTGCCCACAGCTGTGTCTGGGAGATGGTAGACTCCGGAGGGGAAGGCAGGCACCTTGGCAGAGATCAGCCACCATCTTGCTTCCCAGGTGACACGACACCAGGATCACCAGTAGCTGATTGTGGTGAGAAGGCACCGCTGATGATGCTTTGATTTGGACATTTCACACTGCCCTGAACTGTAAGCTTATACCTTAAATGAAATCCCCATTATAAAAGCCAAACAATTTTTGGTACTTTGCATCGGCAGCCCTTTGGCAAACTAAAACAGATGGAAAAAGATATACCATGCAAACACTAACCCCAGACTTAAGGAAGTCAAGGCCAATTGTAGCCAGGCGTTCAGGAAAGCCTCCTGGAGGAAGTGACGTTTGAGCTGACCTTTAAAGGCCATATGGTATCTGGAATATGAAGACTAGAGAAAGGCCATGTGGGCGCAGGTCCTGAGTCAGAACAGAGGTGTCATGAGTGGTGGACAGAAATGCAGTTATCACACGTTAGGAGTAAGTGGGGGGTGGCAGTAGGGAAGGTTAGAGAACTACTTTGGGAGGACAGGGGGCATTTTAGATCATGACTGCAATTGGATTCAAATTCAAGGGGACAGGGATGGGAAGAGGTACCATGTCTCAGTTTGCCAGGGCTGCGATGACAAATACCACTTAATGAGTTGGCTTAAACAAGAATTCCCTGGCTTACAGTTTCAGGGGCTAGAAGTCCAACGTTAAGGCATCGGCCAGGCCTCGCTTTCTCCCAGAAGGCTGCAGTGTCCTGGTCCTGGCTGGCCACAATCCTTGGGCTTCCTTGGCTAGCATCTCTGCCTCCCACTGCATGGCTCGCTCTCTCCTCTTGCGCCTGTCCTTTCTTTCTGATGTCTTAAGTGTTTGAATTTCTTTTGCTTATAAAGGACTCCCAGTAAAGCAGCTTAAGGCCCACCCTGATAGAGGATCCTATTCACCAATGAGTGAAAGGCTTATGGGGTAATACATCTCCAAAGGAGCCTATTTACAAATGGGCGTGTGCCTACAGGAATGTGGATTAAGAACATGCCGCCTAGAGGGGGCATAATTTAATCTGCCACAGGCAGGCACAGGTTAAATCTGAGTTGTGAAAGATTGATCTGGCTAGACGATGAAGAATGACTAAGATGTGGGACCCTGGAGCCGAGGAGGCGGTGAAGAGTCTGTTGAAATCATTCAGGCAAGAGGCGATGGTGGCGTGGGAGCAAGAACAGGTCACACTTGCTGAAGGTATAGGAGCCAGGAATGTTCCAAGCATCCAAATGAATTAGAGTAGCCTGGTGGTTCTCAACCCTGGCTGCACATAGAACCACTGGGGGAGCTTTTAAACTCGTCAGTGCCTGGGCCTTCAGCTGCAGGTTGAATCAGAATCTCTAGAGATGGGGAAGCGGATGTGGCTCAACTGATAGAGCTTCCACCTACATATGGGAGGACCTGGGTTCGATCCCTGGGGCCTCCTGGTGAAAAAGAAGAAGAGAAAGCGTGCCCGCTCAGCAAGCCAGTGCCCGTGCGCTGAGCCAGTGCCCGCACAAGTGCCCGCGGGGTGAGCCAGTGCCTACGCAAGTGAGTCACGCAGCAAGATGATGATGCAACACAAGAGAGACAAGGGGACAGTCAAGGCGAAGTGCAGTAGGAACAAGGAACTGAGGTGGTGCAATCGACAGGGACCCTCTCTCCCCAACAGACATCTCCAGGATCGAATCCTGGTGAATCCTAGAGGAGAAAAAATGAGAAGAGAAGACAACACAGCAAAAACAGCAGGCCTGGTGGAGGGGAAGAGGGGAAAATAAATAAATAAATCTTAAAAAAAAAAAAAAAGACTCTCTAGAGATGGCCCCAGGCATCAGACATTCTTCAAAACTCCCCAGTGATTCTAGTGCACCACCACAGGCGACAACTTCTGCCTTTCCCAAAAGGCCTCAGACCTGGCACCAGGGTCTTGGCTTATTTGTGGCTGAATGCCAGGGCCTAGAACCAAGCCTGGCACATGACGTGGTCAACAAATCTTTGTATATGTCATTTAATGCACACAACTCTAGGAGAGAGGGAAAATTATTATGCCCATTTTAGAGATGAGAAAACAGAGCTCAGGAAAGAGAGAGGTCAGGTTATTTGCTCAATCTCAAGGCTAATAAAGGTGGCACTAGAATTAAGTCCTAAGGAGTATCTCTCCAGAGCCCAGACTCTGAGCCGGGGGGCTGCACTTCCTCGAGTGTGGAAGGGAGATTGGAGAATGGACCCATGGCCAGTGAAGCAGGGCCTTCTGGGGAGGAATGAGGGCTCCTGGATTTTACCCTGTTATCCGCACCCACCCCCTCCCCCAAAATGGATTCCTCCTGTAGGTTGAACGTGGGTCCAGAGCCCCACAAGGCAGAAACAAACCCCTAAGGAAATAGAGGATGGGGAAAGTGCAATCAACCCTGGGCAGGGGGCCAGGGGTGGGAAGAAGGGCCGCCGCTGCCCACCACGGCCTGAACAAGGTGGACCGGTGCCCACCCGGGCGACACACCACGCGTGCCCTCTCGCCACTGCTGTCACCGCCAAGCAGCTTTGTTTGCCCAGTGCTCACAGAAGCCAAGGCTGAGTCATCAGGATTTTGAGAAAAGGAAGAGTTTAGTGCATAGCCAACTTAGAAGAGACAGGGGCAAGCCTCAGCTCCGTCTCCCTGAACAGAATGGGTCTGGGGGAGTGGGCTTAAGGGCGTGGCTAGGGATGGGGTGAGGTGACAGGGCCAGTCTAGCCTGGGAAAGGTGGGGTTAAGTGGATTATGTTCAATTGCAAGTTATGCTGGGTCTTAAATTGGAGGCCTACCTAGCACGCTTGGGGACTAGAACCAGTGACAGCTGCTACAGTAACTTACCTCAGGAGGCAGCAAACCTCCTATGAATAGACATGAGGAGGTGGGCCTTTGAATGAAAGGGGAAGTAGAAACTTCTAGAAACTTCTAGAAACTAGTAAGGGAGGGGCTACTCTGAAAAGTGGGTTAGTAAGTGGTGGTTTCACTTCTGGGACTGCCCCAGCCCCCTTGACACCCCGTGAGCATCTGAGCACAGGCAGAGCCCTCCCCCCCCACCCCGATTTCCTCTTCTTTGCAGCGCTTGTCACCCCGACACTAAGTATTTGTGTAGTTGTTGACAGTCCGTCTGACCCCACGCTCACTCCCCAGCTAGAATGGGGGCTCTGTGAGTTTCCATCCTTGTTCTCCTCCCCAGAGCCTGCAGGCCCAGCACACAGCAGATGCCCAGCAAACATCTGCACAGAGTGAACGAGGAAGACACGGGCCAGTGCAAGGACGCTGAGGGCCACCGTCCACCCTGCCTGGTGGGGCACTCTCTGGCAGGATGCACTGGTTTAGCCCATTCTGGAAGACACTTTTTTAAACACGGTGCTCAGAATTCAGCAGCTGATGCCCTCGGTTTGGGGCGCTCTGTGCACTGCCAGGGCCCTGAAAAGCCTCCCCTTCTGGTCTCCCTCCTTCAGCCCACCCCCGACTGCCATGCCCTGCGCTCTTGTCTATTGAACGCACGCCCTTCTAATCTGCCCTTCCACCTAAGCTGGTAACGGGGGCACCGTTCGCTGCGGGCTCACCTGGTGCCAGGCCCTGGGCTGAGCACTCGGTGCGTCAGAGCCCGTCTGAGCACCGGCATGTCCCCGGAGGAGGTGCGGCCGCGGGGGAGGAGAGTCTGGCAGTTGCTCAGAAAGTTAAACCCAGAATTACCCTATGACCCGGCGATTCCACTCCTAGTTACAAAACCAAAAGCACTGAAAGCAGGATGCAGGCCGGCAATCGCACACCAGTGCGCACCGCAGCACTATTCACGATTCACGAGGTGGTTTCCAAAAAGGTGGGACAACCCAAGGGTCCCGCGACAGATGATGGATGAACAAAATGTGGACCATCCACACGGTGGAATACTATTATTCAGCCAAAAAAAGGAGTGAAGCGCTGACGTGTGCGACAGCACGGATGCCCCTTGAAGATCACATGTTGACCGAAACGAGCCAGGTGCTAAAGGTCAAAGGTGCTAGGATTGCACTGATATGAGCACCTGGAATACGCCATTTCCTAAGGACAGAACTCTGACGGGCTACCAGGGCCCAGACGAGGAGGGGAACGGGAACTGCCGGCCCAGTGGGTGCGGTTTCTGCGGGGGTGATGGAAAAGTCTGGGTGGTGGATGGTGGTGCTGGTCGCACAACACGGTGACTGTGATTATCGTCACTGAATTGTAAGACAGGACATTTGGCACTGAATCTCTGTCACCACGTTTTAAAAGTTTAAAAGTAAAACAAACATCGGTTTACAAGTAAATGATGTTGAAAAAGAGATGCCGAACAGTTTTCCAGAAGGGCTGAGCCGGCTTCCTCGGCAGCGGCCACGTGCACGCTCCGGCGGCACGGCCTCCTGGCCAGCACTGGGCATCGCGGGTCTTGGGAACTGCGGTCCTGCTGGTGGGTGACTCGTGGTACCTCATTTCCCTGCACATGCACATGTTGGGTGCTCACTAAACGCTGGCTGAGTGAACCCGTGGGTGGGCTGTAGAGGGAGACTCCACGTGGCAGGGGAGGGGCGGGCAGGCAGTGAGGGCACCCGGCCCGGCCCTGGCTGCCCCGCTGGCCTCTGAGGCTGCTCCCCACGTCACCCGCTGGTACCACGTACACGCCTGGCTGAGATCAGGTTGAGGCATTCAGGTAGGACCTGGCCTAAGGTGAGAGGATCCTCATGGAACAATCTAGAAATCCCCAGCCTCCCCAGCAGAGCTCTGCAGACGGACACACCAGGCTGCCTCAACCTGGGACTCAGAGGGCAGAAGTCATCTTCACCCATGCCAGGGCACTCCTAGGGGCCAGACCAGCCGGGAGCACGGCTGCGCCTGGGCCACTGCTCTCCAAACTCTTGGCAAAGGCCATCTCCGGCCCTTCCCAGCAGCCCTCTGAGGTCCAGGGGCAGAACCTGGCTGGCTGGTCACCTGAATTGGCTAGACCACCCTGCCCAGCCTGCCTCCCTGTGCCAGGCCCAAGCCAGGGGAGGTGAGCAGCAGCAGTCGTGGCCAGTAAAAACCTCCCGCGGGGAAGTGGCTGTGGCTCCATCAGCTGGGCTCCCGTCTACCACATGGGAGGCCCTGGGTTCGCGTCCCGGGGCCTCCTTGTGAAGGCAAGCTCGCCCGCAGGTTGCAGAGCACGGCCCGGCCTGCAAGCACTACGGAGAACCGACTCAGCAAGGTGACGCAACAAAAAGGGAGACAAGTAAAAACGCAGAAGAGCATGCAGCGAATGAACAAAGAGAGCAAAACAACAAGCAAGCCACGAGGGGGCAGGATAAATACACACAGAAGATCGCACAGCGAATGGACACAGAGAGCAGACAGCAAGCAAAAAGCCCCAAGGCAGGGGGGATTAAAAAAAAACCTCCGTGGGCTGTGCGCTCTCCCCTTCCCCTAGGGCCTCTGACATCTCGGGCTGAGTTGGGAGTAGGAGTTCTTGAGAAGCGCTGCCCCTGACCTGGTAAAGCCCCTTACGACCCGACACAAGCAAGAAATAAACTTCCTCTGCATTTGAGCCTAGGAATTCTGTTGTTGTTTTTTCTGTTGTATCTGCAAGCTTTACCTTAACCAGGGTAGGTACATACAACTAGTATATATGGTATAAATAACACAGGGAATAACTAGTCTCAGCTTACAGGTGAGGAAACCGAGGCATAGGGAAGCTGAAGCGCTTGTCCAGGCTAAGGGGTAGAGCCAGGACTTGAACCCAGGGTCTGCATTCTGCAAGGGTAGGCCAGGGGGCTGGGAGGCCCTGAGCACCTCCTCACTGCCACCCAGGCCCCCTGTGCCTGTGGGCTGGGTGAAGCGCAGCAGCTCCCTGCACCCTGGCCCCTGCCTGCCACCCACTCATTGCTCTGGTTCCTTCCCTGCCCCCTCAGTTCCGAAGCTCGCCTCTTGAATGGACCCCGGCACGGGTTCCTGGGAGTCTCTGCCTCTCCCACCCTACTCCTCCTCACGCCTGCATGACGTGACCTCAGCTCTAGTGCCTCCAGGTGTCCACCTTCCCTGGGTCTGCCCCCAAGCTGCTGCTGCCAGAGACAACCACGCCTGGGCCCACGGGAGCCACCTTACCTCATGGTCCCTGGGTCAGCCAGAATTTTCAGTTACAAGTGATGGAAATGCAACGGGCTTGGGGCAGAGAGTGGACACACAGAACGTATGGGTTCACGTAACCAAGAAGTCCTGACACTGATGGGTGTCAGGCAAGGCTGGATCCAGGTGCTCAGATGCCATTGGAAATCAGTGTCAGTGCCTCTCGTCTCTGCTCTCCATGCTGGTGTCAGCTCAGGCAGGGTGGCCCTTGGGGTGGTAAGACCTCCAGCAGCCCCCTCCCGTCTACCTCCCACCAGCTGTGCTATACCAGGGAGGAAAGAAACCCCCTTTCCCAGTGCTCCCAGCTAAAGTCCCAGGGCTGGGGTGCACTGGCCGATGGGCCTGGCTGGGTCATGACCAATTCCTGAGCCATGGCCAGAGCACGTGGCTCTGCGACTGGTCAGGCTGGGGCAGGGTCCCCAGCCTCCGGTCAGTTCCATCTGCCACTGGCCTCAGCTGCTGTTTTAACCCAGCTTCTCCCTCTTTGCTCCTCCCCCCGGGGTAGTGATCCTGCTCCTTTCTCACGGAGAAGTCAGACGCAGTGAGCACCCCACTGCTCCCTCCAAAACCCAGACTCGCCAAAGCGCAGGCCCTTCCCACCCCCATCAGCCGCCAGCCCCTCCCCTCTAGCAGCTTAAGTCTCTGCCATCCTAAAAAGGCTGCTCCTTCAGCCCTCAGGCTGGGCCACTGTGCCCTCGTCTCCATCCCCAGCGTGGCTTCAGCTCACCTCGGGGTTTCTCCCCGCCCTGACGTCACACCACGTGAGCAGCTCTTGCGAAGGCTCCCTAAAGCTGAAGCACCCCGCAGGTGTCCCCTTCCTTAGGCGCTGCGTCTCCCTCCTTCGGCACCCTGGGTGAGCCACCCCAGGTTGCGGGGCACCCTGCATCTGGCCGTACCTCGGTCTCCCTCTTGGGGTCTGCCCCAGACACCGCCCCCCCCTTACGAATTCCCACACCTGCCTCCAGCCCCTCTGCCCAGCTGCCCGCTCTGCATCTCCCCTTAGTGGTGTCACAGGCACCTGATCCATCACTGCCAAGCTGGTGGGCTTCAGGCCAAATCCTGCTCCTCTCCTTGTGTCCCCCACCCTCCCGCCAAAATCACTCTAGAAACCGGGGAGTCACTCACAACGACCCCCTTTCTGCGCCCTGGTCCAGTCCGTCACCTGTGCTCTTGGTTCTACTGCCAGAAGAGACCTTGATCTGTCCACTGCTCTCCCTGCCCAGTGCCCCAGCCAGCCCCAGGCCACCCTCGTCCCCGCCTGGTCTCCTGAGAGAATTCCTGGCGATGGGCCCCTGCTGCCCCACCTCTGTCACGAGAGTGTCCTGTAATAAGACCTCCTAAGGCCACGTGCAATGGCGGCCTCCTGGCTCTAGGACTTCAGACCTGGGGCCACTTCAAGGCGCTGCTCCCAGGGGGTGTCACCTTCCTCCAGGGCCCACTCAGAGAGGCCCACGGACCACCTGGTTCTGTCACAACCCAGCCCAGAAGCCAGCCTTCAAAGCCCTCCTCAGCTTGTCCACCTCCGCCCCCGCTGCTCCTTCCCACAGGCCCTTCCTTGCACGGGGCGCAGAGCGCTACCATCTTCAAAGCCCATTCCCGTCCCTTGTCCCCCTGCCGTCCCCGTGCAGTAGCCCAGGGTGGGCAGAATCGTCTCCCCCAGAGAGAGGGGTAGGCAACCCCGGCGGGACCAGCACCTGCTCTCTGGCCCCCTTCCTTCAGATGACACCCTGGGCGCCGGCCTCTCCGGCTGACCGCTCCCTCTGCTCGGCAGCCACCCTGGCCCCAGCTCAGTGCCGAGAAGGTGCGGCCGGGGGGGAACGGCGGCCGCAAAGCCTGGAGCAGAGGCTGCGACAGACACTGTTGTGGCCTCTTATTATTATTATTTTTTAATAAATTTAAGAACAGCTGTATCTTCCCTGTTCCCCCCAGAGCAACTAAAACCAACTACAAGGGGCCCGGCCTGGGGGGCAGGAGGCACTAGGAGTCATAATCCTCTTCGTCCTCTGCGTCAGGTGCCGAGGGGCCGGGGGGCACTGGGGGCAGAGGCACTGTCGAGGTGAAGGGCGGGAAGGGGGTCGGGGGGCTGCGGGCAGAAAGCGGGAGAGAACGATCAGGCCACCCCCACCATGCAGCCGTGGAGCCCCCCACCCTCTGTACCGAGGGCAAGCCATACCCAGAAAAACCAGGGCAGGAGGCACAGTCCCCGCTGGGCAGGGGGGGTGCGCAGGCGGGGAGGCCCTTCCACAGCACCTCCCTCCCCCAAGCCGGCCTAAGTTCCTCCCGCCCCCCAAGTTTACCCCAAGTGGCTGGGGAGGACAGGAGGAGCCGGTCAGCTGGGGGGCTTCAGTCTGCTGCCCCCCACCAGGCACTGTGGGCTGCTCACCTCTGGAAGTGGGCAGGGGGGTGGCTGGCCTGCGGCGGGGGCTGCGGTGCCTCCTCTTCCCCGTCGGTGTCCATGTCCTCAGACTCATCCTGTGAGTGAAGGCGCGGGTAGGGGTGACAAAAAAAGGCAGGTATGTGCCTTTTACTGGGTACCCTAGACCCCTGGAGGTGGCAAGGGCAGGAGGCAGAGCCCCAGAGCCACGATTTACAAATAAGGAAAGAGAAATCCAAAGAAGACGCCAATGACAGTGGCCCAGGTCTCCAGGCGGCTCAGAGGATGCCACAGCCTGCACCTGCTGCCCCCTCCCTCCAGCTGGGGCAGGACAGAGCGCTGAGGCCTGCTCACCTCCTGCTCCGAGTCCGTCCCCGACAGCTTCTTGTCCTTGCCTTTGCTGCCCATGCCACCATTCTTCCGACCGCTGCTGCCTGGCTTCCGGCCCCTTCGGGAGAGTACAGTCCATCCGCCCCTGCGCTCCCCTCCCTTAGCCACCCCCAGCCCTATGGCCTTGGCCGTCCCCACCTGGATACCTGGCCTGAGGCCCCCACCTGCGGGCACCCTTGTCCCCATCCATGTTGTTGTCTTCCCCATCCCCCTGCATGTCGGGCACAGATGCTACCAGGTCCTTCAAAAAGTCAAACTGCTGCTCCAGCTCGATGCACTGCTTCCTGGAAGAAGTGGGGAGGGGAGGGCACTCAGGTGGGGACCAGAGGCCTGGGCTCTCAGCGACAACGAGGGGGTCTGGGTACCAGGAGAACAATCTGGAACCCCCAGCCCCTCCTCCACCGCCTCGCAGGCCCTGCGAGGCTCCCAGCAGCCTCCCCCTCCCCGCACCAGCCGGCCGGGCCTTCCCTGCGTGACCCCAGCGAGCACGGCCCCGCCCGCCCCTCGCAGCTCGGCGGCCACTCACAGGTGGGACGTGGTCATGGTCTTGGCGTTGCGGGACTGAGTCACCTGGCAAGCCTTTTTCAGCAGCGACTCCAGGAAGAGCTCGAGCGCCCGGGCTGAGGCACGTCAAGGAGAACCGGGAGGGGTGGGTCCCCGGCCCCGCGCAGGGAGACCCCGGCGGCCCCCGCCCCACGGCCCCCAGTCCCGCCGGCCCCAGCCGGATACAGATGATGACCGGCACGGCCGCCGCCACCTTCCCGATCTCCTCGTCGGTCTGCATGATCTTCTTGATTCGCGCCTGCGGGGGGACGGAGGGCTCGGACCCCGGCGCGGGGTGCGGGAGCGCGAGGGGAGACGCGGGGGGCAGAGGGCCCGCGGGGCGCGGACGCGGGGGAGGGGGCGGGGCATCCGAGCCCCCGCGACTCGGCGCGGCGTCCGCGCCCCCCGCGGGCCCGGGCCTCCCCCGCGCGGCCACGTGCTCACCGGCGGGAACCGCGCGTTGTACTTCTTCTTCTTGCTCGGCATCTCGGGGCCTCTGCCGCCGCGCCGGGCCCAGCGCCGCCGCCGCCGCCCGCCACCTCCCGGGCCCCGGGCCTGCCCGCGCCGGGATTCCCCCGGGTCCTGCCGCCGCCCGCTCGGCCCTCCGCCGCTGCCCCACAGGGTCCTAGCGCCGCCGAGCGCCCCGCCGCCGGCCGCGCCCCCGCGCCCTCCCCTCGGAGCCTCCGGGGCGGTGCGTGTCGGCCGCCGACCGCACAGCCGCTCTCGGCCGCCGCCAAGGCCTGAAGAGCGAACGTTAGCCCCGCCCCCCGCGCGGCCCGCCCCGCCCCGGCCCCGGCGGCGGCCCCGCCCCCGGGGTCAGCCCCGCCCCGGCCCGGCCCGGCGATCCCGCCCTGTGGCTGCGCTTGTCTATAAAGTTGTTGTTCAGGCGGCGCGCGCGAAGATGGCGGCGGCCCTGGCGGGGGTGGGGCGCGGCGGCGGCGCTGAGCCCCGGCAGGAGCGGAGCCGGGCCCGCGGCTGGGCCGGCGCCGAGCGCAGCGAAGGCCGGAGGTGACGGCGGGGCGGCGGGAGGGGCAGCGCCGGGGCCCGGCTCGGGCCGCGGGTGCTCACGGCGGCGGGCGCGGCGGGCCCGGGGGCCGGCCCTCCCCAGGCTCTCGCCAGCCGGGGTTCGAGTCCCGTCCCTGCCGTCTGTGGGCCCCGATGCCCGCGGCCTCACGTAGGCCCCAAAACGCCCGCGGGGAGGCCCGGCGGCGTGTCTCGGGGGTTTGCCCCCTTCGTGCAATCCCCGCGCTCCGGTACTCGCCGGTCCAGATGGAGAGCGCTTCGGCCGGGCGAGGACGTGGGGCTGGGGCCGAGAGCGGCCACACCTGAACTTGCATTTCGGTTGAGCCACTCAAGACAGGTGTGACCTTGGGCAAGCCCCTTCTCTCGGAGCCTCTGTCCTCGGCTCGCTCGAAGTCAGCGAAAGTTATAACAATAGCGATAACAGGTGGGGCTTACCCTATCTCAGACGTTTAACTCGCACACCAGCTTTGTGAGACGGGGACAGCTCTGACTCAGTTGCAAAGATGAGGCAACTGAGGCACAGTGAGATTAAGTCTTGCCTAAGGCCACAAGGTTTAGGCCAGTACTGGACACCTGGTGAGGCCCAGTGCCAGGTAGTTAGGGAGCTATTGTCCAGGACCGGCCCTAACTCCGTTTCCTTACTGCAGGATGGAGCCAGGTGAGGAGCCCGAGGAGGAGGACTCTCCAGGAGGCCGTGAGGATGGCTTCACCGCCGAGCACCTGGCCGCCGAGGCCATGGCGGCTGACATGGATCCCTGGCTGGTGTTTGATGCCCGCGCCACTCCTGCTGCCGAGCTGGATGCCTGGTTAGCCAAGTACCCACCTTCCCAAGTTACCCGCTACGGGGACCCTGGCTCCCCCAACTCTGAGCCTGTAGGCTGGATTGCAGTGTACGGGCAGGGCTATACCCCCAACTCGGGTGATGTGCAGGGCCTGCAGGCGGCCTGGGAGGCTCTGCAGACCAGCGGGCGGCCCGTCACACCGGGCACCCTGCGCCAGCTGGCCATCACCCACCACGTGCTCTCAGGCAAGTGGCTGATGCACCTGGCACCCGGCTTCAAGCTGGACCACGCCTGGGCTGGCATTGCCCGGGCCGTGGTCGAGGGCCGACTTCAGGTGGCCAAAGTGAGCCCACGGGCCAAGGAGGGTGGGCGCCAGGTCATCTGTGTGTACACGGACGACTTCACGGACCGCTTGGGTGTACTGGAGGCGGACGCGGCCATCCGCGCAGCAGGCATTAAGTGCCTGCTCACCTACAAGCCCGACGTCTACACCTACCTGGGTATCTACCGGGCCAACCGCTGGCACCTGTGCCCCACTCTCTACGAGAGCCGTTTCCAGTTGGGGGGCAATGCCCGCGGCTCTCGTGTGCTGGACCGCGCCAACAATGTGGAACTGACCTAGTGGAGCCAGGCAGGGAAGACTGCCCTCTGCCCTCCCTCCTGTGGACGGCTCCTCCTGTCTTCCTCCTCCTCGTGCCAAGGAGGCCCAGCCCCACGTCCCTGAGAACTGAATAGGTCACTCGGGAACTGCCTGCGTCTTTGAACCCCTTGAACCTCGGCCCTCTGTTCGGGGCTGACTCAAGCCCCCACAGGCTGGGGGCTCTGGCTCCCTGAGGGCCGGGCCCTCAGCCTCTCTCTTCGCTGCTGCTCCCCTCTGCTTCCCAGGACCGCAGGCTGGGTCCGGACACCCAGGGGCCACCCCCATCACTGGCTGCACCTCCCGCAATCCCTGCATTCTCCTTTCTTTCCTCCCTCTGAGGGAGAAAATTTGAGTGCTTCCAGTCCCCCCTCCCTTGGTCCTCACAGTCCAGGGGACAGGGGCCCTGCAGGCCTGAGCATGCCAGTTTCTGGGGAGTCATGGTGCCCACTCAGCCCCTGGCAGACAGAGGGATGCCAGGGCCATGGACCCAGGCCCCGACCCCCTTACCCCCTCACAGCTTATACCACCTTCTCTCTTCCTTGGCTCCCTTGTCATATGCCTGCTCCTGGCATTTCAATAAAGCCCAACTTGGGTCTGTGTCTTGAGTGGTTTTTAAAATACTGATAGTTACTTCCTTTGGTCACTGGGCAGAGGCAGGGCCAGGTGGGGACTGTCCCCCTGGCCTGGCCTCCCTATGTCCCAGTAATAAGACATGCCTCACTGCCAAAGCCCACCTCCCTCTATGAGAAGCCAGCCATGCTTCCTGTCTGCCCAAGAGTCAGAATCGGTTTCTCAGATTTCCCATAAACCCAGGGACTTGGCCCTTCCAAGAAGGTCCAGGAACCACTACTAGCGCTTGAGGTGCATTTGTGCATGTTAGAAAAAGGTTCCGTCTTAGTCCTGGCAGAGGCAGCCCAAAGCCAGAGCACGTGGTTTGAGGAGCAGAGGCCGGGCATCCTCGTGGTGTGTCAACCTTCATGTTCATAGGTTGTGACCCTGGAAGGCCCCTCTGCACTCACCTCTCCCACTGCCCTGCCAGCATGGGCCAGCCGGACAGTTTGCAAAGCATCTTTCATACACATCCATTGAATTCCCACAGCCTCTTATTAAGGAGATCTTGGCCCCGTTCTGTGGCCAAAGAAATAGGCCAAGAGAGGAAGGGAATTCCCCCAGGGCTGTGCGGTGAGTCGGCAGAGCTAGGTCTTGCACCCTGGCGCCGGCCTCTGCAGGCAAGGTGTGGTCCCAAGGCCTCCCGAGAGAAAACGTCACCCCCCAGTTAGCTTTCCACCACCAGCAGAACGCTTTCACTTCCATGATGTTACTGGGCCGCCCTGCTCGGCTGAGGCTGCTGTAGCCTCTGGGAGCCTGGCCCTGGCCCTCCCCCCAGCCCTGTGCCTGGTGCTCGCCTTGGGTGGGGGCCAGGGTGTCTGGCAGGGAGCCCCTTGGGATGCTGCTCTCGTGCCGTGCCGTAGCTGAGTCAGCTCCAGCAGCCTCACCAAGTTGGAATTTGGAGCAGGGGAGCGGAGATGCCACTTGGCTGACTGGGTGGAAGTGGGTGAGTCACGAGCTCGAGGTCAGCCCCCTGCCCAGCTTCCTTCCCAGCCTGAGCTTCCTCAGGGCCGGGTCCCCCTTCAGCCTTGGGAAGTCCCTAGAGCTGGGTGGTCTCCAGTCGAGCCTCCGCCATCAGTGCCCAAAGTGGGCCAAGACAGGTGGAGGGGGCAGTCCTGGCCAGGTCCTCACGAGTCCCACAGAGGTGCCCAAGAGTGTCACCAAGACCTGGCTCGCCTTCCGCTGCAAAGCGTTTCACACACATCCTCCTGTCCACCCTTAGGGCCCTGCTCATCATCTCTCCTGAGCCACTGCAACAGCCTCCAACACATGGCCCAGTTGACGGACCCCTCTCCTGCTCAAAGCCCTTCTGTGGCTCCCACAGCCTGCAGGACAGAGCCCTCTCTCCAGCCCAGCCTGACGCCCACCGACTGCCCAGCTTCCCTCGGCACCCCTGCCACGCAGGCTCGCCCCACTGACGCCAGCTGGCGCTTCCTCCGTCCCTGGCATGCGGCCCCAGGCTCGGGCTGTTCCTTCTGCTTGGACACTTGCTGAGCAGCCCTCATCAGAGGGTCATGTGGCTGCTTATGTGACCACCTGAGTGCTCAGACTGCGCCCCGTGCGGGCAGGAGCAGCGTCTACGTCTCAGCTCTGTCCTGGAGCCCAGCTTGGCCAGGGCAGCCTCCGTAAATGAAGGCAGGCAGGCACAAGCGAACAGCGCACATCTGGCCCTCGTCTGCCCCTCCAGCCTCACGTAAGGCACCCTTTACTCCCTGCCTCACACTTCTTGTTCCAGAATCACCAGCCGCCCAGGGTTGGCTTGCACACGTTCTGCCTATCTCACTTCCTCTGCTTGGCAGGCCTGACCCCCGTGCTGTCCTGGTGACTCCGTGGTGGACACCCACCAGCTCAGGTGGCACCCGCCTGGAGGTTTCTCCTCCCCTGTTCACTCCAGCTGGGGTAGGCACCTCCCTCGGACTCCCACGGCACTTACCTGCCCTTGGCTGCACTTTCTCCCCCAGGGTGTCCTCAGCCTGGCATAGGACCTGACCTAGCACTGGTGCCAACACACATTATTGACTCAGTAAGTGACCGAATGAAAGTCACTCCATCTCAGCCTCCTCGGTTTCCTCACTCTATTAAATCATACCAAGAGCCAGGCGCTGGGCTAAGTGCTTCCATTATCTCCTCTAGGCTTTACCTGGCTCTGTAATTGTTGCCATTTGACAGAAGAGGAAGCTGAGGCCCAGAGAGGTTTAATAATTGCCCAAGGTCATGGGTCATCCGGCTCCAGGGCGCCTGAGCACACTATCCACTGCACCATGCGGCCTCAAGTACTCAGGAAGCAGGTGCATTACTGAGCCCCCCATGCGGGTGCAGGTGCAGGTGCAGGTGAGGGTGGGGGCTGCAAGATAAATGAGACCCAGGAGGGCGTCGGCTCTGACTTGTAAAGCACGGTGGTTGGGTCCTCAGAACGTCTGTCCAAGAGAGGCTGGGCCGAGACCAAGATTCCCATTTTACTGATGAAGAGACTGAGGCCCAGACAGTGCGGTGACTAAGCCTACCTGGGCAGGAAGGGTCTCCCAGGCCTTTGGTGGGGGCTGCTCCCCTGCTAGGCCAAGGGCTCCCCGAAAGCCCCACACCCTGGAGGCGGCAGCGGGTTCTGCCCTATTTGGCCAGGTCTTCCCATGTGATGGGCTGGGTGAACTTGGAAAAGCCCCTGTGCTCTGGTCCCTCCTGCAAAGCCAAGGGGCCGGATGACTGCAGCGAGGGAAAGGGGGAGACCCCTGCCTCCCCCTCCCACTCACCGTGCACCCCCAGACCTCAGAGAGGCGGCTCCAGAGGGGCGGGGCAGGGTGGGGGGACGGTGAGGAATCACTGCCTGACCAACCCCTGCCTCTAGCTGCAGCGCAGGGCTGACTCGGAAAGGACTGGAAACAGCTGAGCTGGGAGAAAGCTTCGGCCAGCTCTTTGGCGGGGTTTGCGGGGATTTTCCCAAGAGCTGGGCAGCTGCGCCCAGCTCCGCCTGCTGGGAGGGGTGCTGGCAGGGACCAGGCTTGGGTCACACGGCTGATTCATCTCTAGAGGGAAACTCCTCACTGCTCTGACGTGCATGCCCCAGGCACCGAGGGGTAACCTGAGGGCACCCAGTCCCGCAGCCCTCCAACCCCATCTCTTCTCAGCCACTGGGCAGAGGGACAGGGTGAGGTGGGGGCAGGACAGAGGGGCAGTGTCCCTGGCAATCAAAAACGGAGCCTGTCCTGGGCAGTTACCTGACTCTCCGAGCTTCTGCTGCTTCCTCTGTCAAAGTAGGTCCTATGAAGTACTTATTTTTCGAATTTTTCAAATTTATAGGGGTGGAAATCAATTGGCAGTTCTAGATGGCAGGGAAGGAGAGGGGTTCAGAGGTGACGACTAAGTGGTAGGCAGGCTTTCTTTTTGGAGTAATGAAAGTGCTCTAATATTGAGCGTAGTGGCGAGTGTGCAACTCTCATTGTACCAAAAGCCTGTGATTGTACACTTTAGATGGGTTGTATGATTTACGAATGTTTCAATAAAATTGATTAAAAAATAAAAAACAAAACACGCGGAGCCTGGACTAAAACAAGGCTCCCTGGGCACCTCAGGCGCCCACCCCTCACCCATTTTATAGGGGAGCAGACCCAGCAGCACGAATCGCGGCGAGCGTTCTGTCCGCAGAGACTCACTTGGGTCCTGGCAGCCCCCATCTGAGAAGGAAACTGACAAAAGAGGCTAATTGACAGAGGTCAAGGACAGTCTGCCAAGAGGTCTTGGGCGCACCTCTGTGACAGGAGCCTGGGCCCTTGCTCCCCAGCAGCCCTGGACCTTGGGGTGAAGTCTGGTTTGGTTTCTGGGGGACCTTCTACCCTCGGGGCCCACCTCCACCCCCTCAGGACACGCCCGGAGGGCAGACCGGTCACCCACCCGCTCAGGCTCCTCTTCCCCTAGCTAAAAGGAGAAAGCTGGCTCCTGGGGGGAAATCAGCCAAGAGGTGGGGAGAGGACGGCGAAGCCTTCCCGCCAGAATCTCCCTCCCCAGGGCTTTGACTCCCTTCCAAACCCCAATCCTTTCCTCTGGAGTCAGCGCCTCCCTTTCCCGTCTGCCAAGCCCCCCTCCAGGCACACAGCCCACCGCACGCTGGGGAGCAGCCTCCAGGCTCCGGCCCCCCAGGTAGGAAGGCTGCTCCCCTCGGCCCTGGGCCGGGGACCTGCTGGTGTGGGAGGGACAGGAGGGTTGTGCTCCTCGAGGTGGGCCAGGGGCACCACGCAGGCAAGCTCTGCCCCATCTGGCTCCCGTTCAGGCTGCCTGACTCACCCCCCTCGCCCCCGTGACTCAGTTTACACGGGTGCCTGGAGGGCCTCCCAGCATGGGTGGGGCCGGTTTATTGGCCCAGCCCGGGGCCACCAGCCTCTCATCCCACGATGAGCGTTTCACCCCGCTCCTGGCCCAGAGCAGGAGCTGGCACCGGCGGCGGCAGCACGCCTGGCTGCCAGGAGCTGGGGGGTGAGGGGGGAGCCTGGGGTAGCGGGGCCCCGGGGCGGAGAGCGGAAGGGTGGGTGGGGCGAGGGCTAAGGCTGGGGAGCTAGACTTGATTTGGGAGCCGCCGGGTCTGAGCCGCGTTTGAGCAGGGGTCGGCGTACCGAAGCTGGGTCGGGGGAGACGAGGGGTGGGGTCCCTCGCTGGAGTTGAGGGTCCCCTGGACCTGGCCATCCTGGTGCGCAGAGGTCCCCAGGGAGGCATCTGGTGGCACCTGGAGTGAGAGTGCCTTGCATCACCATGGTCAGGTCCCCAGACACCAGCTTTGCAGCCACGACCCATGGGGTTCCTGTACCTCTGCTGTCCTTTGAGCCTCATGTCACCCTGCTGGGGTGGCAGCCCTGTCCCCGTGTGGGGTACGAGGACCCTGAGGCTCCAGAGAGGGCAAGGGACAGGCTAAAGTACCCCAGGCAGTCGGGGACAGGCCACCTTCTCCCCACTCCTCTGAGGCTCCCTCCCCTCCCCTGGCCACCTCTCCCAGGGCACCGAGGAGAGCACAGAAGCCTTGCGCCCAGCCCTGGCTGGGGCTCCAGTTTGTTATGTGACCTCAGGCCAGTGCCTTTCCCTCTGGCAGCCTCAGTTTCCCCTTCTTGAAAATCAGTGGTGTACCGACTGTGCTCCCTAAGGCCCAAGGTTCCAGCAGGCATCCACTGGGGGCAGGGTGAGCACTGACCGATGGGCCCCCTCCCCGGCTCCAGGCAGCGCCGCGCGGGGAGGCAGTAGGGTTGATGACATGAGTTCAGAGTTCAAGCAGCAGCTGGCCGGGGCTTGAATCCCAGCTCACCCACTTCCTGGCTGTGCCCTTTGCAAGGACAGAACAATTGTACCCGCCTTCCAGGATTGTTGGGGGTGGGGGCGTAAATGAGATAAGCCAGGGAGAGCGCCTAGCGAGGGCCCCGGGGGGTGGCGGGCCAGTCAGCATTAGCGAGGACGCTGGCTGACACCGTCTGGGCCACATGACCAACAAAGGGGGCCAGGGGCTCCGCTCTCAGTGCCCAGGATGGCGCTGTCCCCTCAGCTGGCTCCTCAAGCTGCTGCTTGGCCCAGGCCCAGAGCAGCTGGAGCCTGTCACCGGCTCAGGCTCCCACCGCCCATCTTGGGGCATCCGGTCCCCACCCCGTCCCCAAGCTTCTTGCCCACCGTCTCTAACACCGGGAATGTCTCCCCCAACCTCAAAGCCTCCTCTGCCAGGAAGCCTTCTACTACGCACCCGGCCCAGGTGGGAAGAGTCCTTCCTCCCGGGGCCTCGTGCCCCAGCACTCCCCACCTAGCACCAGGACACCTGGCACCGCTGTGAGCTGTAAGAACCTTGAGGCCAGGAGCAAGTCTTGAATCGTCCCTTACCGCCCCACTACTGGCTCACCTCAATCAGCCTGACGTTGTTTTTTTTTTGAGGTACCAGGGCCAGGATCTCGTATGCGGGAAGCTGGCACTCAACCGCTGAGCCATCTCCGCTCCCCACAGCCCAACTTTTAACTCCATTGATTTCAGGAGAAGTGATAAAGAAACAGCGGTATATCCAGGTTGTGGAACGAACTGCTGCACACAACACGGATGCATCTCACAGACAGCATGTGGAAAGAGAGAAGCCAGACACAAAAGAGCACATGCTAGATGATTCCATTGATGTGCAATAGTCTAGAAAAGTCCAAACTAATCTATGGGGATAGAAATTAGATCAGTAATTCCCCAAGGTAGGGGTGGGATGGGGATTGACTGGGAAGGGGAGGAGAGAGGTGTCTGGGGGATAGAAATGTTCTGGGTCTGACTGGAGCAGGGGTGGCACATGAACACTGATCGAAACACCCAAGTGGGGAGCGATGTAGCTCAGTGGTTGAGCGCCTGCTTCCCAAATACGTGGTCCTGGATCCAATTCCCGGTATCTCCTAAAGAAAACAAACAAACAAAAACCACATGAGCAGTACATTTCAAGTGTGGATTTTATTGAATGGGAAATATACTCCAACAAAAGAGAGTTTAAAAAATGAGATCTAGGGAAGCGGACTTGGCCCAATGGATAGGGGTCTGCCTACCATATGGGAGGTCCAAGATTCAAACCCCAGGCCTCCTTGACCCGTGTGGAGCTGGCCCATGCGCAGTGCTGATGCGCGCAAGGAGTGCCCAGCCACGCAGGGGTGTCCCCCATGTAGGGGAGCCCCACGCGCAAGAAGTGCGCCCCATAAGGAGAGCTGCCCAGTGCGAAAGAAAGTGCAGCCTGCCCAGGAGTGGTGCCACAAACACAAAGAGCTGACGCAGCAAGATGATGCAACTAAAAGAGACACAGATTCCCGTGCCGCTGACAACAACAGAAGCAGACAAAGAAGACGCAGCAAATGGACACAGAAAACAGACACTGGGGTGGG
Organism: Dasypus novemcinctus; assembly: GCF_030445035.2. NCBI lineage: Eukaryota > Metazoa > Chordata > Mammalia > Cingulata > Dasypodidae > Dasypus > Dasypus novemcinctus. The sequence continues at coordinate 8,759,947 of NC_080682.1, forward strand.
GGAGAAATAAATTAAATAAATAAATAAATAAAATAAAATGAGATCTATATATACTCAGTGGAAGGGTTTCCAAGATCTAAAAGAAACAAAAAAGCAAGGGAAAAACTGTGTTGAACAGACTGCTTTTGGGGGTGTCGGTGGGTTCATAAGAGCTCAAGAGTGGGAGCCACTAGTGTCATCCCTGTGGCCCGCCAACCCTCCCCCCATCAATCTGTAACCGAAAAGAGCACAGGTGCCTCACGTACCCACACCCCCACCCTTCCCAGGACTCAGCACCTCCTGAAGGTGCCTCAAGTCAAAAGTGTCCAAGACTTGGACAGAATTTTAAGATTCCTCAGGGAACATGATTTAAAACTATATATAGGGAAGCGGACTTGGCCCGGTGGTTAGGGCGTCCGTCTACCACATGGGAGGTCCACAGTTCAAACCCCGGGCCTCCTTGACCTGTGTGGAGCTGGCCCATGCGCAGTGCTGATGCGCGCAAGGAGTGCCCAGCCACGCAGGGGTGTCCCCCTCGTAGGGGAGCCCTACGTGCAAGGACTGCGCCCCGTAAGTAGAGCCGCCCAGTGCGAAAGAAAGTGCAGCCTGCCCAGGAATGGCGCCACACACACGGAGAGCTGACACAAGATGACGCAACAAAAAGAAACACAGATTCCCGTGCCACTGAAAAGGATAAAAGTGGTCACAGAAGAACACACAGCGAATGGACACAGAGAGCAGACAACTGGGGGCGGGTAGGGGAGATAAATAAATAAATAAATAAATAAATAAATAAATAAATAAATAAATCTTTTTAAAAACCCAAACAACTGTATATATCCCCTAGGCTGCAGGGAGGAAACAGAGAGGAGGGAGCTGAAGAAGAGTCGAGGAGAGAGAGAATAGGGCCAGGACCTGAATTACAATGGTACCTCCAGACTTGGAACAACTGGAACTCTACCCGTGGCTGGTGGGACATAAAACAACATAATCACTTCTGGAGGACTCTGCAGCACAGTCAACTAAAGTGCCAAACATGTGCATACCCCATGACCCAGCAATTCCACTCCCCACCTGGGCAAATGTCCAAGCGAAATGAATGCAAATGGCCACCAAAGGGCATATGGAGAACACTCACAGCAGCCTTATTCATTGTAGTCCCAAGCCGGAAGCACGCCCTACGTCACCAGGAGCACAGAGAGACGGACTGCGGTGTGTTTGTGCAATGGGATGCCATTTAGCAATAGAAAAGAACTACTGGTTTGGGAAGCGGGTGTGGCTCAAGCGATTGGGCTCCCATCCACCATATAGGAGGTCCAGGGTTCAATGCCCAGGGCCTCCTGGTGAGGGCAAGCTGGCCTGCACAGCAAATTGGCCGAAGCAGAGAGCGGCTCACGTGGAGTGCTGGCACGGCAAGATGACGCAAAAAAACAAAACAAAACAGAGAGTCACGGAGGAGAGACAATGAGGACAATGAGCAGACGAGGGAACTGAGGTGGCGCAAGAGCTCGAGCACCTCTCTCCCACTCTGGAAGGTCCTAGGATCGGTTCTTGGTGCTGCCTAAAGAGAAGACGAGCAGACACAGAAGAACACACAGCAAATGGAGATAATGAGCACAAAACAACGGGTTGGGGGGATAAATAAATAAATAAATCTTAAAAAAGAAAAACTACTGGTTCCCCAGCAACGTGGATAAACCCCACAGACGTGGTGAGTGAAGGAAGCCAGATCCCCCAGGTATGCACTATATGATTCCATGTATATGAAGTTCAAGAACAGGCCAAACTTACCTGCGAGAGGAAAAGTCAGAAGAGTGGTTACCTGGGAAGGGGCACAGGGAGCCTTCCCCGATGCTGGAAAGGCCTTCTATTTTGATCCGGGTGGTAGCTGTGCAGGTTCGCCTCTAGGTAAAAAGCCACTGAGCTGTAGCTTAGGAGCAGGGGACTTTACTGGGGACTTTACTTCAACTTAAAGAAACAGATGGAAACTGAAAAAACTAAGCATCACCTCCAACAGGCTCATCCGCCACCTCCTTTCATCCACTGCAACCCCAAGAGGCAGCGATTCTCTGGGGCCCAAAGAGGGGACGTGATGGGGCCAGGCTGCCAGGGAGGGCTGGAGTGTCTCTCGGGCCTCCCGGCCTCCCGGCCCCCAGGCTCCCAGCAATCATCGTGGCCCCCTGGAGTTCTCTCCTGGCCTCCCAGGGTCGGAGCTGGTGAGGTCAGGGAGCGAGAACATTTCTGCAGCCACGAGGCGGGTGTTAGTGACTTAGGAGCTTGGAATGTGCTGCCTCTGAAAAGACCTCCTTGTGGCTGAGCCGACGGTTAGAGCAGGAAGGGACTTTCAGAGCCATATACTCACACACACACACACACACACAATTTAAGTAAAGATGGAGAAACTGAAATCGAGAGGGGCTAGGAGACTTGCCCGCCCCCGTCAGGAGGGAGACAAGCCCCGGCTCAGGTAGCTGCCCCAGGCTGCTTGGGGAGGGGACAGGAGTGGTGCCACCACCTGGCTGCCTGTGTCACCTCTGTCCAACTTGAGCTTGGGGGTCCCGATATCAGTGTGTGTGTGTCTGGGTGTGTGCATATGATTGCTTTCACTGTGTCCAGAGTCCCAAAGCCTCCTACCCCTGGGACTTTTTATTAACAAGTGGATTTATTTTTCACTACTCTTTGTCAAGCTCTTACTATAGGGTCATGTGATTTATTTATTTTTTATTCTTTAATTTTTTATTTTTTATAGGTTTTTTTTAAAGATTTATTTATTTATTTCTCTCCCCTTCCCCCCCACCCCGGTTGTCTGTTCTCTGTGTCTATTTGCTACGTCTTCTTTGTCAGCTTCTGTTGTTGTCAGCGGCCCAGAAATATGTGTTTCTTTTTTTTTGTTGCGTCATCTTGTTGTGTCAGTTCCCCGTGTGTGCGGTGCCATTCTGGGCAGGCTGCACTTTCTTTCGCGCTGGGCGGCTCTCCTTATGGGGCGCACTCCTTGCGCGCGGGGCTCCCCTATGCGGGGGACACCCCTGAGTGCCAGGGCACTCCTTGCGCGCATCAGCACTGCGCATGGGCCAGCTGCACACAGGTCAAGGAGGCCCGGGGTTTGAACCGGGGACCTCCCATGTGGTAGACGGACGCCCTAACCACTGGGCCAAGTCCACCGCCTCCTGATTTATTTTATTCATTTCTCCCTCTCTGCCCCCGTTCCCCCTGTTGTCTGCTCTCTGTGTCCATTCGCTGTGTGTTCTTCTCTGTCTGCTGTGTTCTCATTAGGTGGCTCCAGGAACCAATCCTGGGACCTTCCGGAGGGGGGAGAGGCGATTGCGTCACCCCAACTCCCTGTTCTGCTACGTCTTGCTTTCTCTCCTCTGTGTGCCCTGTTGCGTCATCTTGCTGCGCCAGCTCTCTGCGTCGGCCGGCACTCCTGCACAGGCGGCATTCCCACGCAGGGTGGCACTCCTGTGCGGGGTGGCATTCCCGCGTGGGCTGGCACTCCACGTGGACCAGCTCACCACGTGGGCCAGCTTGCCCTCACCAGGAGGCCCTGGACGTCGAACCCCGGACCTCCTATATGGTAGGTTGGTTGAGCCACATTCATTTTCCTGACATTGTTTTCTTTCTATCCCGTAACCATCCTGAGATGTACTTATCATTGTCTGCATTTTACAGATGGGCAAATGGAGGCTCTGAGGGATTGTGGGCCTCATCTGGAGTCACACAGCTGGCAAGCAGCCTGGCCAGAATTCGAACGCAGAACCCAGATTTACCTGACCCCAGCATTCTTGTTCTTTCCGTGGGCCACAGTGCCTCAAAATCCCTCACTTCCTTTCACACACACATGCGTACAACCCCCTCCCCAGGTCTTAAATCGCTAGAGTTTCATTTCTTTTCACAAGAGGGCAAGCATTGAATAGAACAAGGGTGAGGGAGAGGCTGCTAACGGCCTGCTGTGTGGATGGCGCTTTCCAGCTCAGCACTGCACATCCGCGATTTCATGGGAGCCTCACAGCAGCCCCAGGAGGTTAGCAGAGAGGCCCAATTATTCCCAGTGGGCCTGGGACTAAGAAGGGAAGTGACTCAGCCAGGGCCACGCGTAGAAAATGGTAGTTCTGGCTCTCAGCCCTGAATGGGTCAAGATGCCCCCCCTGCCGGGCCTCTATTCCCAAGGAGGACAGGCCAGGACCGGGCCACCCTGAGACCCTCCTCCCCTGTGGGCAAAACTGCAGCTGACCACACGGAGGTGCGAGTGGAAAAGCACGAGAGCCCGGCCTTTCTTCTGTAGCCGTGTGACCTTGGCCGCTCCTGGCTCTCTCTCTGGGCCTCAGTTTCCTCATGTATAAAATGGGAAGGGGGGCAGGGAAGAAGCTTTGGGAAGGTCCTCTCGGCGCTGACATTCTCCGTGGGCGAAAAGGTGTCTGTGGAGCTGTGTGGGTTTTGAAAAAATCTTGGCTGAGCCTGGCCTTGGAGCTCCCATAGCCCTGGTTGGCAAACCTGGTTCAGCCACTCGTGTAGAGATCTTGAGCACTTCATTTCAATATCTCCCAGCCTCAGTTTCCCCATTTGTTAAGTGAGGGTGATAACGGTCCCCGCTTCCCAGGGTTGTTGACCTTTAGCCCTTGGCCTGACGTTCACACAGACCTTTGACGTAATCCCCAAACAAGGCTGCAGATCACACATTCCCCAAAGAGCACCGGCAGGATTTAGAGATGGTGGTGGTCATCAGACGCCTCCCCTGTGTCCCCCTGGAGCCGCCCACTGCCTTGGGGAGCTCTGGACTGAAACCTGTAGCTCCTGGAATTATCCTCTGAGTAGGATCCTGTATCTGTGGGTCTTCCAGGTATTATTTTGTTCATTGCAAGCTATGCCACCATTTGTGTAACCCTGGTTTGTCACTTGTTCTTTTTTTTAGTACACCTGAAACCTTAAAATAAATGCCACTGGCGGGGCCTCGTGCCACGCCTGCGAAGCCCTTCCTACGGTTCCTGGTGTGAAACCGGCCTCCAGAAAATAGCAGTGATCCCTCACATTTACAACCGCTTTCACAATCATCAGCCCCACCTCCCACGCGGGGCAAGGTAGCTGTGTGATCGTTTCGTCCCATTTTGCGGGTGCAGAAACCGAGGCGGGTGGAGCCGGGCCGGCGGCCGGGGCGGGGCGGGGGCCAGGCTCCCGGGCAGGTGCGTCAGGAGGCGGCGAGGGAATCCTCGGCGGCACCTGGGCGCGCCGAGGAAATTGCACCATGTATGGGCAGCGACGTCAGCGGCGGGCGGCTCCCGGCGGGGAGTCGCCGGGCCACCCCTTGCCCCTAGAAAAGGCCGCTACGGGCCCGGAGCGGGGGGTGGTCCGCCGGTCCGGGGCGGGCGGGCGAAAGGGTGGAGGCGGAGCCCCGGGGTGACCGGCGCCGCGGCGCACCCCCCGCCCCCCGGCCGCAGTGGTTCCGCCCCTCAAGTTTTCATTCATAAAAAAAGACTCCACGGAGGAGCGGGTGAGTCAGAACCGAAGCCGCCGCCGCCGACCCGGCAGCTCAGCCAGCGCAGGGCATGTTCCGAGACTTCGGGGAACCCGGACCGAGCTCCGGCGCCGGCGGCGCGTACGGCGGCCCCCCGCAGCCCCCCACCGCGGCGCAGGCGGCCGCCCAGCAGGTGAGCGGGGGCAGCGCCCGGGTCGCCCGGGTCGGGGTCGGCGGGGGGCCGGGGACCCGGGTGGGGCGCGGGGCCGAGGGGGGCTGCCGGTTGTCCGCCGTCTCGGGGGGTCTCTTTGCCTCCACGGCCCAGGGGGGCGCGCGCGGCGGGCCGAACGCCCCGCGCCTCGCCCGCGCCCTTCTCCCCGCCGTCTGCAGCCTCCGCGCCCCTCCGTCCGTTCCTTTCTCTCCCTCCCGCCTCCGCCAGCTCCTGCGTCCCTCAGACGCGACCCCGGACGCCTGGGTTAGTCCTTGCCTCGGCGGGATCCGGGGTGTCTCCCTCTCGGGCTAAATTCCTGGAATCTGGAGGCCGGCGGGGTCCAGCGGCCGGCCGGTCCCGGCCAGCGGGGGCTTCTCGGCACTGAGTCCATCTGCGTGTCGGTCCGTTTGTCTGTCCTGCCCTCACCCCCACGCCAAACCCCTGTCCCCTTCTTGGCGGTGGCCCTGGCAGGGGCGCCTGGTGGGCTCCGGGAGACGGGCTCTCGACCCCTCTCCGAGGCCACTGGAGCCGGTGCGGTGCCGGGACGTGCGCGGGGTCACGTTGCGGGCAACTCCCGCGCCCCCGACTCGCGGCCCCCAAGGGCGCGCGCTGCCGGCTGGGGGGAGTCGGGAGGCGGCAGGTGCCCATTTCCTGTCGAGGGGCTGCGAACACGTGTCGCCAGGGGAGGGAAGGAGCGGGCGTCCGTTGCGCCGAGTCACAGCGGCCGAGTCACGGTGGCTGAGTCACCCGGGGCGCCCCTCCCTTCCTGGCCCCCAGCGGCCCGGGCCCGGAGTACCTCGGGAGCGGGAGATGCCGCCCGCGCCGCCTCGGGCCCGGAACTGGGGTCACCCGGACGCCGGGCTCGCAGCGCTGCCCCGGGGCCACCAGTGTCTGGACTTGCCTGAGCTTGTAGGGCGCTTCCCGGACGACTGGGTGCCCACACCCAGTTCTCCCAGAACAGTGAGCCCCCAGCCCAAGCCATTGCTCAGATTTTTGGCAAGTGCCAGACTCCAAAGCGGGCACTTTTCACTTCAGTTACTGCCTTTCATTGACTTTGATGGCCTCGATCTGAACACCCACCATTATTTTATGGAAGAGGGGGAAAAAATTAAACTATGATTTCAGAGCTATTAAAAGATACTTAGCATCAATAAAGTGCTGTAATTCTCACCTATGATAGTGTCACAAATGAGGAAACTGAGGCACACGAAGTGACCTAATTTGCCCCAGTGAGCAGCTGAGCTGGGATTAGAGCTGGGACAGCTGGAACCCAGAGCCCAGAGCTGTAGCCCCCACCCACCACAGCCCCTGTGCCCTGGGCACCTCCCTCTTACATTTTCTCACCTGATTTTCACAGCCACCTGGGAGCCAGGAGCTGTAATTATCCTCTTTGGGCAGGGGGCACTCAGGCAGGGTGTAGGAATGGGCCAGGGCACAGACTCTGGAGCCGGCCCACCTGGGGTCTAATTCCACTTCCCACTTCCTAGGCATTTGTCTGTGGACAACTGTTCTCCTGTCCAAAAATGAAGATAATGCTAGAGCTGCCATCTTAGGGCTGTTGTGCAAATTATATGAGTCAGTCTCTGTAAAGTGGCTAGGACCATGCCTGCCTATAAGTATTAGGTCTGATAGGAAAATGGAGGCACAGAGAGGTTATGGGACCTGCCCAAATTCACACAGCTCCTGAGCAGGGATTTGCCACAAGTTAATCTGTTTGACTGCAAACCTGTGCTCTTTCTGGTGTCCCAGCATCAGAGGCTGCATTGGGGATGGGTGACAGAGTGGCCTCTGGCCACCAGATGCCTCTCAATCCACAGAGACCTCACCCCTGGCCCTCTGTTTCTTGCCCCTAGAAGTTCCACCTCGTGCCAACCCTCAACACTGTGAGTGGCAGTCAGGAGCTGCAGTGGATGGTACAGCCTCACTTCCTGGGGCCCAGCAACTACCCCAGGCCTCTGGCCTACACCCAGTACAGTCCCCCGCAGCCCCGGCCAGGAGTCATCCGGGTGGGGCCACCACCAGGAGTGCGGCGCCGGCCCTGCGAGCAGGTAAGGGACAGTGGCATTGCACTGGTCCTGATGCCCAGAGCGGGGCCGGGGTGCAGAGGAAGAGCTCTTGTCCGAAGGCGGGGGGTAGGACCACTGGCAACTATGATCGAGGCAGAAAGTAGTGGAGCCCATGGGGAGGCCAAGGGGGTCACTTCTGAAGCAGGGGAGACTTTCCTGGAGCAGGAGCATATTCACCTAGAACGATGGGTAGGATATGCACATGTAGAGATGAAGGAAAGAAAGTTCCAAGTGGAGGAAAGGGCCGGAGCAAGGAATGGAGGTGGAGGTGAGAACGTTCACAGGGAAAGGTGAGTGGGTAACAGAGGGCCTCACCTGCTGGCACGTGGAGGGTGTGCCACCCATGGCTCTGGAAAACTGGGGAGAGAACAGGAACTCAGTGGGTCTGTTGCCATCTCATTTCATACTCACAAAACCCTCTGGGGAATGTACGCTGGTTCTCCCCATTTTACAGCTGAGGAAACGAAGGCACAGAAAGGTCAAGCCACTCAGGCAAGCTCCCACAAGTAGTGAGCCATGAACCAGGACTGCCCAGCTCTAAAACAGGAGCCGAGGCTCTGAACAGGAGCAGCCAGTAGGTTCCAAGCAGGGAGCAGGGGCCTCTTGTCACCACCCCCCATCCCACCCCCAAGCCCGCTGTCCTTACCCTCTCAAAGAAAGGCCCTACCAAAATAAACAAATAAGAGACAGGGAGGGGCTTACGGAGGTGGCTCCTCCTTCCCCTTCCTGGAGGATTTTAGCACTTAATGTTTTCTTGCTTAAGCTTGTCTGACAGTAGGGTAGAGGGTGGGCAGGGAGGTCAGCGTCCTGGGGAAGATGTGAGATGGACCAGGGGTGGGGTTCCCCGAAACAGAATAGCTGGCCTTTGTGACCAGCTGGGGAAGGGGAGAGTGGTGTGCACCCAAAGCAGGCTGGCCTGGGGTAACCCCTCCTGGACGTCCAGCCGCCTGAGGGTGGCCCTTTGATCCCGAGTTCTCGTGAGGGCTGTCAAGGGGCTCCTTTTGAGGGTGGTGGTCTCCAGCAGCTGGCCTCCTGGAAGAACTAGTGAGCCCTAAGTCCTGCTCTGGGGCCTTGGACTCATTATTTATCCTCCCTGGGCTTCAGTTCCTGGGATGGGAAGTGGGGCTACAGATCTATAAAGCACTTGGCTGGCACCCAGGCGGTTCCCGAAAAATTGCCTTGTATCCAGCAGCCCTCACTAGCCCCTCCAAGTGTTCACAGTCCTTGGGAAAGAGGAGACTTGGCCATCAAGAGTTGGGAGAGGGAGAGAGATGACAGTCGGTGAAAAGAGGGGCTTGGTCCCAGGAGCTCAGAGGACAAGCCACTTCGGGCTGGGGGATGAGAGAAGACTTCCTGGAGGCTGGGGCATCTTCGCTAATTCTGGGAGATGAGGAGGGCTGATATTCGGGGAGAATGGTAAGAGGCAAAGGCTGGGTGCTAGGAGGAAATTGGCCTAGTCGGGGAGTCAGCGGGCCCGGGTCAGGTGCTCTCTGAGCCCGGCTGAGGGGGGCCCGCCACGGGGCCACCGTGCGGGAGTGCCGGGCAGCCTGCGGCCCCGGGCCCGACCCAACTGCCGACCCTCGGTCCCGCAGATCAGCCCCGAGGAGGAGGAGCGCCGCCGAGTGCGGCGCGAGCGGAACAAGCTAGCCGCCGCCAAGTGCCGGAACCGGAGGAAGGAACTGACCGACTTCCTGCAGGCGGTGAGCACCGACCCCGGCCCGCCGAGCCCCAGCGGGCCCGCGGGGCCCCAGGGGGCGCCGGGGTGGGAGTCCGCCCCCTCGGGCTCCCCGTCCCGGGGGACGCCCTTCTGGGAAAAGAGCGAGGGAAAAGCCATGCTGCGGCGCGTCACACGCTGCAGCCCGGGCACGTCCAGAATCCGTGCGGGTGGCGAAAGGAGGGCCGGGCTCGGAGCCGAGGCGCCCCCGGCCTCCTGGGAGTCGGGCCCGTTCCCTCCCGGGGGCTCACGGGAGCTGTAGTCCAGCCCCCGGCCGCCCCGCCCCCGGGCTGCGGGCTTTTCGGCCCTCCGGCGCTTGACCGCTCCTGTCCCCCCCGCCAGGAGACCGACAAACTGGAGGGCGAGAAGTCCGGGCTGCAGCGAGAGATTGAGGAGCTGCAGAAGCAGAAGGAGCGCCTGGAGCTGGTGCTCGAGGCCCACCGCCCCATCTGCAAAATCCCGGAGGGGGCCGAGGAGCCGGGCCCCAGCAGCCCGCCGGCCCCCTCCCGGCCCGTGCCTCGCATCTCCCTTTCCCCGGGGCCGGTGCTTGAGCCCGAGGCGTTGCACACCCCCACGCTCATGACGACACCCTCCCTGACCCCGTTCACCCCCAGCCTGGTCTTCACCTACCCCAGCACCCCCGAGCCCTGCTCCTCGGCCCACCGCAGGAGCAGCAGCAGCAGCGGGGACCCGTCCTCTGACCCTCTCGGCTCCCCCACCCTCCTGGCCTTGTGAGGTGCTCTAGCCCCCTCCCAGTGGGAGCCACCCGGCCGACCTCCTGCCTCCCCCATCGGTCCAGCTGGCCTGGACCGAACCCCCACGTCCTTCGCCACTGGGTTCTGTTCTTTTTCATTCCTCCTGAGGAAACAGTATATTTTGCTTCACGGAAGAGCCAGCCTGGGGCCACCAAAGGTGCCTGCCGCTTCTCTAGAGCTGGCCCCTCTGGCACGATTTGCACTAAATCAGAGACAAAATATTTCCCATTTGTGCCAGAGACCTCCTGGCAGCCCCAAAGGACTTTGCAAAGCCCTAGATGGCCTCTGGAGCCCCAGATGCACACCCACAGTCTCCATCACCCTCTTCCTGTGATCCACCCCACCCATGCCCTGACAGAAAGTGCCACTCCACCAGCCCAGAACACTAACTCAACCAGCCCCACTGCCAGCAGCACCAGGTGATTGGACCAGACTGTCCTGCCAGCCCCTCCTGACCGGCACAGCCCAGGAGGGCGCCAGGGGCTCCCAGGAAGAGCTGCCGTGCACTCCCCAGCTCTGAGGAGCCTGTAGCTCCAGGGAATCCAAGCCCCCACAGCGAGGGCAGCTGCTATTTATTTTCCTAAAAAGAATATTTTTGTATAAATCTGCCAAATAAAGTAAAAAGGTTTGAAGCTTTGGCCTGTGCATCACTGGTCCCCGAGAGGAAAGGGGGACCTTTGGAGCCAGAAGCCTCAAGGCTCCAATCTCGTCTCCACCGACTCTCTCCGCGACTCGGCACAGATTCTTTGGTATCTCTGGATCTTAACTGGCTTATCTGACAAATGGGGGCTAATCTGCTCTGCTCCATCTCCGCGACCGAGAGGAGGGAGAAGAGCGCTGCGAGTGCGAGGCCAAGAGATTCGCCTCCTCCCGGTGGGAGCCCACATTGCTCCCGCGAGAGCCACAGGGGGCGCTATTAAGCTCCTTCAGCCCCAGGGGAGGCGGCCAAGTGGCTTCTAGGCCCCCAACACCTGCTTCCTGCCCCATTGTCTTGGGCAGGAAAGAGCCGGGAAGCGAGCAGGAGCCACTTCTGGGGCCGGATCACCGCCTGTCCCACGACCCGACGGGGGGGAAATCAGTGGCTTACCACGGCCCCCTACCACCCTAGCCTCGAGGTAATAGGGAAGTCGGCCGCCTTAGCGCTGCTGTCCCTCCAGATGGGGTCAGTACCCAGTCTCAACGTCCCCGCCCTCGCCCCGATTCCGGCGAGGCCGAAACAGACGCTGCCCAAGCCTCCGGCTCCGCCTCCGTCCAGGTTTATTAGTCCCCACCCAGCCCCCAGCGAGTCCCTCCACTCCAGCCTCCAGGCCCCCTGATGCCCCGCCGGCGAGGACGAGGGGCTGCTTCTGTGCCAGGGCTTCCAAGTCCACGCCGACGGCCCCTCATGCGGAACTGGAGTGGCGGCCCGGTCCCGAGATCCCCCGCAATCCCGGCGCTCGGGGCGCAATCTGGGCGGGCGCCGGCGCAGAAGCGGCCTCAGTCATCGGGGGAGCAGGCCAGGGGCAACTGATCCGGGCTGCCCACGCTGCCGGTGCTGGAGCTGCCATCGCCCAAGTCGCGGGGCCCGCAGGGGGGTAAGGCGAGCTCGGGGGTCGGCCCCGGCCCCGGGCCCCCCGCGCTGCCGGGGCCGCCGCGGGGGCCCCACTCCTCGCCCAGCGCCAGGCAGAGCTCCTTCAGCGCCAGGTTCTCCCGCAGCAGCTCCTCCTGGCGGCCCTCCAGCTCGGCCAGCTTCTGCCAACAGCCGCCCAGGTCCTCCCGCACGGCCCGGGACGCCTGGGTCCCGAAGAGCTGCCACTGGCGCGCGGCGCGCCGCCCGCGCTGGCGCTCGGAGTCCAGGAAGCAGCAGAGGTCGCGCAGCTCGCGGTTCTCGGCCTGCAGGCGCCGGTTGAGCTGCTTGAGCTCGCGGATCTCGCCCAGGTGACCCTGCAGCTGCCGGTTCACCTCCTGCATCAGGCGGCCGCGCTGCACCAGGGCGGCCAGGCGCGCCGCCTCCTCCCGCCGCAGGCGCCGCACCAGCTCCTCCTTGCCCAGCGCCGCCATCTCCTCGTCCGTCAGCTCCTCCAGGCCGCCCGCCTCGGCCTCCATGGCTGCTCAGGCCGCTGGAGCATCGCCCGCCCGCCGCCGCCGCTCGGGAGCCCCGGGCCGGGCGCCGCTCCTGCTCGTGCGCGGCAGGCGGCAGGCTGGGGCCGCGGCGGCGTAGGCGGCAGCAGGGGCCCGGGGGCGGGCACGCGGCGGGGCGCGCGCCGGGGCGGGGCCGCATGACGCAACGGGCGGGCAGCCAATCCGGGAAAGCCGTCTCGGAAAGGGGCGGGACCGGGGCGCTGAGCGACCCTTCCCTGTCCACGCCCCGCCGGGGTGTCACTGACCTTCGTGGACACGGAACCCCGGCGTCCCCGCCTTCCGCGCGGGCTTCCAGCCGCAGCCCGGCGCTTCATACCTCCCAGTTGCGGACCTCCGTCCGTCTCGGCTCCTCTGGAGAATCCAGACCCGGGCTTCGGCCCCCGACTCTCCTGGTCACCCCTCGACGGACCCCGGCGGTCACCCTCCCGGAGCCGCTTAGCTGAGTTCGAACTTGGCGCACTGAGCATCGCTCCTTCCTCCTCGGAGCCCTGACTCCAAACTTCCTGGCCCTCCATGAGCTTATCCTCCCTCCCACCGAGGGTTTCCTGCCCGAGAAACAAACAGGGGATTCTTTTGTTTAGTAACTTTTATTGTGTGCCAGGCCCATGCAGAAATAAACTTGACCGAGATCCTGAGCCTGTCTTCAAGGAGGTGGTCGCAATCTGGCGGGAGAGACAGGCTGTGTTAAACAGGAATGCGGGGCGGGGTGCGGGGCGGCATGATCTCAGGCAGGCCCTGGAAAGGTTTCCAAGAGAGGCGATAGGGGGCCCTGAAAGATGCATAGTAAAGAGAGGGCTATTTCAGGAAGAGGGGATAGCATGGTGAAAGACGCCAGTGCCCGAAAGTGTCCGGCTGTGTTAGGAATAGTCAGAGCAGTTTGATGTTGTCTCCGAAAGGTAGGGCGCGGAGAAAGTGGTAAGAGGGGGATGGAGACCACAAAGGCGAAACCAGGTTCTGAAGCGCCTTTAATAATAGGCTGGGGAGTTTCCACAGGCCAGTAAGGATTTCAAGGAAGAGAGCAAAAGAATCAAATGTTGTTATTATTATTTTAAAAAAAAAAAAAAAGAAGATCATTCAGGCGGTTCTGTGTGGGATGGGCTGAGGGGAGAGTAGTGCAGGCAGGGAGATTAGTAAGGATACTATGGCAAGGAAACTATGCAGAAGAACCCGGCTGGGGCAGTGCCAGTGGGGGTAGCAGGAAGGAAAGAGATACTAGAAATATTCAGGAAGCAAAATCAGCAGAACGAATGAGGGGGCGAGGTTTCTGGCATGAGAACTGGGTGGATGTTGGGGCTGCCCCTGAGATAGGGACACAGGAAAGGGACTGGGGAGAGGGAGCGGGGGCTGTGCTGAGCTTAAGGGGCCTACAGGACGGAGACGTGGAGGGACTCGGCACAGGCAGCCCACCGCCGTGGACTTCCAATCGGAGCTCCGAGCTGCACAATCAGAAAGGTCATTAACTTGGGGGGGATGGCAAAACCCTGGGAGCAGAGGAGATGGCCCCTCGAGAGTCGGGCCATTCACTCTATTTACAGAGAAGAGATTTAGGATCGAGTCCTGGGAAACCCCTCCGTTTCTGAGACCAGGAGAGCGGGCAGGCGCGGAAGAGGAGAGTGGGAGACAAACCAGGCGGCCGTGCGGGGACAGGGACCGGGGCCGCACCCCCGGCACCCTCCTGCTACCTGCCGGGCTGGGGACAGCGCGGGGCGGCGGGGTGCAGGGAGGAGCCCGAGGCTTCCCCTCCCTCCCCGCGAGAGGGGGCCGCTCCGCCGCGGACGCCCCGCCCCGCGGCGTCTGTCCCGGAAGTGGTCCTTCGCTGGCTCCGGGTGCCCGGAGCGGAATCTCGGCGCCCCCGGAAGTGGGCGGGTGGCGGCGTGCCCGGCCCGGGCCCCGCTCGCTGGTGCTCCGGGCGCTGCGGCTGCCCTGCGGCTGCGGCCGCGCCCGGGCCCGGGTGTCGCCATGGCCAGCGAGCTGGACATCTTCGTGGGGAACACGACCCTGATCGACGAGGACGTGTATCGCCTCTGGCTGGATGGTTACTCGGGTCGGTGGGGGAACCTGCGGGCGCCTTCGGGCGGAGCGGTTGTTTGGGGTGGGGGGAGGCACGGGGCCGGGACTCGGGCATCCTGTCGCGAAGCCGGCGGGAGCCGGGGGTCGGGGTACGGGATGTCGGATCGGCGCCGGCATGACCGAGGGTCCCTGGGGTTGGTGGAGCGGGACCTGACGCCGGCGTCTGTTCCTCAGTAACCGACGCGGTGGCCCTGCGGGTGCGCTCGGGGATCCTGGAGCAGACGGGCGCCACCGCGGCCGTCCTGCAGAGCGACACCATGGACCACTACCGCACCTTCCACATGCTCGAGCGCCTGCTGCACGCGCCGCCCAAGCTGCTGCACCAGCTCATCTTCCAGATCCCGCCCTCCCGGCAGGCGCTGCTCATCGAGAGGTGCTCACCTGGCGGGATGGCGGGGGCGCCGCCACCACTCTGATTGTAAACCCATTTTGCAGGCTGAAACCGAGGCCCAGGGAGGGGATGGGATTTACGCATTCAAAGTTGGGAGCAGGAGGGGCCAGGATCCAGGCCCTGTCGGGCCTTCTCTTTCCTCCATAAAGGAGGGTCAGCGGGTCCTCCGCCACACGCAGGTACTATGCCTTTGACGAGGCCTTTGTGCGGGAGGTGCTGGGCAAGAAGCTGTCCAAGGGGACCAAGAAGGATCTGGATGACATCAGCACCAAAACTGGCATCACCCTCAAGAGCTGCCGGAGGCAGGTGGGCTCCCTGCCTCCCCCACCTCCCACCCCTGATATCCCATCTACAATCCGCTCCTTTGCTCCATGTCTTTGGCCACTGCCCCAGCTCCAGCCTCCTCCCCCACCTCTGACTGTGGCAACAGTTGCATTCTCCATCTCCTCTCCTCCCTTCCTGCCCCTTCCAAATCATCCTCTGCTCTGTGGCCAGAGTGACCTTTCTGTAGCCCTAATCCAGCCACAGCTTTCCCCGCTCATAAACTTTCATTGACAACCACCGACGCCTGGATAACGGCTACACTCCTTGGCCTTGACCTTCAGACTCTGTGGTGACCCGGTCCCTGCCAATCTCTCTACATTGCTCATCCACTGGGCTTTCTTCCAGTCACACTGTCCTTCTCTCTGGAGGATTCTTTTCTGGGCCATATCTACCCTTTGAAACCCAAGCAGGGAGTAAGATGCTACCTCCCCCCCCACCCCCCAGGCCTTCCTGGTGGTGCCAGGGAGAAGTAACCCTTCCCCTGGGCCTTGAGTGTCTCTCCCCCTTGTCTCCTGGGGATGACTTAGCATTTGCTCATCTTTGAGTTCCTCGGGCTTAGCCAGCAGGGTCAGTTCCAACACAAGCTCCTGATGACCAGAGAGCACAATGCCAAAAATGGGGTTGAATTTAGAGAGAGGACGGAGTAAACATTTATCCAAGGCAAGGGGGCAGATGTTGAATTAATAAGAGGTCCTAAATAATTAACAGTCTGGTGAAGGAATGACAAACTTTTTGTTGACTGGATAAGTGGCCACTGTTCAGAAAACAGTGTTTTGGGTAAATGCACTCTGACCCCTTCTCTCTTCTTCCCCTAACGGCCCTGCAGTTCGACAACTTTAAACGAGTCTTCAAGGTGGTAGAGGAGATGCGGGGCTCCCTGCGCGAGAACATCCAGCACCACTTCCTCCTCTCCGACCGGCTGGCCAGGTGAGGGCCGAGGGAGGAGTCAGCCCTCTCCCCTTCCTGCACACCCCTTCCTTGGGCCCTGAGCCTGGTCCACCCTCCCCACCGCCACTCCTTCAACCTACTGGCGCTGCAGGGGGCATGGTTATCTCACTTCTGGCCTGTACTTTGGATCAGACTGACCTGGTTTCAGATCCCAGCCCAACTACCTACCAGCTGGACTGTTGGGGGCACTAAATGAGGTGCCTTGGCACAGCACCTGGCACTTAGTAAGTCCTCAGTAAATGGTCGCCGCAACCCTTGTGGTTCCTGCTCTATCCCTTAGACAACCTGAGCAGAAGCTTTCTCTTTGCACCCAGAGAGAGTGACTTGAGACAGGTCACCCCGAGTTAGGGCAGCAAGGGGCCAGAACTTGGCCAGCCGAGGGTTGCAGGTGGCAGGAGCTGCTGGCCAAGAGGGCGGTTCACGCCCTGAGGGGATGCACTCTCCCTGCCCTGCAGGGACTACGCAGCCATCGTCTTCTTTGCCAACAACCGCTTCGAGACAGGGAAGAAGAAGCTGCAGTACTTGAGCTTTGGCGACTTTGCCTTCTGTGCTGAGCTCATGATCCAGAACTGGACTCTCGGAGCTGTCGGTGAGGCCCCTGTTGACGCACCAGGTGCCCACCCTCCCCGCCCCTCGCAGGGCCTGGTTCCCTCCAGTGCTTTCTACTGCAGACCCCAGTTTGCAGCATCCTTTCTACTGTAGGGACCCCCGCCCTACAAGGCCACCTCTGCTTCTAGCCCAGTTTCCCAACACACACCTCTTCAGCAGACAAAGGCTCACGGCATCTCTGTGTGGCCTGGGGCAGGTTGCGCCTCCTTTCTCCAACCCCATTTCCTCCCTCCTCCCCCCCTCACCCCCCGGGTACTATGAAGTGGTGGGTGAGGAAGGGGAGGAAAGCTCCCGACATCGCGGGAGGAGTTTTA
The DNA here is from genome assembly GCF_030445035.2 of Dasypus novemcinctus. Lineage (NCBI taxonomy): Eukaryota > Metazoa > Chordata > Mammalia > Cingulata > Dasypodidae > Dasypus > Dasypus novemcinctus. The sequence goes on from NC_080682.1 coordinate 8,776,898, forward strand.
TCACTCGCCTCAACTCCCCTCATTGCCTCTAGATTCCCAGGTGGATGACATGGACATGGATTTAGACAAGGAGTTTCTCCAGGACTTGAAGGAGCTCAAGGTGCTAGTGGCTGACAAGGACCTTCTGGACCTGCACAAGAGGTGACCTTGGGGGGCCCATGGGCCGGGGCCTGAAATGGGGGCTGGGATGGCTCGAGGGCTGACCCTGTCTCCCGGTGCAGCCTGGTGTGCACCGCCCTCCGGGGAAAGCTCGGCGTCTTCTCCGAGATGGAAGCCAACTTCAAGGTCTGTGACCCATTCCAGCAGCCTCTGTCCCCTGGGCACCTGTAGGCGGCGAGCAACTCTGGTCATGCTGGAGATTGACCGGCAGGTGGCGCTGCTGCTCCTCCTGCAGGCCCGTGAGGGGGGGACCGGCTCCTCAACGGTGGGGAGTCAGTGGATTGAGGGCGTGGATTGAGGCAGTGGGGGCTCAGCCCTCGGCCTCTGGGGCAGAAGGCAGAACTCCCAGCACCCCTGCCCCACAGAACCTGTCCCGGGGGCTGGTAAATGTGGCCGCCAAGCTGACCCACAACAAGGATGTCAGAGACCTGTTCGTGGACCTGGTGGAGAAGGTAAGCCGTGCTGCGGCCGCCGCCCCCCCCCCCAGCCTGGCCCCGGCTGCAGTAAGTGCTGGATGTTCCTTTGGGCCCGCAGTTTGTGGAACCCTGCCGCTCCGACCACTGGCCGCTGAGTGACGTGCGGCTCTTCCTGAATCAGTATTCCATGTCCGTCCACTCCCTGGATGGCTTCCGGTGAGAGCCCCCAGCCCCCCCGTCCGGCTCTGCCCTGCCCCAGCCGGCCACCTGCAGACTTGGGGCTCCCTGCTCTGCTGCCCCGGGTGGCGGAAGTGCTCTCTCGGTGACCTGAGCCCTTGCTCCACCTCTTAGAAGTTGGGTAACCCTGGGCAGGTTAGTTAACGGCTGCCTGCCTCAGTTTCCTCCTACATGAAAAGGGGCTTAAGAGCTGCACCTGTCTCCTAAGAGGCTCCAAGAAGGGTTTGGGGCAGTGGCTCAGGTGTGGTGCGGGTCGAGTGGCATCAGCTGTTACTGTCACTGTCGCTGTTACCGTTACAGGCACCAGCCCCTCTGGGACCGCTACATGGGCACTCTCCGCGGCTGTCTCCTGCGCCTCTATCATGACTGAGGCCCCTCCCCTGTGGCCCCACCCAACCTCACAATAAAGTTGTCAAGACTTGTCCAGAGTTCAGAGACCATCCCTGCCCCAGGGGGAGGTCCCAGGTGTGGTATAGTGTATCCTCCCTCCTGGGTGCCGCAGGTGTCTGCCCCAGGGTGGCTGCGTGTGTGCCTGCAGGTGTGCCCGGTACGCCAGCCCCAGGGAACGGACACGTGTGCTCTCCCTATCCACCTCCACCCGCGCGAGTCCACTCGGGAGCCGGGCATCCTGTCTGGTTTATTCAGGCTGTAGGCAGGAGGTTGGGAGGACGGTGAAAACCTTGAAGGGGGCTGGCCAGGAGGCAGTGGCACAGTGGGAGGGAGCTGCGGGGCTGGCCGGGGCGCTCAGGAAGGGCAGGAGATTGGGTGCTTCTTAACCGGCTGATCCACAAGGGCAGTGAGCGGCAATTTGGTGATGCCACAGGTATTGCTCCCTTGGTGCAGGCGGAAATAGCCCTAAAAAGTCCAGGAGCCCCCCGGTCAGAGAAGGGGAGGGGCGCCTCCTGCCCTGCCCTCCCCCGCAGTAGACCACACTCACGTTCTCGCCCCAGCGGGCCCCCCAGGAGTTCTTCAGGATCCAGTAAGGGGTGGAGCGGCCGGGATGAGACTGGGCGCCAGCCTGGGGCCCCACTGCCTTGCTCTTGCCAAAGCCTACCAGCAGGACGGTGTGATCCACGAGGCGGGGGTCACAGGTGGCGGGTGTGGCCTTAATCACACCCCTCTGGTATTGCTGTGGGGGCGGGCAGAGGGGCCGAGTCTGGCGCTTGTTCCCTGGTCCCCCGCCCCCCACCCCCCATGCCGCCCCACCTGCAGTAGCTGCTTGTTGATGCTCACGGTGATGGGGCCGTGGGTGGCCAGGTGCCTGGCGATTGCTGGGGGCAGAAGGTACGGTCAGACCCCACCCGCCCTGGCTCTTGGCACAGGGACCAGGGGGGTGTCTGCCTCTCCCTGTGCCTCTGTCTTCCTCCATAGCCCGGTCTCTGTCCCGTCCGGATCTGTCCCTCTCTGCGATGGTCAGTGCCCACGGCCCGCCCTGCGCTCACCCTGCTCGTTCTTCTGCAGCATCATGAAGTCCTGGATCCAGGCCACCTTCTTGTACTTCTTGGCCAGGCACCTGTGGCTCCTGACGTCCCCTCGGAATGGGTAGTCCTTTTCGCTGGCCAGGCCGCCTGGGGAAGAGAGCAGCAGGACAAGGGAGACCCACCTCCTGCACGTGCCCCCACCCCCTGCTGTCACCCTCGCACCCTGGGCCATCTCGGCCCTGTGCCCTGCCCTGCAGCCGCCCGGCCGGCGGGGTACTCACTGTTGTTGAGGACAGTTACGAACGCGTCCCAGACAAAGCCACCCTTGCAGCCGTCCCCACAGCGGTCACAATCCAGCAGCTCTGGTGCAAGAGGGGACGGCATGAGTGCCGAGGCCCCCAGCCCTCCCCCCAGCACTGCCCCCCCCCCGCTTGCCAGCCATACTCTGCACAGACACTTGCACGAACTGATGGAACTTGATGGCCCACAGGGCCTCGATGTTGCCCGCTGCCGCCATGGCCCAGCAGCACGCACAGGTCCCCTGGTGGGTGACAGGAGGGGCAGGGTGTCCGGACTTGCCCCTCTCGTCTCCCTCCCACCCCTGGGGCTGGATTGGGCCAGGCTGAGTGGGGGCAGATAACCTGGTCCCTGATGGGTGAGATGACGCCAGCTGCCTTCCGCCAGTCACAGCTGGGGGGCACTGGCTGCCCCCTCTCTTCAGACCTTGCTTTGTCCACACTGGGGGCCCCTCCAGTCACAGTCCGATGCCCATAGATGTGGCCAAATTCCTCCTCTGGGGACAGATGGGGCCACTGAGGTCACCGTTTTGGCCCCCTCCGCCGCCGCCTCTCCTGCCTGGCCCACTCCGGCCGTCCACATCCTTGGCCATTTGAACCCCCGTGATAGCCTGGCAGGCAGCAAGGCAGGGAACCCAAGGCATGCCCCCACGCCTGCTGTCCCTGGCCCCTGGGCTAGGCCGGGGCTCTGCTCGGAGTTCCCGCCCTGCTCACTGTGCCCTGAGGCGAGCACTGGTTCCTCTCCGGGAAGTGAAGGCCCAGCCTGCCCTGCCCACCTGCCTGAATCCCCCGAGAAGGCTCCCTGCCAGCCTCCACCCGAGGGCCCGGAGGGGTCCTGGTACCTGTAAGGTCGCTGAACGGGGACACCCCAAACTCGGCTGTGCCCAAGTCCTCCTCCTGCAGCTGCTGGGCCTGGGCCAGGTTGTGGGCAAAGATGGCCAGGCGGCGAGCGCGCTCTGGACCAGAAGGGCCAGCCGTCAAGCCCTCAGGGGCAGGAAGTGGCCGCAGGCTGGGCAGCCCCGCACCCACCGCCAGTGAGCGCTGGCCCTCCTGCAGACACCTGGCCGAGGAAGTGGCTGCCCACACCGGGTTAGGTTTTCCCCAGAGGTGGGAAGGGGGGGTCTCTGCCCACCCTAGGGGCGGGGAGCAAACAAGGGGTCTGGAGGCCGAGTGACTCGAGAAAGGGGGGTGGCTGGCAACAGGCTTCCTGTCAGCCACCTCCTCACACCCCTGACCGCAGTTCTGGAGCTGACACCTAGGGGCGTGGGGGGAGGGGTGCAGGTCCACAGCGCTGAGAGCTCGGGAGAAAGGGTGCCCGCAGACCGAGCCCTTCTGGGAAGGCGAAACCCAGAGGGGACAGGAGCAGGGCTGGCAGCTCGTGGAGGGTGGGGCTGAGTCCCCAGCTTGGGATAAATGACACAAAACAGGTATCCTTGGGCTTTTGCTGAATGACCTCATGGCCAGATGGGGTCCCCTGCTCACAGCCCGGATCACGGGGACATGACTGTGGCGGCAGACGTTCCTCTAGGACTGGGGCAGCCCCCCCCTCCCAGCAGCTGCTACCTGTCCCCAGATGCATGCCAAGGAATGATCCTGCATCCTACCCTGCATGCAGGACGGGGAGTCCAGCCCCACCCTACCACTGTCCTGCTGACCACCCTACCCCCCACCCCCACCCTGAGCCTCAGTTTCCTCACAAAGTGGGAGGAGACCATGCCCCGCGGTACCTGCTGGACTTGAGTAAGTCCGGTTGTACCGTATCTGGAATAAGGTGAAGACTTCCTTCAGCTCCAGGGGCTGAGGGCCGGCATCCTGGTAAGGGACCAAGGGCCCAGAGGGCGGAGCCAGTGGGGAGTCAGGCTGGGTCCCCGCTCTGGTTCCCAGCCTTGCGGGGACATGGCTAAGGGTCAGTTAGTCTGTTCTGCCCCCTGGGTGGGCTTGGACCTGCCAACCACCTCCCCCGTCCTCAGTCGCTCTCAGAGATGGGAAGGACAAGCCGGTCATTTCTGAGGTGGGGGGTCTGGGAAGGGGATGAGGAGCAGCTGGGGCACTCACCTGGGCCCGGAGGGAGCCTCCAATGCCTTGGGCCAGGGCTGCCACCCACAGAGCCAGGAGGCAGAGGCGGTGGGGAGTTGGCAGCATGGTGCTGCAGGCAGGAGTGGCAGGAAGCTGTGTAGACCACGCTGGAGGGGCTGGGAGGGCGGAGCTGGAGAAACCACGCAGGAGGCTGGGAGGGGCGGCCACCCCAAGAGCTCCCGGCTGGCTCCCTGCGCATCCCCCTGCCCTTCCCTCTGCCGGCGGACCCGTCCCCGCCTGCCTTTTCTTTAGCCAACAGTCTCTCTGCCTACCCTGCTCTGGGCATACAGAGACTACCTTGCCCTGGAAGAGATGGGGGCGCAGTCCTACGAGGCATTGACAATAGGAAGTCATTAGTGCATGATGTGGACGCCCTGGGGGCGACAGGAGCCACGGGGCGGGGGAACCGCTCTGGTCATCTGTGAGGCTCACCCAGGTCCAAGGTAACTTCCTTCCAGGAGCCTTCCCCGCTCTCTGACTTCCGGGGTACCCTTCTGCAGCCCCCTTGAGCCCCTGCCCTCCTGGGCCTCCTTGGCATCTGTTTCCCAACCACACTGGACCTGTCGGAGCACCCTGGACAAGGCCGGGCACGGAGCAGGAGCCATGAATGTTTGTTGGTTGAAGAATTGATCGTCCTGGGTTTTGCAACTGCCTCCTTTGGTCCCTCAGCCCTGGCAAGGCCTGGGAGGAGGGTGCAGGGTCTGGGTGGAGCTACGGGAGCAGAACAGGGTGAGGACTGCAGGCAAAACAAGGCCAGAGGCTGCTCTGCGCATCTGCTTCGGGTCCAGTTCCACCAGTTGCGTGACCTTGCTCTTTGATCCCTTTCTGCATGGGACAGGCTTGCAGGGCCGACAGGAAGGTGTGAAAAAGGCCTCAGGACACTCATGGCCTCCATAAGTCACAGCCCTCCTCTGGGTTTCTGATGAAGATGGAACACTTGGATGGCACTTGGATGTGCCTGCACTGTTTTTGGCTTGATCAGTCCTCATGGCAACCCTGGGTGGTGGGAAATGCTGTATTATCATCTCCATTTGACAAACGAGGTAAACGGAGGCACAGATAGGCTCTGAAACTTGTCCAGGGCCCCAGAGCAGGAGGTGGATGGAGCCCTCTACCCCATCCCACCTCTCCGGTGCGTTGGTGGATTCCGAAGACCTCGGAAGGCAGTCCACAGCTGCGGAACCCCCTGTGGGCCTGGCAGGCGAGGTTTTTACAGAGGTCCTGAGGCTGCCCCGGAGAGCTGGGCCTGGTTGGAGGCACGAGCTGGGCACCAGCCTTCCCCTTTGCTCCTCAAGTGGAGGCAACGAGTCCCCTCGGGCAAAGGCCTGAGCAGACTGGCACCAGTTGCAGCACTACGACCCCGCCTGGCACAGCGTGGGTCTTCGATGGTGGGTCCCTGACTCTCTGCAGTGGCGCCAAGAGCCCAGAATCCCAGACTTCAAATCCTGTCCTTCCTGCTCCGCCTGCAATTGTAGTGCCCAGAATGCTGAGATTCTGTGAGCCAGGAGCTATTGCTTTTAAAAATTATTTTCTTAAATAACAGCTTTATTGAGAATTCACATACCATAAAATTCACTCTTTGGAAGTGTACAATTCAGTAGTTTTTAATAATTCACAGAGTTATGCAACCGTCACCACTATTTAATTTCAGAGTATTTCCATCGCCCCAAAAGAAACTCCGGAACCCATTTGCCATCGCCCGCTGTAGCAGTTTGATATTATTGATGAATTCCAGAAAGAAATACTGGATTATGTTTGTAATCTGATCTGTACCTGGGTATGACTGAGTTATGATTAAGGAATTGAGTCCCCACCCCTTCGTGGATGGGGACACACAGATAAAAGTCAAGGTGAAGAACAGAGCGGAGGGTTTCTGATGTTGGAGTTTTGATGTTGGAGTTTGAGGCTGAAGATTTAAGCTGGAGTCCCAGGAAGTCAGCTCACAGAGGAGAAAGAAGCCAGCCCCAGGAAGAAAGGAACTTGAACCCAGAGAAAAGCAAGCCCCAGGAAGGTAGGAACCCAGAAAGCCAGAACCCTCGCTGACGTCAGCAGCCATCCTGCTCCAAATAGACTTTGGTGAGGGAAATAACTTATGCTTTATGGGCTGGTATTTGTAAGCTCCTACCCCAAATAAATACCCTTTATAAAAACCAACCCATTTCTGGTATTTCGCATCAGCACCCCTTTGGCTGACTAATACACCTGCCATGCTTCCATGCTTGCCTGCTCTCAGATCCCGGCCACCTCTGATCTATGGAACTGCCTATCCTGGACATTTCATGTGAGTGGAATCATTAAGCAGCTGCCCTTTTACGTCTAGCTTCTTTCACTTAGCATCACGTTTTCAAGGGTCATCCATATCGTATCATTCATCGGTACTTCATTTTTTTTACTGGATACATATAAATTTTTCTTTGAATCATACAAATATGTTACACAATATATTTGGTTCATAATAACATAACACAGTCTGCAGTATTTGTCTTTTTGTGTCTGGCTTGATCCGCTCAACACAATATTGTCCTCCAGGTTCATCCATGTTGTCATTTGCTTTACAATTTTTTTTCTTCTTATAGCTGCCTAATATTCCATCCTGTGAATACGGATGTTCATTCCTTCTTATGGCTGAATAGTATTCTGCTGTGTGGAGAGACCACATCTGTTTGCCCAGTCAGCAGTTCATGGACATTCGGGTTGTTTCCACTTTTTGCCTATTAGGAATAACGCTGTTGTGAACATTTGTGACCAGGTTGTGCGGACATGTTTTCGATTTTCTTGGATGTGCCCCTAGGAGAGGAAGCCCTGGGTCATGACCTAACTCCCACCCTTTGTTTAACCTTTTGAAGAGCTGCCAGCCCGGCTATTTCTTTTTTTTTTTTTTTTTGCAAAGCGGGTGCCCCCTCTTACATTCCCACCAGCGATCTCTGAGAGGTCCCAGTTCTCGCCCTCCTCGTCCACACTTGCTATTGTCTGTCGACTGTTTTAACCTCCTCGCCCAGACCCTGGCTGGGAAGCATTTCTGGGGGGAATGAAGGGGGGTGCTCTCCTGGTCACCCTGACCCAGAGGGCTCCTCGCGGAGCGATTTGGCGACAGGCAGCCGGAAAGGGAGGGGAAGGCCGGGCAGTTCCCGTTCGCCGTCGGCCCCTAGGCGGGGGATCCCCCGACACGCAGCACTTTCCCGTCTCGCCCCGCCCTGAGACGTGGGCCGGCCCCGCCCCGCCCAGACCCCGCCCCCAGGGAGGCGGCGGCGGAGGCCGGGGGCGGGGTGGGAAGGGCGCCGCGAAGGTGCTGGCGTCCGACCTGGCGGCCCGAGCGCCCGAGTCCGGCCCTGCCCGCCCTCTCGAGGGCTTCCATTCATTCTGAGCCAAAAGGGGCCTGCCGCCCCCGCCCCCGAGCCGTGCTCGCCTCTCGGCGGGTGGGCGCGAAGGTGGCCTCGCTGGGGCGAAGGGCCCACCTGGCTGAAGACGTCCCTGGGGGGAGAAGGGACGGAGATGGACAGCATCCATCTCCGGGAGCAGCGCCTCTCTGGGCGCCCTGGATGTTTTGGAGTTTCCAGAGTGAGGGTCTCGGCGCCCAGAAGGCAATTCTGGAGGGCGTAGCTGAGGGTCTGGAGGCCCCTGGATGTGGTGGGGTCTGGGTGCCCAGGATGACTTTTCTGGCGCGGAGTGAGAATCTGGGGGCCCTGGGAGGAAGGCGTGGGTGCAGGATGGAGTCTGGGGGCACGGGTTAGGTAAGGTCTTGGTGCGCAGAGAGGGTGTGGGGGCTCCCGGCCGAGTCGGGGCCTGGCACCCGGATCAATGGCCCCAGGAGCGGGAGCGAAGCGGCTCCGGGAGGCGCCGCGGGGGACCGGGTGGGGGCCTGCGGCCGGCCGGGGGCGGAGAAGCGGGGGGTCGGGGTCCCTCCCCCTGGCGCGGGCTCAGGAATCCGCCAAGAGGCGGGCGGAGGCGCCGGGGTGGGCCGCGCCGCGGCGGCGGGCGGGCGGGGGGCGCTTCCTGGGGCCGCGCGTCCAGGGAGCTGCGCCGTCCGTCCTCCCGGCCGCCTGCAGCCACTGCCCGAGTCACCCGAGCCGCCGGAGCCGCGGGCCGCGGCGGCGTCGCGGGCCCAAGTGAGTGGCCGCCCATGGCGGGAGGGCGCGGGCCGGAGCCGCGGCCGAGTCGGCGGGAGGCAGCAGGCGAGAGGCCCGCGCTCGTCGGCCGCGCCGCGGGGGCACGGGGCAGGGGCGGGGCGGCCGGGCGGTGAGGGCCCCCGACCCGACCCGGGCCTGCGTGGGGCGCCGGGCCCGGCCCTGAGAGCGCGCGGGCTCGAAGCACGATCCTGCTGGGAGGCGGCTGGGACCGGCGCTCTGGGTCCTGGGACAAGGGATGGGGGGGTGCTAGAGCAGAGGCGCCCTGACCCGCACCCACCACCTCCAGGCCCAGGATGCTCCCCTTCGCCTCCTACCTCCCCGGGTCGCTACTGCTCTGGGCGCTGCTGCTGTTGCTCTTGGGGGCAGCATCTCCCCAGGATTCCGAGGAGCCCGACAGCTACACGGTGGGGACCTGGGGCCACTGGCCTGGGACGGGCTGGGCAGGGACACTGAGACCAGGATCTTTGGGTGGCTAGCGCTGGGAAAGACTGTTCTCTTCCCTGGTTGGGGGAGCTGGTAGGGGTCATGGTTCAGAGGAGACTGGGGTGGGGGTCGGGGGGGGCAAAGCTTGGGCCTGAACTTGGCCTGGCCAGCTGGAAGAGGCCGGGGGTGACCACTGGCCACCTCTGGTTCCATTCCAGGAATGCACAGATGGCTATGAGTGGGACCCTGATAGCCAGCACTGCCGGGGTGAGTGAGCCTGGGGGACCCCTCCTCCCCCCAGGAGCCAGGGAGGAGGCTGCTTCTTCCCAAGGACAACCCCATCGCCAGAGTTGCAGTGGGAGCCCACTGGCCTGTCCTCTGCCCAGCTCTGTTGGGTCAAGGCCAGCTCTGGTTCCCTGGGGGCCAGCTCAGCTAGAAGGTGGGGTGCCATCCAGGCTCCTCCCTCCCTGAGAAATCCAGGAAACCTCGCCCCCACCCCCAGGAGGCAAAAAGGAAACGAAGCCCTGCCCAGAGAAGCTGGGTCCCCACCACCCTCCTGAGCCACTTTCCTAGCCCAGGAGGGCGCCCTCCCCAGCGGGGGAGGGATGAGGAGACCTGCAGGCTCCCTGGGGCTGAGCCAGGCCAGGCAACCTGAGCTTGTTGAGTGGAGCGGGAAGGCCCCGTGGGTCACCGAGCCCAGAGAAGGCCAAGCCGGGTCCCTGCCGCCCTCCCCAACCCCAGGGCCAGCCCGGGAGAACGGCTGTGCCCTGTGGGCCCTTCTCTGCAGATGTCAACGAGTGCCTGACCATCCCCGAGGCCTGCAAGGGGGAGATGAAATGCATCAACCACTACGGGGGCTACCTGTGTCTGCCCCGCTCGGCCGCCGTCATCAACGACCTGCATGGCGAGGGACCCCCACCACCCGTGCCCCCTGCTTCCCACCCCAACCCCTGCCCACCAGGCTACGAGCCCGATGAGCAGGAGAGCTGTGTGGGTGAGTGGGGGTGACGCCGGCCCCGAGCCTACTGGTTCTCCCACCGCGTTTCCCACACCGCGTCTGCAAACCCAGGCCCTGGGTTCCTCCCCTGCTCAGCGGGCTGGGTGGCTCCGTGGGGCCACTGAGATGACGTCAGACCCTTATCCATGTCCCACTGTTCCTGCCAGTCCCTGGGAGCCTTGGGTCCCAGAGGAAGGAGAGGGTGTGGCATCCGTGCTCCTGGGGGGTGGGGAGGGCAGCTGGGGGCCGGGCCTTGCTTCCTGTGCCCTCCTGATCTGGGCTTTCACAGTCGGGGTGCCTTTCTCGTCACGTCCCTGGCTGCTAGCCTCTATCTGTGGGGTCAGGGAGGGTCTCACCCATGGGTTCCTGTTGTGGGGTGCCAGTGGGTGAGGCAGCTGTCATGCCTGGGGCACGTGGGCACCCAGGCAGGGGCTGAGTGGTGTCTCCTACAGACGTGGACGAATGCGACCAGGCCCTGCACGACTGCCGCCCCAGCCAGCAGTGCCACAACCTGCCTGGCTCCTACCAGTGCACCTGCCCCGATGGATACCGCAAGATCGGGCCTGAGTGTGTGGGTGCGTCCAGAAGGGACCCCTCGGCTCCCTGCCCTGAGCCCCTGGCCTGGCTCTCGCCTAGCGGCTGACGTCCACTCCAGCCCACCCCCCGGTAGAATTCAGCTTCACCCCAGCCCTCGGCCTCCTCCGCCATCCTGTCCACCAAGCACAGAGGTCGACCTGGCTCGGCCCACCCCCATACAGACACGACTATGGGTGGTGAGGTCTTGAGTACCAGCCTGCTGGGGTCCCCCATGACTTCTGACCCCTGACCTCTTCCCCCACCTCCCCAGACATAGATGAGTGCCGCTACCGCTACTGCCAGCACCGCTGCGTGAACCTGCCTGGCTCCTTTAGCTGCCAGTGTGAGCCCGGCTTCCAGCTGGGACCCAACAACCGCTCCTGCGTGGGTGAGACTGGGCCGGGCCAGGTTCCTGGGAGGTGTGGGCTGGGGGAGCTCAGCCCAGCCAGATGGGGTGGGGGCTCTGGGCTCCTCCTCCGCTTTCACCCCTCCCCTGTTTTTGCCGGCACCCCCAGATGTGAACGAGTGTGACATGGGGGCCCCGTGCGAGCAGCGCTGCTTCAACTCCTATGGGACATTCTTGTGTCGCTGCCACCAGGGCTACGAGCTGCACCGGGATGGCTTCTCCTGCAACGGTGAGACCTGCACCCCTGCCACGTAGTCCTCCGCTTGGTCCCCAGGCCCTGTGTCAGCTGCACCTCCTGTCCCCATTTGTTGCCTTCACTTCCTGTCTGCTGTCCATTCTGCACCCACCTATACCTCCTGGGTCCTATGCCCGGGGCTGGAAGCAGGGCACTTGCACACCTGCCCGTGACAGCTCCCTGCCTGGTGGGGACAGTTTGGTGCCTACTGAAGCTCACCAGGGGGCTGAGAAGGATGTGGGAGCCAGGCTGACCTACATCTGGATCCTGGGACAGGTCCCTCTTTGAGTCCATTTCTTCTGTAAAATGGGTTGTCTGGAGGATTGGGTGGGAGAATGAAGAACAGACGGGCTTCATCAAGCCTCGGGCAGCAACACTTTAAAGTGAACTGCGCTGCTTATTGGGAACTAACCCCGGCTGCTTTACTTACATATTTTGCTTAATTTAATTCCGTCAACAATTCTATGAGGTAGGTGTGATTTTTCTCCTTTCTTCTGCAAAGTGAAGGCGTTAATAACTTCCTCAAGTTTTGTTGGATTACAGAAAATAATAAACACAAAGTCCTGGATAAATGGTGACATTCATTATAAAACTGAGAGGTTAAGTGATTTGTCCAAGGTCACGCAGCTAGGGTGAGGTGGGGCTGGGGCTCAACCTGGATTTCTCATTCCATGTCAATTGGCCTCATCCCTCGTTTATGTGACACTTTGCTGACAAGTAAGGCCCCATGGGTACCGGGCTCAGTGGCAGGCAGCACGAGGCAGCAGGAGTTGAAAACCTGGCTTCTCCCATGGGTTCACAGTTGGTAGGAGGTGACTGGTACCTGCACCGACTCTGGGTTGCAGGAGATGGACAGGTTATTGAGAGCCAGGGCAGGCTGGGCCCTGAAGACTCAACTAGACTAACCCACTCATTTTACTGACAGGGAAATTGAGGGTCCCCAAAAGCAGTCAGCCAGCTTCAAGTCCAGCCTCTAGGTTCCTTCTTACCTACCGTCTTGGGGCAGAGAGGTCCAGGAGCTGGGGCCGCCTGGACAGACCCTTCTTCGACTCCCGTGCCCCTGCGGAGCTCTGCAGGGCCTGTTTCATTCCCCTCTACCTTCCTGCCGGGCCTATGGCAGGGTGGGGCTGAGATGAGTCCCCTGGCCACAGTCCTCCTTGCCTGCCTTCGGGCCACCCATCTGAACCCCCCCCCCACCTTCCTCAGATATCGATGAGTGCAGCTACTCCAGTTACCTCTGCCAGTACCACTGCGTCAACGAGCCTGGTCGCTTCTCCTGCCACTGCCCGCAGGGCTACCAGTTGCTGGCCACGCGACTCTGCCAAGGTATAGGTGGCCAGGGCCAAGCTGGGGCAGGGTGGAGACAGGGGCTGACCTCTGACGGCCCCCCGGTCCCAGACCCTCTCCTCTGGCACAGACATCGATGAGTGCGAATCGGGGACGCACCAGTGCTCCGAGGCCCAGACCTGCGTCAACTTCTACGGGGGCTACCGCTGCGTGGACACCAACCGCTGCGTGGAGCCCTACGTCCAGGTGTCAGACAAGTGAGTCAGTGCGACGCCGGGCCCCGCAGAAACTACAACTCCCAGCGGGCTCCGGGGCTGACTGGCGTCTACTTGGGGCGGCAGGTGCCCCCGAGCGCTGATGGGAGTTGTAGTCCGCCTCTATTCAACGGGGCTCCCTTGTCGAGCAAGAGTGGGAGGATCCGGCGTGCCCTCCTTTTGGGGGGCGGGCAAAATGAGGGGGGATGGGCTTGGAACTCATTCGTGTCCCCCATCTTGGGGTCTCTAGCCGCTGCCTCTGTCCAACTTCCAACCCCCTGTGCCGGGAGCAGCCTTCGTCCATCGTGCACCGCTACATGAGCATCACGTCGGAGCGTAGCGTGCCCGCCGACGTGTTCCAGATCCAGGCGACTTCCGTCTACCCCGGTGCCTACAATGCCTTCCAGATCCGTGCCGGAAACTCGCAGGGGGACTTCTACATTCGAGTAAGGCGCTCCCTCCCCCAGTCGTTGGCGGGCCTGCTCGGTCCAGAATTGAACTCCGGCAAGCCCCAAGAGGGAGACTCAGTTAAGCCTCTAGGCCCCGCCCCCTGGAGGCGGGGCTACTGGAAGGTTGGGGCATGCCCAATTCCCAAGCTGCGGGCTGGGCAGGCGGTTGTAAGGAGGCACTCGCACAAGGGGAGTGGAGTGAGTCCCCGTGCTCCTTTCCCTTATCTGGGCTTGGTTTCTTCACCCATAAAACAAGGGGGAGAGGCCTTGCAAGGTCACAGGCACATCAGAGAGGGAAGGGTAGGCAAGTGGAGCAGGGCCTTGAAGAGGCAGCAGGGGTTGGTGCAGGGGCCTGGGCTCAGCGTCTGCTCTCTGCTGGCTGGGCCTTCAGGTGTGGCTTACAGCGACAGTGGCAGAGGTAGGCGAGGGTCTTGAACGTGAGGCCCTTGTGCTGGTATCCGTGGTTTTTCCTTTTGAAATAGAATGCTTTGAGGGGAGCCTCCCTGCTGCAGGTCCAATCCCAGCCGGCTTCCACTTGGCCGTGGCTCACCTGTGAAACACCCATCAACCCTGCTTAGAGGAACTAGCTGGCAGTGGTGGGAAGGGCATCAAGGGACATTTCCAGGGCAGGAGAGGACAAGGGTGGGAAGGCCCAACTCCTGCCACAGTGCCACCTGAGGGGGGTGGGCACAGCCTGGCCACGGCCCTCCTCCCACTCATGCAGGGGCTGCAGGCACAAGGCCTGGGATAAGGAGGCGGGGGTGGAGTCGGGCCCTGGTACATAGGTTGACACCACCACGTCACCCCCCCACTGTGCCCTGCAGCAAATCAACAACGTCAGCGCCATGCTGGTCCTCGCCCGGCCAGTGACGGGTCCCCGGGAGTACGTGCTGGACCTCGAGATGGTCACCATGAACTCCCTCATGAGCTACCGGGCCAGCTCCGTCCTGAGACTCACCGTCTTCGTGGGAGCCTACACCTTCTGAGGAGGGGGTTGGGGCTCCAGGGAGGGTGCCTAGGGCTCAGGGGTGGCTGTGTTCTGCTGAAAGGGCAGGTGCTGTGAAGGGCAGAAAGGCAATAAAGGGAGAAAGAAGGCGTCCTGGTGGCTGAGGTGGGTGGGAACACCACAGTGAGCCCCAGCAGGAAGGGGCCGGCTCGCGGGAGGCGGGGCCAGGGCTCCCTCGGGGGCTCTGCTCAGGCCGAGGGGCCCCACTGGTGGCAGCTGGGAGCTGTGTCCTCAAGGCTGAGACTGGCCTACGTACCAGGGGCACGAGGAGCCCCCTGGGTGGGGCGTGTGATAAGTGCACAGAGATCTGGGCTCGCCTGGGGTGCAGGGGCTTGGGAACCCCTGCTGGGAGAGCGCCAGGAGGCCTGGGTGCCGGTGCTCGCTCGCCTCACATGATGAATCTGGACAAGCCCCGGTGGCTGTGCCTCAGCCTTCCCATCTGTAATATGAGACACCTGGATTGCTAGTGGTTTTCAAACTTTTCTTTTTCAGGTTAGAGACCCTCTTACCAAAGGGAACTTTATTTAACCAGAGACCCCTTGATGACATAAACTAGATTCAAAGGTGCAGTGCCCCACTGGCTCCATATCCTGGCAGCCTCGGTGATGTGCCATGGAACGCCAGGGTCCTGAGGTGCTCAGTTGAAAACCCCAGGAGCAGGGCACATGGTCTCCCCAGTTCCTGCCTGGGTATCTTCCAGGCTCCTGGGCCTGGCACCCCTCCTCATAACGCAATAGGCTGCATGCACTTGGGTTTTTATTGTAGCCTGAAAGATTCTGGTTAAAAGACCGGCCGGCCTGGGTGGGGGAAGATGGCAGGACTTGCTCGTGGCACAGCTCAGGTCAGGGGGCCATAGCTGCAGTAGAGCTGGGACAGGGTCCTGCTCAGCACGGGCCCTAGATTCCTGCACGAAGAGAGAGCCAGATGACTGTCAGGTCCTGGGCCCAGGGCAGCCCTGGTCCCTGACCACTCCCTCCACGTTCTGTCCCTTGTCCTCACCTCTGCAGACGCCCGCACTTGATGGTGCTGAGCAGGGTCTCCTGCTCCTTGGGGGTGGCACAGGCGTCATAGGCGGCCAGGAGGCTGGGAGTGGAGTGGGATGTTTGAGCTTCTGAGGTCTGACAACGGCCGACCGCCAGCCCTCTCTGAGCCCTGCTCTGGGCCAGCACCAAGGGAGACGAGGCAGGCGGGGCCAGCATGGGTGAGGGGCCGGGCTCACAGCCTGCTTCAGCACCTGGCAGCCCGGGCCTCACTCGCTCCCGCCAGCCTTCGCTTCGTGCTGGCATACAGATGGAGCCACCAAGGCTCCAGGGTCTCCCTGCACATGGCGTTCTCCTGGCAAAACGCACGCTCTTCCTGGCCCAGCCCCTGTGCCCCTCCACCAGGAAGCCTTGTCAGCTCTACCAGGCTGGATGTCTCCCTCCCTCTCCCGTGGCTCCCCCTCCCGTGCTTGGGATACCCGCTGGTCCTGGCTGGGTCTGTCTTCCTGCTGCCCCACCTTGGCCAGCTCCCTGGGGTTCAGCCCCGCCTGCCTCTGGGACTGCACAGCCCCCACCAGCAGACCCCCTACAAAGCCTTGAGCTGACATCTGCACGGGGATGGCAGGGGCTGAGGATCCCCGAAGGCTCTTCCAGGCCTACCTGGCTGGGGTGCCGTACCGGTCCACCAAGGCCGCTGCCTTCTCCCCACTCACTCCGCGTATCTGCATCAACTGCCTGGCAAACAGCTCCCGCACGGACTGGGCCTGGGGCGGGGGAGGGCTGCGTCGGTGGACCAAGGGCTGGGGAGGGGGGCCAGGGCTGGGGACAGCTGCGCGGGGCGGGGCCTGGGGCCGTGGAGGACTACACTGGGGAGCAGGGGCTGGGGAGGGCCACGTGGGGAGGCGCGGGGCAGAGGTGGTACCTTGTTCTTCATGGCTCCCGCGTTGAAGTCACTGAAGGTGAGGAGTGAGCAGGGAGGGTTTGAGGAGGGCCCGGCCCCTGCGTCGGGGTCCCCTGGGGTTCCCCCAGGGCGGCTGCGAAGGGTCTGGTCCTGAGGGGAGAGGGCACTGAGGCCAGGCCGGCACCCCAGGGGCCAGCTCCCAGCCAGCAAGGGGCTTGCCTGGTCCGAGACGTCATGGGCTGGCCTGGGAGATGGCTGCTCTCCCGGCCCGCCTCCCCTGGGGGAGCACAGGGCGCAGGGAAGGGCCCCAACCCTGGTGGGTGCATCTGCTCACCTGGTAGAGTCTCTGCAGGCCCCGGGTCAGGAGAGCCAGGTAGGCAGCTGACTCTTTAATGTCAGCTGTGCGCTTGACGAAAAAGCCGTCGATGACCTGGGGAGAAGGTCCCGAGAGAGGGAGGGTGGCTGGGTAGCTCCTGGGCCAGGAACCACGGGGCCCTGCCAGCCCGGCCTGCCCCCGGCTCACCTGCGTGTTGGTGACAGCCTGCAGCAGCGTGCTCTCAGGAAGGCTGAGGTTGTGCACTGAGCCGTGCTCCTCCACCAGGTACACCCGGCGCCCCAGGCCACAGCGCTTCAGCCGGAACTGGGGCGGCAGATGGAAGGGGGTGGGCAGGCTCAGGCCTGGGCTGGCCTTCGTGCCACACGCAGGACCCGTGACCTGGCCCTGCCGGTTAGCTTCCTCAGCCTCCCCACTGCCCTCTGCAAAAGACTCTCTTCAAGCCTCTCTGACTTGGGGGTCGGCCCAGCAACCAGGAGAGAGAAGCAGTCTCTGCACTTCCAATCTAGAGGCTTGGGCCTGGTCTACTGGAGACCGCAGGGCTGGGTCCCCAAGGGGTCTCTAACGTGCCACCTCGGTCCAGCACAGGTGCCCTGAGCACCCAGTGTGAGCCTGCTGGGGCCTGTGGGTGTCCAATCCCAGGGCTTCCCTGGAGCAGCCCTGATGGGGTGTGGCTGGAGGCCGGGGGGCTCTGCCTCGAGGGGCACACCAGCAAGGATGTGGGCTGGGGCATGTCCTGGGGCTGGGGCATGTCCTGGGGCCGGGGCCGGGGGAGTGGGGCTGGGGTCAGCACACGGACCTTCTGCTCCCGGAAGCGGCCGTCGATGATGCTGCTGCACAGGTCGTCCAGCCGCTTGCGCTCCACCACGTGGTCCAGAACTAGCTCCCTGGGTCTTGCTGCCGAGGCCAGGGAGCGCACCTTTGGCTCTTGCCGCCCTGCCCGCCAGGCTGCGCCTCCGAAACCTGCCCGCAGCCCCTCACCTGGGTCTCTGGGCTTGACCTCCTGCGCCACCCACACAAAGTCCCCGACGTGCAGCCTGCGGACCGTGTGGGGCACGTGCAGACGCCGCAGCTCGCGGAGCAGCTCTGGCCTCTGCCCGGCCCTGGAGGTGCGAGGCGGGGGGGGCCTAGTCAGGGTGGCTGCACCCGCCTTGGCATCCCATCTGAGCCCCCCACCCTGCTCCCCCCACCTCGCTCACCCCGTGGTCTCGCCAACATCCACACATAACAGCACTTGGTACTCTCCGGGCCCCAGCTCCAGCGGCGGCTGCTGGGCCTCCCCTTCGCTGGCGCCTCTGCAAGGAGGGGGTTTGCTGTGTGGGAGGCAAGAATCCCCGGCAGGGCTGGGGTGGTCCCCCCACAGGCTCAGAGGCAGGTGGTGGAGGGTGGAAGGTGGTGGCGCCTCATTCCAGGGACCCTCCGACTTCCCAGTGTCCCCCCACGTCCCTTCCCGCTCACAGCTCAGCCGAGGCTGCTCCTGGCACTTCTGCCTCCTCCCCGGGGGGCTCCTCTGGCCCGGGTCCCACGTTCAGTGAGCCCTGGCCCACCGACTCGGCCAGCTTCTGGGCCAGCTCCAGGCCCTCCGGGCTCAGGGAGTACCTGGGAGGTGGAGAACACACATCTCCCTTCTTCACTCGAGCCTGGCGGGCTCTCCTGCCTGCCCCCCACATGGTTGGCTGCAAGACCCCCTTGGCTACCCTGCACGAACAAGTACCTTGGCATCCTTGCCCTCCCTGGGCTGTCCCCGCCCTGCACAATCAGATTAGCTTCCTCTGGGCCAGCCCAGCACCGTTTCTCAGGTCTATGGTTAAGTAAGTCGCAAACTTTCTTTTTTCCTCAGCTTTGCTCATGCTGTTCCCTCTCCCTAAAATGCCCTTCCTGCATCT
Organism: Dasypus novemcinctus; assembly: GCF_030445035.2. Classification (NCBI taxonomy): domain Eukaryota; kingdom Metazoa; phylum Chordata; class Mammalia; order Cingulata; family Dasypodidae; genus Dasypus; species Dasypus novemcinctus. Next base: position 8,795,364 of record NC_080682.1, read on the forward strand.
CCTCCTAAGAATTCTAAGGCACATTGAGTGCCATCTCTTTGGCAAAGCCTGTCTGCTTCTCCAGTGATCTGTGGCAACCCCTCTTCTTTTCCACCCACTGCTTCCATCTCTCAGACTCTTCTGGAACCCTGGCCCCACCGCCACGGTGCCCAGCATGCGGCCTGAGAACTGCTGGGTGACGGCAGGGCCCCAGGATGAGGTCGAGCAGGCTCCCCGCTGCCTGCCTGCTGCCTCCCCTGTAGTAGGGCCCACCTGGCTGGCTGGTGTGTCCTGAGGATGAGGTTCCGGTGAAGGAGGGAGCGGAGGGCGGGCCAGGGTCCAGCACTCGCAGGGGCCACCTGTTGACAGGGGAGGAGGCCCTCAGGGAGCCATTGGTGCTACCACTCTCTCTCTGTCCCCAGCCACGGGCCCGACCCCACAGCCTGCTCACTCCCACGGAGGACAGTCTCTGGTGAGCTCAGGGTCAGACCCAAGAGCTGCTCGGCGCCATCTTCCCTCTACTCCAGTGCTCACCCCAGGAGCCTTCTGGCTGCACCTCTGCAGCAACTGCTCCTTGGTGAGGAAGCCGGGGCCACTAGGATTCTGCAACCAAGGCCAAAATGACAGAGGTTCAGTGTTCTGCTCCCCCCCCCCCACTGTGCTCACCCTTTCTCTCCCTGCCCTAGTGGCCAGGATGTTCTCTGACCACCTTGTCAGCCTCTTCCAGGAATCCCGGGCAGGGCAGGCCAGGCACTCACCAGGTGCTCCTCGTGGAGCAGCAGCAGCACCACTCGTGGCCCTGAGTGCCGGGCTGGCCAGTAGCCAGCAGAGCCTCCCGCCTTGGCCTTGGCTGGAACCTGCCAGATACAAAAGGGCTCTGAGCCATCACTGAGGGTGAACCCCGGCAGGGCCAGGGTACCTGAGGTTTAGGTTCCGTCTCTGGGTTGCATGGCCCTGGGCAAGTCACTCAGCTTTCAGTTTTCTGATATGTCAAATTGGTCAGATGATAGGATGAGTCCCTTCCAAGCTGGGCTGGGACAGGGTGCAGTTGTGAGAAGCAGGGGCTGCTGGGCCCAGCCTCAGTTTTCCAGGACCACTGCTCACTGCAGGACTGAGCAAGACTGAGCAACTCAAAAAGGCCCCACCATGCACTGGGCCGGGCCCTTCATGAAGCTTGGTCATAGAACTTTCTGGCTGACTCTCCTGCCAACATGCCCACGTACAGATAAGCTCAGTGTCAGAGAGGATGTCACTTGCCTGAAGCCAGCCATCACTGATGTGGAGATTTGTCCCCAGTCTGCTAAATACCAAACTTTCCTCAAAACCAGCCACACCACCTGACAAATTTTACTTGCGGTGGTCCCATCTTCCCGTCCACTCCCCTGGTCTCCTCCTCACCAGCATGGAAGGGTCCTGGGCTTCGGCACGTGGCCCCTCCGGGACAAGGCTTTTTTCTCCTGGTGGTGAGCCCGGGTCATAGTCACCTGCAGTGGCAGATGAGAGTCATGCCCGGGCCCACGGGAATCCGGCAGGTGGGAAGGATCTGGGTCAAAGACGCGGCCTGCTCAGGTGGTAGGTGAGGGCGGTGAGCCTGGGAGGGGGTCAGCCACTGGCTGGAAGTCAAACAGCAAACTGGACAGGCGTGGGGAAGCCTGAAGCCAAGGTATCCGGGGTGGACACGGAGGTTCCCAGGGGCAGGGGGCGTGGCGGCGGCAGGGGACCACCAGACCCCTGCGCTCACCCCCGGCCGCTCGGTGCTGCTGCAGCCGCTCGTCCAGCATGCGGCAGAGCCGGTCTCCGAAGTGCTGTAGGATCCTCGCTTCCTTCCCGCTGCGCAGGGGCAGGGGGTACCGCCGGAGAGAGCGCAGCGCCTGGCGGGCAGAGGGGGTGCGGAACCCGCTCAGGACAGGCCTCGGCTGGGCCAGCGCCCGCACCCGCGGGCCGCGCCGGGACTCACCCTCTGAAACACGAAGCGCGTGCGGCGGCCCCTGCTGGCCGCCTCGTCCCGCCACTCGGTCAGCCAGCGTACGAAGAGCGGGTTGGGACAAACCGGCAGCGGGCGCTTCCGGCCGAGGCGGACGGGCGCCGCCATGAGCGCCGGCGGGGCAGGGATTCGAACACTTGGCTTCCCGGGGAGGCGGGGCCTGCCCAGTCACGTGGCCCCCTCCGCGGGTCGCTAAGTCGGGCCTCCCTCTCCCCCTCCCCGCTCCTGAACGCGGACGCGAGCGCCCTCTTCCCCGGCGCCCCGCCGGCCTCTGGACGCGCCCACCGCGGGCCCCGGCTCTTCGGCCACGCCCCTTCCGCCCACCTCCGCCTGGGGAGGCGGGGCCGCCGCGTGCCTGCGAGGGGGAGGCGGACAGCGCCTCCTGTGGCAGCGAGGGGCGTTGCGGGCTCTTAACCAAGTAACCTGATTGCGGCTGGGCTTGCGGTCGGTTTTTCCGCCTCATCTTTGTAGAGGAGGCAGGGGAGCCAGTCCGGTGTGGAGGAGTCCAGGACAGAAGGGGACGGGAGACGGGTGCAGGTGTATGTGCGGGAGGAATATCCACGTGGGGGTACAGGGGAGGACACCGAGGTAAGGCAGGAGGAGCTGGAGGATCTCCGGAGGAAATGGCGGTCAGAAGCTGGGGGACCCAGGGCAGTGGGCGCCGCGAAATCGGGGACAGGCAGAGCAGGCCGCAATCAGGAGGGCCGGGTGGGATAAGGCCGAGGACAGGTAGCAGGGGACTCCAAGTGGGAGGTGCTGGGCATTCCGGGAGGTGGGGGTACGTGATTGGATCCGTGGGAGTAGGCTACGGACAGATGCAGAAGGGGAAAACACTTCCGCCGTTTTTGTGGCACGTAGGAGGTGGGGTACCTTTAGGGGCCTTGACGATGGTGACCCTGAAAAGGGGCTGGAGGTTGACGGGCACCTACGAAGAAGTTGGGCACAAGGGGCGTGGGAGGTGAGGGGCTCGAGGTTGAAGGACACATACAAAGGAGCTGGGCACAGGGGTAGTTCGAGCGGACACTACGGCCTCCAACTGACATGCCGGAAGTCGCGAGGTGCAGATCCCCAGGCCCGCCCCTCTAAACCCCACCCAGTGCGCGACCCCCTAGCCGCTCGGGACGTCAGCTTCCCGCCCGACGCGGCCTTATAAGGAGCCTTGAGCCGGCGCTCGGGCTAATCCCGCCCTCTCCAGTCTCCAGTCCTAATAAGGACATCTAGGGCATCCCGCGCCTGGGGGTGGGCGGGAGCACGTCTCCAGGGTAACAACGAAGCCCCCTCCCCCTCCTCGGGGCTCTTGAAGACTCCGAGGCTCGAAAAAGGAGGAGCCAGCCTCCCGTTCTGGCGAGGACGCTTGCGAGAGGCGGGGGTTGAGCAGCGGCCTCCACCTGGGGCGCCCGGGACCTGGGGGTGGGGGTAGGGGGGTGGGTGGTGCTGCGGTAGGTCCCAGACTACAACCCCCGGCACGCTGTGCGAGAACCCCCTCCTGCACGTCGCTCCCCGGGTACCGTGAAGAGCGGACTGTCTGGTCTTCATTAACGCCCGTTATTCTGCTTATGAGATCAAGGCCCCCAGTACCATTTCTGGGTTTGCCTCTGATTTCTTTGCTATCTTGTCTTTTCTTGCGGGGTGTGAGGCCATGTCATTGTTTAGATCAACGAAGTCTTCCCAGAGTCCGTCACCCCAGTTTTGTTATTATTATTATTTTTTTAGGTTTATGCTCCCACGGAGCTTGTGTCTCAGTTTTCACTGGTATTAGATCAGTCATCTAACTGGCTCTCACCTCGACAACAGCAACTTGGACAGGAGAGGGGAGCTTGAAGCCAAGGTATCCGAGGTGTGCACGGAGATTCAAGTCTGACTTAATGTCTATTTCCTCTGCTCAGTGCCTAGTAAAGGCACGTAAAAAAAAAAAATCCTTGAATTGAATGCACAAACCCTTGCCCTCCCCTCTTGCCCTAAGAATGAATGTCTATCAAATATCTTTACAAGGACAACACCTTCCTTTCAAAGTTTTCCCTGTAGCCTGCCTGTACCTTGTGGGTTTTTTCTCTATTTTTATTGTTTTTGAAGTTGCATATGACCTTTTCTCGGGGGTCAAGAGTGGTTGTGCACAAGGAGGGTGCTTAGTGACTGTTGGATTGAAGGCGCCCTTGCACTTGTCATTTTCCTTGTTTTAAGACTGGCTTCCTCGCCAGTGGGTCGTTGCTTCAATTCAGAAAAGCGAAGTCCCAACTAAACTAAACAATTTCAGACCAAGAGATCCAGAAAGTGCCAACATAGGCCTTCGGAAAACCATTTCGCTCCGGGATAAAGAGCCGCAAAGTCGTGGCTCGTTCTCGTATCATCTTTACGAGGCAGCGGTACCTATTGCTCAGCACAGCGCGTTTCCTGGGAAACCACCAATGGGCGCGCTCTCCGTGCCCACTGTCCCGCCCCTCTGCAGCCATGGACTACATTTTCCGGCATGCAGTGCGGGGCCCGGAAGCCCGCAGCCGAGAAAGACTCAGCGAGCCCTAGGACAGCGCAGGACTCTCGGACTTCATTTCCCGTCGGCCCGCGGGATGAGGGCCGGAAGCCCGCCCCGCCCCTCATTGTGCGGCTCCTACTAAACGGAAGGGGCCGGGAGAGGCCGCGCTCAGTCGGATTCCGGCGGCGGCTGCAGCGGCTTACCCCGTCACTGGGTCTGCTTGCTCCATCCCTTTCGCTTCCAGAAACATGGTGAGCAGCAGGCCACAGCGCCCGAGGAAAAGCGGCTGCGGCCCGGTCATCTGCGTACCCGGGAGGGGCCGGGGAGCGACGTCGGCACCCCCTCCGCCAGCGCCGCGGGCGGGACGAGGGTCTCGCGCTGAGGGGCGGGTGGCACCGGGGTGCGCGTGCGCGCCCGCGGGCGCCGGGGAGGGCCGGCTCGGACGTCGCTCGCGCGCCCCCTGGTCTCCCTTCCCCCATCCCGCTGGTGCGCCAGCGCAGACCTCAGTAGGGGGGAGGGGTCCGGGGCGCGCGCGCGCCTGCCCCTCGCGGAGCCGCCGGCGCGCGGCGGAGGGGACCCGAGCGAGTCGGTTCGCGGGGCGCGCGCGCTCGGCGGGAGCACGCGGCGTTGCGACCCGGCGGGACGGCTGCGATGGAGAGCGATGGAGACGCGCTCTAGCGGTCCTGTCTCCTGCACCGCACCCAAGGGCGGTTCCTGGCTCCGCGTCAATCCCCCTCGGGCGCCTAGCGGTCCTTCCTCGGGAACAGGTGGCAGGGATGCCCGCGCCCGGGAAGGGCGGGGCGGCGCGCCCGGATTGCTGGGGCGATGGGGACCTGGGCGACTGGAATTGGGGGCTCCCACCGCGCAGGAGCGAGCGAACCCACGAAGCGAGCGTGGCCGTCGGGCCCCTCCAGCCGGCTCGGGCGGGAATGGCGCTGTCGGGCGGCGCGTGCGCCACACGTTCGGGCCTGGCCATGGGCCGGGAGCCCTGGACGAAGGGCCATCGGCTCTCCCACCTGGGCCTGAGGGTGGCGCGGAGTTCAGGGAAATGACTTAGACGGTCTTCGCCGGAAACCACCCCGCCGTGTTTTTTGTTTTTTTTTTTCCGCTGCGAGTCAAAGGTTGTGTAGCTACCCGGATTTTGTCCTGCCCGTGGTAAAGGCTATTCCCCGGGGGGTTGAGGCCCTCGAGGTGCCGCTACCTGGGGCAAGGGTTTTTCCCTTGGGGGGAGAGGGAAGGGAGGGGAGAGAACCGGGCCTGAGCTATCTCTCTCCCACTCCGGAAGCGGCTGAATCCCGTGGCCGGCTTCCTCTGCAAGGAGTGGAGCGTGCAGATTTCATTGTGGACAGTCGTTGCCTCTCCTAACCCGGGCTTCCCCCAGGAGGATGTGGGATAGAAGTTCCTCCCGGGGACTCTGGGCTTTGGAATTTGGGTTGATAACTTCTGTCAGCCATCTCTGGGGCCCTGCACCCTTCCTGGAGGGCAGGGAGTTGTCTGGCAGAGCCCTAATTGGGAGATTCCCCTTTAGTTGGGGGAGACCCCAGCAGTGAAGAGGATAGTGCAAGTAATTGCACTGAGCAGTCATGATGGACATCCACTGTGGTGTTCCTTTAGCATTTGGGGTCCTGGTTGTCTGTTCCCCGAAGAGAAGACCCATGGCCTAGGTGTTTGGGTCGTCCTCTCATCTCTGGGAAGTTTCCAGTTCAGCACTTTTACCCACCAGCTGAGATTCTGAGTAGGAATTGAGTCAGTAACCTGTGGATTCTTTCAACGCTGAGTTCACATCTCAGTCAAGGTCCTGCTGCTCACAGGTCTTCAGTGTTCCAGCCTGTGAAATGGAGGGGGTTGTGGAACTGGGTGATCTGAGGTCTTTTCCATGGCTGCCATTCTGGGGTTGTGCCCCGTCCCCCCTCTGATCCTTTGTCAGAGGCTTGGGTGGGAAAAAAGCAACATTTATTTTGGGAAAGAGATTTTGGGACATGGGGCCAGGAACTATACTTTGGCATCCAGACTTGGGTCTTCTGAGAAAATAAAGGAGGGGATGGGGGGGGGGAGATTCTAGAAACCTGTTCTTTATGAGCGTGTATGGCTGTTCTCCAGGCTTCCGGTGTGGCTGTCTCTGATGGCGTCATCAAGGTGTTCAACGACATGAAGGTGCGCAAGTCATCAACACCAGAGGAGGTGAAGAAGCGCAAGAAGGCTGTGCTTTTCTGTCTGAGTGAGGACAAAAAGAACATCATCCTGGAAGAGGGCAAGGAGATCCTGGTAGGTGATGTGGGCCACACTGTCGACGATCCTTACACTACCTTTGTGAAGATGCTGCCGGACAAGGACTGCCGTTACGCCCTCTATGACGCCACCTATGAGACCAAGGAGAGCAAGAAGGAGGACCTGGTGTTTATTTTCTGGTGAGTGCTTCATTCAGACACTTCTTCCTGTCACCTGCCTTGACTTTGCCCTTTGACCCTTTCTCTGGATGAGAAGTTTTGGGAGTCCTGGTATAACCCAGGGATGTGTGCTTGTGGCAGGGGCTTGTCTCAGGACAGTTCAGTGTCAGTGGGCAGTGCCACAGCTTGACAGTTAGCTAGAGGGTTTCTCAAAATCATTTATTGAGGGTGATTGCTGGGCTTGCAGGAGGGACTTGGCTGCCAGCCCCCTGGCTCTGTTTCTCTAGGGCCCCTGAGTGTGCACCCCTGAAGAGCAAAATGATCTATGCTAGCTCCAAGGATGCCATCAAGAAGAAACTGACAGGTAAGGGCCATCGTTGGTGGCACTGCGTGCCCTCTGGCTCGCACTGGGCTGGGGTCAACGGCGCGGGAGGTCCTCTTCTCTCTTGCCTGCTGGCAGGTAACTTATTCCCACCATCTGCTCTGATTGGCTTCTTCCCAGCCACAGGAACTCTCCCTCCACCCCAGTGCTTCCTGCTCACAGATGCTTCCCCTTCTTCCCCACAGGAATCAAGCATGAATTACAAGCGAACTGCTACGAGGAGGTCAAGGACCGCTGCACCCTGGCAGAGAAGCTGGGGGGCAGTACTGTCATCTCCCTGGAGGGCAAGCCTTTGTGAGCCCCTCCAGCCCCCTGCCTGGAGCATCCGGCAGCCCCCGACCTGACCATGGGGGTTGCAGGCTGCCCCCTTCCTGCCAGACCGGAGGGGCTGGGGGAATCCCAGCAGGGGGAGGGCAAACCTTTCACCCCAGTTGCCAAACAGCCCCCCTACCCCCTGGACCTTCCTTCTCCCCCCACTCCTGGCGGTTCTGGTCTCCCCAAACTGCTTTTGATCTTCTGATTCCTCTCGGGTTGAAGCAGACCAAGTCCTCCCCCACCCCCAGGCACCCCAATTTGGGAGGGCCTGTGTTTTTTTTAATGACTGACATCTTCTCCTCATCTGTTCCTTCCTCGCCCTCCCCGTGCTGCCAACTTCTAACCGCAATAGTGATTCTGTGCTTGTCTGTTTAGTTCTGTGTATAAATGGAATGTTGTGGAGATGACCCCACCCTGTGCCCACCCGTCTCCTTCCCCTTTTCCCTTGGTCCTGGCTGCTCAGGTGGACACAGGACCAGTAAGGAATCCCTGATTAAAAACAAAAGACGACAATAAAAAGACTGACAGTGACAATAAAAAGACTGACAATGGGATGCATGTCTAGGGATTGAGTCTCAGGAGTCCTTGTTGGGGAGGTGGGAGCATCTTTCCACCCTGCCACCAGCCAACCCCACCCATCCTGGTGACGCCCCAGCCCCGTTCTGTGTCCCCGCTTCTGTGAGCCGCCACTCCACTGTTCTGGGGGTGGTGTGCAGTTGGGGCCAGGCCAACTGTAGGGAGTCTTGGAGAAGTGACTGTGCCTGAACTGGTTTCTTACAGGTTCTCACCCAGGGGGCAGGGAGGTCTATTCTCAGATTCTTTGCTGAGTCCTGCCAGGTCTGGGCTGTACAATTTCTGCAGTGTCACAGGTGGCCTCTTGACTCACGTCTCCACCCTCAAGGTGCTGTTTTGTCTTTCCTCTGCCTTCCTTGGCCCACTGGCTTGCATTTATGAGGGCAGAGGGCCAGGTCCAGTTTCAGTTGAGCCTTTGGCCATCTGCAGACGTGTCTGCCGCCCATTCTGGGTGGAGCACCCAGGTGGAGGCCAAGGACTTCAGACTCCAGTATCTTGGGCCCCACCTCCTTGCGTTTATCCAAGAGGGTGTTGGCTGGGACCTGACCCTGCCCTTTGGGCTTTCACCTGAGCTGTGTAGCCCTAGGGTAGAATTGACTGGGAGTGATAATACAGGATTTAGTCCTTGTCTCAGTCAGCTGAGCCAAAAATACCTCTGGAGTTGGGAGAGCTGCTTCTGAGCTCCTTGGGGCTTTACAGGGGTTCTGAGGAGACCGGAAGGGGTAGCTCATTTCCTTGGGAGTAGGGGATCTGTGATTTGTCCTAGACATGTGGTGCATGCTAGGGTGTGTGACGGTGGGGACAAACCTTGAAGACTCGTTTCCAATTTCTGGGCCCTGCACTGTCCCACAGAGCCTGCTGGGACTCTTGGAGAAGGGGCTGAGGATGCAGCAGTGTCCCCTCATGTCCCCAGGGCCTGGCCTCCCAAGGCCCTGGCAGCGGGCATTCCTGAGTGGGCTCTTCGGCTGGGAGAAGTAAGCACTCAAAGGCCCCTTTGTCACCAAGCCAGGCTCTTTATTTGTGAAGGAGGAGGACAGGGTGGGTAGAGATGGCCCCTGCACCTTCTTGGGAGGGAAGTTCGACTTCTAGGGCCCCCCCCAGGCTGTCCTATCTTTCTGCAGGGGTGGGGAGGCCTCTTGCTGGGTGGGGGGTGGGAATCAGGCCTGGCTGGGCTCTGGCTGCTCTAAGGCTCCCCCCTGAGGGCGACGAGGGTGTTCCGGAGCAGCAGGGTGCTGGCCTGCAGGGGAGAGGTGCTCCTTGACACCCCTGCCCGGGAGTCCCCATCCTCTTCCTGCGCCTCAGATGACTCCTGCCCCGTCCCTTATGTCCCTGCCCCATTTCTTCAGGACTTATTCCCCTTGACAAAGGGAAGAGTCCTGGCCCAGACGGGGGGCGGGGCACGGCCCTGAGCTGCAGCTGGGGCTGCTCACAGGCTGCTGACCGCCTCCCTGCCAGCCCCACAGACCCCTGCCAGGAACCTGGAGGGGCCAGCGGGAGGCCGGAGGGCTCACCTTGGCGTGTTTGAGCTCCAGCTCTGCCAACTCAATGAGGTTCTTGCGGAAGGAGGAGACGCGCCGGGACTTGAAGTCCATGAGCTCTGGGGAGAAGGGAGAGGAATGGAGCACCTGAACCGGGCACCTGCAGGACAGGCCGGGTGGGGTTGAAGGGCGTCTGCGCCGCCCTGGGGCTCACCCTGCTTGGCCGAGTCCGAGAGGCGCTCGAAGCGCTGGCAGCACAGCTGCTGGTGGCTCTCGGCGGGCAGCACCTCCCGGTTCCGTGTGCGCGCCTTGTCCAGCGCCTTGTTGGCATTCTCGTAGTCAGCCAGGGCTCTCAGCCGCCGGTACAGCAGGTCCTGGGGCCGGCAGGGGTACGCAGGCACTGCTGCCCACGGCCCTCACCTGCCCGGCCCGGTCCTTCCCTCCCCACCGGCCTCTAGCCCTGAGGTCCACAGCGGGGCAGCCTCTCACCTTGGCTGCCTGTGAGTCTCGCATGTAGTATCTCAGCATGTCCGACAGCTTCAGGTCCTCATCAGAGGCCACTCTGCCCTCCAGTTTCTGTGGAGAAGCAGGAGACTAGGGAGGGAGCTTCCAGAAGGGCAGCTAGGTGGAGGGCCACTCCTCTCTATAGACACAGGGAATAACTAGGACAGGCCCTGACCTTCAGGGCAAAAGGCCCAGGAAGACTTCGCGGAGGAGGTGGTATCTGACCTAGATCTTGGGGCTGAGTAGGAGTTAGCCAGAGGGGTTGCAGGTGTGCAGTGAGGGGCCCTTCGGCAGAGCAGGGAAGGGAGGGTAGTGGCCAGAACACAAAAGGCCTAGAAGGAAGCCGATGGCTTTGGGCTTTGTGTAGAAGGGCAGGGCCACTGAAGGGGGAGAGATGTGTTGGCATGTTTTATAATTCCTGGCAGACAACGCCATTGACTTTCTTGGAGAAGAGTTCAGAAGTGTGGGTCTAGGGCACAATGTTGGCAGCAGGCACAGCCCGCCAGAGGCCCATGGCACATCCTTGTGTTTCTCCAAGTCAGAACCTGCCCTCTCCCACCCCTCAAATCCCCCACCCCACATACTTGAAGCTGGATTCTTGTCTCCATTCCACTTTTAAATATTAGTCTAAAGTGTAAGGCCAGGGTGGTAAGCCCACTGCATTCCAAAATGCTCCTGGAGCCGTCTCCTCTCCCAGGACTCATTCTTTCCTGCAGAGGCTCTCTAGGGAGACCTCAGCGTGATGGTGGTACTCACCCTTAGTCGTTCAAAGAGTTCGGCCAATTTAAGGAAGCTCCTAGGAGGTAGGGGGGAGTAGGTTAGCGCAGGCGTCTGAGGGGGTTGCTCAATGCTTCCCTGCCCTTAGCTCCTCCTAAGGAGGAGGGGGGCATGGTAGAGGCTTTCCTCAGGAAAATTTCTCTTCCTCTTCTCAAACCCCCCACATGAGCCTCTGCACCCCCCCTGAATGTAGCCTTCTAAGGAGTGGCCCCTAGTGGACAGACATAGTATTACAGGCATAGGAGGAGGCCAGGAGGGGCAAAGGGGAGCAAGTCCTCACGTCTTTAGCTGGTTGACTTCTTGTGTCCCCAGACTGCTCAGTGCAGCTGAGATAGGGATATAATCGTCTGCCAGGCCTGTTGGGGAACAACCTGCATCAGAGACCCTTGGTCTGCACGCCCGGCCCCCACCCTTGGTGTTTGTGGCCAAGGATGGACATGGTGTTCCCTGCTCTCTTCTCTCCCCTAGGGACTAGGATCACTGGGGAGAGGGGCAGAGGAATCCAGGCCCTCCTGGGCCCTGCATACACTTGTGGGAGCGCATGACACGGTCCGCCCGCAGGCAGGCGTCTCGGATGCGGGAGTGGTACTCCAGCAGGAAGGTCCTCTCCTGCTCAAAGAAGTCATCCACCTCCTAGGGGAGTCAGACAAGACCCACTTACACCCAGGTCACCAGGAGCATGGCAGCTGCGGGCACCCAAGGTTCCCCATCTCCCTCCAATCAGGCCAGGCCCCACCAGTGGCTTCCGTCCCCCGGCCAGCCTGGCTTCAGTCTTTGCTGTGGACTTGAGGCCCCAGGTTGAACCCGAAGAGGGGCCCCAGGGGTCACCTTGAGCCCTGACATGCCGGTGATGAGGGCTTCATCAGCAGACTTCACAATATTCCTCAGAAAACCTCCAAGGAGCTCCTTCCTGTTCTTTCCTCGGACACTCAGCTGAGGCACAGGGGGAGGGTGCCATATTGGGATGGCACTGGCACCGCCCCTCCCCAGGTCCTATGCCACTCGCGGTGCCTACTGGGATGGAGGCTTGCACCCAGCTGGAGTCCCCTCTCCAGCCCAGCTTTCCCCTCCCTCCAGGCTCAGTCCCTGCCCCTGGGGGTGACCCCAATACCCAGGCCCAGCTCACATCCTGGCCATATTCCAAAAAGACAAAGAAATTGTGGTCTTGACGGAGGGTGGGGTGGGCCGCCAGGCGCTGCAGAAAGACTTCATGCATCGCAACTGTCTTCTTGAAGATGGCCAGGTACTCCCTGCGGGGGGTGGCAGGCAGCTCGAGGGCCCTCCCTGGCTCCCATCATCCCGGCCCTTCCCCTTCAGCCCTGGGCTCAGAGGTCAGAGTCCACCAACGGCAGGGTCACCAAGTATCCAAAGGGGAAGAAAGCCTGGGGCTTTTGGGAGGGGACAGGGCAGGGGCTTTGCCACAGGTGAGAGGGGGTGGCACTCACGCTTCCAGCTCCTGCTTCATTTTCGCAAACTCCTCCCTGGTGATGGAGCTGTCTCCCTCACCCAGCTTCTGCAGCTTTTCCCTCGAAGCCTCAAAATCTGGCCTCGGAGGGGCCGGGGGGATCTGCTCAACGGGAGGACAGAGCCAGGGACCTTCTGGTGCCTCTGAGACCAGCAGCCCTGCCCCGGCAGCCTGCCCCGGCCTTCCATCAGCAACTTCCCCTGCAGCCCCCGCCTCGCTCGGCCCACTCACGATGAGGCCCGCGTACTCCTCGTTCTCCACGTAGGCCTCGTGGAGCCAGATGAACTCCTCATGCTGCCGCACGACGGAGAACTCCGTCTGGACGAAGTGAGGGAGGCAGCTCTGGAAGCCAGGAAGCCTGTGCTGAGGTCTCCCTGCCCAAACCCTGCGCCCACCAAGCCTCTCAGGCACCCCACCTTTGGGCCTCCCCCAACCCACACCCCAGGTGAGGACCAAGTTCACTCACGACAGTGGCCAGGGGATGGTGAGGACCAAAGGCTGGGCAAGACATCTGCTTTCTAAGAGGGATGTGGGCAGGAGCCGGGTGGAGGCTCCAGTTTAGTGACGGGAGGGGGGGCTCCAGGTGGGGGACCAGAGGCTGGCAATGCAGGCGCCTGGGGCTCCTGGGGCCTCCTGCAGGTGGCCCTCTTGTTCCCCACCCCATGCAGCTCACCTTGGTTTGAACGGTGAACTTCACCTTATCCCGCTCGCTCACCGCATCTGAGATCTCCACCTGGAGGGAGCTGTCTCCCTGCAGATCCACGGAGCAGGACTGTGGGGGAAGGAGGGCCCTGATGTGACGGCCACCGGGCCCTTGCCCGGCCTCGCCACAGGCCCTCTGCTTCTGCTGCGGAGCCTACCTCAGGAGCAACACCCCAGGTCATGGGCGATCCGAGAAGGACCCCGAGAAGCCACTGTTCAGAGCTCTACAGTGGCCCCAACACTTGCCCACCCTCTAGCTCATTGAGCCCCCTGAGGCAGGCACACTTCCTTCTGCTTTATAGAAGTAGAAGCCAAAACCACAGAGGTCACGAGGTGATGAAGTGGCAGGGCCAGATTTCTCTTTTTTTAGGAGGTACGAGGGATTGAACTCAGGACCTCATACATGGGAAGCAGGCGCTCAACCCCTGAGCTACACCCACTCCCCACCGGGCCAGATTTGACTTTGTGTCTTGATTTCAAAACCCAGGCACTTGCTCAGCCTCTCACCCACCAGCTGAGGCACTCCTTCGCCAGCACTTAAAGTGAGTGGTCTGAAAAGTATCTGCCTCGTTTTAGGGATTCCTGAAACCATTTTTAAATTTTTTGATAATCCATAGATCACCATACTTTTTATTTTAAAACAAAATACACAAGAGATACCTGTGTAAATTTACAAAAAGGAATGGCTGAAACCACTCCTTTCAATACTTTTCTTCAAGTGAAAAGATTTATGAGGCACCAAGCTGCTTACTCATTCTGGCACTGAGTCATTCACCAAGCGTTTATTGAACACCTACAGTGTACACACCATTGTGCCAAATGCTACTAATGAGAAGGGAAGGGGCTTAGAAACCACTCTACCTTCAAGCATTGTCTTCCTTTCACACCAGAGGCTTCCTGGCTCCCTGCTCTCACTGTCTCGCAGAGAGGGAGCTGAGAGATTTGTGGGCCCAGGAACTGGCAAGGTCCCACCAGATGACGGAGTCTACAGCTGGGCTGGTCACCTCTCCTCTCCATTTTGAGATGCTGGTGACTGCCCGGCCCCCTCGCTGCTTGCAGGAGGGAACTGACCCTGAAGTCACCTCCTCCACAAAGTACACAAATCTTAGGTGCAAACTCAATTTAATTCATACCTATCTATGAAGGCTCCCTTAACGGTTCATCCTTTTAAAAGCCCAATATAGCAAGCAGCCTTTTCTTTAATGGTTAAGGCTTTTGTATACCCTTGAAGAAAACTAGAAAACTTTGCCTACTCCAAGGTCATGAACGTACTCTTTTTTTTTTAATGGAAGCTTTATAATTTTAGCTTTTACATTTAAGTTTATGGTCCATCTTCAGTATATTTTGTATATTCTGCGAGGTATGGGTTGTGATTCATTTTTGCCACATAAATAGCCTGTTATTTTAGCACTATTTTATGACAAGACTTTTTTTTCCCCACTATTGAATTGCTTTGTTGCACATCTTGATCAAAAATCAATTGCCCTCCTAAGTGTGATCAATGCTGGACTCTATTCTGTTCCACTGAGATCATTGTCTGTCCTTACCATAATATCACACTGTCTTGATGACTGTAATTTGATAGGCAGACTTGAAATCAGATAGTGAAAGGCCTCTGTGGTGGTTTGAAGCTTTTGTGGATGCCAGAAAATCATGCCCTTCGGGTTAATCCATCCCCCCCATCCCCCTCATCTGATCTTCGTGTCCATTTGCTGTGCATTCTCCTGTGTCTGCTTGTCTTCTCTCTAGGCGGCACTGGGAACTGATCCTGGGACCTTCTGGAGTGGGAGAGAGGTGCTCAATCTCTTGCGCCACCTCAGCTCCCTGGTCTGCTACATCTCTTATTGTCTCTCCTCTTTGTCTCTTTTTGCTGTGTCATCTTACTGTGCCAGCTCTCTGCTCAGGCCAGCACTCCTGCGCAGACCAGGACTCCACACGGGCCAGCACTCCACATGGGCTAGCTCTCTGCTTGGGCCAGCTTGCTGCACAGGCCAGCTTGCCTTCACCAGGAGGACCCGGGAATTGAACCCTGGACCTCCTACATGTCGATGGGAGCCCAATCGCTTGAGTCACATCCACTTCCCTTAATCCATTCTTGTGCATGTAAACTGATTGTAGGTGGAAACTTTTGATTAAATTACTTCAGTTAAGGTCTTTGATTAGCTTGTGTGACCAAGGGTGGGTGTTAATCCTTTTACTGGAGTTCTTTATAAATGGAGGAATAAAAAGCTGTAGATATGGAGAAAAAGCTGTAGAGACAGAGGAACCCAGAAACTGAGAGAGAAGACTCTAGGAGCCATAAACCGAAGTCAACGGAACACAGAAGCTGAGATGAAGCCACTTTAGCCAGAAGTTGGAAGTAAACAGGCTTTGAGGAGAGGGGAGAGATGAATGGATGCGGCCGTGTGCCTGACTGCCCACAGCTGCCGCACAGGGAGAAAGGCGCTCCTGCTGATGCTTTGATTTGGATACTCTCCCAGCCTCAGAACTGCAAGTTTTTAACCTAATAAATCCTCATTGAAAAATTCAACCCATTTCTTTTTTGTTTTTAAGATTTATTTTATTTATTATTTATTTTTATCCACCCCCTTGTTTTTTTTTTTCCACTTGCTGTGTCTGTTCTTCTTCCTTGTTTTTTTTTTTTTTTAAAGATTTATTTATTTATTTACTTTCACCCCCTCCCCTGGTTGTTTGTTCTTGGTGTCTATTTGCTGCGTCTTGTTTCTTTGTCCGCTTCTGTTGTCGTCAGCAGCACGGGAAGTGTGGGCGGCGCCATTCCTGGGCAGGCTGCTCTTTCTTTTCACGCTGGGCGGCTTTCCTCACGGGCGCACTCCTTGCGTGTGGGGCTCCCCCACGCGGGGGACGCCCTTGCGTGGCACGGCACTCCTTGCGCGCATCAGCACTGTGCATGGCCAGCTCCACACAGGTCAAGGAGGCCCAGGGTTTGAACCGCGGACCTCCCATGTGGTAGACGGACGCCCTAACCACTGGGCCAAAGTCCGTTTCCCATTCCTTGTTTTTTTAGGAGGCACCAGGAGCCGAACTTGGGACCTCTGATGTGGGAGGGAGGTGCCTAATCTCTTGAGCCGCCTCTGCTCCCTGCTTTGTTGTGTTTCTCTTTATGTTTTTCCTCCCTGCGTCTCTTGTTACATCATCTTGTTGTGTCAGCTTGCCACACCTGCCATTGTGTCAGCTTGCTGTCTTCTTTAGGAGGCATTGGGAACCTTTGCTCCCTGCCTTGCTATATCTTTCATTATGTTTTTTCTTCTTGTGTCTCTTGTTGTATCAGCTTGCCATGCCTGCCCATTGCACCAGCTTGCTGTCTTCTTTAGGAGACACCAGAATCTGAACCAGTGACCTGCCATGTAGTAGGTGGGATCCCAGTCGCCTGAACCACATGCACTTCTCCCAACCCATTTCTGATATATTTCTCCCAGCAACTTTTAGCAAACTAAAACAGCTTCCTATTTTGCTTTTCCTTTTCAGAATCATTTTGGCTCTTATAGGTCCTTCACATTTCCATGTAAAGTTTAGAATCAGCTTAGTTCCCATCAAAAATTTTGCTGGGATTTTGAGATTGCACTTAATCTATAGATACATTTGGAAAGAATAGACATCTTTATAATATCACTTTCTAATCCATAAACGTGGAATATCTTTCCAATTATTTAGGTGTTCTTCAATTTTTCTTAGTGTGGTTTGCAGTATTTTATGTGGTGATCTTGCACATCTTTGATTACATTTATTGCTAGGTATTTGGTGATTTGTTTTTTTTATTTTTAATGGAATTTTAAAAAATTTAATATTCTAATTGTTTGTGCTAGTATATAGAAATTGTTGATTTTTATATATGTACCTGGTATCCAGGGACCATGCTAAATTTGTTAATTTTAACAGTTTGTAGATTCTTTTGAATTTCCTTCATATATGATCCTATAACCTAAACTAATTGACAGTTTTATTTCTTCTTTTCCAAACTTTATACCTTTTATTTCTTTTTCTTGCTTTATTTCACTTTCTATGACCTCTAGTACAATGTAGACTAGATGTGGTATTATCATGATAGTGGATATCTTCTAACTTGTTCCTGTTCTCAAAGGGAATGTATTCAAATTTTATCCGTGAAGATGTTTTTAGATACCCTTTATCAGATTAAGGAAGCTCCCTTTTATGCCTAGTTTGAAGGGTATTGGAATTTATCAATTTTATCTCCCTTTATTGAAATATTCCTATGGTTTTTCCTCTTATTCTGTTTATGTGCTGAATCTTATTAATTGATTTTCATATATTAAACTACCTGGCACTCCTGGGAGAATCTTTTAATCTATTGCTTATGCTAGCCTCATAAAACAAGTTGGTAACTGTGCCCTCTCTTTCTCTTCTTTAGGATTCTTTGTATAAGGATGGTACTATTTCTCCTTTAATGATGAGGAGAATTTACCGGTTGTTTTAGTTTGCCAAAGGACTGCCGATGCAAGGTACCAGAAATGTGTTAGCTTTTATAAGGAGTTTTTGTTTGGGGTAAAAGCTTACAGTTCCAAAGCTATGAAGAGTCCAACTCAAGGTACCATAAAAGGTGCTTTCTCAGTCAAAACAGCTGCCACATGTTGAAGCAAGATGATGGGTGGTCTCTGCTTGGCCTCCCTTCCCCTCCAGGCTGTAGTGTCTTCTGGAGCTCACATGAGGGCAACCAGGCATAGGGCTTGTCTCTTACTGGGCCTATTTTCTCAGGCTTGGCTGCTCCACTTTGTTCCGGATTCCAGCTGCAAGCTATCAGGCAAATGGCTCAGCTCTACCCAGGGCCTCAGATGCCTAAGCCTTTCCTATCTGTCACATGGCAGGATCAAAAGCTGCAGAAGTCTCTTTTCCAGTGTGTCTCCATTTTTTAATTGAACCCAGCAAGAGGGCAGAGACTCAACCTGAGTCACGCACGCCTCACTGAGGTAGTCCAATTGAAAAAATGTCTTACACCTACAGGAGCGGACCAGTCCACAAACATAACCTCTCTCTAATATTAGAATTAAAATAGTTTCAAACTGCCACACCTGTGAAGCTGTTTTTGCTTAGAGATATGGTTTGGAAAGGTTTTTTTTAATCGAATTATCTTTATTTTTTTATCGATTTCATTAATACATATTCATAAAACATACAATCCATCCAAAGTGTACAGTGATATTTGGTGTAACCACAGAGATGTGTATTCATCACCTCAATCAATATTAGGGTGTTTTCTTTACTCCAGTAATAATAATAAACAAAACAAACAAAAACTCTACCCCATAATCCCCTCTTAATCCTAGGTTCATGACACACCTTCATCACTGATCCCTGTGTGGCTGGCAGGGTTTTATTCATTCATTCATCTTCATTTAGTCCCTTACTTATTTTTCTTTTCCTTTAAACTTCCTATTGTAAATTAAAGCACAATTCAAAAATTACAAAAAACCGGTACATAACTTAATGAATTATTATAAGGCAAATATCCTTGAAAGCACCACCCAGATAAAGAAATAGAATTTTACCAGCCACCCCAGGAGCCCCTCTATTATTAGCCCATACTCAGGCAGCACAACCTCCCTTCCCTCAAAAGAAACCACCATCTTGACTTTTACAGTATTCTCTTGGTTTTATTTCTTTATAGTTTAACCACCTAAGTGTGCATCCCTAAATACTGTGTTTTAGTCTTGCCCACTTTTAAAAAAAATATTTATTTTATTTATTTATCTCTCCCCACCCCCCATTGTTTGCATTTGCTCTGTCTGTTTGTTGTGTGCTGATCTTCTTTTAAGGAGGCACTGGGAACTGAACTCAGGACTTCTGATGTGGGAGGGAGGCACCTAATTGCTTGAGCCACCTCTGCTCTCTGCTTCTGTTGTGTCTCTCATTATGTTTTCCTTGTGTCTCTTGTTGCGTCAGCTCACTGCCTTGCTTGTCTTCTTTAGAAGGCACCAGAAACCAAACCTGGGACCTCTTGAGCCACATCTGCTTTTCCATGCTTTTTTTATCGATGTCATTTAAGCCCTTTTTAATCTATAGTTTCCCTCTTCTGCCCCATTTTTTCCCCTTTCCAATTTATCAGTAGAACAACCTGGGTTCTTTGACTTGAAGAGTTTCCCACAGTCTGAATTTTGCTGATTGCATATTCAGGGTACAGTTCATCATGTTCCTCTGTCTTCTGTGTTTCCTGAAAATTGACTCGT
Organism: Dasypus novemcinctus; assembly: GCF_030445035.2. Classification (NCBI taxonomy): domain Eukaryota; kingdom Metazoa; phylum Chordata; class Mammalia; order Cingulata; family Dasypodidae; genus Dasypus; species Dasypus novemcinctus. The sequence goes on from NC_080682.1 coordinate 8,814,580, forward strand.
GGCCCCAGAGGTTTGACCAGGGATCCAGTGTGATCCCTATGACAGATTTAATTCTTTAATGGCTAGGATAACTCAGATTTCTTTCTTTTTGTATCAGTTTGGTAAGTTACATTTTTCAAGGAGCTTGTCCATTTCATCCAAATTATCAAATTTATTGGCATAAACTTGTTATATATCTTTATTTTTGTTTTTGGTATTAGAAATTTGTGTTCTTCCCCTTCCTTTCTGTAATCTTCTCACACACTCTTTCTCTTTTATCAGTCTTTTTTTTTTTTTTAAAAGATTTATTTATTTAATTTCCCCCCCTCCCCTGGTTGTCTGTTCTTGGTGTCTATTTGCTGCGTCTTGTTTCTTTGTCCGCTTCTGTTGTTGTCAGCGGCACGGGAAGTGTGGGCGGTGCCATTCCTGGGCAGGCTGCACTTTCTTTTCACGCTGGGCGGCTCTCCTCCCGGGCGCACTCCTTGCGCGTGGGGCTCCCCCACGCGGGGGATGCCCTTGCGTGGCAAGGCACTCCTTGCGTGCATCAGCGCTGCGCATGGCCAGCTCCACACGGGTCAAGGAGGCCCGGGGTTTGAACCGCGGACCTCCCATATGGTAGACGGACGCCCTAACCACTGGGCCAAAGTCCGTTTTCCTGTGTTCTATGTCTTTTTGCTGCGTCTTGTTTCTTTGTCCGCTTCTGTTGTCGTCAGCGGCACGGGAAGTGTGGGCGGCACCATTCCTGGGCAGGCTGCACTTTCTTTTCACGCACGGGAAGTGTGGGCGGCGCCATTCCTGGGCAGGCTGCACTTTCTTTTCACGCTGGGCGGCTTACTCACGGGCGCACTCCTTGCACGTGGGGCTCCCCCACGCGGGGGGACACCCTGCGTGGCAGGGCACTCCTTGCGCGCATCAGCACTGCGCATGGCCAGCTCCACACGGGTCAAGGAGGCCCGGGGTTTGAACCGCGGACCTCCCACATGGTAGACGGACGCCCTAACCACTGGGCCAAAGTCCGTTTCCCTCTTTTATCAGTCTTGAGAGAGCTTTATCAACTTTAATGTTCCCCAAAACCAATTTTTGGCACTATTGATTTTCTCCATTTGCATGCTTATTTTCTGGTTATTGATTACTGCTTTTATCTCTATTATGTCTTTCCTTCTACTTTCTTGGGATTTGATTTGGTCTTCTTTTTCCAGATTCTTGAAATTAAAATTTAGATCACTGATCACTGACTTTCCAACAGTTCTTCTTTTCTAAAATATACATTTGGAGGAACAAATTTCCCTCTGGATCTTGCTTTAGTTACAGCCCATGTGTTTTGACATATCAAAATCATTTATTTTAAGATATTTTCAAATTTCAATTATTATTTCATCTTCGACCTATAGGTTATTTAGAAGCATGCTACTTAATTGCTAAATATTTGGGGATGTGATTACCTTTTTATCTGGATTTCTAATTGAATTCCATGGGATCAGAGAACATACTCAATATGATTTCAATTTTAAAAAAAATTGTTGATACTTGCTTTATAGCCAGCATATGATGTATTTTGGTAAATGTTTCATGTATAATTGAAAAGAATGTGTTTTCTGCAGTTGTTGGATATAGAGCTCTACATAACTCAATTGGATCAAGTTGATTAATCATGTTATTAAATCTTCTAAATACTTACTGATTTTTTTTATCTGTTCTATCAGTTATTGAGATAGTATTAAAATCTCTTAGCTATAATTGTGGACTTGTCTATTTCTACTTTTATCTGTTATCTTTTACTTTGTGTATTCGAAGCTATGTTATTAGGTGCATATAAATTTAGAGCTCTTTTATCTTCTTGTTGAATTGACTCTTTTATTATTATAAAATGTATTTATTCTAATAATACTTCTAGATTTAAAGTCTACATTGTCTGAAATTAATACAGCCACGTAAGCTTTCTCTTGGTTAGTGTGTTCATGATATGTATGTATCATCCTTTTACTTCATCCTTTTGGTGTCCTTATATTTAAAGTATGTCTCTCTTTTTTTAAATTTTTAAAAAATTTATTTCTCCCCCCCACCCCCCAGTTGTCTGTTTTCTGTGACCATTCGCTGTGTGTTCTTCTGTGTCCACTTGTATTCTTGTCAGTGGCACGGGGAATCTATGTCTCTTTTTGTTGCGTCATCTTGTTGCGTCAGCTCTCCGTGTGTGAAGTGCCACTCCTGGGCAGGCTGCACTTTTTTCGTGCTGAGCAGCTCTCCTTATGGGGCGCACTCCTTGCACGTGGGGCTCCCCTATGCAGGAGACATCCCTGCCTGGCACGGCACTCCTTGCAAGCATCAGCACTGCGTATGGGCTGGCTCATCACACGGGTCAGGAGGCCCTGGGTTTGAACCCTGGACCTCCTATGTGGTAGGCGGACACTCGATCCGTTGAGCCAAATCTGCCTCCCAAGTATGTCTCTTTTAACAAAGTACAGTTGTTTAAAAAAAGAAAATCCAATCTATCTATGTTTTTAAGTTGAGTATTTAGTTTACTCATAGTTACTGATAAATAGGCTGTAAACATGCCATCTTGTGTTTTGTTTTCTATTTGTCCCATCTGTTTTTTATTCCTTTATTCTCTTTCTTGCATTCTGTTGAATTAATCAAGTACTTTATATTATTATTTCATATTTTTCTCTAATATACTTTTACTTATATGTTCTTTTATTAATAATTTCTCTAAATTTGAAGGAGAATCTTAGGGCAATTTAATTTACAGCAGGGGTTCTTAACCTTTTTTGTTCCATGGACCCCTTTGCTAGTCAAGTGAAAACCACAGACCCTGACTAAGTCCACACTATATTGTATATTTATAATAATGATAACAGTAATAATAATAAGTTACTAACATAATAGGCACCACTCTAAACCTTTTACATGTATTTACAGGTTTTATGTGTATTAACTAATTTGATTATGAATATGAATATTGATAAGCATCAAAGCAGACACCTTCTGTTCTCTTAGCCCCTCTCACCCTTCTAAACTCCACTTGAACCCCTACTTCTTGGCTTCTCCTACACCCCAGGGCAGGCTGGCTCTGCATCTGACCAATTCCCTTCCCCCCAACACAGAGTCCGGCTCATTGTTGTGGTCCAACCCCAAGTCCCGACTACTTTCTGCTGCCTCGGCATCTCTGCGCTGACCTGCTTGGTACCTGCTTGAGGGAGATGGGACCCCAGCTGCTCCATTCTCATCCTCAGCCACAGTCACTGTGCACATGCCCTCCAACCCTCAAAAGTGTTCACCTCTGCAGGCTCAGCCCCTAACTCGTTGGCACAAGGTAGATGCTCAATAAATATTTGTTGAATGAATGAAGTCAAGAGGAAAGAATGAAGAATGGGCTTATGATTATAAAAACACAGATACACAAGTGAAGTCATCAGTGCTTCTTGGGAAAGCAGGAGAGGACACCAGTCCTTTCTCAATCCCTAACACTCCCTGCTCCTTTTCTTCTCCATCAAGCCGGCTTGAGTCGGTCCTGTGGAGGGGTGGGGAGAAATGACAGTGATGCGCCCCTTTCCGTCTTTCAGGCCAAAGGTAAAGCCCTCCCTCCCTTAGCATCCTCATCGCCCCGAGCAGGTGTCACAGAGGCGTCCCTCTCCCTTGGTCAGTCTCACCTCTCTCCTCCCAGCCCCACCCCCCGCTCCATGATTGGGGATCACGGGGTAATGGAGCGAGGTGAAGGTTAGGAGGGGGTTTGCATCCTTTCTTTACCTTGCCCTCCTTTCCAGCCTCCTGATTCTCCTCCATCCCTCTCCTCGGCTGCGGCACCCAAGGATACCGCGGCCGGCAGCTGCGTCCACGGTAACTCGTCCGGAGGTGGCGACCGGGTGGGGATCCTACCCTCTGACGGGGACCCTCTCCCCCTCCCAGCCAGAGTCACCTGGACCAGGGGGTGGCTTCCACCCCCTTCCCCCGCAATCGCGTTCTCTGACTGGGCGCTAGGTCTACGGCGCGCGACGCCATTGGCTGCGACGCCTGTCATTCCTGTGCCGGTCCCAGCTTTTAAGGTGGAACGCAGACCCGAGAGAGGGCCGGGAGTAGGCGACAGTGTGGGGGCTGGGTCGGAGACTTTGGGGTCGCAGAGGTCGCGTGCCGTGTCACAACGCACCCCGCCCTCCCGGCGGTCAGCCTCCCCGCGGCGCGCGCTCACGGCCGACTCCTGCGCGCCGCCGCCCCCGGCCCCGCTTTCCAACGGCCTCGCGCGAGCCGCGCGTGCGCGCTCGCCCAGCCGCGCGCACGCCGGGCGGTGGGCGGCGCGGCGGGGCAGGGGTCTGGGGGGGAGGGAGGGAAGGGGGCGGGTAGGTGGGGATGGACCGGGGAAGAGGGCAGGGGCGACGTCTGTGGGGAGAGGGATTCCGTTAGGACTTCCGCGCCGGGGCCTGAGGGAGCCGTGGGTCTCGGCGCACAGGAAGGCGAGGGGGCGCGACAGGGCCCGCGGCCAGGCCCGGGTCAACGGGCCGTCGCCGCTGCAGCCGTTCTGCCTGAGGCCTCAGATGGCGCGAGTGAAAATGTGGATACCCTGGAACGGGCTTGTCGTGATCGGGAAGAAAATGGAACTCCTGGGTAGGATCACGCCAAAGCCGAGGTCGTACGACGAAAAGCCTGGGTCTGAGTTTTGGAGACCAGACGCTGCGCAAAAGGCTGACTTGCTAGGGAAGTGGGGCCCGACCCAGGAAAGGATGGATGTGAAGCTACTGCACAACCTAGCGAGTGCGTGGCCCGCTTCGGCAGGCCTGGAGGAAGGCAGCCCCGGGGAGATTTGGGGAAAGCAAGAGGTTAAACGCGAAATAGGGGCTGAATCTGAGGGTTCCGGGACTGCACCGGCGTCTAGAAGGGGTTCTGGGTTTGAAGAGAGTTTGAGGTCCACCGAGGAGAAGGTGGGGACCAGGGGAGAGGGAGTGAGGTCCCGTGGAGAGAAGCTGGGGGCCAGGGGAGAGAAGGAGAGGTCCATTGGGGAGAAAATATCCAGTGAAGAAAAGCTGGGGACTAGTGAAGATTTGCGATTCAGAGAATATAATGGAGAGGAGCAAAGGTCGAGTGCAGAGAATCTGAGGTCAAGTGGAGAGAGGCTGGGGAGCAAGGGAGAGAGGCGGGGGAGCAGGGAAGAGAGGAGGTGGAGCAAGGGAGAGAGGCGGTGGAGCAAGGAAGAGAGGCGGGGGAGCAAGGGAGAGAGGCAGGGGAGCAAGGGAGAGAGGCGGTGGAGCAAGGGAGAGAGGCGGTGGAGCAAAGGAGAGAGGCGGGGGAGCAAGGGAGAAAGGCGGGGGTCCGTTGGGGAGAAGCACAGATCAAGTAAAGAGAAAGTGGGGTTGAGTGGAGAGAAGCTGAAGTTGAGTGGAGAGGAGCTGGGATCCAGTGGAGATTTGAGATCCATTGGAGATAAACTGGGGTCAAGTGGGGAGAAGCTGGGATCCCGTGGAGAGGAGTTGGGGGGTTCAAGAACGGGGAACATAAGTGAAGAGGAAATTAGGGAAGTGCTAGAAGTTACTGATGATGAAAAAGTGGTAGAGATGACTGATGAGGAGGTGGACATTCCTTTCGAAAGGGTGGAAGGGAGTGATGAAAAGCTAGAAGGAACTGCAGAGGGAGAGGAAGTTGAGGGGGCTGGCTTGCATGAAGAGAAGGATATTTCTGATGAGTCCATTTCTATGGAAGAGAAAGGACTTTTAGGTAAGGGTACCAGTGAATGAGGCTGATGAAGGGCTAAAGCAGAAGAAGGAAGGAGAAGCAGATAAGGAAAGTATTGTAAGTCAAAGAAAAATTAGAGCCAAGCAAGGCATTATTGATTCTGAAGGGGTAAAGCTGAGAGAGGAAAGGAGCGAGTCTCGGCCGGAAGGAACAGAGAGTAGGAATGGAGAAGAGATTCTGGGGATGAAGGCAGAGACTAGGGCCAAAGGAAGTGAAGAATGGCAAAGAGGGGAATGGGGACAGTTTTAGGGGAAAGAAAAGATTTGACAATGAGTTGATAGGTAGAGGAAAAAAGAATACCGGTTACTTGGAGGACAGCTGTGAGAAACTTGTAGGGAAATCTCTGAGAAGTGGACTCAGGATGGGCTGAAGCATTTAGTTTAACACACGATTGAGTATAGAGATGTAGGAGAATGCATAGAGGGAAAAATGGAGAATTACAGCTGGGTAAAGGATAGATACTGAGGGTTATGGAAGAAGAGAAGCTGATGTGAGCAAAGACAATTTTTGAAAGAGGATCCTGAAGAAGAATGAAGTCTCCAAAATGATAAAAGCAAGAGGAGAAGAGATGAGGAAAAAAAAAAAAAAGTGGGGAAAAAAGAAAAGGAAGACGCCAAATCCCATAATGGTGATTATGTTTGTTGGTTTTTATTTCTTTCTTGAGAAGGAAAATTTATTAATGACCGGCCGGGCCTGGGGACTCCTGTCCAAAAAACCCGAGCCTGTTTGTTGGTCTTTAAAGTTATTTCCTTCATTAATTTCAATTTCTCTACTCTCCTCCCCCATGTAGCCAATTTTACAGCCTTTCCCAAAGCCGTGTTTATAAGGACAAAGCTTGTCCTCATTGATCTTCCCTCTAACTGACCCCCAAATTATATCCAGAAAAATTGCTGGGCTTCACTGTTTTAATCACATCCTCATGATCACCATTACCATGGGTTCCCATCACCTCCACATCAAATCTGAATTGCTCATGATCGGGTTGAAGTTTTCTCAACTATCTGTATTTTCATTGTTTCATCTTTCTTCTTGCCCCTTTCTCTTCCACGTACCTTTTTTCCTTCAACTTTTTATTTGAAAATAATTTCAAATTTACAAGACAGTTGCAAAAATAACACAAACCCCATGCAGAGAACGCCAACATATCCCCATCTAGATGTCTGTTATCATTTTGCCACATTTTATTGGGTCATTCTATTTCTGAATCCTATGTATCTCCTTTTTTTTTTTTTTTTTAAGATTTTTAAATTTCTCTCCCCTTCCCCTCCCCTCCCGCCCAGTTGTCTGTTCGCTGTGTCCATTTGCTATGTGTTCTTCTGTCTGCTTGGATTCTTGTCCGCGTCACCGGGAATCTGTGTCTCTTTTTGTTGCGTCATCTTGCTGCATCAGCTCTCCGTGTGTGTGGTGCCACTTCTGGGCAGGCTACACTTTTTTAGCGCTGGGTGGCTCTCCTTACGGGGCGCACTCCTTGTGCGTGGGGCTCCCCTATGCGGGGGACACCCCTGCATGGAACAGCACTCCTTGTGCACATCAGACTGCACGTGGGCCAGCTCCACACGGGTCAGGAGGCCCTGGATTTGAATCTTGGACCTCCCATGTGGTAGGCGAATGCTCTATCCGTTGAGCCAAATCTGCTTCCCCTATGTATCTCTTTATTTTCTAAACATTTAAGAATAGGTTGTATACATCATGCTCATTGAACATTTAATGCTTCCATATGTATTTCCTGAGAACAAAGATATTCACTTACATAGCCACCTTCAGTGCAGTTACCAAGTTCAAGAAGTTTAACACTGCTATAAAGCTTACAGTCTGTACTCCAAATTTTGCATGTATCAGTAAAAACCATTAGGGCCTTTTCTCCCACATTGTTAGATCCAGTCCAGATGGTGTATTACATTTAATCGCTATTGGTCTTTATTCTTTCTTTTTCTTGTTAAATGTGGAATTGAACTTTCCCATCTCAACCACTTCCAAACATACAGTTCCATGGGATCAGTCACACTTACATGTTGTGCCACCCTCAACACCACCCACCACCAGAACCTTTCCATCACTACAAACAGAAACCCAGCACCTATTATGCATTAATTCCCCCTTCTCCTTCTCCTTCCTCCCCTGTTCTATACCTGAACTCTTCTTTCTGTCTCCTTGAATTTGCATATTCTAATTATTTCATGTAAATGAAATCATATCTATCCCTCTGTGTCCCATTTATTTCATTCAACATGATGTCTTCAAGGTTCATCTGTGTAGCAGCATGTATCAGAATTTTACTCCTTTTCACAGCTGAGTAATATTCCATTGTATGGATACACCACCTTTTATTTATCTGTTCATTCCCTTTTTTTGCCTGATTGCTTTAGCTAGAACTTCTAGCACAATAGTGAATAACAGTGGGGACAGTGGGCATCCTTGTCTTGTTCCCAGTCTCAGTGGGAAAGCTTTCAGTCTTTCATGTTAGCTGTGGGTTTTTCATATATGCACTTCATCACATCGAGAACATTTCTTTCTATTCCTATCTTTCAGAGTGTTTTTATCAAGAAAGGATGTTATATTTTGTCAGATGCCTTTTCTGCATCAATTGAAATGATCTTGTGATTTTTTTCTTCTTCAATTTATTAATGTGGTATATTACACTGATTGATTTTCTTATGTTGAACCACCCTTGCATACCTGGTATAAAGCTCATTTGATCATGTTGCATAATTTTTTAATGTATTTTGGATTCAGTTAGCAAGTATTTTGCTGAGGATTTTTGCATCCATATTCATTAAAGAAATTGGTCTGTTTTCTTTTTTCTTAATATCTTTATTTGGCCTTGGCATTAGGGTGATGTTAGCTTCATAAACTGAGTTTGGTAGCGTTCCTTCCTGTTCAGTTTTTTGGAAGTGTTTGAGTAAGATTGGTATTAGATCTTTTTTAATTATTAGCAGAACTCACCTGTAGAGTCCTGGACTTTTCATTTTGGGGAGGTTTTTAACGACTGAGTCAATCTAGCCATCTCTTTATCAACCTTTGGATAGCTCTGCCTTTTGACTCTTGTGAACATCGATCTTCAAATAAATGCCTGAGTGCCTCTTTCAGTTCTTTTGAGTTTATACCTAGAAGTGGGATTGCCAGGTCATATGGTAATTCTAAATTTCAATTTCTGGGGAGCCATCCAACTGTTTTCCACAGAGACTGTACCGTTTCCCTTTCTCACCAACAATGTACTAAAGCTCCCATTTTTCCATGTGTTTGTTACCGCACTTGTTACTTTTTGCTTTTTTTAGTAATAGCAACTCTAGTGGGCATGAGGTAGCATCTCATTGTAGTTTTGATTTGGATTTCTGTAGTGGCGGACGGCGTTGAGCATCTCTTCGTGTGCTTATTAGCCATTTGTGTATCTTTTTTGGAAAAATGTCTGTTCAAGTCTTTTGCCCTTTTTTGTAGTGACCCCTTTAGAATCCTTTCTCATTTCTCTCTGTGCTTGTTTTTCTAGTATTTTCTTTGTGGTTGCTAGGGGGCTTAAATTTAATATCCTAAATCTGTAACAACTTGTTGGATTTGATACCAACTTAACTTTAATAGCATACACAAACTTTTCCCTATACCCCTCTGTCCCCCCACCTTTATACAGTTTTTTTTAAAGATTTTTATTTCTCTCCCCTTCCCCCCGCCAGTTGTCTGCTCTCTGTGTCATTCTCTGTGTGTTCTTCTGTGATTTGCTTTTTTTTTTTTTAAAGATTTATCTTATTTTATTTTATTTATTTCTCTCCCCTTCCCCCCTCTCCCCCTGCCCCAGTTGTCTGTTCTCTGTGTCTATTTGCTGCGTGTTTTTCTTTGTCCACTTCTGTTGTTGTCAGCAGCACGGGAATCTGTGTCTCTTTTTGTTGCGTCATCTTGTGTCAGCTCTCCTGGGCAGGCTGCACTTTCTTTCGCGCTGGGTGGCTCTCCTTATGGGGCGCACTACTTGCGCGTGGGGCTCCCCTACGCGGGGGACACCCCTGCGTGGCGCGGCACTCCTTGCGCGCATCAGCACTGCACATGGGCCAGCTCCACACGGGTCAAGGAGGCCCAGGCTTTGAACCTTGGACCTCCCATTTGGTAGACGGACGCCCTGTCCATTGGGCCAAGTCTTCTTCCCCCTTATACAGTTTTTGTCACAAACTATTTCTGCATATAAATTCATAAACTTGATTCATCATTACTTTTTATGTATTTGTATTTTAGATTCTGTAGGAAGTAAAAAGTGGGGTTACAAACCAAATATACAATAATACTGGCATTTATATTTTCCCATGTCATTTGACCTTTACCAGAGATCTTTATTTCTTCCTTCAGCTTTGATTTATTGTCTTGTTCCTTTCAACATGAAGAACTCCTCTTAGCATTTCTTGTAGGAATGGTCTAGTGATGACAAACTGCCTCAGTTTTTGTTTGTCTGGGAATGCCTTAATCTCTCCCTCAGTTTTGAAAGACAGTTTTGCCAGATTCAGAATTCTTAGTTGGCAGTTTTCGCCTTCACCACTTAAACATGCCATTCCAATGCCTCCTTGCCTCCATGGTTTTCTGAGAGAAATCAGCATTTAGTTGTTTTGAAGCTCTCTTGCATGTGACATGTTGCTTCTCTCTTGGGGCTTTCAGAATTCTCTTTATCTTTGGCATGTGACAGTTTGATAGTTTCGTGTTTCTAAGTCTGGAATTCTCATGTTTGCCTTCCAGGCAACTTAAGGAGCCTGGAAGAACAGTTAATCAGAAGGCAGTTTGGTCAGCATGGAATCCGAACAAAGGGAAGTGGAAAGTTCAGTGCGGGTCACGACGGAGTCACCCTCCCGGTCCATAACGTAACATACCACGGCCTTTCTCAGAGCTCCCAACACTCACGCCCTTGGCTAGGTCAAACCTGAATGGGCCTTGGCAAAATCTCAGTCTCAAGGCTCCCTTGTAGGTAATACAACTGGTTAAATTACAGGGTTTTAGTTACAATGCATAGCCCAGTCATGCCTTTCTGAGGCTACACATTTACTATATTTACCATCAATTTCTTGCTTGAATTGTGTTCTTCAGTCACACATTTATATATTATTTCTTTGATTGTGTTATTTTGTAGTTTCTATTTATGATTGGCTCATCTATTATTTTTCCCAGAATTAAAAATAAAAGGTGACTGTGTCAGGCTCTATGCTGCACGCTATATGAACTGCTTCATGGAGTACTCACAACAACCTGATGTAAAATACTGCTCTTCTTCCTTAGAAATGATAAGTAATTTGTCTAAGGTTATGTAATCAATGAATGGCAGGCCAGGACTCAAACCCAGCGGTCTGCTTCTAAAACCCACATTCTTAGCCACCGCATCATACTGGTGTATCAGTAACTTTTTAAAGTGGCAGTGGCAATACTTGTTACTAGAAGAATCAGAAATATAATTAAAAATTTTAAAAAGAAAAGAAAAAGGGAAAAAAGTCCTCAATTACATTAATTCTTTCTAGAATATTTTCGCCATGTGTGAATATAAACCATGTCTTTAGTTTAACAAAATGGGATCATTAATCATACTTAATGATTAATAAACCATTTTCTAAATTTGACATATCCAATAATCTTTTACATTTAATTTTTAAATTTATTTTTGTCACATATGTTCACAGTTTAAAAAATCAATTAATGTTATAAAACTTATAATGAGAAATAGAAGTTCCCCCAATCCAATCTGGCCGTCTCTGGTCCTGCTCCTTTCTACTCTTCTAGTTCTTTCTTTTGTCTTTTTTCTTTTGTCTACATCCATGATTCTAAATGGCAGGCTTGGACTGCTATTTCTTTTTTTAAATCAATTTTATTGAAACATATTCATAAACCATACAATTCATGTAAAGTATATAATCAATGGCATTTGGTATAGTCACTGAGTTGTCCATTCATCACTTTAAACAATATAAGAATATTTTCATTACTCCAAAAAAAAAGACATGAAAAAAAGAACAAAAGACAAATACATACAAAAAACCTACTTCTTAGTAGCCACCTCTCAATCTCTCTACCTTCCCTTGCCATACAAGACTGCTAATCTATTTTCCTCTCTGTAATTTATTTGTATTTACATTTTGCATAGATGGAGTTAACCAATATCTAGTACTTTTTGTCCAGTTTCTTTCACTTAGCATGTTTCCTTTTTTTTTTTTTTTAACCCTTGTGGGAAATTATTAATATATTACTATGCACTACTGTCCACAGTGTGTTTTGGTTGTATTTTTGCCCAAACATCTCTCTGATATTAATCTCTTATAACATTAATACAGTTGTTCTGTTTCAGAGAAAAACGTTCTTATATATGCACTGCTAACCATTCTAATTTTTCACAAGAGGGTTTGCTATGTTATACAATTCCATGTTTCATTTTCAGGATTGTTATTTCTTGATTTTATTTTTTTTAAAGATTTATTTTTTATTTATTTCGCTCCCCTTCACCACCTCCCCCCCCCATTGTCTGCTTTCTGTGTCCATTTGCTGTGTGTTTTTCTGTGTCTGCTTGTATTTTTGTCAGCGGCACTGGGAATCTGTGTCTCTTTTTGTTGCATAATCTTACTGCATCAGCTCTCCCTGTGAGTGGCGCCACTTCTGGGCAGGCTGCAATTTTTTTTGCAGGGGCGGCTTACCTTACAGGTGCACTCCTTGTGCATGGGACTCCCCTACGCAGGGGATACCCTTGCATGCATCAGCACCGCACGTGGGCCAGCTTATCACACGGATCAAGAGGCTCTGGATTTGAACCCTGGACCTCCTATGTGGTTCGTGAATGCTCTATCAGTTAAGCCAAATCTGCTTCCCTTGATTTTAACTTTTAGACATTATTTGTTGACTTCTTCTTATGGTTGATGAAGACTTAGGTTTCCTATGTCCCTGGACCCTTACACATTTCTATTCTGCCATCCTTCCGATAAAACTGTATCACCATTTGAGGTTAAATCATTATTTAGTGTTTACATTATTGTGACTATATGAATATTTTTCATGATTGAGTTAGGTAATAGATTATATATTCCCTTTATTGTATTATCCCCCCTCCCTGAGTTTACAGTAGCCTTGTATGGGCTTTTTTTTTTTTTAAGATTTATTTAATTCTACCCCCTCATTATTTGTGCTTACTGCTTGCTCTCTGTCTATTCATTGTGTGCTCTCTGTGTCTGCTCATTTTCTTCTTCTCCTTTTTATTATTTTTTTAGGAGGCCCTGGGAACCCAACCTGGGACCTGCCATGTGGAAGGGAGGCACCCAATCACTTGAGCCACCTCCACTACTTGCTTTTTGTGTCTCTCATTGTGTCTGCTCATTGTGTCATCTTGTGTCAGCTTGCCACATCAGCCCATCATGTCAGCTCGCCATCTTGCTTGTCTTCTGTGGGAGGCACTGGGAACTGAACCCAGGACCTCCCGTGTGGTAGGTGAATACACAACTGCTTGATCCACATCCATTTCCCTCATATTTTTAATTGTTAAGTTTTCTACATGCCTGTTATGGGTTGAGGTGCGTCCTCCAAAAAGGTGATTTGAAGTCCTAATCCCCAGGACTTCTGAGTCCTAAGGCCTCAGAATGTGACCTTATTCAGAAAATAAGATAAGGCCAAACCGGATTAGAGTGAACTATAATCCAATATGATTGGATTCCTTTTTAAGAAGGAATAGTTTTAAGATATGATGGGTGTCCTTTTTTGAAGAAGGAAATTTAGACATAAAGAGACACAAGAGAGAAGATGGTCATGTAACAATGGAAACAGATTGAAGTACTGTAGCTGCAAGCTAAGGAACACCAGCTAACCACCAGAAACTAGGAAGAGGCAAGGAAGGCTCTTCCTCTACAGGTTTCAGAGGGAGCAAAGCTCTGCTGACACCTTGAGCTTGGACTTCCAGCCTCCTGAACTGGAAGACAATAAACTTCTGTTGTTTTAAGCCACAGAGTTTGTGGTACTTTGTTATAGAAGCCCTGGGAACTAAGACAATATTCTTTGCTAATTTTCCCTAAAAGCTCCGAAAGATCTGTAAATGCCTTGCCATATTTTTGTCCATACAGTCAAACCTAAAAGATAGTCTGTCAACTCTCTTTTTTCCTGACAGTCTCCTTGGAGTGCTTCATCCTCTGGATGTCTGGTTTCTAGGCTTGCTCCACAGCTATCTTCTAGGGCTTCTTACCATCTGTGATGATTTGAAGCTGTATGGACCCCAGAAAAGTATGTTCTTTAAAGTTAATCCATCTCAGAGATGTAGACCCATTGCACATAGGATCTTTTGGTGAATAAGATCTTAAGCTGTGATGTGCCACATTCAGGGTGAGTCTTAACCTTCTTACTGGACTCCTTTATAAAAGAGAATGAAATTCAGACAAAGAAAGAGAAAGACACAGAAGCAAAGAGCTGGAAGTAATGAAACCCAGAAGCGAAGGGATAGACCAGCAGACACTGCTTGGTTCCTTGCCATGTAACAGAGGAGTTCAGGATCACCAGCAGCTGGTCTTCATGAAGAAGATATCATTTTGATGATGCCTAGATTTGGAAATTTTCACAGCCTCAGAACTGTAAGCCTCTAAGCTAATAAATCCCCATTGTAAAGCCAACCATTTCTGGTATATTGCTTTTGGTAGCCTAGAAGACTAGACCATCTATATCCATTCTTCTATGTTGGATCTCCTATTACCTTGATCTTAGGTATTTGTCTTTTTGTTTTATACCCTCATTTAGGTCAACCATATCATCTAATAGCTTCCAGAGAAAGTGTCCACTGGATGTAAACTTTATGATACCTTATCTGTCTGAAAATATCTATTCTTCCCTCATATTTAATTGACAGTTTAGCTGCATGTAGAATTCTAAATTGGAAATAATTTTACCTTAGAATCTTAAGGGCATTACTTTACTATCTTCTAATTTACAAGTGTTTCTGTTGATAAGTCCAGTTTTGTTCTTTTTCTTGATTCTATGGATATTACTTGTTTTTCTCCCCTATGTAAATTACCTGTTTTCTACCACCCAATGGCTAAACCGGCATCATCATCTCATTTTCTGTGGTTTTAGTAAATGATCTTAGAGCCTGAATGATAGCTCCATCTTATCTTTTTTTCTTCCTTTTGGCCTCCCTTTTTTTGTTCAGCTCTTTGGGCAATTTCATTAAGTTTATCTTCTTATCCTTTCTATTGAATTTTTCATGTCAACTCTCTCTTACTTACTGATTGCTTATATATATGTGTGTGTGTGTATATAGATATATATATATAATGTCTGCTTTTGTTTAATACGTATCACCTCTTTGCTAAGTAAATTAATTATAGCTTTTTTTTTTTTTAAGATTTATTTATTTATTTATTTAATTCCACCCCCCCTCCCCTGGTTGTCTGTTCTTGGTGTCTATTTGCTGCGTCTTGTTTCTTTGTCCGCTTCTGTTGTCGTCAGCGGCACGGGAAGTGTGGGCGGTGCCATTCCTGGGCAGGCTGCACTTTCTTTTCATGCTGGGCGGCTTTCCTCAAGGGCGCACTCCTTGCGCGTGGGGCTACCCCACGCGGGGGGACACCCTTGCGTGGCACGGCACTCCTTGTGCCATCAGCACTGCGCATGGCCAGCTCCACACGGGTCAAGGAGGCCTGGGGTTTGAACCGCGGACCTCCCATATGGTAGACGGACGCCCTAACCACTGGGCCAAAGTCCGTTTCCCAATTATAGCTTTTTAATGTTTTTATTTTTTCTTCTCTTTTTTAAAAAAACTTTTTAACAAACACTCCTCCTTCCTTTATGTTTTTTTTTTTCTTCAGCTTCTTAAATCATTTTCTCTGAGTTCCTTTCATCCCCCACCTTTTTTTTTTCTTTTTCCTGTAGTGTATTTGTGTGTATGTTGTTCTTGGAGACTTTACAATAATGAAGATGTCTGATCTTTGGTTGCCTATTTATGTTTAAGAATCAGGCAGTAAGCAGAGCAAATTGAAAACTCTGTGTGTGTGTGTGAGGGGGTGCTTGTTGATTCATGGGCCTCATTCCAAGGTGAGTGGAACAAACAGGTTTTTTTACTGGGTACCCCAAATGTCAGAGTCTGTAGATTGCACTGTAGGGACTTTTCTGTCTTTCCAGAATTCTCCAATCTGCTCTGGAGGGGATATTTGCATGGCTGCCATTGTTGATGTGAAGACAGCAAGACAAAAGGGATAGGACTGTGGACCCAACATTTATCATGCTTATTTTTACCTTGTCTTTGTGTTTTCACCCTAATGCCCACCCCAACCTTCAGCTGTGCCTCATCTCCCAGAGTTAGTCATTCTCAGATTCAGTTTCTCCAGAGGATATCCCAAGGGCGATTTGCCAGGCTAGAAAGTTTTTGGCTTCTAAAAAATTTCCCTGCTTTCAGTTTTGTACCTTTCTTCCTCCCTCTGAGGTACCTGGTTCCTTCAGGGCCTGAACTTTTCTGGGGATCAGTAAAGCGAACTGTTACTCTTTTTAAAAATTTATTTATTTATTTAAGATTTATTTTATTTATTTCTCCCCCCTGCCCCGTTCCCCCCATTGTCTGCTCTCTCTGTCCATTTACTGTGTGTTCTTCTGTGTCTACTTGTATTCTCATTAGATGGCTCTGGGAACTGATCTGGGACCTTCTGGAGTAGAAGAGAGGCAATTACTCTCTTGCGCCACCTCAGCCCCCCTGTTCTGCTATGTCTTCTTATTTTCTCTCCTCTGTGTCTCTTGTTGCATCATCTTGCTGCGCCAGCTCTCTGTGTTGCCCGGCACTCCTGCGCGAGGTGGCTTTCCCGTGTGGGGCAACATTCCCATGCAGGGCGGCGCTCCTGCATGGGGCCGCATTCTTGAGTGGGCTGGCACTCCGCCTGGGCCAGCTCACCATGTGGGCCAGCTTGTCCTCACCAGGAGGCCCTGGGCATTGAATCCTGGATCTCCTGTATGGTAGATGGGAGCCCAATTGGTTGAGCTACATCTGTTTCCCTACTCTTTTTATTTATTTTCTCCCCTTCAAGCACGTAAGTCCCTACTTCCTCCACTCTGCTAAATTGTTTTCCACTCCATCTCCAAACAGTTGTTGACCTCTCTAATATGCTGTTGTTTGCTCTCCTGTCCTCTTCGTCATTTTTATTCCTTTGCTTTCGTGTAGGTGGGATTTGGAGATAAATATGTGTGCATGCATGTGTGTGTATGGGTGTGTTCATTCTGCCACATTTGACAAAAAGTCTCATTCATTACATTTTGATTGTTCTTAATTGAGCTCTCAAAAAGTAACCCTAATTTAGTCTTGAAGGGTACCTTGCTATTTTCTTTATGAATTTTCTTGTGTGAATATGGCTAATACATTGGACAAATATACCAAACTAAATCAGTTATTATAAACATGTTGCAGGAGGCAGATGTGGCTCAAGTGATTGGGCTCCTGTCTACCATATGGGAGGTCCAGGGTTCGATTCCCAGGGCCTCCTGGTGAAGGCAAGTTGGCCCGTGTGGCAAGCTGGCCCACGCAGAGAGTTGGCCCATCGGGAATACTGGTCCACGTGGCGAGCTGGCCTGAGTGGAGTGCTGGCCTGCACAGGAGTGCTGGCTCATGTGGTAAGCTGGCCCAAGCGGAGAGCTGGCACAGCAAGATGAGACAATAAAAAGAGACAGAGAGGAGAGACAATAAGAGACACAGCAGACCAGGGAGATGAGCTAGCGCAAGAGATTGAGCACTTCTCTCCCACTCCAGAAAGTCCCAGGATTGGTTCCTGGTACCATCTAAAGAAAACACAAGCGGACACAGAAGAACACATAGCGAATGGACACAGAGAGCAGACAATGGCAGTGGTGGGGCGGAGAGAAATAAGTAAATAATCTTAAAAAAAAATAAATGTGTTGTGATTTCTCCCATATTTTTAAAAAAAGATTTATTTATTTATTTAATTCCCCCCCCTCCCCCGGTTGTCTGTTCTCTGTGTCTATTTGCTGCATCTTGTTTCTTTGTCCGCTTCTGTTGTTGTCAGGAAGTGTGGGCGGCGCCATTCCTGGGCAGGCTGCACTTTCTTTCGCACTGGACAGCTCTCCTTACCGGGCGCACTCCTTGCGCGTGGGGCTCCCCTACGCGGGGGACACCCCTGCGTGGCAGGGCACTCCTTGTGTGCATCAGCACTGCACATGGGCCAGCTCCACACGGGTCAGGGTTTGAACCACGCACCTCCCATGTGGTAGACGGACACCCTAACTGCTGGGCCAAGTCCGTTTCCCGATTTCTTCCATCGTAAAAGCAAAATCCTCTCTTTACCCCACTTTCCCATCCAGCAACTGTTGCATTTACTAGCTCCTGTGCTATCCAGAAAAATGCCTCTTTCCCTCCCAAAACACATTCAGGGCTTAATCCAGATTAAATTAAGGATTTTGAGAGAAAGAGTATATCCTGGATTTTCCAGATGGGCCCCAAATCCCATCACAAGTACCCCTGTAAGAGAGAAGCAGCAGGAGATCAGCACACCTAGAAGAGGAGGAGGCAGAGATTGGAGCGATGGCCACAAGCCAAGGAACACTGGCAGCCACAAGAAGTTGGAAGAGGCAAAGAGTGAGTCCTCCCCTAGAGCTTCCATAGGGAGCACAGACCTGCCGACACCTTGACTTTGGACTTCTAGCCTCTAGAACTGTGAGAGAATGATTTCTTTGAAGCCACCCAGTTTGTGGTCATTTGGCAACCAGCCCTCGGAAACGCAGATATTCCTCTACAGCCGAACTCTTCCATAAAGTTGTGTAGCCTTGCTTTCTCTAAGTCACCTCTGTTCTTTTTTCTCCAACTGTTTTTGTTGAGCATTTTGCTGTTTCCAAAAAAGTTGAAAGATGAGAGTAACAAGCAGCTGAATATTGTCTACCTAGATCCAATGGTTGTTAATGAATAATACACTTGAGCACACATTTCCTAAGAATAATGACATTGTCCTACACATGCACAATATTGAAGTAAATTAAGAATTAAAAAAAATTAATAAACTAAGAATTAAAATAATTCCCTAAAATCTAATATTAAAATGCCCTTTGTTATCCCCAAAATATCTTTCATGCCCAGAGATTGCATGTGGAATGTGATTATTAACTCTTTTTAGTTTCTTTTAATCTACAAAATGCCCCCCCCCCTTTTTTTTAAACAATTTTGGCTTTTTGAAGAAATCAGGCCAGTTATCTTATGGATGGTCCATGTTCTGGATTTGTCTGATTGTGTTCTGATGGCGTCGTTTAATCCATTCCTCCATCTGCCCTAGTTCCTGTATTTTGGAAGTTGGGGTTGGAAGCCCTGGTTTCTTTTTCTGAGTAGTACCCATCACCCTTGGACATACTCTGAATTTCCCCCTTTTTAAAAAACTTTATTTTGTATGTTTAATAATTAAAAATATAAACAATAAAAGAAAACACAGTTGAATAAATACTTACATTTCTCAAATGTACTGGATACATATAAATTTTTTAAAAATCTTACAATATATTTGATTCATAGTGGTGCAATCATATAGTATTTGTCCTTTTGTGTCTGTCTTGCTTCCCTCAACATAATGTCCTCCAGGTTCATCCACGCTGTCATATTGCTTTATGACTTCATTTCTTTTAACCACTGCATAATATTCCGTTGTGTTAATATACTACAGTTTGTTTATCCATTCATTGATTGATAGACACCTGGGCTGTTTACAACTTTTGAAAATTGTGAATAATACCACTACAAACATAGGTGTGCAGATGTCTTTTCATGTCACTGCTCTCAGTTCTTCTGGATATATACCCTGAGGTGGTATTGCAGGGTCATGTGGCAAGTCTATATTCAACTTCCTTAGGAACTGCCAAACAGTCCTCCACAGGGGCTGTACCATTCTGCTTTCCCACCACAGTGCATAAGGGTTCATATCTGTCCACATCCTCTCCAACACTTGTAGTTCTCTGTCTTTTTAATAGTGGCCATTCTGATAGGTATGAAATGATATCTCATTATAGTTTTGATTTGCATTTTTCTAATCATTAGTGATGTTGAGCATTTCTTCATGTGTTTTTTGCCATTTGTATTTCTTCTTTGGACAAATGTCTATTCAAATGTTTTGTTCATTTTTTAATTGGGTCATTTGTCTTTTTGTTGAGTGGTAACATCTCTTTATATATCTTGGGTATTAAACCCTTATTGGATATGTGATTTCCAAATATTTTCTCCCATTGAGTTGGCTGCCTTTTCACCCTTTGGCAAAGTCCTGTGAGATGTAAAAGTGCTTAATTTTGAGGAGGTCCCATTTTTCTATTTTTTTGTTGCACGTGCTTTGGGTGTAATGTCCAAGAAACCACCACCTACCATAAGTTCTTGAAGGTGTTTCCCTACATTTTCTTCTAGGAGTTTTATGATCCTGGCTTTTATATTTAGGTCTTTGATCCATTTTAAGTTGATTCTTGTATAGGGAATAAGATAGGGGTCCTCTTTCATTCTTTTGGTTATAGATATCCAGTTGTCCCAGCACCAGTTGGTGAAGAGACAATTTTGTCCCACTAACATTGACTTGGTAGGTTTGTCAAAAACCAGTTGACTGTATAGGTAAGGGTTTATTTCTGGATTCTCAATTCTACTCCACTGATTGATTTGTCTATTCTTATGCCATTTCCATGCTGTTTTGACCACTTTAACTTTGTAATATGTTTCAAGGTCAGGCAGTGAAATTCCTCCCATATCACTCTTCTTTTTTAGAATATTTTTGACTATACGGGTGCACTTTCCCTTCCAAATGAATTTGCTAATTGCCTTTCCTAATTCTGTAAAGTAAGCTGTTGGGATTTTGATTGACATTGCATTGAATCTATAAATCAGTTTAGATAAGAATGACATCTTCATGACATTTATTCTTCTAATCCATGAGCACAGAATGTCTTTCCATTTCACCAAATTTTTGAATCAAAAGCTGAGTCAGCCTTAGGCTGTTCCCCTTTCTCTCCAGTGTCCTGGGGAGGTGCATCCTCTACAATCAGTCCCCCGCTGGAAGAGAGGGAGAGTGTGAGGGTAGGATTTCTCCAGTCCTGTGTGGCTCCCAGGCAAACCACATTGTGCTCCCACCCTGCCTGGAAGGCCTGGTGGGACACAGCAGACCAGATTTGTGGGTCAGAAGCCGAGTCAGCCTGAAGCTGTGTCCTCCTCTCTCTGCTTTCCTGGGGTGGCGGATCCCTGGAGTGCCCTTTGTCCACAGCTGCAGGCCTGAGAATTCTAAAGTGTCTTTGGTGTGGGGAAGGGTGCTGGCAGCAGTAGCTGCCGGTTTCAACTACACTTCTGCTATCACGATGCCCCTCCTTTGTCCCTCTCTCCTCTGGGCGAGTTCCAGCATTCGCCTGGTGTCCTAAATCCTAGAAGACGTTTTTTCCAGGCTGTTTCAGCCTGTCCTCTAGCTATTTTTCTCTGAATTTCCCTTTGATGGTTGTTTATTTTCTTTTTCTCCTGCTAGGATGACAGCTCCGTGAGGACATCCGTGTATATCTGATCAGTTACCTGTCCAGGTATATTGTAGGATTCCATAACATTCAGTGACCACCTGTCTCAATACTATTTACCTTTATTAATCAATGGCTGTAATAATTTCCTGTTTCTTAGGCTATCTCTTTCATGTATTTTGAAGCCTCAAATGCCTAAAATTGTTAATTCCATGCTCACACCTGAGGCTTGTCTAGATTTAGACTTCTTTGTTGAAAATAATTTTCCCTCATTGTTTTCAAGGCTTTCTTCCCAGCCTTGCCAGTGAGAAGTCCAGGCCCATTTTTACACTTGGACTGTTGTACACAACGAAGTGTTCTTTGTATGTGACCAATTTTTCTCTTCCCATCTTCCCGAGACCTGCTTCTTTGCTGGTGGCTTGTTCTTTCTTCTGTTCTCTAGGAGCTATGATCCCACAGATAATAAACAAGAGATATTGGATGTGGGAAGAGTTATAAAGATAATGAAACAGACAGATGAAGCCTGGTCAGAGGATATTTTTGACAAATGATAACGATAGCTAACATTGGCTGAATTCTTGTATAATCAGAGTAATTTAATCAGCACCAGGCTAAACACTTCACATGCTCCACGTCACGTAATCTCCTGCAACAGTGCTTTGAGACAGGAACAATTAGCCATCAACTTTCCTAGGGTCATGCCCTGAGCCCAGGCAGCCTGTCCCCACAGCCACAAGGGACACCACTCTGCTGAACTGCCCCTGGCTCCCTGCTGGGCGGGCCCTGCCCCTGAGTGTCCTTCCCTGGGAAAGCAAGGAGGGCGGTGAATCCTGTCCGGGGGCCCAACGGAGTGTAAAACAGCCTTCCCATTTGCTCAGCCAAGGCTGGCGGAACGAGCACTTCAGGGGCAAGGTTTTAGGAGTATAAATGCCAAAAATAATGTTTGTTTTTTGTCTTTCTCAGATCTCTGCCTGCTCGAGATCATCCACTCACCACTGCTTCCCTCAGTCCTGCCCAGGCACGAGGCGGAGACTCAGGCAGTTTTCGGTTGTGTGAACGTCTCTCAAACTGTGCTGCACAATACGTAAATTACGAACCAAAAGTCAGACCCATTCTGTGGCTGCGTTCCATATTCTCCTGGGACATCAGATACGTTCTGCTAAGGTCACTTTAGATATCCTAAAGTGAAGATGAAGACACCATGACAAATGCCAGCTACCTTGTAAGTGCAGATATTTTCAATCCTGTAGATTGCTAGAACTTTATACATAGATACACGAAAATTAACCAAAATGTACATAATACGGGGAATTGAGGACTCCTGAGCGATTTTACGTATTTTTATTGCTCTATTTTTTTGGTTATATTCCCAAAGATCCCTGTTTCTTGAAATAGGACGTGTTAAGAGAAAAGTGACAGTATTTCTTGACTTTTGTTAAAATGCCCTTTCAGTTGGTCCCATTAATTTACCCAGCACTCGTTGAGCACTTGCTCTCTGCCAGCTGGGAGTGCAGTGTGTATGACCAAGTTCTCGCCCTTGGCCTTGCTTCTCTTGCCTGAGAGTCGTGCTGGAAGAGAGCTGGCACCCAGCGTGGTGGCAGCCACAGGGGAGCCAGGGCCTGACTGGAGGCGACAGCATGATGGAAACGACCATTTGGGGGCGCAGTGTGAAAGGATCAGGTAGATGAACCCAGGGGACAGACGTCCTAAGACTCTGGGAAGGAGAATGGGGCCGAGGTACAGTGAGAGGAGACACACGGCCTGTTTGGGGAAAGGCAAGAACAGAGGTTCGGTGTGGCTGGAGCAGAGAGAACGTTCTAGAGACTGGTAGGGTGTAGGCTTGGGGAGAGCCTGCGGCCAGACTTGGGAAGGGCTTGAATGCAGGTTCTGAGGTGGCTGGGGGACAGCGGCATTGGAACCGGTTTAAACAGACACCCTGCAGAGTGGAACAGCCAGCAGCACCCAGCAGGGGCTCAGAAGAACAGGAGATGCAATTGAAGCCCATAGAGAGGACAAGGCTCTGAGCTGAGGCAGGGAGCGTGAGAATTCAAACAGGAGGGGTGAGCCCTGAGAGCTTTAGCTGAGGACTTGGTGATGGCAGTGAGGCCGCAGGGGGCGCGAGCCTCTGGCTGGATACCAGGGCCAGACCAGGGGTGCGAAGTGAGCACCCTAGGAAGCAGCGAGCGAGGGGCAGATTCGGGCCTGGAACCTACAGTGGTCCCATCTCGGCCCCCGCCGTGTGACCACCCCCTCCCCGCTGTGCCGAGTCACCCACCAAGCTCAAGAGCTCATGCCGGCTTCCCGGGGCCACATCAGGCCACAGACAGTTATTTTGGCGCATAGAATATTTTAGAACATTTTAAGGACTAATCGCTAGCATTTAAAAATCCAGAGATTTCACATCAGAGCCTGGGTGTCTGGGTTTTGAAAACTCCGAGGATGTGGCCACCTTGGCCCCATACTGTGCAAGCTGAGCTGCGCACCCGCGTCCCTTCACCCGGGGCCTGTGCCCCTTTCCCCAACCGGCGGGGCCCTTGCCCTCCTCCCAGGTGCCTGAGTGTGCACTTGTCTGCTCAGCTGCGGACTGACGCCAGCCTGTGCTCTTGGGCGTTTAATCTCATGGCAAGCCCAGGCCTCCATGGACGGCTCAATACCCTTTGGGAACTTTCGGGGATCTGAGAGGAAACCAACAATGTCTTTTGCCGTGTGTTTTTTCCCAATGCCCTGTGGGAACTGAGACCATCAACATACCCAGCCAGGCTCGAGCTCCCCTGGAGAAGAGGGCTGTGTACAGGCAGGGCAAGGCCGAGGCAAGGGCGCGGCAGTTTCTGCCACCAGGATGAATGAAGACAAAATAGAAAACATACCACCAAGAATGGCGGGAAGCATTGCCACCTATACAGATCATGCTGTGATTTTTTCCTGTTAATTAGTTTCATAATTAATAATTTGCTTGAATCTGGAGCTGTGTACTTTGGTCCTATTATCAGGAAGGCTTTGGGGAAAATGTGTGTGTATTTGGGGACGGGGTGGTAGACTATAGTTGCTTGGAGTTCTGTACAGAAATTGTTTCATAACATTTTTTTTTTTTTTCATAACATTTTTAAAAAAAGTTTTATGATGTGTTTTCTGTACCATTAAGTTAAAATGTGAGACACAGAAGGCTATGTGTTTGTCCATATTAAATATTTTGTTACATTTAAGATGTAATATAATCCCCCAAGGCAGTGGTTGGGTTGAACAAACGATGGCATATCAGGTTTATATGAGTTTGTTTGGAATTTTAAAAAATTATTTATTTATTTATTTTTAATTGTGGTAAAATACCTGTAGCATAAAAATCATTTTAACCATTTTAAGGGACAATTCTTTGACATTAAGTACATTTGACAATACTGTGTAACTGTCACCACTGTCTATTTCCAGACTATTTTCATCATCCCAAAGCAAAACTCATATTCATGTAGCAATAACTCCCCGTTCTCCCCTCTACCACCCCTGATATCCACTATTCTGCTTTCTGGCTCTATGAATTTGCTTATTCTGAGTATTTCATATCAGAGAAATATTTGCCCTTTGGTGTTTGGCTTGTTTCATTCAACATGATGTCTTCAAGGTTCATGCATGTTATAGCATGTACCAGCACTTCACTTTTCACAGCTGAATTATATTCCATTGTATAGAATTTGTTTATCTCTTCATCTATTGATGGAATCTTGGGTTGCTTCTACTTTTTGGCTATTGTGAATAATGTTGCAGTGGACATAAATGTATAAATACCTGTCTGAGTCTCTGCTCTCATTTCTTTTGGGTATACATCTAGGAGTGGAATTATTGGGTCATTTGGTAATTCTATGTTTAACTTTCTGAAGAACCAGCAAATTGTTTTCCACAGTGGCTATACCATTTCACATTCCCACTAATGACGTATGAGGGGAAGCAGATATGGCTCAACTGATAGAGCGTCCGCCTACCATATAGGAGGTCCAAGGTTTCGATACCCAGGGCCTCCTGGCTTGTGTGGTGAGCTGGCCCATGTGCAGTGCTGCAGCATGCAAGGAGTGCCGGCCCACACAGGGATGGCCCTGTGTAAGGGTGCCCCCCATGCAAAGAGTGGCCCCTGCGCAAGGAGAGCCACCCCATGCGAAACCACAGCCCACCCAGGAGTGGTGCCACATACACGGAGAGCTGACGCAGCAAGATGACGCAACAAAAAAAGAGACACAGATCCCCAGTGCTGCCTGATGAAAATACAAGCTGACACAGAAGAACACACAGCAAATGTGGACACAGAGCAGACAACAGGGGGTGGGGGGAGAGAAAGAAAGAAAGAAATCTTTTAAAATAAATAAATCTTAAAAAAAAAAAAAGTATGAGGACTCCTGTCAAATCTGCTCCAACACTTATTTTCAGTTTTTTAAATAGTAGCTGTTGGGAAACGGACTTTGGCCCAGTGGTTAGGGCGTCCGTCTACCACATGGGAGGTCCGCGGTTCAAACCCCGGGCCTCCTTGACCCGTGTGGAGCTGGCCATGCGCAGTGCTGATGCGCGCAAGGAGTGCCGTGCCACGCAAGGGTGTCCCCCGCGTGGGGGAGCCCCACGTGCAAGGAGTGCGCCGGTGAGGAGAGCCGCCCAGCGTGAAAAGAAAGTGCAGCCTGCCCAGGAATGGCGCCGCCCACACTTCCCGTGCCGCTGACGACAACAGAAGCGGATCAAAGAAACAAGACGCAGCAAACAGACACCAAGAACAGACAACCAGGGGAGGGGGGGAAATTAAATAAAATAAATAAATCTTTAAAAAATAAAAATAAAAAAAATAAATAGTAGCTGTTTTGTAAAAATTTTAAGATTTATTTTTTTATTTATATCCTCCCCCCCTCACCTCCCCAACCCCCTGCATTGTGTGCTCTCTGTGTCCTTTCGCTGTGTGTTCTTCTGTGTCTGCTTGTCTTCTCTCTAGGTAGCACTGGGAATCAATCCTGGGACCTTCCAGAGTGGGAGAGAGGTGCTTAATCTCTTGAGCCACCTCAGCTCCCTGGTCTGCTGTGTCTCTTATTGTCTCTCCTTTGTGTCACTTTTGTGGTGTCACCTTGCTGCACCAGCTCTCTGCTTGGGCCAGCTCACCTTCACCAGGAGGCCCTAGGAATCAAACCCTGGGCCTCCCATATGTAGATGGGAGCCCAGTCACTTGAGCCACATCCACTTCCTCTCATTGTAGTTTTATTTATTTATTTTTTAAAGATTTAATTTTTATTTATTTCTCCCCCTCCCCCTGCTGTTGTCTCTCTGTGTCCATTTGCTGTGTGCCCTTCTTCTTTTTTTTTTTTTTTTAAAGATTTATTTTTATTTATTTAATTCCCCTCCCCTCCCCCGGTTGTCTGTTTTCTGTGTCTTTTTGCTGCGTCTTGTTTCTTTGTCCGCTTCTGTTGTCATAAGCGGCACGGGAAGTGTGGGCGGCGCCATTCCTCAGCAGGCTGCTCCCTCCTTCGCGCTGGGCGGCTCTCCTTATGGGTGCACTCCTTGCGCGTGGGGCTCCCCTATGCGGGGGACACCCCTGTGTGGCACAGCACTCCTTGCGCGCATCAGCACTGCGCATGGGCCAGCTCCACACGGGTCAAGGAGGCCCGGAGTTTGAACCGCGGGCCTCCCATGTGGTAGACGGACGCCCTAACCACTGGGCCAAAGTCCGTTTCCCTGCTGTGTGCCCTTCTGTGACCACTTCTATCCTTATCAGCGGCACTGGGAATCTGTGTTTCTTTTTGTTGCATCGTCTTGTTGTGTCAGCTGTCCATGCGTGTGGTACCATTCTTGGGCAGGCTGCACTTTCTTTCCCACTGGGCGGCTCTCCTTATGGGGCGCACTCCTTGCACGTGGGGCTCCCCTATGCGGGGGACACCCCTGCGTGGCACGGCACTCCTTGCGCGCATCAGCATTGCATATGGGCCAGTTCCACATGGGTCAAGGAGGCCTGGGGTTTGAACCTCGGACCTCACATGTGGTAGGCGGACACCCTATCCATTGGGCCAAGTCCGCTTCCCTCATTGTAGTTTTAATTTGCATTTTTTAATGGTTAATGATGTTGAGCATCTTTTTATATAGTTATTGGCCATTTGACTATCTTCTTTGGAGAAATGTCTATTCAAATCTTTGGCACATTTAATAATTGGTTTGTTTATCTTTCTGTTGAATTGCAAGAATTCTTTATAGATTCTAGATATTAAATCCTTATCAGATGTGTGGTTTCCAAGTATTTTCTCCCATTTTGTCACTAGTCTTTTCAATTTCTTTTATTTATTTTTAAAATTTCAGTCAGTTTTACTGATACGTATTAATAAAGCATACAATCTATCCAACGTGTATAATCAATGTATTTGGTATAATCACATAGTTGTGCATTCATCAATTCAGTCACAATTAGAGTATTTTCATTATTCCAATATTAATAGTAATAATAGGCGGTGGACTTGGCCCAGTGGATAGGGTGTCCGTCTACCACATGGGAGGTCCGTGGTTCAAACCCTGGGCCTCCTTGACCCGTGTGGAGCTGGCCTATGTGCAGTGCTGATGCGCGCAAGGAGTGCCGTGCCACGCAGGGGTGTCCCCCGCGTAGGGGAGCCCCACACGCAAGGAGTGGGCCTGTAAGGAGAGCCACCCAGCACGAAAGAAAGTGCAGCCTGCCCAGGAATGGCGCTGCACACACAGAGAGCTGACACAAGATGAAGCAACAAAAAGAAATACAGATTCCCATGCCTCTGACAACAACAGAAACGGACAAAGAAGACGCAGCAAATAGACACAGAGAACAGACAACCGGGGAGGGGAGGGGAGGGGAGAGAAATAAATAAAATAAATAAATCTTAAAAAAAAAGTAATAATAAAAAAATGAGGCAAATAACTGTGCCCCTTAATATTCACCTTTCAGTTTCTCTAAGCTTCCCCTGCAATACATAGCTGCTATTTCATTTCCATTTCTCTCATTTATTTTGTACATACATATATTTCTTTTCTTAAGCATTTTTTTCAATTTTATTGATATATATTAATAACATAAATCCATTTAGAGAGTATAATCAATGGTACTCGGTATAATCACATGTTTGTGCGTTCATCACCCCAATCACTCCCAGAGCACTTTCATTATTCTAATAATCATAATAATCAAAAACCAAATAAACAAACAGAACTCATCACTCTTAATCTCTCTATGCCTTGCCTGGCATATATAGATGCTATTGTTTTTCCTTCACTTTCTTAATTACATCCTTTGATGCACAAAAATTTTTAATTTTGATGATGTTCATTTTATCTATTTTCTTTTGTTGCTTGTGCTTTGGTGTAAAATCTAAAAATCCATTACAATTACTCCATTACTGCCTTTAAAAATTTAGTTGCCTTTTTATAGTGTACCGTTTTGATTCCCTTCTTTCCTATTCTCTATACTTTTTAGTCATTTTATTAGTGGCTACTTTTGTAATTGAAGTTAACATCTGTATTAGTCAGCCAAAGGGGTGCTGATGCAAAGTACCAGAAATCTGTTGACTTTTATAAAGGGTATTTATTTGGGGTAGAAGCTTAAAGTTGCAAGGCCTAAATGTTAAGTTACTTCCCTCACCAAAGTCTGTTGCCATGCCTTGGAGCAGGATGACTGCTGGTCTCTGTGAGGGTTCAGCCTTCCTCTTCCTCCTAAGGCTCCATGGTCCCAGTTCCTTCCTTTCTCAGCTGTAGGTTAGCAGAAGGCTGGGATAAGTCTCATCTCTCTCCCTGGGCTTGTTTCTCTTTAGGCTCAACTGCTCTGCTTGTTCCACAAGGCCAGCTGTAAACTATCAGGCAAAGGGCTCTCTTCCCGGGGCCTCTGCCTTATCTCATGGAGCCGTTTCTCTTTCCTCACAGATCTGCTTCTCTGTGTGTTTACTTCCCGGAGCTCCAGCATCATCTTGTTGCATCCTTTCGTGGCATGGGCCAGCTCTGCACAGCATGGGCTAGCTCTGCCTTCCCCAGGAGGCCCTGGGAACCGAACCTGGGACCCTCCATATGGTAGATGGGAACCCAATTGCTTGAGCTACATCTGCTTCCCTCTCCTTCATTTTTGAAAGATGCTTTTGTCAGATATAGAATTCTTGGTTGACAGTTTCATTTTTCATTAAGTACTTTAAATATGCCATCCCATTGTCTTCTGGCCCTTGATTTCTGATAGGAAATTTGCTGCTAATCTTATTGGGGAGCCCCTCTATGTGACAAGTCACTTCTCACTGCTTTCAAAATCCTGTCTTTGGATTTTGGCAGTTTTGCTCTAATATGTCTTTCAATGAGTTTGGTGTGCTTCCTGGATGTGTATATCCATGTCTTTCATCAGATTTGGGAAGTTTAGCCATTATTTCTTCAAATCCTTCTTTTGGCCCCTTTTCTCTCTCGGCCTTTTGGGACTCCAGTGATGCGTATGTTGGTATGCTTGATGGTGTCCCACAGGTCCCTCAGGTTTGGTTTATTATGTTTTCTTTCTGCTTCTCACACTGGATACGTCCAATTGTCTTTTCTTCAAGTTTGCTGAGCCTTTCTTCGGCCTATTCAAATCTGCTGTAGAATCTGTCTAGTTAGGGTTTTTTTTAAGATTTTATTTATTTATTTATTTCTCTCCCCTCCCCCCCACCCCGGTTGTCTGTTTTCTGTGTCTATTTGCTGTGTGTTCTTTGTCCGCTTCTGTTGTCAGCGGCACAGGAATCTGTGTTTCTTTTTGTTGCATCATCTTGTTGTGTCAGCTCTCCCTGTGTGCGGTGCCATTCCTGGGCAGACTGCACTTTGTTTCGTGCTGGGTGGCTCTCCCTACGGGGTGCACTTCTTGCGCGTGGAGCTCCCCTATGCGGGGACACCCCTGCGTGGCAGGGCACTCCTTGCGTGCATCAGCACTGCGCATGGGCCAGCTCCACACGGGTCAAGGAGGCCCGGGGTTTGAACTGCGGACCTCCCATGTGGTAGACGGATAACCTAACCACTGGGCCAAGTCCGCCGCCTGTCTAGTTAGTTTTTCATTTCAATTATTGTACTTTGCAGCTCCAAAATTTCTTTTTTGTTCCTTTCTATAATTTTCATCTCTTTATTTTGTTCAGACAACATTTTCCTAATTTCTTTCAGCCCTTTGTATATGGATTTCATTATCTCATTAAACATATTTAAGACAGTTGAGTTAAAGTCTTTGACTAGGGAAGTGGACGTGGCTCAACTGATAGAGCATCTGCCTACCATATGGAGGGCCCAGGGTTCAATCCCCAGGGCCTCTTGACCCATGTGGTGAGCTGGCCCACACACAGTGCTGTGGTGCACAAGGAGTGCCATGCCACTCAGGGGCGCCCCCATATAGGGGTACCCCATGCACAAGGAGTGCACCCCACAAGGAGACCTGCCCCACGTGAAAAAACCTGCCCAGGAGTGGTGCTGCACACACAGAGAGCTGACACAGCAAGATGACACACAAAAAAAGAGGCACAGGGAAACGGATTTTGGCCCAGTGGTTAGGGCGTCCGTCCACCACATGGGAGGTCCGCGGTTCAAATCCCGGGCCTCCTTGACCTGTGTGGAGCTGGCTCACGCGCAGTGCTGATGCGTGCAAGGAGTGTCGTGCCACACAGGGGTGTCCCCGCGTAGGGGAGCCCCACGCGCAAGGAGTGAGCCCATAAGGAGAGCCGCCCAGAGCGAAGGAAAGTGCAGCCTGCCCAGGAATGGCGCCGCCCACACTTCCCGTGCCGCTGACAACAGAAGCGGACAAAGAAACAAGACGCAGCAAAAAGACACAGAAAACAGACAGCCGGGAGAGGGGAGGGGAATTAAATAAATAAAAATAAATCTTTAAAAAAAAAAAAAAAGAGGCACAGTTTCCCAGTGCTGCCTGATAATGCAAGCAGACGCAGAAGAACACACAGCAAGTGAACACATAAAGCAAACAACAGGGGTAAGGGGAGAGAAATAAATAAAAATAAAGTCTTTGACTAATAGTTCCAATGTATGAGCTTCTTCAGGAATGGTTTCTGGCAAAGGCTTTTTTCTTGTGTATTATCCATACTTTTCTCTTTCTTTGCGTGTTTGTAATTTTTTGTTGAGAACAGGGCATTCTAAGTATTATGTTGCCGTAACTCTGGAAAACTGGTTCTTCCATTCCTCTGGGATTGCTAGGTTGTCTTGTTTTGTTGTTGAGGGCTGGAGCTGCCAATTCATGACTCTTCCAAACAATTTTTTTCTCCTAGTTGGGGAACGGAAAGAGAAAAGAATACTAAAAATGATAAAAGGGGTTGCTTCTTTGAGACTCTCTGCTACCTTTTCCTAAATAGGTTGGAACAGTGGCCACCCTCAGGGCCGGCCCCCAGAAATCTGAAGTGGCTGATCAAAAGAGTGCTCAGTGAGCAGCCCGCACCCTGGATTTTGGAGGACTAGGTCCTCGTAGGCTCCCCTGGCACCGGCACACTGCACCAGGAGCCAGACTGCAGTCCCCACTGCCGCCTGCCACGCTGTTGTGGGTGGGGCAGGTAGCAGCATCATGAAGGGTGAAATTCACCCATATTTACCACAGTTTACCAGACTCTTCATCCAGCTCTTCCCTGGATGCTGCACAGTGTCCCAATAGGCTCCAGAATCCCAAAAGCCTGGATGCAGACAGTTCTTGTCTGTTCAATAGTTGTTTGGTGGAGGGACTGCTTCCTGGAGCTTCCTTCGCTGCCACCTTCCCACTCTTTGCAGTTTTTAAACTCCTCTTGGATGCACAAGTTCAAACAGGTGTGAGAAGTGGCGCCGACTCCAGTTCCATCGTTTGACTCCAAGTCTGGTGTTTTTTGTGCTGGGCCAGACGCTTTCCTGTCCTGCCTGGCCACCCGACGGTGCTCCTGGCTGGAAGTGGCTGCCGCTGCTGGTCACGACTCTGTCAGAGGTCACTGGGCATTGTTTTGGGGTGGCCACTGGGTCTCAGAGGTTTCACCGCCATCTCCCTAGGGCTGTCAATCCTGTCAGCGACACCAACCTACCACCCTCCAGGCGTTCCTCAGGTTTGCCTTGACCATCAGCTTGCTCTTGGGAGCAATTCCAACCTGGATGACGTGGGGCCTATGAGCCCCACCCCTGTTCCTTGGACTCTGACCTTCCCCAGCAGCTGGGCCTTCCACTTCTCCTTGGGCGGCCTGCCCCGTGTGACGCCTGAGGGGAGCCTGGGCATGCATTGTCTCCAGTTCTGTTCTTGTCAGGCTCACTCCAGCTTGTTTTGCATCAGTGCCAAGTAGACAGGGACCCATGAGGTGCTGAGCTCCATGCTGAGAGCTGGGCAGGGAGGGCGTGCAGGCAAGGGGCCCGTGGTTACGGGCCCTCAGGTCAGCATTTTTCTCAGTCACATTATCATTTGATTGTCATGGTTCCCCAAATTATTGGACCAAATTCATGGTAAATCTCTACTATTTATTTATTCGTTTAACAAACATTATTAATCTCCTATTATTTGCCAGGCACTGTTCCAGGCATCGGAATTATAACAGAGAACACAACCTGTAGCTATCCCTGATCTCTTAGAACTTATGTCTGAGGGGAAGGAGACAGAAAAATGGTACCAATATGTAATGTGTACTAAGAATTTTGAAGACATATAAAGCAGGGTAGGGGAGGGACAACGATGGTGGGGAGGTGGGCACTCAGGGAGGGCCTTTCTCATGAGGTGACCCTTGGGGCAGAGCCAGAAGGAGGGGGCAGGAGCCAGGGGGCCTTCGCGAGGAGGTCCGTTCCAGGCAGGGGGAGCAGCGAGGCAGAGCCGGGCAGTGGGGGTTATGCACGGCTTGTTTGGGGAACAGGAAGTTTTTAACTGAATGTCTGCAATATCCTCAGTTTCCCTGTCTGCAAGTCCACTGGCTGGTGGGCAGGAATAAATGAAATTAAATGTGAAAATATTTGTGTGAGCTCTGACGCACTCTATGAAGTTAGTCTCTTGATGCTGACTTCATCAAGTGTTTGTAGAGTATTCTAAGGCATCATGGATCATAATTATTATAATTCTGCCCATTCATTTTTTTAAAAAAATATTTATTTTTTGTTTATTCCTCTCTCCTTACCCCCTGTTGTCTGCTGTGTCCTTTCACTGTGTTTTTCTGTGTCTGCTTGGGAAACTGTGTCTCTTTTTTGTTGTGTCATCTTGCTGTGTCATCTCTCCGTGTGTGCGGTGCCACTTCTGGGCAAGCTGCGCTTTTTTCACGCGGGGCAGCTCTCCTTGAGGGGTGCACTCCTTGCGCATGGGGCTCCCCTACGTGGGGACGTCTCTGCGTGGCACGACACTCCTTGCATGCAGCAGCAGCACTGCATGTGGGCCAGTTCACCACACAGGTCAGAAGGCCCTGGGGTTCCAACCTTGGACCCTCCATATGGTAGGCAGACACTCTATCAGTTGAGCCACGTCCGCTTGCCCCATTCATTTTTTAATAGTTCAACAAGTTTTTTTTAAACAGCTTCGTTGAGGTACAATCGACATACAATGAGCTACGTACATTTAAAATATATAGTTTGAGGGGAGCAGGGTATACGCTCAGTGGTCTGAGCGCCTGCTACCCATGTCCTAGGTCACAGGTTCGCTCTCCAATGCCGCCTAAAAATAAATAAATAAGTAAAGCAGGCTGCTTCTCATACCTGAAAACACAATTTGTTAAAAATAAATGAAGTATACAGTTTGATACACCCAGGAAACCATCACCACAATTAAGATAGTGAACATCACCCCAAGAAGTGTCCTCATGCCCCTCCTTAATCCTTTCCTCCCATCCCAATCTGACTCCCCTCCCCATACCCCATCTCAGGTGATTGCTGATTTATTTCCTGTCACTATAGAGTGACTTTTGCATTTTTTCTAGAATTTTGTATAAATGGACTCATACTCTTTTTTTGTTCTGGCTTCTTTCATTCAGAATAACTATTCTGAGATTTATTCATGTTGTAGCAGGTATCAAGAGCTCATTCCTTTTTTTTATGGAGTTGTATTCCCTTGTATAGATATATTACAATTTATCCATTCACCTGTTGATGAACTTTGGATTAATTTCACTTTTGGCTATTACAAATAAAGCTGCTATGAACATCCCTGTACAGATCTCTATAGGGCCTCATGCTTTCATTTACCTTGGGTAAATACCTCCGAGTAGCTTGGCTGGGTGTGGTAGACGTATGTTAGACGTTTTATGAAAGGGCCTGTTTTCCAAAGGGGTTGTCCACTTACATTCCCACCACAGGTATGCGAGTTCCAGTTGTTCCACAGCCTCACCAGCCCATAATCTGGCCATTCTTTTTAATTTTAGCTCTTCTAATAGGTTGTGTGGTAGAATCTCTTAGTGCTTTTACTTTGCATTTCTCTGATAATGCTGAGCATCTTCTCGTGTATTTATATACCATCTTTATCTTCCCTGGTGAAGCCTCTGTTCAAATCTTTTGCCATTTAAAAAAACCGTTTTTCAGGTATTGCGTTTTGAGAGTTCTTTGTATATTTTGGATGCATATGCTTTAAAAGATACATGGTTTGGAAATATTTTCTCCCATTCTGTGGTTTGTCTTTTTTTTTTTTTTTTTAATTAGTGGGGGCCAGGAATTGGACCTGGGACCCATCATGTGGGAGGGGGGAGCTCAACTGCTTGAGTCATATCCACTCCCATGGCTTGTCTTTTCTTTCTCTTCAACAGTACCTTTTGAAGAGCAAAAGTTAATTCTAATGAAGTCAAATTTATCAATTTTTCTTTTTATGGGATATTCTTTTGGTGTTTTATCTGTCTAATAAATCTTTGCCTCAACCTAGGTCACACAATAATTTCTTGCATATTTTCTTCTAGAAGGTCTGTAGTTTCATGTTTAGGTCTATGATCTATTTGAGTTGATTTTTTTTTTTTTAAAGATTTATTTTATTTATTTAATTCCCCCCCTTCCCCGGTCCTTCCCCCGGTTGTCTGTTCTCTGTGTCTATTTGCTGCATCTTGTTTCTTTGTCCGCTTCTGTTGTCATCAGCGGCACGGGAAGTGTGGGCGGCGCCATTCCTGGGCAGGCTGCACTTTCTTTCGCGCTGGGCGGCTCTCCTTATGGGGCTCACTCCTTGCGCATGGGGCTCCCCTACGCGGGGGACACCCCTGCGTGGCGCGGCACTCCTTGTGCACATCAGCACTGCACGTGGGCCAGCTCCACATGGATCAAGGAGGCCCGGAGTTTGAACCGCGGACCTCCCATGTGGTAGACGGACGCCCTAACCACTGGGCCAAGTCCGTTTCCCTTGAGTTGATTTTTATATATGGTGGGAGGAATGGATCAAAATTCATTTTTTGGAATCCAATTTTTCCAGCACCATTTGTTGAAAAGATACCCTTTTCTCCACTAAACTGCTCTTGCACCTTTGTTGAAAATCAGTTGCCCATGTATATATATGTGGGTGCCTATAGCAGTTTGATATTGTTTATGAATTCCAAAAATAGATATTGGATTGTTTGTAAACTTGTCTGTTCCTCTGGGCATATTAGATTATATTGGATTCAGAGGTTTCACTTATACTTGATTAAATAATGATTATTGAGTGGGCCACTGTCAATAGGAGGTTAAGTCCTCGCCCCCTTGCTGAGTGGGGACTCATAGAGAAAATGACGTGGCAGAAGAGAAAGTTGGAGTTTTGAGCTGGAGCCCCAGGAAGTAAACACAGAGAAGCCAATACGTGAGGATAGAGAGAAGGCTCTGTGAGACAAGGCAGAGGCTCCAGAAAGAGAGCCCTTTGCCTGACAGTTTACAGCTGGCCTTGTGGGAGTGAGCAGAGCAGCTGAGCCCTGAGAGAAACCAGCCCCAGGAGAGAGAAGAGACTTGTCCCAGCCTGCAGCTGAGATTGGAAGAAGCTGGAACCACAGAGCCTTGAGGAAGAGGAAGCCTGAGCCCTCGCAGGCGTCGGCAGCCATCTTGCTCCAACATGAGGCAACAGACTTTGGTGAGGGAAGTAACTTACGATTTATGGCCTGGTAACTGTAAGCTTCTACCCCAAATAAATATCTTTTATAAAAGCCAACAGAGGGAAACGGACTTTGGCCCAGTGGTTAGGGCGTCCGTCTACCACATGGGAGGTCCGCGGTTCAAGCCCTGGGCCTCCTTGACCCGTGTGGAGCTGGCCCATGCGCAGTGCTGATGCGCGCAAGGAGTGCCGTGCCACACAGGGGTGTCCCCCGCGTAGGGGAGCCCCACGCGCAAGGAGTGCACCCATAAGGAGAGCCGCCCAGTGCGAAGGAGGGAGCAGCCTGCCGAGGAATGGCGCCGCCCACACTTCCCGTGCCGCTGATGACAACAGAAGCGGACAAAGAAACAAGACGCAGCAAAAAGACACAGAGAACAGACAACTGGGGGAGGGGAGGGGAATTAAATAAATAAAAAAAATAAATCTTAAAAAAAAAAAAAGCCAACAGATTCCTGGTACTTTGCATCAGCACCCCTTTTCTGACTAATATAGCCCCCTTCCATTTTTAATAGTAAATCAAGTTACCACTCTTGAAAGAGGATTTCTCCGTGTCTGATGTTGCCTTTTCTTTCCTAGCTGATTCATCAAGTCCCATGCTGCTTCTGTGTATTCATTCCACAGACATTTATCTAGCATCTGCTGTGCAGCACCCACAGTGCTAGGTGGATACTGGGATACATAATGAAAAAGGAGACTTCCAACTCAGAAACTAGTGGAGACTTAGACTCTGAAAGCATAATTCCCAGGAAATTAATATATTACAATAAGAGGTTGTAAGAAAAAAAAATGCAGGATACTTTGCAAATTGTGTTAAAAACGTTTGTGATGTTTAGAAGAGATGGCGCTAACTTTTAAAGCTACATAGCCATGTTGTTATAATTGTGCCCTGACTCCAGACCCTGGGCAGAAGGGTGCAGAGTAGGGAAACAGAGGTGATACTTCATTCATTCGCTCCTGATAACAGCCCTCTGAACTGTGCAATGGCAGATATTACTGACACTCCCATTTTAAAGACGTGGAAACTGAGGCCGTTAAGGCTGTGCCTGGCCTGATGCCTCCTGGCGGGGCTCGCATCTCCTCTTCTGTCACCTCTGTCGCCGGCAGAGGGCAGTGGCACCCCGGCTGGTGCCTGCATGCTGGTGTGGTCCAGCATCCGCCCAGCCCACAGGGGTGTGCCCTGGCTTTCCAGTAGAGGGCACTGCTGAGCTGGCTCGGGCGTCACCTCACAGAGCCTCACTCACCCCAGGTACAGCTCAGCTCCCTCGGGCTTTTTCTTGCACGATGGCGTGTGCACCTGTGTTTTCCTAGATGATTGTTTCCTAACCAAGCTGTGGCATGACAAACCAAGGAAAGTTACCTGGGTCATCTCAGGTGAGGAGCTCATGATCCTCAGAACACAGGCACAGCCCCCCTAACTGCTGAACTGGTTGTGGCATGGTGTGCGGGTGCCACGTGGCACGTCCGTCATGTAGGCACAATCATTCAGTTTCTCCAGGCAGGATGGCCCGGCAGCATTTCCACCCCACCCACAGGTAGTTTCGCTTTCCTAATGTTGTTAAAAAGTACCTTCTAACTGAAGTAGGGTGGCTGAACAGGTTTCAACATTTTATTTACTTTTTAAAAATATCACCATTTGTTTCAGATGCCTTCCTTCTGGTGGGTCTTGTTCCTTTCCTCTCAGGAAGATGTCTAGAACTGTCCTCTTTGGCATTTGTCCAAAGTCCAGATTTTAATGGCTTTTGGACTGTGGTTTAATTTTAACCATAAAGCTTTCTTTGGAATAATTACTTTTTAATCTTCAAAGGGCCAGTTTGATACAGTGCAATAAACAGCTTCTACCCAGAATAAGTAGAAGTTATGTGCATTTGCTGCTGGCCTGTCTCTTTTTCAAAGGGGAGACTGGTTCGAGAAAAAAAAGAAAGAAAATGAAAATTGTGGGTTGGGCGGTTTGGGGGACTCATTTGGATGTCTCCTTTAATCAGTTTCATTAACTCCGGGTGCATAAGGAGAGAGGATCGGGGAGAGAATTGAGAGAGGAAACCATGAAGAGGCCTCTGAGCAGTTATAAGTGGAAGGCAGCAGAGAAGGGCTTCTTCTTAGAGCTGGCCTCTGGGTGGCCGTGTGGCCTCAGTTTTCTGGGACAATCTCAATTTCTGGGGCAGAAAGCACAGTGGCCCTTTGTCATGCAGCTGATTGCCACCAATTCCAGTTCTGACAACATGGTCACTAGAGAGGCCCAGCAGAGCCCCAGACTCCCAGCGCTGGTCTGGATTCTTCCGATTCCCCTGCCTCCCATAGTGCTAGTCCTTTGGCAAGAATGACTTGTACCTATAGAACCTTACAGAATTTTTGATGCAGCAGGGCAGAAATTGGTCATCGCCTTTTTTTTTCTGGAGGCTATCAGAAGCTGTTACTAGTGGAAGGTCAGTCTTCGGTGAAAATAAATGGTCCCTGACTACCCATTGAGTCAGTGAGAAACAAGGCTTCCATTTAAAAGAATCTGACTTTGTGCAGGCTCTTGTTTTTCAAATTTATTTTTATTTATTTCTCTCCCCTTCCCCCCACCCCCGCCACCCTGTTGTCTCCTCTCTTGTGTCGATTCGCTGTGTGGTCTTCTGTGTCCACTTGTATTCTCGTCAGAGGCACCAGAAACCTATGTCTCTTTTTTGTTGCATCATCTTGCTGCGTCAGCTCTGTGTGTGTGTGGTGCCACTCCTGGGCGGGCTGCGCTTTTTGTGCGGGGCGGCTCTCCTTGTGGGGCACACTCCTTGGACATGGGGCTTCTCTATGTGGGGGACACCCCTACGTGGCAGGGCACTCCTTGTACGTGGCAGCACTGTGCATGGGCCAGCTCACCACATGGGCCAGGAGGCCCTGGGTTCGAACTCTGGACCTCCTATATGGTAGGCGGACACTCTATCAGTTGAGCCACATCTGCTTCCCATGCGCAGGCTTTTTTAGGAGCAGGTGCATACTGCCAGGTATGTCTTTGCTGGCCTGATCAGGCTCACAGGAGCCCCCAGAGGCAGGGATCATTAATCTGACAGCTCCCTCCCCACTGCTGTGCCTTGTTCGAAACACTCAGGGGATGGTAGATCAACACACTTATAGGTTATGTTCCGTGTGCATAAGGAGAATGGCCCATCCCTGCACGACCTAATCTGGCATAGAATCAGAAGCTGGCACCTCCCTTACCTCTGCAAGAGGAATGAAGAAGAGACGGCGAGTTTCATGTGCCCAGAGGAAAACAGATGTGACATGAATGAATTGAAAGTTGTAGGGAAAAAAAAAGAAGCTGAGCTAATCTGGGAGTCTGATCCACAGTGCTGAGCATGCTTTTCTATTTCATCATTCGGTTTCCAGCTCAGCTCTGCAGCTCCGACGTTTCTACGCCTTCTCCGTGGCCTTCGTGCTCCTCATTCGGCCCTGAGAGGCCGCATCCCAGGACTTCCCCCTTTGCTGAGTCTGCCTGTCCACCTGCCAAGGGGGGAGGCACTGGGGTGGCGCTCTCAGGGTGGTACTAGGCTCCCCAAAGGGAGCTGTCACCTGTGGGCGATGTTTCTCAGAAGCTCTGCGGGGTAACTGGTTGGGCATTGATGGAGTTGGCAGGGAGATGGCCCAAGATTGCAGATGTCTATCTAGGGGAGACAAACCGCTTTGGGCCCCAGGGTGCCTCTGCGTCTTGGACAGGGTGGGAGAGTGGAATCAGGGAACATTTGCACCATGAACTCTTAGGATTTTGTGATGGTTTGCCAAGGATTGGGGCTTCTCTTTTGTCTTGGTGATAGCCTCAGAAGCACAAGAAAAGCAATTAGAGTCACAGAGTCTGAGAAACAAAAGCTCACGTAGGAGGCTCGGGCTAGTGGGGTAGATCCCAGAAGTTGCGGGATATTCAGGGTGGTGGCCAGACTCAGCCCCCTGGAATCCACCTCTGGGGCTGAGGAGAACGTTTCTTTATTAGCGGTCAGTGAGAAATGCCCTCTAAATACTCTTTTCTTGGAACCAAGGGTTTTAGTCAGATTATAGTCAACCCAATTAGAAGGTTGTCTGTTTAATTAATAGATAGCTCCACGGTGTGGGCCAGCGAGCTCACGCATAGCCCTGAACGTTAGCAACGCTGTCTTGGGGCTCTAGAAAAATTATTCATTTGGAGGTTTTTTACTATGTTGGTCTCCAGGCAGGCACGGATCAGCAGTCGAGTAAAATATTGAAGCAGTGTCCCAAATGTTAGTTCTAAAAAGCCAGCACCTTGAACACCTTGAGCTCCGGCCGTGGCCTAGCGTGGCCGCAGAAGCATTACATCACTGTGTGTCACCACAGGGAGCCCGGGGGCTGTGAGGTCTCTGCAGTCAGAGGCGGCAGTGCTGCTGACGGGGCCGTTCCTCCAGAGGACGCACCCGTCAGCAGGACGGTGTTTGCATTGCTTGTTTGCCATCTTGTGGCACATTATGCAGAACTCCCCTGAAGTTCAAGGTAATATTTAGAAATATTGAAGATGGCAAAAGCTAGAAAAACACCTTAACAGGCACCGTAACAGATTGGAGTGCACGAGACAACCTTGGGAGTTGGCAGGAGTGAACCAGGCAGGTACCGGTGTCTTAGAGAAGCACAGACATCCGTGAAACGTGCAGTGGAAGAGGTATTTCTGGCAGCTTGGGGCAGAGCAAGGAGGGAAAGCAGTCAATAAACCCTCAGCAGACATTGCCGACTCTCAAGAGCTATTCTCTCCCTCTAGAAAGCACTGGCTGTCCCATTGTGTGGGTCAGTTAGTTGGCAACAAGCAGAAATTGTGAAGGAGCAAAGCACAGAGCAGGCTGAAGGAGTGGTTAAGGACGAATGCCCTGGCTTCAAAGATGAAACAGTTGAACCTCAGAGCTCACTGTAAGATGTGAAGAGTCACTCCAACTTTACAGGCTTCTTAAACTGGTATTTTGGACTGTCCGCAGGTCTGGCATTAGAGACAACACACAGAACGCTTCCAGCCACACCTAAACATTCTCAAATGACTTAGCTGTCAGGTTTTTTGTTTTGTTTTTTTCCCTAATTGCTTGAGGGAGCGTCTCTGTTATTTACAGTTTGGGGATGGCAGGGTAGGGAAATCTGTGGTTTGACAGAGGAGCCTCTTTCAGCTCCTTTGATGAAATCAGTCAAAATTGTCAGAGACCCCACTCCCCCAAATCAGTCTCTCCCTGTGGCCTTTACCATGGTCATGAGGCCAGGGCCAGGGCTTTAGAATTCATTTCGACTTCTTCACTGATGTGCTGGGTGAAGAGTGGTAGCCAACTCCCCTGAAAGCTCCTTGTTCCCCTCCCCGCCTCTGCTTTTGTCCTGATGGAATGAGAAGGCATCTACCTCTCCCTTCTTTCTGTCCTCCCTTGATATTGGTAACAGCAATGAGAATGGCCACAAAGTCCTTTGAATGACCTCATGAAGCTACAGTCAACTCGTTATTACCCTTGGGTCAGTCTCAAATCCCCTAGGGTCCCCTCTGCTGCCCTGGCTATGGTGCCTAAGAGAGAAGGGGAAGCTGGCTGTGCAGTGCCACATGGCGCTGTGGGTGGGAGATGGTTGCTCGGGACTTTGGCATGGACAGCCTTAGGACAAATGGCAGTTCAGTGGCCTGGGGAGCCTCGGCCACCTCCAGGGCAACTTGCTGGGCTGTGTATTTCCAGCCCTGGTTCTAGGTACTAATAATGGGTGGAATGAAAAGACTCTTTCCCCTGACGCACTTTTACGAGATGTTCACAAAGATGAGGCGGCAGTGAAACGGTTAACCCTGCCCACCTGCGTAGTGAGGTGTCAGAAGGGCAGGGAGGCCTGGCGGGAGGCCCCACCTTCCC
The DNA here is from genome assembly GCF_030445035.2 of Dasypus novemcinctus. Lineage (NCBI taxonomy): Eukaryota > Metazoa > Chordata > Mammalia > Cingulata > Dasypodidae > Dasypus > Dasypus novemcinctus. The sequence goes on from NC_080682.1 coordinate 8,856,514, forward strand.
TTTAGGAAGCAGGGAACAAGGGAGCCCCAAGCCTTGTAACCTAGATATGGAACTTTTGAGGCTGACGGTGCTGTGCCCTGCTGTGGCAGGAGTGTGGGGAGAGGAGCTGTTGCTTGGGCAGGCAGCCCTTTCCACACCAACTCCTCTTGGGTAACTGGTTCCACACAAAGCCTGTTTAGGGGCTGCTCAAACTCCTCCCTCACCCCGAAATGATAGACAAAAAGTTGATTTCTTAAGAGAAAAAATTAGGCCTGTGTGCCCCATTCCCCCCTCAGAGCACCTCAAGGACAAAGGAATCTTCTAGTGTGTGTGTGTGTGTGTGGGGTAGTTTGCAGAAGGAGACTCGAGTAAGCCCAGAGTCCAGTGGGAGCTCATTAAACCCTCGTTGAGAGGAGCCTGGCAGGTGTCTGGGTGAGGACAGGAGCTGGAGCTGAGGCTGAGCTGTACGCTGAAGGTGCAGTAGTGGCCATGGAACATGAGAGGAGGACAAGGGTAATTATATGAGCTGAAAGGGAGTATAAAATCTGTTTGGTTGCCAAAAGGTGTTTTAGCAGAACGAAATTGAGAACTGCTGCACAGGTGAAATACGCCGTGTTGACTGACATAGGTCCACGGCAGTCAGTGGCTTAACGTGGATCTTTTCCATGTTTCTGCCACCAGAATTTGCCAGTGGGATGTCAAGGGACTTGCGTTGTTTGTGCTGTTAGATTATCTTCTGAGCAATTTGGGGCTTTAAGAAAATGTCGGAGAAGTCAGCATCCGACAGGACCCCCGGCCCTGCCCAGGGAAGGCGAGGGTCCTCCCGGGCAGCCCCCTGGGGCCCTTCCCCGCTGCCGCTCCCCGCGTGGCCCTCCTGTGCCTCGGGACGGCCGTCGCCCTTCTGTCTGGCCCTCGCCCTTCCTGCGGGTGAGCGGGGCTCCTGCCCCGGGAGGGCGCGTAGGCGTGTGGGAGTGTGTGGGAGGACGCGTGAAAGCCTGAGTGTGGGACTGTGTGTGGGTGCAGATGGGCGCGGAGGAGAGAGGCTCTGCTCCTGCAGGTCCCCTCCAGTGGGCAGTGTCAGGGCCTCTGTGGAGCCAAGGGGAGGCGAGAGTGACACCGAGCGCCAAGAGCAGGAGCCGGCCGGGATGCCAGGGGCTTTCGCTCCTCCAATGAGAGACGCCGCAGAAGGGCTTAGCTGCAGGCCAGCGGCGAGCACCTCAATGAGAGCCTCGAGGCGGGCTGGACGTCTCGAGTCCGCCCTGCTCGCTGGATGAGCAGACTGGCTCTCTGGGACCTGGCAGCAGAAATGACACTTGGAACAGATTTTCAAAATAGAAATCAAGGTGAAGTCTCTTGTCAGCTAGATGCAGAGGCCCGGGCTGCCCTTCACCCCCATTGTCCTTCAGCTTCTGCTTCCTCTGGAGGGTAATCGTGCCCCGTGGCCGCAGTCTTTAGGCTGACCCTCCTCACTGGTGACAGGGCGCCTCGGTGACAACAGTGGGTCTGTGAGTCACCTTCCTGGGCAGAAGGCGACCCATTTTCCCTGACCCAGTTCTGCGGGGCCGCTCTAGAGGCTGTTCTTGAGTCAGGGTTCCATCACCCGATGTCAGCCCCGACAGGCAAGGAGAGAACACGTGTTCCCGCGGTGGCCCCGGGGGCTGGGCGCGGGGCTCTGCCCGTGGTCTTCCTGGTTGCCAGGCTGTCACTCCCAGGGGCTGGGAATGTCACGGGGCTTCTGGAGAGGTTGTCCACCAGTGCAGGCCTGCCCCCGCAGCCGTCACCCAGGGAGGACAACGCAGGGTCGGCACTCGCCGTCCCCAGGATGTGTGTCCCCAGGGAGGACAACGCAGAGTCGGCACCCGCCGTCCAGCCTGTCCTAGTTCTCAGCTGAGAGCCCACTTGGTTTTTCCTCTCCGTGGAAGATCAGGAGGGAGTAGGTTTGTTTGCCCACATGCCAGCAGGCGGATGACTGGTGCAGAGAGGGGTGTGCTCAGGGCGCAGCGTCAGGGCCGGCCCCTCCTAGCGCCTCCCGGCCTCACCTGGGAGTGCTGTCAGCAGCAGGTCACTTCCAAACCAGGAGGTGTTGGGAAACCCCTTGGGCAGGACATTTCGAAACAAGATTCTGATTTAGAAAAAACATAGTGGGGTGGGGTTCTAAGGAATGAAGGCGACAGAAGAAACTGCCATCCTGACACTCCGCTGGATAGCGGGGATGAAAGAAGAGCCTAGAAGAGCCTAGAATGGGGTGGGGGGGTCCACTGAGCCAGCGAGAACCCCACAGGGCTCTTCCTGGGTGGCCACTCCCCACTTGTGCGCGGAGGCGCGCCGAGCCTCTCCGTTCACCTGGCAAAACCACACCTGGTGCAGTGCTTTCGGTCCAGGGCATGTCAGCACCAGCAAGGCGTAGATAAATCAGAGGGCTCCCGCAGAAGAGGGAGGGGTTTGTGGAAGGGGAGGGTGGGATTAGCAGGAGTATTAGAAAATATTTAGAAAGCCAAACAGGTATGTTTCAGGCTTATTGGATAATTCAGAGGAAGCCCAGTGGTGAAGCAAGGAGGCCCTGGGTGGGGAGGGGTAGCTTCCGCCCTGCCGGCCGGGGACCGTCCTGCTGTCCAGGCTCCCTCACTACACGGTCCTCCTGGGCTTTAGCTCAGGACACCCTGGCATCGAGTGGCTCCTGGTGATGGGCATCTGGACATGAAGAGCACAGAGGAAGGTGCTGGTAGGACACCGGGCCCGAGGGAGGCAGACCCCAGGAGGGGAGAGAAACTGAGGAATGGAGAGGAAGCACAGTGAAAACACAAGGGAACGCGTTTCCAGCGTGGCCACCTGTGGCTGCAGCTGCACCTGGGCTCAGGGGAGTTACGGTGGTGGACTTTCCGGACACTGATTGCCCTTCGTTTTCCGTTGGACACCACTCAACCATTATGCTCTCCTGTTTTAAAAATACAAACCAAAACGCACACACAAGGCAGGGAGGGGCATCCTGGAAGGAGCAAAAAAGAAGACGAGAGCAAAGAATTGGGTATGGCATCTGGAGGACTTGGATCGGTGCAGCCTAGAATCCAAACACCTTAGCGAATCTGTCACCTGCTAACTAGACCCTCTTCATCTAGGTGGAACAAAGAAAGTGGTGCTCTGTGAGGATGTTCGGGGCCACCCTGCGAGACAGTGGCGCTCGCAGAGTGAGCTAGCCGGTCCCGGGTGAGAGGGGCTTGTGAGTCACGAGCAGGCTCACCTCCGCCGCCCAGAAGCCATGACTTCCCGGTCTCGTGCAGGGTGGGGACCATCTAACCGGAGTCACCGCCAGCCTCTCCCAGTCTCCTCCAGTGACAAGCGATGGCATCCTCAGTCCACCCAGCTCAGCCCCAGGCATTTTGCCAAAACGTCAGGGAACAGGTGTAGGCGAAGGGGGTCACAGGCCTCTCATTTCGTGTCCTTTCTCTTCCTTCCCAGGGCCCAGCCTGCAACCAAGCAGGGATTTCTCGTCATGGGCCACCTACTCTAGTCCAAGAGTAATCACAAGGTCCCCCAACTCTGAGCTCAGAGGAAGCTTATTTTTATCGTCCAGTGCTAGGAGACTAGGAAAGCCCAGTGTTTGCCTGCACTGTGTGGGAACATTGTCCCCTGCTCCTGCTGCCCGGCACAGTCAGCGGCCAGCACAGACGCAGCACCACGGCTCGGCGTAGGCCCCAACGCTGGCCTAGAGCTTTAGCTTCACCAAGCACTTTCCACCACGTCTTCTTATTTAATCCTCACAACAATCCCGTGTTACTGTCACTTCTGCTCAGAGACGCCAGAACTTAGGCTCGGGAAAGGTAAGAGGCTTCTTCAACATCAACTGGCAGACCTGGGGCTCGCCTGGCCTCCTCCACGCCACTCCTTCGCCTCACTCTAGCATCAGGCTCTCTGCAGACCACAGAGCTCCCCCTGAGTCAGGATTCCTGCATCTCTGACCTCACCCTCGTCTGCACCCAGGTGACCTCCCACGATCTGCCCCCCTCGCTGCCTTCCTCTTGCCCATTTCCTCCCACCTCCACGCCTGTGACCAACAGACGAGGAGAACCTTCTCCATGAAGAGTTTACACACTCACAAGGCATCTCCAAGGTTTCTTTCACTACAAAAGCCATGTGATCATTGTAGAAAAGTACGAAATAGAGAAAAACTAAAAGAAGAAAATAAACTTCAGAATTCTGCCACTGAGCAGTAACTTCTACTGTGAACACTGGGGTGTTTAGCTTTTCAGGACTTGTCTGGCATAGAGTTGCACCTCCTTAGGTTTACTGCAGTGGAAGATACGACCGTCCCAGAATTCGGTTTTGAGACCTCCTTCTTTACTAATATATTGTAAACATTTTCCTGTTATTACATATTTTATATCCTATTTAGTAAATACATAAATTTTTAGTAGTACCCTACAGTTAAACATTTAGATTGTTTTTACTTTGTCAGTATTTTAACCAGTTTTATGGTAGATATCTCCTCTTTATAGTTAAAAGGTAGTCAATTTTTCTTTTCTTTGATGGAGAATGAAGCTGAATTTTCTTCAGACAATTTTTATCATTTGAAGGTCTTTCATTAATAGCTCATCCATACTATTTGCCAGTTTTCCATGGTGTTTATATTTTTTTAGTGGATATGAAAGAACTCTATACTGAAAAGGCTAAAATCCTAAGAAGCCTAAACTGTTATCTGCTAAAGACTCACTTCGACATCAGGACACTCGAGTCACTTTGAATTTGTGTGAACTTGTCGTTCATTTCCCCTGAATACCAACCAGACCACTGATTCTTTGTTTTTCTCAACTCCTTTCTCTCTGACAAACCCCGCCCAATCTGTGCATTTTAGTGTGAGTTCCACACTCCAAACAAGGAAGCGTGGCTGAGGGCTCCTCCTGCCGCGCTCACCCACAGAGGCGCCTGGCCTCCCCGCCTGGGCACCTGCTCCCTAAGGGCTGCTGGAGAATCACACACTCCCACCATCTGCCCCGACCCTCCCCTCCTCCCCCTTACATGGCTGCTGCCTGGGGGCTTAGGGCAACCCCTAGAGGTCCCTGCACAGGGAGCCTCTTGGAATTCTCTGAAAGAACGGGATGCAGAATGTGTGTCGGGAGGTGGTGGTTGTATCAGTGGCAGAGGGAATCCTCTTGCTGGGGTAGGGAGGAAGTGCCAGCCAGGTCTCCCACCCTCCACACCCCAGTGGTGAGGTGCTGCTGGTGCGGGCCTCACGTGCGCTGTGGGCTGCCGGGCGCCGGCCCTTCCTCCTTTTCCCGAGTCCCAGGCGGTCCGCTCCTCTGCCCTGTTATTACCGCTGGCAGGCTCATTTGTGCCGCGGGCAGGAGGGATGCAAGTCATTCCAGTTCCCCAGGTCTCCTTCAGCAACTCATCCGCTGCCTGCCCGCGCGCGTGGGGAAGGGGAGGTGCCTGGGCCTGTTACCTGCAGTCCCGGCCGGCCGCGGGGGAGGCAGGGAGGGGACCGGGCAGGAGCCTGCTGGACTGGTCGAGCAGAGGTGGTGAGGATGCGCGAGCTGCTTACGCGGCCAAGATCATTGCTTTGGAAAACTGGGACTAGAGGGAGGAGGTCAGGTGTGCGTGGGGCGGGCGCGGGGCGTCCCCCAGCTCCTGTGGGTTTGGAATGTCCTGGCTCACTCCAGGTGCCCCAAGTCCTTCCCCGGGCTCTCCCCTCTCCTGCCCCCTCCCACCACGTCTCCCAGGTGCTGTGGCTGCAACCAGCACCCCTAGGCCGGTCTACTCCCTCCCAGGCGTTGGACTTTTCTTTACAGGGGGGCCAGGGCTCTCCCCATCTCTTCTCCCGGGCCTCCTCGTGTTTCCTGGCAGGCCGTGGGTGCCCTAGAGCACCCGGCTTGGAGCCAGGCAACCTGCCCTCACACCCGGCCCTGCCAGCTCACCCGCGGTGACCGACCTGGGCTGTTCCTTCACCGCTCTGGGCTTGGCTTTCGTCATCTGTAAAATGACAGGCAGAGGCCCATCGTCTCTGGTGGTTGGAGGGGCCCATGAGGGCCCATGTCCAGGACGCTCAGCCACGCTCCTGCCACCCTCCTGTCTGCACTCTGTTGACGTGGGTGGGCCTTTGGGAGCTTAAGTGCCCCCTGCTGTGGTGAGAAGCTGCCGACCGGGCCACCTTGCCCCTTCCTGCTGCCTTCTCTTCTCCTGCGGTGCAGCCCTGTCTGCGCGCACGGGGAGCAGGGAGCAGGCCTTGTCCCGCTCTGCGTCCCCTAGGCCTCCGCTCATCTGGCCCGGAGCAGGGAATTCAGTGGCCAGAGCCCAAATGAGTGGTGGATGGCATGAGAAGGACATCTGTTTCAGAGAGAAAAGAGCCCAAACTTGAGTGTCCACAGACCTTTGTCACTCAGGAGCCACGGGACCTTGAGCAAATTGTTTCATCTCCTTGAGCCTCAATGTTGGTCTAAAACAGGAACAGTCATAGGCACCTGCTAGGGCTGCTGAGGGCCGTAGCGATGTCAGAAGGAGCCCGGCTCATCGCTGCGTGGCACGTAGTAGGCGCTCGGCGGGTGGGAGCGGCGCTTCTAGAGGACTGCGTTATGTGCTTGCCTAAAGCACGTGGTGACTCCTAGGCATCTTGGTCAGCAGGAGCCCTCTTTGGTCCCACGCCCCTGGCACCGCTGTCCCTCTGTCCCGAATTAGTCATGCTGCTGTGACAGTAATGGGCCGCAGCCTCATGGCGAGGCCCACCCCCGACTCGGGGGCCCTCACTTGCTCTCCGCCACGGGCAGCTCAGCCCAGGTGACCCCCCGGGGTGGGGGGCACCCCCAGCCACCCCTCGAGCCTGAGGTAGGAGTGCAGCCTGAGGCCAGGTGAGAGCGCTCCCACCCCGAGCCGGGCAGGCCTACCAGGGCACCCGTCTCTGAGCACGGTCCTAAGATACCTGATTTGTGGCTTATTCTACTTTGGGCGGCTGATGGGGTAGCAGTGCTCTCATCCATTTTGGAGAGAGAGACAAAATGGGGAGCGGAGGAAACCAGGCACTTGACACTGAGGACTTGCAGTCAGGAGGGGAAATGAAGACCTCGTGCTGGGTGTCCCGAGCCACCTTGCCTGCGCGGCCTCTGCACCTGCCTCAGTCCGCCCTCCAGTGATGGCCTGGCAGCACGTGGCCCTGGGGCCCACGGGATGTGCCCTGGCAGGACAGACGTGGGATGGCATCTTGGAGGGAGAAGGGGGAATTGGTGCCGGCCAAGTGGACAAAGGAGCTATGGACAGACGGGTGGGCCCGGGGACACGGAGGGCCGCAGCGCCAGGAGCATGTTCGAGCTCGAAGGCTGGGGGACTGATTTGGAACACGATGGATCTGTGGAAAAGGTCATGTGGCTGCCGCCCCCCAAGGGAGTGGACTTGGCCTGCGCGGCTCCAGGGACAGGCCAGGGCCAGAGGCGGGAGGGTCCTCCTTACCTCCAGCCCTAGCACGGAACAGCCTCCCAACCGGGTTCCCTCTCCCTGGTGTTTTCGTCGCCATTTCATTCTTTTTTTTAAAGACTTATTTTGTATTTAATTCTCCTCCCGCCCCCTCCCCCCCACAGTTGTCTGCTCTCTGTGTCCATTCACTGTGTGTTCTTCTGTGTCCACTTGTATTCTTGTCAGTGGCACCGAGAATCTGTGTCTCTTTTTGTTGCGTCATCTTGCTGCGTCAGCTCTCCGTGTGTGCGGTGCCATTCCTGGGCAGGCTGCACTTTTTTCACGCTGGGCCGCTCTCCTTACAGGGTGTGCTCCTTGCGTGTGAGGCTCCCCTAAGTGGGGGACACCCCTGCGTGGCACGGCACTCCTTGTGCGCCTCAACACTGCGCGTGGGCCAGTTCATCACACAAGTCAGGAGGCCTGGGGTTTGAACCCTGGACCTCCCATGTGGTAGGCGGACGCCCTACTATCCGTGGGGCCGATTCCGTTTCCCGCCATTCCATTTTGTTCACTGCTCTTCCGCCCTGGCTTGTGCCTCCTTGGGAAGGGGGATTAGGGCCAGAAGTCCCCATCACTGCCCGTCAGTCTCACCTTTAGCATTTCCCGGCTGAAAGGGCCTTGCAGATGACTTTGTCCAGACTTAGGCCTGCGCATTATATCCCTCCATGAATCCCTAACAAATGGCTCCCAGCCTCTGCCCGCACCCTCCAGCGTCAGTGCCGGGCGCCCCCTCCGGAGCAGCCGACCCCCGGCACCCTGGGACGGGGCCTGCCCCCCTCTGCCGCTCACCTCTTGGCTTCTGCCCTGCAGAGCCACCTGGAGGAAGCCTGCTCCCTCTTCCCAGGCCACACTCCCACTCCCCGCAGAGCGCCCTTCTCCTGGCCTTTCACCCTCCTCCTCCCTGCGCAGCTAGTCAGCGAGGTTCCTCTAGAGCTTTATCTAAATGGGGCCCTGGAGATGCAAAGTCTTTATAAAAGGGAGGGACTTTAGAACTCCTGAAACCACCTCATCTTAGAGCTGACGTGATGTGGCCAAGGTCACAGGCACGGGAGCCCGGCCTCCTGCAGCGCAGCGGCCAAGGCTATCCCTGCCTCGCCAACTCTGGTGACAAGCACAGGGCAGAGGGAGGGGTCGTGGTCATTGCCTCCACACTTCTTTTCTGATGTTGTCTAAGATGTTAGCTTTTTTTTTTTTGGCAGCTCCATCTCCCTTTTGATGTGTTGAGCCTCAACTAAAACCCCTAAATTGTTTTATAACTTTATTTTGTTCTTATTGTAAAAATAATATATGTTCATTGTAAAACAAATTAGAAAATACATAAGAATATGAAATATAAATCTTAATAGCACTTGCTGTGGATGTAAAGTTCTTCCCACCCTCCCCTGGTTACTTTATTATTATTATTATTATTATTAAATTTCTCTTCCCTTCCCCGCCAGTTGTCTGCTCTCTGTGTCCATTCGCTGTGTTCTTCTGTGTCCGCTTGTATTCTTGTCAGCGGCACCTGGAATGTGTGCCTCTTTTTGTTGTGTCATCTTGTTGTGTCAGCTCTCTGTGTGTGCGGCACCACCCTGGGCAGGCTGCACTTTTTTCTCGCTGGGCGGCTCTCCTTTCGGGGTGCACTCCTTGTGCATGGGGCTCCCCTATGCGGGGGACACACCTATGTGGCACGGCACTTCTTGCGTGTGCATCAAAACTGCGCATGGGCCAGCTCATCACACAGGTCAGGAGGCCCTGGGTTTGAACCCTGGACCTCCATGTGATAGGCGGATGCTCTATCCGTTGAACCAAATCCGCTTCCCCCTTGGTTACTTTTTAAATTATTTAAAAGTATAAATTGGCCTCAACTCTTTCCTTTTTCTGGCCCTCTTGCTAAGGCCCTCCCAAATTTCTTATCTCTCAGAATCCCATTCTGTCTTCTTAGAGGCACCAAGGTAGGACTCAAAAAAATAAAAAGGCCTATGCTCCCAATGAGTGAATGAAATGATAAGTCATAGCCTCTTCCAGATTGTCGATCTGATGGTGAGACCCTCTGGCCCACCCCAAATGCCAATTGTTCTCCCTTTTGGGTCTTCGAGCCTCCTCTGCCCTTTCCTGAAACACTCTCCCCCCTTCCGCCTTCGTCAGGGCCTCAGTTTCTCCAGCCGGCTGGAAGCCCTCCTCTTCCAAGACGCAGTCACCGCAAACCCGCTCCTTTCTGTGGGTCCAGGGCATTTGCATCTGGCCTCGCCATTTGTCCCGAGCTATAGATGGACAAGCACTGGCCTCTCTTCCTCCCTTGGGTCTCATTTCCCAGTCATCTGCAAGCCCCCGTGCTTGTCTGATTTCTCCCACAGCCTCCTACTGGGTCTGGAGAACATTCTGGGTCCTTAGGATGTGACCGTCTGGCCAGACCCTGCGAGAGAGGGGCTCTTCCGGGTGAGGAGTAGGAGGGAGCGCGGAGGCTCAGGGGCCCCAGGAAGCCTCGCCTCACTCACCCTGGTTTTTGGGGAGCTCATCACGCCTCCTCCTGAAGTTCACGTGGCAGTTAGTTGTCTGAGTTCCCAACAGTGGGCTCTGCCCGTCTTGGGACACATTAAAATCACATTTGGGGCAGCGGACTTGGCCCAGTGGTTAGGGTGTCCGTCTACCACATGGGAGGTCAGCGGTTCAAACCCTGGGCCTCCTTGACCCATGTGGAACTGGCCCATGTGCAGTGCTGATGCGCGCAAGGAGTGCCGTGCCACGCAGGGGTGTCTCCTGCATAGGGGAGCCCCACATGCAAGGAGTGCACCCCGTAAGGAGAGCTGCCCAGTGTGAAAGAAAGTGCAGCCTGCCCAGGAGTGGTGCCACACACATGGAGACATGGAGAGCTGACACAAGATGATGCAACAAAAAGAAACACAGATTTCCGTGCCAATGACAACAACAGAAACGGACAAAGAAGACGATGCAACAAATAGACACAGAGAACAGACAACCGGGGTAGGGGGGGAAGGGGAGGAAATAAATAAATAAATAAATCTTTAAAGAAAAAAGTCATATTTGGTGGGACTTATTTGGTGGGACATATTTGGTGGGAAAAAAAGTCATATTTCCCATCGGGAGGTGTCTCGAGATGAGGAATTGCTCTATGCCCAGCTCCTGAGGAGACGAGGGCCCTTCCCAACCCTCTGGGCCTCTTGGGGAGCCTTGGAGGTCAGGCCAGCGTTCCCTTCTCCTTGCAGCACCCGGACACCCACCCCGACACCAACCTGACAGTGACCCTGACCCTGACCCCAACCCCAGCCCTGACACCGACCCTGACCCTGACCCCGACCCTGACCTGGACCCAGACACCAACACCCACCCTGACACCAACACCCACCCTGACACCAACGCGGACACCAACCCCAACCTGGACACTGACCCCAGCCTGGACACCAACTCCGACCCTGCTCACGCGCTGGCAGTCCAAGTCAGAGGCCTGAGGGCCCTCCTCCTCCATCTGGCCAGGGCATGGTGGAAGAACCCTGAACTCCAACCCCCCCAGTGACCCCAGGTATGTGCCGGGGCAGACCAGGCAATCACTAAAATTTCTGCCGGGTGCCCCACTAAGTGCCCCCCACTTCCCACAAGGCAGTGTGGTGGGCGGCAGCACAGACTGAGCCAGGCCGCCTGGTTTTGCGCCAGCTCCAGTGCTGTGGGACTTTGGGCCAGTTGCCAATGTCCCTCTTCCAGCAACACCAGCACCCGCCTCGGAGCGCGGACACTGGGCCGTGGGAACTGACACGCAGTGCAGAGCACGTGCTGGGGCCGGTTCCTTCCCTGGAGCCTGGTGTCCAAAGTAGCAGGGGGCAGTCTCCTCCTTCCTCTGACCCAGGCCCAGGGCTGGCAACCCCTGGTGGCGCTGGCCTCTGGGGGGACGCAGGGATGCAGGGGCCTTAAGCAGGTGGATGCCCGCCTCGGCCTTCGGGGCCAGGCTCCAGTGTTCACCCAGGGCCCGCTGGTAAAAGGATAGCGCTTTAATAGAACTGACCCACTGTTTTAATGAATTGCCGTCCAGGGGAAAGAAAAGAGTCCCAGAAGAAAAAAACAGAAAAGCGGTTAAGGATAGTTCCCTGATTTTAATAGTTGGGGGAAAGTTATAAAATAAAACAGACAACACAGAGTCTGACTCCCTCCGGTGGACGATGAACGCAGGGGTCCAGATATGTAAACAAAACCAGCTTCCTGGTCACCTGACTTTACACTTTATAGCTATACAGCACTCCCAGACACTCTCAAGAGAAAGTACTCTAGGGGAAACAGAGCAAGTCTTCAGGTGCAGGCTGTACACGGTTTCAGAGAAGGTGACAGGTGAGGGAAGTGGGGAGAAGGCGTCTGCTTTTCCCCGGCCCAGCCACACCGTGCGGACGGACGTGGCGGCTGGTCCTGCTTGGGGGTGGCTTCGGGGCGCTGGCTGGCCCTCCGGCTCCAGCGCCTGCCCATCGTCCCTCCCCCTGACCCATGACCCATGGAATGAGGCTGTACCTCCAGCCCCCAGCGAGTTATTGGAGACTGAGGTGCAGAGTGTGATGGCCTTTCCCCGCCCCCTTCAGCAGGAGGCACGGGACAAGAGAGCCTTGCTGATTCCCGTGGGCGCAGCCCAGAGATGGGACTTGAACCCCAGCCTGGCCATTTGCAAATCAGCCAGCAAAAAAGGTTAGGAGAAAATTTGTTAACCATAGAATACTGTTCTTCCTCTAGAGGTTTCTGATGTGGTTGGTTATGAATCTGTCCAATTTTTTTTTTTTTCTTTTTTGCGGCTGCCATAGGATTTTTGACTCAACCAGGCATAGAGCAGGCTTCCCAGCGTGGGCCTGCACCCTGCTCGGTACTTCAAGCATCCCACCCTGCCACCCCTAAAGCCTCAGCTGGACAGAGCCTCAGCCTCTGGGAGCGGTGAGTTACCCTGACCTCCAGGTAACCCAGAGGCTTGCCTCGAAAGGAGCGGGCGGGGGCCAGAGCCCCGGGCAGGGCCAGCACAAGGTCCCCGTGTTGCCTGGCAGAGGGGATGGAGAACAGAGAGGACGGTCTGAGGTCTGTGTCAGGAACTGCGATGACTGGGCGGTGGGAGCCACGGAACGAGGGTGAAATGTCCGGGGTAAAGAGAACCGCGTGGGAGTGGAGAAAAGCCAGCTCCATCCCTCTCTTAAAAACAGTTGCCATAGGCACCAAAAATATATTAATATCTGTACATTTTTCATCTCTAAAAAAGGAAATAAAGCCTCCTTGGCACCTTGTAGTTGATTTCTGAAAAATGAGGTGATCCGTGGAAAGGCCACCTGCACAAAGATGTGCGCGTGCACACACAGAGGTGTGCAGGCACTGTGTTACACACACACAGCTGTGTGCAGGCACTGCTTTACACACAGCTGCACACAGGTACTGCATTATACACACAGCTGCGTGCAGGCACTGCGTTATGCACACACACAGCTGGGGGCAGGCACTGCGTTATGCACACACACAGCTGGGTGCAGGCACTGCATTATACACACACAGCTGGGTGCAGGCACTGCGTTACCCACACACACACACGCAGCTGAGTGCAGGCACTGCGTTATGCACACACAGCTGGGTGCAGGCACTGCGTTATACACACACGCACAGCTGAGTGCAGGCACTGCATTATACACACACAGCTGAGTGCAGGCACTGCGTTATGCACACACAGCTGGGTGCAGGCACTGCGTTACACACACACAGCTGAGTGCAGGCACTGCGTTATGCACACACAGCTGGGTGCAGGCACTGCGTTACACACACACAGCTGTGAGCAGGCACTATGTAACACACACACACAGCTGTGTGCAGGCACTGTGTTACACACACAGCTGGGTGCACGCACTGTTGTTACACACACAGCTGCGTGCAGGCACTGTGTTACACACACACAGCTGCGTGCAGGCACTGTGTTTCCCTGTCAGGAGGGCTGAGCCTCCCTGCACCCCTGAGCATTTGACACAGTCATGGTGGCCGTCGCCAGCTCCCCACCTTGGGTGCTGGCAGAGGGTGCTCTTTGCTGGCCGCGCCTGCCCTGTGCGCCGAGGGCGGGGGGCAGCAGGGCCACCCTCACGGAAAGTGGCCACTCCCTGGGCCCCTGCCCCCACGGGGAGCTCCCACACTCGTCCTCCCAGGCTTGGCCTCGGCGGCTGAGACGAAAACACGCAGCGGAGCCCAGGCCCGTGCTGACACCCAGCGTCCGGGTGGACGGCTCAGAGGCGGGGGCCGCCCTGCAGCAGGGAGGTGACCGTGCTCTGCAGGGCCGCGGCCACTTTCTTGGAGGCCTTGCGCAGCAGCGGGCTGTCGGGGTGCTGCTCCCTCAGGTGCAGGACGTGGCCCTCCTGGCTCTCGGACGTGCAGCCGCACTCCTCGCACACGTACAGCTTGGCCCGGCGCTCCTTGTAGGCATACTTCTGCTGCACGCCGTGGATCTTCTTGAGGTGAGACTCCAGGGAGCAGCGTTGTGTGAAGGCCTTGTCGCACAGGCTGCACTTGTAGGGGCGCACGCCTGTGGTGGGGGGGCGGGTCAGTGGGGGCGGCAGCTCCAGCTCCCCCCACTGTCCCCCTCAGAGCTAGCCGGAAAGGACAGCTACCCGGCTCCAGGGAGGAGGGACAGCCGGGCCTTGCCCCACACCAGCCCCCGACAGATCTGCAATCAAAAGTCCTAATGGAGGACCTGAGGAAACTGCCCCGAGCTCTGAGTTGCGGCCCCAGGCTACCCGTGCCTGCAGGAGAGCAGGGATGGCTGGAATAGTCCCCACGGCCTCGGCCAGGCAGGGTCGGGTGGAGCCGGGCCTAGCCACAGGGTGCCCTTACCAGTGTGGGTGCGGACGTGTCTCTTGAGGTCAAAGGTGTCGTTGAAGCCCTTGCCGCAGTATGTGCAGAGGTGCCTCTTGACGTCGTTGTGACACTTCATGTGGCGGTTCAGCATGCGCTGGTAGGTGAAGGCCTTCTGGCAGATGGGGCAGCTGAAGAGGTCCCCGCTGGGGCCTTCCCCCAGGGTCACCTGTGGGAGAGGGGGCGTCTGTGGCGGGGACCCCGGCCGGCAGGTTGCAGGACCCAGCAGCAGCCCCTGCCCCTGCTCCCACCGCTTGGCGGCGTCGCGCTGGGAGGGACCTTTGGGTCATCAGGCCCAGCCTCCCGGTGGTCTCCAGAGCCTCCTTTCAAGGGTCCCACCATCTCTAGACGGGGATCCTAAACCCAAGCACCTACTGAAGTGGCCTGCGCCGTCACCAGGCTGCCCCAGCTCTTAAGAGAGTTCCCTGAGGTCGAGCCAAATCTGCCTCAGCACTTTCTGCGCGTTCCTTGAATGGGGAAAAACGCTGGGGGCTGGTCCTCATCACAGCCCTGCAGGCCAGCCCGGCTCCCTGGTTGAGCCCGGCTGACGGGGCAGGGTTTGGATCCTTTGGTCACCTGATGGCCCCCTTGTCTGTAAACCTTTTTCACTTTCTTTTCTTAATTATGGGAAATGTCAAATATACCCAAAAGTAGAAAGACTAGTATCATGAGCCCCCATGCCCTGCCTCTGGGGGCCAGACACGCTCTACCTTTGCCTCTTCCCGCCCCTGCCTGGGTTATTTTGCAAGAAATTCTGGGCACTGCAATACATCTTTTTAAGATTGCTGCTCAGGGGAGTAGCAGCGCTCTCCAGATGCCCTGGCCAGCCCCAGGGGATGTGGCTCTCCGTGGTCTACCTCTGTACATTCTGGAGGCTGCCTGAGCTTTGTGGGTGGCCCTGTCACCAGCAACGCCCTGCACCGGTGCACATCCTCACGCCATCCCTCCCTCCATCTGGGCACTTGGTAGAGATGCCCCTTGTGGCCAGTTAATTGAGACCTTTTGGGATCAGGACCCGAGCGTCTGGCACATCCCCTGTCCTGCTCCCTCTGTTCTCTGGAGGCCCCTGGGAACAGTGGGGGAGCCCAGGGCCTGCTTCCTGGCTAGGCACCAGCACCTCATTCCCTGTCACCACGTGCACCTCGACCGCCGCAGGGGAGTGAGCAAAGAACAGCTTTCCACTGCCACTTCCGGTTTCCCCCCAATCTTTTGGCATGTAGGGTGGCACTATGAAAACCCTTCCACTAGAATACTGGCAGAAGCCTCTAGATCCTGCACCCTTCAGGAATGCAGACCCGGCCAGGGACAACCCTACTGCTTGCCTTCTTCTCAAAAGCTGGGGCATTTCTCATTGCTGCGTCTCGAGCCCTGCCCTCGATGGAAGGCCACAGACGCTGGTGTGGGGGCTGAAACGCAGGCAAGGTGGTGCTCGCCGGGCACATGCCCAGGGAGCAGGTACTGGCCACGCCAATGCCAGCCCTCATTCTCACCATGGTGCGGACAGGAGCCCCCGCAGAGGCGGCCCTCCCGTGGCTTCGCTTGCCCCTTTGGGCCAGAAGCTACACTAACCCCCCCCCCCCCCCCCCGGCTCCGGCTCCAAGGGGTTGAATTCCTTTTGGACCTGCTGCTTCTTCCCGGTACCTGGCGTTCTGTCTGGCTTTAGCCTCACCGCCCTGCCCCCGCCCTCACCTGGGCTCCGGCAGGGCACCTTCCCCCGGGACCCTCCCCCCAGGCAGGCTTCTGGCCGGTCTCTCCCTCGGCCTCCACTCCCGACTCGTGGCCACACCCAGGCCCAGATGCGCGGGGTCCCCAGGCCCGCGAGGGAATTACCTTCATCTTGGTGCGCAGGAAGCCGTGCTCACGGCCCTGGGGCTCTGCCAGGCGCCCCATGTCCTCCGAGGGCAGCTGGGCCACCACACAGGGGCCCGGGGCCGCGCTGTAGCTGGGGTCCCGAAGGCTCATGTCCAAAGCCAGAGGGCAAGAAGGGGCTTCGGCCACTGACGGCTCCGGCTCCCGGTAGGGCTGCAGCGGGCAGAAGCCCAGGCTGACTGGGGAGAGAACACCCAGGTGAGGGGCTGCGGGTGAGAGGAGGGCCCGGGGCTCCCGGAGCGGCTCCCGGGCAGCAGGCTGGCCAGGACGGAGGCCCGCGCCCCTCCCCTGCCTGGCATGCGGCAGAACGGGGCTGCCCCCAACCCCCCGCACGCCGCACTGCCCTCCCGCCCCATTAAGGTAATTACAGGTGACGCCAGCCAAGCGCCGCGGCCCGCAGGCCTGCCCACTGAGTAATTAGTGTCTTAGCGGAACTGGGAGGACCGACCCTGCCCTGCCAATTACCCCTCCGGAGTCGTCTGCTGGCCCCACCTCGGCCAGTCCCTCCGGATTCCGGGCCTCGTTCCCGCACCTGCAGGGCAGAGGGCACCGCGGCAGGGCTGGGCCCCAGGGCCAGCTCGCAGAGGCTCGTCCTTGCCCCAGTAAGGGTCCGGGGGTCTGCGCCTCTCCAGGCCCCTCTGCCGGGCAGATTGAGCGGCCGGGCCTTGGAAGGGGTGGGCGGGCGTCGGGGGGTCCGAGCCCCTTCCTCCTCCGGGCCGAACCCGCAGGGCTGGGCCCCGCTCTGCGCGCAAACAGGCCGTAGGTGGAGCAGGGAGGAGGCCGGGGAGCAGCAGGAGGCTGTGGTCTGACAGTGCCCTGGGCGGGCCCTGGCCCTTGCACAACACCCACCCCCCAGCCAGGGACCGCTGGCTGCGGCGGGGCGAGGGCCGGCTCCTCCGCGCAGGCCGATACCCACGGCCTTTGACGCGGCTGCTCCCCGTGGCACACACCTCGCCCTCGACGGGTCCGGGGAGGCTGGCTTTGGAGACGAAGCCCGAGTCCTGCCTAGTGAGGCGGGGGATAAAGTGCTCTTTTGCGTGACACAGAGGAGACAAGGCTCACAGCCCACAGAGCTGGGGCAGACGATCTGATTTTTCAGCTTCGTCCTTTTTCTCCTTGTTACATACTCGAAGCCTATAAGCGAGAAACATTCTCCAAACTTCCGAAAACCCAAGAGGAGCCCTGGAAAGCAGGAGGAGCAAGCTTCGGAGGCTGCTTGGGGATGTCAGCTCGTGAAGGGGCTGCACCCTGTCCCTTCCCCAGCGGGCGGGACAGAGAGCTGGACGGGAACCTCCCCTGGGACCCAGTGGACGAGGCCACAGGCCGCAGGCAGGCTGGCGGGGAAGGCGGGAGCAGCGGAGTCCCCGAGTTCTGTGACTGTGAAAGCGCCCAAGTTTCAGGAGAGGCCCCAGCTCTCGCCCCCTCAAAACACAACAAAGGCCTGACAGGAGCAGAGTGCGCCTGCCCGCCGCCCAGAACCCGTTCTGCTGGCACTGGCGTCCGTCTGTCCCGGTGGCTTTAATGAGCCACCTCGTTCCGGGAGTTGATTCACCCCCGGCCTGGCCTCTGGGCTGGCGCCGCGCCTCCCTCCACACCACGGCAGGGCCGCATGCTCAGGGCCCGGTGGTCAGGGCACACTTGGTCGTGCTGTCTGCATGCAGGGCCCGGGGCCGGGATGGTGTGTCAGTGCTAGTAGCTTCAAAGCCGGTTCACCAGCTCCTGGAGGTCTCGGCCAAGGGTGTGGTGCTGAAGGAGAATGTCCACTTCTCCAGCCAGGTGGACACCTGCAGGCCACTCAGCCTTCTTGTCTCGCCGCAGCAGAGAGTGTGATGAGGCTCCCAGAAGTTGAACCCGGCCGCCCCACTGTGTCCTCGGAGCAGTGGAGGCAAGAGGTGGCAGCAGGTGAGGGCCGACTGGTCTCCACCCAAGATGAGTCGTCCTGCTGGGCCCTCTTGCTCCATTCGAGGGGAGGCCTTACTTGGGGTTCTCGGTCTCCAAGCCAGCTTGGGAAGAAACCTCTTTGCTCCGCCTGCCTCTCCCCTGGCACACAGACCTTAAGCCAGACCCAGGGCGTGAGCTTGGCTGCTTGCCTCCCTGGACCATCTCTACCCTGAGCTGGGGCAGGGGAGGCAGCACCAGCAGTGACAGGGTGGCCAGGGCGGGGATGTTTGCCTCATCCACCCCTAAACCTGTCTGCCTGCCACCCCCATGAGAGTCCCTGCTGCCATCACACGCGCTGGGAGTGCTTGCTGGTGTGCCGCACCTGCCAGTGAGTGTCACTGGGAGGCAGAGGGCAGGGCGCGGAGCTGCCCGGGCCCCTGTGTGCGCTGCTCTGTCCCCTAATTAGACGTTTCCGGCAAGGTGGCGGCCACTGTGGCTACTCATCGCCTGCCCGCAGCCGTGGAGAGTGGCAAGGCCAGAGCAGCCCAGGCCTCTCCCTGGTCCCTTGGGGGCCTGTGGATTCCCTTCCTGCTTTGCCCACCTTGCCCCTGCCCAGAGCAGCAAGGCAGGTGTGAAGGGGCTGCGTCCACGGCAGCTTCCTATCCGAGGGGCTCCTCGTCGCTGACCTGCCGTCTCGGCTTGAGAGCTGCAGGTCCAGATGGTGGGCAGAGCACCAGGCCGTACCCTGGCCCAGGCCTCAGGACAGGGCCCGGCTTGAGGCCCTGGCTGCAGCTCTCTGGGGAGAGCCAGGGAAGCAGCAGTGAGGACACCGGGCCTGCTCGGCCGCCTGCCTCCCACCCCGGGTGAAGGCATGGCCCCGGGGAGCCGTGTTTCACCTTGGCAGCCTTGCACCCTCCTCAGGAAGGGCAGGGGCCCCTGCAGGTCAGCTAGCCAGTAAGGAAGGCAGCGCCTGCCAACGGGCACAGGCAGGCAGCCCTGCAAACACAACGGGCCTGTCTCTCGGCCTTTTGTTTCCAGTCGGTGAACTGCCAAAAGGGTTTCTCTCGGGCAATATCTTTTCCCCCTTTCCAAATGCTTTTCGCAATGAAGCTAAAAACATGCCCTCAGCCCTCGCACCAGGGTGGCTTGCCCTGGGTGGCCGGGAGCTGGGCTTCCTTCTGCATCCTCCCCACCCTTCCACCAGCCCCGGCCTGGGCACACCTGGGGACCTCCACGGAACACCTGTGGACAACGAACAGGGTTCATCAGCAACGGCCAGGCTCCACTGCCTGTCCTCCTGGGCCCTCACTGCTAGCTTTCTGGAACAAAGAAACAAATAACTCAGGGGCTTAGGTGACGGCACCCAGGTGGGACAGCTGGCGCCCCTCTAGCCCAGGTCCAGGAGGCGCCTCTGTCCTTGCCCACTGCCTGGCTGCCCACTCTCCCAGGCTGGCCCGGGAGAGCACGGCGAGCATCTCCATCAGGGCCAAACCCTTCCCAAGAACACGAGGCTACTCGTCTGAGGCCCAAGCTCTCCCACCCCACCCACCCACAGAACTCTGGGGTCCACGCTAACTGTCTAAGCCTTCCTAACTCATCCTGCAATAAAAGCTACCCACGTTCCCACACGGCCTAGCTGGCTGGGTCTGGCTGCCCGCCTCTGGGTGGTGCTCAGACTACACAGCCAGAGCAGCCACTTAGGAGGCTGGGGGGTGGGGCGGGGCTGGGGGCCCGGGTGGGCCCCCTGGGTGCTCCTGGCTCATTTCTCCTTCCCTCGGCAGGAGCTGCTCTGCCAGCGAGAGGAGGAACGCTTCCCCTTCAGCCCACAGGGCGGAAGGAACCCTGGGTTCATCCTCGAGAAGCTGTCACTTCACAGCGGTGCTGACCCAAGGAGCGGCAGGGGAGGACCCAGGCTCTCAGCCTCCAGGGCCCAGGCAGTGGTAGCGGAGCCACTGACTCTATGACTTCTCCAGGGCCAGTGGAGGCATCTCCAGCCCCGTGCGCGCACCACTGGAATTGCCCTCCGTTTGGGGAGGAGAGTGAGGCTGAGGAGAAAGATTCGGCACAGGGAACGGAAACCTCTAGATTCTGCTCCTGCCTCAGGGGGAAGCTGGCGTGACCGCCCACGGCGCCAGGCTGGGCCCAGGTTTCCAGTCAGATCACCTCCTCTCCCACAGGCCTCTGGGGGTCCCGAGGGCACTGAGAGGAAGGTCAGAACCAGAACAGCCCTCATTCCCCAGCCCTCAGGTGCCCCCAGCGGGAGCGGGTCAGTGCGCAGCCAGTCACAACGTGCCGAGCCGCGAGTCTGCGAGGCAGGAGGAAGGAACCGTGCCGAGCCGGCTGCTGGGTCACGGCTGGCTGGCCGTGGAAGGGCCCAGGCCACCCGAGGCGCTCGAGTGTGGGCCGGGAACATTCCCTTTCTCACTTCCAAAACCGGTGGGAACACTCTCCAAGCAGACACGTGGCTTTGAGGTAAAATTAGGTACTTTGACCTCTCCCCTTTACTTGACCCCAGAGAGGGGCAAATTTGCCCCTGCACCCTCATCTTCTGACCCCACCCCCCCAGCCTGACCATCCAAGCTGCCCCCACATCTCTGCTCACCTGGACAGACCACCCGGAAGCTCTCCCTAGCACCTGATGGGGCAGCCCCTGGGGTGCAGGTCTCCCTCTCCCCCGCCCCCACTCCCACCCCAGCTGCAACGGGGAAATACACCAGAGTGCAAGGAAACCCATGACTGGAACAAACGGAATTCCTTTGTCCTTTGTAAAAGTCAACACGATCTGTTACCGATTGGGATGTGAAATAAAGGGAAAAGTAGCAGCACACTGCATCTGGCTCAAGGCTCGGCTCACCTTTAACACAGTCCAGGTTCAATTTATCAGATCCCCAGGAGCCGCTGAGCAGCAAGTCAAACAGGTGAGGGAGGCGGGAGGAGCAAGGAAGGGGGCTCCCTGGCGCTGCCCTTGCCAGGGTACGCAGCGAAGCAAGAAACTACAGGCACGGTCCTGGGCCCACACCCTAGTCCAATCATGTGCCCAGGCAATTCACGTCCCGTTTTGCCTCAGTTTCCCCCCTGGGGCCATCCGGGACTTCTGGCACAGGTCCTAGTTTTCAGGACGAAGGATGTAGAAGAGGGGGCCCCAGCGGCTTGAGGTGAGGGTAGGCTGTGAAACCGCCCTGCCGGCGCCATCGGCCACAAACACCCCAGCCCTCCACACACGCTCCCCAACAGCTTATTCAAGGGGGAAACTGAGGCAGAAGCCCTTCCAGGGCCCCTCACCACCCCCATTTCACCACTTTCCTACAAGGCCTGGGGCTGTGCCAAGGCTCCTGGCAGATCAAGGGTCAAAGTCGGTTGGTTAATTACAACCTCTCCCCCTTGGAGGCGCTGGGCAGGATGTTCCCTGGACCCCCCCAGCCTGGGGAAGGGGACTTGGGAAGGCGCTCGACCTTCTCTCGACCAAAGGTTTGCTGGGGGGGGGGGGGGTAGGGCAGGAGGGAGCTGAAGTGTTCTGGGCGCTTGGAGAGGTGGATGCCAGCGGAGGAAACAACAACACGAAACAACTGGAGTTACTCATTCAAAGTGGACGCCGGCGCTGTCAAGGCGTCGCCCGAAATAAACCGGCCACCCCGGCAGCCCCGGGATCAGTCCCCGGCTGAGGGGTGGGCTCCTTAAATCACTTTCCTGCTAATGCTGTGTCCTCTGCGAGGAGGAGGAGGGCTGCTAACAGAGGAGAGAGCTGGCCCCCCTTCGCCTGAAGGGCGAGCCAGGTGCTCCGCGAGCTCGCGGCGGGGGTCCCGGGTAAACGCGGGGGCGCCCGGCCCTCAGTAGCCTCACCCGCACCACCTGGCCACCAGTTTTGTCAGGGAGGGGGCTCCGATCTGTGAAAGCAGCTTCAAGTCCAAATCTTCTCTTAAGCATTTTGCAGAAATCTCGGTCGAAACTCCAGTTCGCTCCCTTCCCCCCCCTAAGTGGCACCGCTCCAGCGCCCTCCTCCCGCGGATAAAAGCCCTGGGTTTCTGGATTTACGACGCGAGAGTGGAGGGTCGCCTGAGCGGTGACACACCCCGCTGCCTCCCCTGCGCCGCGGCTCGGGCGGGTAGAGGGGAGGGGAAGGCGGCGGCACGCGGGCCGCCCCCCCGCCCGGGCCGCCCCCCCTCCAGCCCGGGATCGGCCCCCGCCCCCCGCCGCTTGGGGTCGGTCGCGCCGCGGATTAACGGGGCTGCGGTCGCTTAAACCTGAAATCCGGGCGCCCGCCGGCCAGGTCCCGCGGCGCGGCCGGCCGCCCCCTCGGCGTCCCCTCGGCGTCCCCGCCGCCGCCCGGGGCTCGCGGGCCGCTCACCTGGCACGTAGATCTCGCCGCGCTCCTCGTCCGGGAGCTCGCTCCAGTTCCTCTTGCACGTGGAGACGCACGGCTTCTTCACCAGGAACGCGCGAGGCATTTTCGAGCCCTCGTCGCCCCGCACGGTCGAGACGCGGGCCGGCGTGGGCCGGAGGCGCGGGGCAGTTCGGGGGAAGGGCTCGCCCAGGCGCCCGCACGTTCCGCGGGAAGCCCCTGCCGGGGGGCGGTCGCCGGCCTCCCTCGGAACGGCGTCCTCGCGGCCGGGCGCGCGGGGCGGCGGGGCAGCGTCTCCCGGCTCGACTGGCGTCCCCCGCGGCCGCTCGGGAAGTCCTGAAGTGCGATCCGGACGGACGGGTTCACGCTTTATTGGCTCGCGGCGGTGAGTGTTGGTGGCTGGGGCGGGGGGTGGGGGTGATCCGATCTAATTATCTTGGAGTGTCCCGGGGAGCGACGGCGCATGCGTTGGGAAATAACGGTGACAACCCACCTATTTGTTACCTGTCGAACCGGTTTCCATTCCGCTGCCGGGGAGGTGGCCTCGCGGCCCGAGCAGGGCGGGGCGGCGGGGGCGGGCGCAGGGCACCCAGCACCCAGGACCCGATGGCCCGGCCGGCCCGGCCTCCGCCCCGGACCTCCCAGCCGGGCGCGCCGGCCTTTGCAAGCGGGAGTTTCGGAGGGAGCAGGGGCGGGAAGGGAGGGGGCAACGTTATGTGCACCGGGCGCTCGCACGCCCGCCGGGTGATGAAAGGCAACTCGCCCGACCGGGCCGTCCGGGCGCGGCCCGGGGCGCACGGGGAGGCGCGAAGCCGCCGGGCGGGAGCGGGCGGCCCGCCCCACACTTGTTGGCCTGCGCCGGGCGTCCCCGGGTCCCCAAGCCTGGGCTGAGCAATTCGTGGTTCAGCCCAGAGGCATTTGCTGGGCCCCGGCGCCGTGCGCGCAGGCACGCGGGGCCCGCGGAGCGCGCAGGCCGGTGGGCGGGGAGGCGGGACGCACCCGCCTGCATGCCCGGCCCCCGGGATTTCCGGCCGTTCATCCGTGCTGCCTCCCCT
The DNA here is from genome assembly GCF_030445035.2 of Dasypus novemcinctus. Classification (NCBI taxonomy): domain Eukaryota; kingdom Metazoa; phylum Chordata; class Mammalia; order Cingulata; family Dasypodidae; genus Dasypus; species Dasypus novemcinctus. The sequence continues at coordinate 8,879,914 of NC_080682.1, forward strand.
GAGATCCGGAAAGACCCCAGAGCCGAGGTCACCCCCCCCAGAAATCCTCATCCTCCTTCCATGGCCGGCTTTCAGGCGAAGCAAGGCGGGAGACTCCAGACTCAGCGTCCCTTGGCCGGCTGCCGCCACCGCAGGGAGCTCCCGTCTCTTCCCCACAGCCCTCGCGGGGCTGAGGTTCAGCCTGGGATGCACCCCCAACCCCACCCGGGGCTCTGCCCAGACCCCAGGCCCCGTTGGAGGTGCCTACGTCTCCCCATGAGCCAGCCAGTGCTTGGTGGCCTCCAGGACACACCTTCCTGGGCCGCTTTGGCATCCTGGGCTTCTACCAGCAGACCTGTTCAAGGCAGGGGTGGGACCCTCTTCCTCTTGTTAGCTTCCCCTTCACTCCCCCCAGGTAAAGTAAACGAGCATTTTAGGATTCCTACCACACACGCACCCCTTCTCGCAAATGTTTGCTGGAATGGATGGGGAGGAAACGCCCCTGATAAATGAATTCACACGGTTCAAAGGTCGGGGGTAGTTGCAGGCAAAGGGACGGAGCCTGTTGATGAACTCTCAGCCATCTACCGGAAGATGTCATTTTTTCCCCCCAGACAGATGGAGGAGGCTCAAGAACCTCTTCATATCCCCTTACCTCCCCCACCCCCAGGGCTGGTGGCGCCCCTCCTTGGTGGGGGCTTTGGGGGGAGATGGGCCTTTGACTCCCCCTCCACACACTCCCTGTTGCAGCCTGTTTCCTAAGTCACTGGAAGGGTGCAGGGGTCTCTGGAGGGAGGGGCATTGCTGCCGGCCCCCTTCCCCTGTCTTTCCCAGGACTCTGCCTCTACACGGCCCACACTTCCCTTGTCCCCCTGTGTACCTTTCCTGAACGGACACTGAGTGAGCACCTACTATGTGCTGATCTATTGAGTTAAACCTTGGAGAAACAAAATTGACAGGCCATGGACAATAGATGAGTTTACTCATCCCGCTCGTATTTCTTGAGCACGTTCTTCGTGCCAGACCCTGACTAGGGCGAGCCCGCAGTAGGCGCTTGGTGGGTGCTGTGCTGAGGGCTTCACGGACGACCCTGTACCCAGGAGGCGGCCTTTCTTGTTGGGAGCAACGCCAATGGCTAGCGGGCAGGTGGGCGAGGACAGCTCGTCCAAAGCCTTCACTTGTATGAAGAAAGTTCTGTACCACCTACGGGGCGAGGCCCAGGGAGGGAGGGATTGATGATGATGTTTGCTGTTACAGCTCCAGCAGCAACTGTGCCTGGCACATAGTAGGCGCTCAATAAAGATTTGTTGAATGACTATCCCTTTTTTTCTTGATTCATGTGACCATTCAGCCTTTCATTTTTCCCAGTTTTAGTGGAGACATAGAGACAGAGCATATTCCTTTATTATAAGGAAAATAGTAATGGCAGTTCATGGCAAAAGGCAACTGACGCTGGCTGTCAGGGAGAGTGGTGGGGATAGTAGCGAACATACCTATCAAAACGGGCCATCACAGCCCAGTGCCTGCCAATCACTGCCATTCAGGTACAGAAATCCACCATGGCCACACAGCTAGCCATTTTCCAAGAGAAACCAGAAGTCCAGATCTATATGTGAAATTCAGTTTTAACATGCTGGCTCAATTATTTCCAAAACATGGAATGGGTCAGACAAAACACCTCTGTGGGTTAAATTTGCCCCGCAGTCTGCCAGTGTTTGGCCAGCAGCTTATGGGCGGCTCTGGAGCCAGACAGTGTGTGTGACTTTGGGCAAACACTGAGCCCAGGCGTGAGCTCCATGAGAACAGGGACCTTCTGCTCTGTTTACCCAGCGCTCAGTCCAAGGCCTGTTATGTCCTTCATTCTTTTTTTTTAAAAAAGATTTATTTATTTATTTAATTCCCCCCCCTCCCCTGGTTGTCTGTTCTTGGTGTCTATTTGCTGCGTCTTGTTTCTTTGTCCGCTTCTGTTGTCGTCAGCGGCACGGGAAGTGTGGGCGGCGCCATTCCTGGGCAGGCTGCACTTTCTTTTCACGCTGGGCGGCTCTCCTCACGGGCGCACTCCTTGCGCGTGGAGCTCCCCCACGCGGGGGACACCCTTGCGTGGCACGGCACTCCTTGCGCGCATCAGCACTGCACGTGGGCCAGCTCCACACGGGTCAAGGAGGCCCGGGGTTTGAACCGCGGACCTCCCATATGGTAGACGGACGCCCTAACCACTGGGCCAAAGTCCGTTTCCCTATGTCCTTCATTCTTTAATTCATTCAACAAATATTTATTGTGCACCTGCTATAAGCTCGGCAGTGGGGATCCTGCGATGCAAGGCAAACAAACAGGCAACTTGTGTGATGCAGAACATTTAAACAGAGCGGGAGCGGGCTAGGGTGCTGCAACCTGAACGAGAGGCAGGAGCGGCCTGCAAAGAGAGTGAGGAAGATTCGAATCAGCGGAAGGACAAACTGCTACGAAGGCCCCAGAGCAGGAATGAGCCCGGTGTGTGTGTGAGCAGAAAGCTCCAGTGGCTGCACGGCGACAGTGAGCAGGGAGGGTGTAGGAAATGTCGTTTGAGAGCTTGGTCTCCATGGATGAGGCTGTGTGGTGGGCAGCCGTGGGGTCTGGGAGCTGCAGGACCTGCTACGGGGAGAAAGGAGTGTGTGTGTGTGTGTGCGTGATGGGTGGGGGGGAGGGTGGAAGTGAGGGTGGAAGCAGGGACAACAGTGCAGAACCTACTGCAGTGGTCCCAGCAGGATATGGTGGTAGCCTGAGGCAGGGTGGCCCCAGAGCCATTCCTCACACATATTTCCCTCCAAGAAACCATTTTCGTCATATTTGTTGTGTGTCCCCCTCTCCTTATTTGTAAGTCCTGTGAGGGATTCCTTTTCTTTAACACCATTTTTAACAACTTTATTGTGATACAATTCATATATCAAAAAATCCACTCTAAGCATGCCGGTAGGAACATATGTGGCTCAAGCAGTTGAGTGGCCACCCCCCACATGGGAGGTCCTGAAAGAAAACAAAGACAATGAGCAAAAACAACGAGCAGACAATGAGCCCAAAAAAACCTGACCAGACGGGCAAAATCAAAGAGCAGACAATGAGCAAAAAAAGAAAAATGAGCAGATATAAAGCATAACAACTAGCAAACAGACCAGGGAGCCAACTTGAAAGAGGATTTTAAAAAGTCTATTAAAGAAAAAGCCAGCTCTTTAAAAAAAAATTGTGCCATTTGGTGGATTTTGATATATTCAGGCTTGTGCAGTCCCCACCGCTATCTAATTCCTGCTCATGTTCCTCGCCCACAAAAGAAGCCCCATCCCCGTTAGTGCGCAGCCCCACCCCCTGCCCTAGCTCCTGCCACTGTGAACCTATTCATTCAATAGACCTGCCTACTGACTTGTTCTGGACTTATTCTTTTTAGAGCTTCACGTATCTCAGCAACCAGTGCTCTGAGGATGGAATTCATAGTACCCCATTTCACAGATGGGAAAACAGCTTTGGACCCCTTGTGTCTGTCCAGTGTCTCCCCAGAACCAGGCTGTACTGATGGACACTCAGCAGGATGCGAAGGAAGGCGGTGTGGGCACTGAATGCGGAGTTCCCTGCTCAGCCACTCTGGGGGGCTGGTCTGCTGACCACCCTCCCATGGTGGGGCAGATACCTAAGCTAGCGAGAGCAGGGCCCATCCAGGGTGCTGGACACCCAAGAGGGCTAAGCTGGTGCGGCGGCCGAGCCGGGGTTGGGGGGCAGTGGGCAGCTGAAATCCCCAGAGCACCTCTTAGGAGCTGTGTGATTTGGGGCAAATGACTGGGCCCCTCTGGGCCCCCTTTCCTCGCTTGTGAACCCTCAGGTTGCTGTGAGCCTCAGGGACTGAATGTGGTTGTGTCCGTCTGCCTCAGGGATGAGGCAGGACCCCTCCCCCCCATCATGGGCGCTCACTCTCCAGATCCTCGGCCCCAAGGAGCTGAGACCCAGGAGGGCTGGAGGTTGGCAGAGCCGGAACTGGGGCCAGAGCCAGCGCCTGCCTTTCCTACCCTTTGAAGCCTGCCTCGACTGTCCACGGGGCTTAATAACCATTCTCCCTCCCTGGAGTGGGGAGGGCTGGGGTGCAGTTATCAGCACCCCGTGGGCCTCAGAACAGGGAGGCCAGCCAGGCTCCTCCTCAGAGCCCAGCTGCCTCCCCCCCCCCCAGGGCTGCTCTCATCCCCACTTTTCATCTTGGGGTTAATGAGCCAGGCGGCCCCACCCCCAGCCTCCTGGGCCGAGTCATCCCTCCCACTTAATAGACGGGGAAACTGAGGCACCTAGAGGGAAGTGGTTTGGGGCTGCCGCCCGTGAGTCAGATGTGGAGCCAGGGCAGCCACGATCGGGTCGTCCGGCTGGGCCTGTCCCTCTGGATGGCTCCATCCCCCCCTCGGCCCGTGGGCACCGGCAGCCCAGGCGGGCTCCTTCCAGCTCTCCCTACCCCACCCTCAGACTCCGCCACTGTGGGGAGGGGCCGGCACAGCCCGGGGGAGGGGGAGAGGTGAGCTGGCAGCGGCTGGCACGGGGGCTCAAGCCTGTTTCAGCTCCAAAGTCGGCTGATCAGGGCCGGAGGCCTTAGGCAGGCCGTCGGGCGGGAGGCAGGGTCTGCGGCCCGGGCTCCGGGCCCAGGAGAGGCCGCTCGGTGAGCCCCCCAGAGTCCCCAGACACCCAGGGTCCAGGGTCCAGGGTCCAGGGCCCAGGGGCGTGCTGGGTTCTGGTTCAGCTTGGCCTCTCGCCTCGCGCGCCGCGAGCCCCGTGACCCGCCGGGACCTGCCAGTCCGCACGGCCCGCGGCCGGATCCCGTTGTTTCGGAGCTTTAGGCCCCGGGGGCCCCGAGGCCGCCCGCTCGCCGCGGTCGAGCTTACCCGCGGCCCCTGCGGGCCTCGGCGCGGCCTCGCAGAGGTCAGCAGCTCCCACCCGGCCTCGACCCCGGCGCCGGCCCCGCGCCCCCACGCCGAGCGGGTGCGGGGCCAGGGCCGGCGTCGGGGAAGCCAAGCCAGGCCCCGCGGCGCCCGCCCGACCGGTTCAGCAGGGGCCGCGGCGGCACTTCCTGCGGGCGCCCCGGGACCGCACCCCCGCGCGGCCGCCTGGAGACGCGGGACCCGCAACCCGCGCCGTCCACGAGGCCGCGGCTGCCGCCGGCTGCGGGGCGGCGGGGCGGCGGGGCGGGGGGAGCCGCGCCCCTCCCCAGCCGGGCAGGCGCTGGCCGAGCCGGGGCCGGAGGCGGGGCCCGCACCCCGGCGCGGGGGCCGCCCCGCTGTCCCGGAGCCCGGGCCTGCGGCGGTTTCGGGGAAGGGGGGCAGGCGAGCGGCGGGACAGTTACTCAGCCCCAGCGAAACCAGCGAGTCGGCACCTGCCGGCCGGCGGGGGCGAGGCGGGGCGCGGCGGGGGCGCGGCGGGGAGGGCGGCGGCCCCGTTACGGCCCCGCCCCGGCCGCCCCCGCCCCGCGCGCCCCGCCCCGCGCCGCCCGCCAGCCCGGAAGGAGCCGGGCGGCCGCGGCGCCTGAGTCAGGCTGGGTGAGCCGCCGGCCCGTTACCGCGGGCGCCGGGGGCCGGGGCGGCGCTGTGGTTTCGGTGCGCGCCGCGGGCGGGCGGCCTAATGAGCGCTCCGCACGCACCCCGCCGCCCCGCCCCTGCCCGCCCGCGCTCCGCCTCGCGGGGACCCCGGCTGGCCCCCTCCCCCGGCGTCCCCCCCCCCCCCGCGAGACCCTGGGGCGGCAGGCGCGGGGGTCCCTGCTGGGATCTGCGAGACCCGCCTTGCGGGGGGACGGCAGCCCCTCGGCGGCGCGGGGTGCGGGGCGCCGGGCCGGCGGCCGCGGGCGCCCTCTGGCGGCGGCGGGTCCCCGCGCGTCTTCGCCACCTGATCCTCCTCGTCTACGCAGGCGGCTGCGCGCCCGATCATGGGACCCCGGAGCCGGGAAACCTGGGCCCAGCGCCTCGGAGCTTTCCGGGCCAGCCCGTCCGCCTTCCTGGCAGGTCCTGAGGGCGAGGGGCTGGGGCGCGACCTGCTGAGCGACCTGAGGAGTGAGAAGCTGAGCGAGCAGATCAAGGTAGGCCTCTCCCGCAGCCCCTGCCCTGGCGCTTCTGGTCACCGCGGTTACCCGCGCCCTGACCGTCCTCATGCACCCCTCCCACCCAGGTCTCCTTGCTGACCCTGAGCTTGGAGTTCTCAGCGCAGCTGTGGCCCGATGCCCCCGCGGCCGAAGCGGCCGCCAACTCCCTGCTGGACACCCTGCTCCTTTTACCCCCGCGGCCCTCGGCGCTGCGGCGGCCCCTGCTGCTGGCGGCCACCACGATCCTGGCAGCCGGAGACGCGCTGGGCCCCGCCTCGGGAGCCGCCGGCCGCCTCCTGCCCCTGCTGCTAGGCCTGGCCTCGGGCCGCGATCTGGGCCGAGGCTTTGGCCCGGCCGGGGAACAGCGCCTCCTGCAGGCCACGGCTTGCGAGTGCCTGCGGGAGCTGGAGAGCTGCAAGCCGGGGCTGCTGGGGGGCTGCCTGGGGCTGCTGCGGGGCCTGCTGGGGCGCGAGGGCCCAGTCCAGCCCCTCAGCCTGCTGCTGGCGCTTGCTCTATGCAACACCTTGGGGGTACAAGCCCGGGCTGGGGCCAGCCTGCAGGGCCTGCTCACGGCTAGCGACCCCCGGACCGGGGGTGGTCAGAGTCCGTGGGACTGGACGCTCGTGGGAGATGGCGATGCCCACCTCCAGCCCCAGGCACCCAGCTGGCCGGCTGCCGAGGAGGGGGACCGTGGCCTGGCAGCGCTGGAGCCCAGCCCCGAGCAGGCCCGGGAGCTGCGGGCGGTCGTGGCCCAGCTCCTGGACGTGTCCTACCTCCTCACGCCCGTGGCCCAGGCCCAGCTTCTGTGGCTCTTGGGCTGGGCCCTGCGGGGCAGGCGGGGACAGCCGCCAGCGCTCTTCAAGCCCCAGCTGGTGCGGCTGCTGGGCACGGCCCAGCTGGCGCTGCTGCACGCTGTCCTGGCGCTCAAGGCGGCCTTCGGCGAGGCCATGTTCACGGGCCAGGATGAGGCCCTGCTGCTCCGCCGGCTCACCCTGGCCGCCCAGCACCCCGCCCTGCCCCTGCCCACCCACCTCTTCTACCTGCACTGCCTCCTCAACTTCCCCGAGAACTGCCCGCTGGGCCCCACGGATGAGGAGGCCGCCCCGCTGCTGCTCGGGCCCCAGCAGTGCCGGGGCCTCCTGCCCAGTCTCCTGCACGACCCGCCGGCCCTCCTGGCCCGCCTGCACCTGCTGTGCCTGCTCAGCGCCGAGGACGGAGAGGAGGGGGAAGGCGGGGGTCAGAGCCCACGGCGCTACCTGGGGGAGCTGCTGGCCGGCCTGCGGCAGATGGCGGCCCTGGAGGGGGGTCCCCGGGCCTCAGCCACTCTCTGCTTCCAGGCCTCCTACCTGGCTGCCCGCTGCCTGGCCACGTGTCCTTCGGTGCTGCCACCCCTGACCTACGGGCTGGCCCAGCTGTACCAGGCCCGGCCCGCACTGGCCCCCCATTTTGTGGACCTCTTGGATCGGGTGGGCCCTGAGCTGGCGAAGCCGCTGAGGGGGCTGCTGCGGCAGGCAGTGGTGTGCGGGGACGGCAGCGGCGGGGATCTTCGTTGGCACCTGCAGATGCTGGCGGAGGTGGCGGACGGGGAGGCCCAGGGCGCCACCCTCCGCTTCCTGCGGGCCGCGGCTGCCCACTGCACGGACTGGGGCCTGGAGCAGGCCCTGCTGCGGGTCTGCAGGGCCTTGCTGCGGGCCGGGGCCGCGGGTGGCCTGGTGGACCTCCTGCAGGAGCTGGCCGGGCGGCTGGAGGACCCCGATGGCCGGGACCATGCCCGCCTCTACTACCTCCTCTCGGCCCACCTGGCAGCGCCCAAGCTGGGGGTGGCCCTGGGCCCCTCGCTGGCCGCGCCCGCCCTGACCTCGTCCCTGGTGGCCGAGAACCAGGGCTTCGCCGCGGCGCTGACGGTGCAGGAGGCCCCCGCCCCGCTGCGGCTGAGCGTCGGCCCCCGCAGGCCCGAGGGCCCCGGCCCGGTCCTGCAGCTCCAGGCGGAGGCGCTGGAGCCTCTCTACTCCCTGGAGCTGCGCTTCCGCGTGGAGGGACAGCTCTACGCACCCCTGGGCGCCGTCCACGTGCCCTGCCTGTGCCCGGGCCGCCCTCTGCTCCTGCCCCTGCCCCTGCAGCCCCGACGCCCGGCCCCCACGCAGCTGCACATCCGGGCCCTCTACACCACGCCCGCCGGCCTCACTTGCCACACCCAGCTGCCACCCCTGCCTGTGGGCTTCGCCAGTCTCTTTTTGCCTTTCCCACAGCCCCCCAGGGGGGCCGGGCCGGCCTTCTTCGAGGAGCTCTGGGCCTCCTGCCTGCCGAAGGGCGCCGAGAGTCGCGTGTGGTGCCCGCTGGGGCCGCAGGGGCTCGAGGCCTTGGTGTCCCGCCACCTGGAGCCCTTTGTGGTGGCAGCCCAGCCCCCCGCCAGCTACCACGTAGCCATCCACCTGCCCCCCAACTCGAGGCTGCTGCTGCGGCTGGAGGCGGCCCAGGTGGACGGGGTGCCGGTGGCTCTGCGCACCGATGACTGGGCCGTGCTGCCCCTGGCAGGGGACTACCTCCGTGGGCTGTCGGTCGCCGTCTGAGCCCTGTGGGGTCCTAAGCCAGGCTCCTGTGACTTTTCCGTAAATCCAACCATAGCCAGCCTGCTTCGCTGGGCTTGTTTTCCCTCGGGTCCTGGTTAGGGACAGGCACGTGGATGTGGGAAACGGGCCCTAAGGAACCTTCCAGACCAGGAGCCCCGGGACTGGAGAGCTCCAAAGTTCCCTTCCACCCAGATGTGCCAGGATTCTCCAGAACCCCGGTCGAGGAAATGGGAGACCAACGTCTTTTTCTTTGCTTCCCAGAGAGGGTCTGACTTTGCCCAGGGCTACCCAGCGATTTGGGAACGAGGCTGGAGCTAGTGGTCAGACTTCCTCACCTGTGGGCTGGGGCTTTTTCAACTCCTGAGGTTCGCAGGGTCCCTAGCCCAGGGAACTCAGGCTAGATCGGGTGGTGGACTGACAGGCGGAAGGGGTGGCTGGAGCGGATGGGTGTCTCCTTCCTGGGCCCCTGGGGCCTATGGTGGTTGGAGCCGGTTCTGGGAGGGGCCCGTTGGCTGGTAATGCTTTTGGGGCTGGGGGTGCTTCCTCACCCCAGCCCCTAGGAAAGCCAGTCTGCTCGGGAACCCCGCACGGAAGGACTAGACGTGTTTTTCCAAATACTCGAGACACTACGGAGTCAGGGGCACGCAGGCCTGCTCTGCTGCCTGGCTGGCGTTTCCTATGCGCGTTGCCTCATTTGCTCCTTGCGACAGCCCTGCAGGAGATCTGGAGGTGGCAGAGGTTGAGTGACTTGTCTGCTCGGTCACCCAGCTGGTGGTACAAGTGTTGTGTCATCCGGTGGCAGGTTTCCATGACCAGGCTGCCAGAGCAGGGTCTGCAAAGCCAGGCGAGCAGAGGCCCCGGATGCTGAGGACGCAGCCGTCAGCAGGGCCGGGTGGGGGAGCGACCAGTGGCCTGGGCTTCAGTGGCCTGGTGAAAGGGTCTCTTCTGCTCCTTCTGCTGCTCAGGTTTCCTGCCCCTGGGGCTCCTGGAGGGCAAGGAAAGAAAAGGAGGACTCAGGGCTAATGGGAGTGGATAGGCAGGGTGCAAACTTCCTGCAAGACAACAAAATCAGGACCGACGGTCCCTTCTTGAAAAACACCTGATAGATCCACGAGGGGATCTGGATTTTGCCAAGTTGACAGAAGAGGGCAGCATTAAACGAGGAATCTTATAAAACACCCCAATACCACAAAAAAAAATGAACAAGAAAAAGATAACAGGTTCATAAACTCTTTTGCAAAAATAGAAAATGACTTTCATTATGTATCAACCAAGGAATTTGCATACAGCTGAGAGGCAGAAGAAAACTGTAACACTCCCAACGGACCCTAATATACTCAAAAGCTGGAGGATATAAAAAATTGTCTTGAATGAGCTATTTTAAAGCGAAAAAAATAAACCCAGGAAGAAATGACAAGAGAGTTGATTGAACATAGAAAACAAATAGAAGAAACAGAACAGTATCATAGAAATAAAGAGTAAATTACAAAATGCCCAAAGGAGAATAGACCCAGATAAAAATTTTATTTTTTGTAAGAGAAGTAAGCCCTTATTTCCTCATTTCACAATGCCAGTTGAGTACATGATTATGCCAAATACCATTGATTGTACAAATTTGGATGGATTGTTTTACTAATATGTATCAGTTAAATCTATTTGATTTAAAAAACTAAGTCAATATAAGATTTTTAAGTAAATGGAAAATAAACAGAATTAAAAATGCTAGTTGAGTTGGCTGCTTTTTGGTGACTAGTCAGAGACCAAATCCCATATCCCAATCAATTCCTCTGGCTCCTCCTTGGCTTCCACTGTGGCCGAGGCTGCAATGGCAGCAGGAGCAATAGCCACAAGTGCAGACGAATCAGCCAGGAAGGCCTTGACCTTTTCAGCGAGTGGGAAGGTATACTCAGTCTCCACAGACAAAGCCAGAACTCGCTGGTACCACGCTGAGAGAAGGGTAGTGATGCAACAGGCGAGTGCCCGACCTGCAGACACCCGCGGGCAACCTCGCGGACGCCCTCCAGGAGCGAGAGTGTAGTTTCCTCTGGACGTCAAGGGCTTAAGGGCTATAGATGCTGTCGTTGTCAACCCCCTGCTGGGTGATCAGCCCAAAGGAGAAGGGGGAGACCTCCACTGTGTGTAGCCGTGTGGCTTCGCTGGCTCCCACTTGCTCTCCAGTCGTCATCAGTGCACGATGGGCCTCCATGGTGCCCCTGGAGGTCTGAGTGGTGATACCTAGAGCCCAGGAGGTCTTCTAGGGCCCTAGACCAGTGTTCCGGGCAGGCACAGTGACCTCGCAGGGGGCAGTGGCCCCAGCCCAGGTGGTGGCTGGACCTTGCTGCCCAGCAGCATGTTGCTGATCTCAGTGAGGTGCTCCTTGGTGACCACAAAGCCCACATCCCCCTGGATATGAGGCAACGGTTTCTCCAGGGCTGGGTGGTTTTCCGGAAGTGCTCAGATGGCTTCTTGCCCATCAGCACCACAGCCTAACCACGCAGGGATGTGTGGATCTGTCGCATCTGCTCGGAGCCCACTCTGTCTGCTCCTACAATGAAGCATTTTGGAGAAGCATCCAAAAGTCGGATGATCTTAAGGAAGTGGGCAGGCTTCCGGCTCGCCTGCCTTCCCTGGGCATCACATCACGGTGGTGCATCAGGGATGGCCACATGGGGTTTAAGGACGATGTCGTCCTAATGAGGCTGCCTGGTGAGAGCCCCAAATGATAAGCAAGACACGACCACAATCGAGCATGAAAATGAGTTAAAGAAGTAAAAGGAGTCGGAAGAAAGTAATGGAAATGGAAGACAAAGAAGAAATCATATTTATATTATTGGAGTCCCTGAAGAAAAACTAAACAATGGTATGGAACTACTATTTAAAAACCATAATCCAAGAAAACTTTCCAGGAGAAAAAAATATATACATATTGAAAGAGCCTACTGAGTACTTCGGAAAATTAACTCAGAACATTCACTTTTGAGACACATTCTAATAAAACCATTAGATATCAAAGATTTTTTAAAAAATCCTCAAGGTTTTCAGGCTAAAAGATCCAAGAACTTAGAAAAGAAAAATCATTAGACTGGCATCAGACTTTTCAAAGGCAACACACAACAATGAAGCAACACTTTTTAAACCTTCAAGTTTTTGAAGTGTGAACCAAGGATTTTATATCCAGACAAGCTGTCGTTCAAGTAGCAAAGACAGTTTTCTGTTTTTCAATCAGTACTTAAAGAATCCTGCACCCATGAGTCTTTCTTTTAAAACTGTCAGAGGGCGGCGGACTTGGCCCAGTGGTTAGGGCATCCATCTACCACATGGGAGGTCCGCGGTTCAAACCCCAGGCCTCCTTGACCTGTGTGGAGCTGGCCCATGTGCAGTGCTGATGTGTGCAAGGAGTGCCCTGCCATGCAGGGGTGTCCCCCGCGTAGGGGAGCCCCACGTGCAAGGACTGCGCCCCGTAAGGAGAGCCGCCCAGTGCAAAAGAAAGTGCAGCCTGCCCAGGAATGGTGCCGCACACACAGAGAGCTGACACAACAAGATTACTCAACAAAGAGAAACACAGATTCCCGTGCTGCTGACGACAACAGAAGTGGACAAAAGAAGGCGCAGCAAATAGACAGAATAGACAACCGGGGTGGGGGGGCGGGGAGGGGAGAGAAATAAATAAATCTTTTTAAAAAATAAAATAAAACTGCTGGAGAATACACTTCATCCAATTTGAGAAGACTGGGAAACTTCAGCCAAAGGACTTATGATGAAGATTTATATACATATATATACATACACATACACATACATATGCATATACATATATATGTCAATCTAAGACTAAAACAAAGGGAGAGATGAGGGTAGGTAATGTGCAAATGTTATAATTTGTGATAAAGTAGAAAAGCAAGTAAAAACGAGAGGAGAAAGGAAAGGGAAAGAGGAAAATAAGCTTCTTGATTGCTGTACACAGGTGCCAAATTAACCCTCATCACCTGCTCATGAAAATGGATCTGGGCCCTCTTATCTTGCCTTTGCCAGTTGACTCATTGTTAAGTTCTGTCAGTAGAAGGCCCTGGAAGGCCGTTGCAGGAGGAACCAGGTGTGCTCCTGGGCAGCCTTCGGAAGCGCCTCCGGAACCCAAGCTTTCTCCAGTGTCAGGCTTCTGCAGTGTACGGCAGTCAGCAGAGGGCAGCAGCACCCAGAGGTCACCAGCTTCCCCCAACACCCACATCAGACAGTTTCACGGCAAAGCCTCCAGTGAGCCACCTCCCTGCGAATGACTTTCCTAGAGGACAGTTTTCCAGCATGTTCTCCCAGTGTGGCACCTCAGCGAGCCACAGCAGGGTCCCTTCCAGTGAGGTCTCCATCTCAGCTCTGGGGTAGGAGGTGGGGCTCTTCCTTGGGGGCTCCATCTCAGCCCTAGGGTAGGGGCTGCTCCTTCTGGCCACTGTTCCTGTATTCTTTAGAGTTCTCTTACTTCTTATCCAATTTCTTGTTACGTCAATCTCCTTTTATACATAACAAATCTTTATATTAACTCTCTCTGTTCAAATTACTGTGTGGTCTCTCTTCTGACTGGATCCCGACTGAAACAATAGGCCATAGGTGAGAGTTAAAGGAGATGGATAAACATGGATAAACTATGGTAAAAGATTATAAAAGAAAATGGGACCCAGGTTTTTTTTTTAAAGAGGTATAATTACAAAGGTAACCACTAGAACTAAAATACAGACTTTCCTAAATACCACTTTTAATGTCAATTAAAGACAAAAGAATACACATCTCATAGAGAAGCATCTAATATAACAAAATATACGTAATTATAAAGCATTGTGATAGAGTTGGGAGCAAACATATCAATTACACTGATCAATAAATGGGCTTAACTCATCTAAAGAAAAAGATTTTTAATTCGGCTCAAAAAGCGATCCCCAACTATATGTTGTTTACAAGAGCAGTCCCACCTCAAACAATATAATTCAGAAAGGACCTGTGGTTAACAGAACAAGTATGAGAACGTTCTCTCATGAGCTACAACATATATTTAATGCTAATACAGGGTGTTAATAATTGAGCGAGCTGGGGAAAATACACAAAGTGCATTGGGCTGTAGTTAGTAGTAATATTTTGAAGATGCTCTTTCATAGTTTGGAACAAATGTTTCCCAACACAGCAAGGTGTTGGTAGTGGGGTGATGTACAGGAGGCCTGTGTGATGATATGCATGTTTGTTTTGTAAGTTCATAGCAATTACCAAACAGTTATTGCTTATGTATGGTCATGTAGGAATGATATACTTCAATAAAAATAAGAAAAAAAGTAAAGGCAAATGGAGAAAATAAAAAGGCAAAGGTAGTGATCTTGATATGAGAGAAAATAGAATTCAAGCCACAAAACAGTAAACATACCAAAGAAGGGCACTTTTTAATGCCAAAAGCCATAATGTGGGAAGTGGATGTGGCTCAAGCGATAGGGTTTCTGCAAGAGGGGAAAAAAAGCATGCCTGGGTGATGAGCCACTGCCTGCGCAGTGGCCGAGTGCCTGCGCTAGTGCCCACACGGCAAGTGAAGTGCCCGGGCGGTGAGCCAGTGCCTGCACAAGTGAGTCACCCAGCAAGATGATGATACAACAAAAGAGAGACAAGGGGGAGAGTCAAGGTGAAGTGTAGCAGAGACCAGGAACTGAGGTGGCACAACTGACAGGGAACCTCTCTCCACATCAGAGGTCCCCAGGATCGAATCCTGGTGAATCCTAGAGGAGAAAGACAAGAAGACAAAAAAAGAGAAATAGATGCAGAAGATCACATGGTGAATGGACACAGCCAAAACAGCAGGGCAGGGGGAGAGGGTGGGGAAGAAAGAAAGAAAAAAACTGTAATGCACCATAAAGATATAACACTTATGAATATTTATGCCCCGAATACCACGGACACCATTTTTTTGTTGTTGGTTGTGTCATCGTCTTTTTTGGTGCATTGCCTCATCACGTGGGCGCCTTTTTTCTTTTTTTACCAGAAGGTCCTGGGGATCGAACCAGGTCCTCCATATGGTACATGGGAGCTCAATTGCTTGAGCTACAGCTGCTTCCCAGACACCTCTTTTAAGAGGTAAAAACTACAGAAGGAGCAAGGCATAAATAAAAACACAGTAACAGTAAGTGACTTTACACTTTGTCTTAGCCAAAAGGCTGAGAAGTGATCACAACAACACTAAGTGACTTTAATACCTCACTCTCAGTAAAACAGATCAAGTGAACAAAAAAATAATTAAGGAGATAGGCGAATCAATATGGTAGGATATTTAGGATATATATTGAATGCTATATCCTGATAATATATTTTCTTCTCAATTACCCAAAGAACACTTACAAAAATTGAGAACATATTAGGTCACAAGGAAAACATCAATAAATTCCATAAATTACAAACAGTATCCTCTGATTACAGTGCCATAAAACTAGAAATTTTTAACTAATAAAACCCAAAAGGCCCTTCCACCTGGAAATTCCAAAAACCTTTTGTTAACAACTTTTTTTTTGGTGGAAAGGAAAATACTAAAATTGCAGAATTTTACAAAACAGTGATAATGAAATCACTAATCAGAATCTATGTGATATATTTAATTAGAAATCAGAGGAAAATTCACAGCACTAAACACTTATCAGTAAAAATGAAAGCATGAAAATAAACTCATTAGATTCCTAGTTCTAAAGACAGAACAAAAAGTAAACCGAAAGAAAGCACAAACAAGCAAATAAATAACGTTGATAAAAGCAGAAATTAATGAGGTAGGGAATAGAAAAAAAGTAGACCATAATTAGTAAACCCTGGTTTCTTGGGAAAAAAATGAACAAAGTAGACCTTGGTTTGGCAAACGGTGGCTCTCAGGCTAAATCTGACCTGCCACTTGTTTTGTAAATAAAGTTTTATTGAATCACTTTCACACCCATTTGCTTACATATGGCTGGTTTCACACAACAGTGGCACATCAAGTAGACAGGACAGAGACCACATCCCTCAGAAAGCTTAAAATAATTACTATTTGGCCTTGTATGGAAAAAGTTTACTAACTTCTAAAATAGACAAAACACTAAATTTATCAAGGAAAAAAGGATAAAGTACAAACATACAAAAAGAGAAAAAAGGGAAGAATTAACCTTTGAAACAGAAGACTTTTTAAATTTAATTAAGAGACCACTTTGCAGGAAGCTTAAGTGGTTTAGCCCCTGCTTCCCACATATGAGGTCCCAGGTTTGATCCCTGGACCTGGTACCTCAAAAAACAAAACAAAAAAAGAATAAAAAGAGAAACTACTTTTGTAGACCTCTATGCATTGTAAACCTAAGTGAAAGAGGTAATTTCCTAGGGATGCACAGGTTACTAAAATTGACTTAGCTTAAACAGACTAATTTCTTATAGAAGAAATGGAGAAAGTTATTAAGGCACTACCCCACATAAAAGCACAAAGCTCAGTTTCATGAGGATTTTACCAAACCTTCAAATTCCAGATCATCCCAATGCTCTATAAATTATTCAGAATGTTGAAAATGAAGGAAAACCCTCTAGTTCCTTTTATGAACCAAGTATAATAGTGATCCTGGTCCTGATAACTAAACCTGATAAACAGAGTACCGAAAGAAAACTAAAGACCAATGTTATTGATGTAGATTGATGTAAAAATAATAAGCAAAATATTACAAATAGAATATATTTAATGTAAGAAAATATTACAACATAACCAAGTTGGGCTTATTCCAGGAATGTAAGGTTGGTTTGATATTATGACATCTATTTATAATATACCATAGTCATGGATATAGGGGAGGAAGTCATATGATTATCTCCATGCATGGTTACAAAACATTCAACAAAACAACACCCAATCTAGCTAAAGATAATCCAGGAAGTAAGAATTGAGGGATATGTTCTTAACCTGAGACTATATAAACAGTGCTCAGGGTAAAGTGGAACCTTAAAAATGACCGTGAAAGCTGAAATCATGCAAAGCAAAAATGAAAGAATGAAAATAAATTAACTATATTCCTACTTCTAGAAACAGAACAAAAAGTAAACCAAAAGAAAGCACAAACAAGGAAATAATGCATTTTATTGAAACATATTCATAAACCATACAACAAAGCTATCTTTATAATCACTGGGGAAAATTACGATGAACTTTTAAATTTCTATCAAAAATTTAAAACTCTCTTACTGTCAGTTAAAAATGTGTAGGGAAATGAAAACAATAGAATACATTATAATTTAAATCATTAGGAATCTTGAAAATTGGAGTATTTTATTTATTTGTATACTTATGACATGGAGGGAGAATCTTTTCTCTCCCTTGGCTAATTGTCAGACTTCTTTCTAAGTTTGGATCAACTTCCAACATTTTATCCTTTACACTTTTAATACCATACATATTTCTGAGAGTTCCTTCAGTGTAACTTTTTTGCTGGTATCATGTCCTTTGGGACACTTTCTTTCTTTCTTTTCCCCACAACCACCTGCCTTAACTAGTCCTTGGAATCTGGGAGCAGATTACAACACAGCATCCTTATCTGTGCCAGCTGTGTCACCAGACTGTTTAGCATCAGTCAGTTCACACAGACTTCTGAAAGGACGAAACCACTCTTTACTGGCAATAAGAGATTCTTCTTCAGTGTCCTTGCAATTACCATTTTCTTTCAATGGGGCAACTGACTCCAAATCTTTGGTCTGAATGCTAGCAAAACTGATAGGTTTTGTTTGTTTAAAAAAGTCTTAAATCCAACATAGAAATAAACTCTCCATTTTAGCCATAAGCAGCTTTCCATTTTGAGTGCAATTTAACTTAAAAGATGTGAAAACAACTTTACCATATTTTTTATGTTTGTTGAACTTTCTCAGTATGGTTCCTACTGTAGCTTCCCACAGGCCTAAGTCTTGTGCTATCTCCACTTTGTTGTTACCATTTTCAGGTGTTCTAGTCTCAAATACTTTCACTTCCAGCATGATCACTTTTTAGTTTTTGGCTGTACTTTCATCTTTGCTGGGAAATTCTCTCCTTGATTATCCACTTTTGTAAAATGTCAAATGGGTTTATCATTGGGTGGCAAGGAAGCAATTCAACAACACACTTTGCTGTCTTTGCATGAGCTGAATAACAGATGTGCAGTGACCAATCGCCAGCAGACTTTGTAAGCAGTGAAGTGATTGGTCACTGATTACGACATGCCTCTGTTATTTACATAGTGATATTTGGACCAAAAAACTGGCCACGAGATTTGTACTTTATGAAATTACCCCCAGTTAATCTGCTATGGTAACCGTAGCAAAATTTGAACCATGTTGTTAGGGCACTGGTATTGTTTAAGGAAAATATGGCAATTGAAATATGTACATATGGGAAATATGTACATATGGGATATATATGTATATCCCCTTGGTCCTAAAGCCAGCATCTTACTTATGGAGAAACACTAGACGCATTTTCCATTAAGATCATGAACAAAGGAAGAATGCCCACCATCTCTGCTACCATCCATCATTGCCCTAGAGATATTAGCCATTGCAATTAAACAAGAGATTTCAACTATAGACATAATGTCTTAGTTTGCTATGCTGCTATGACAAATACCACACAATAGTTTGGCTTAAACAGTGGAAATTTATTGGTCCATGGCTTTGAGGCTAGAAGAAAGATGTCAGCGAAGCTTACTTTCTCCTGAAAGGCTAGCATTCTAGTGCTGGCTCCTGGCAGGCCCTGTGGTTCCTTGGCTTGCATTTATGCTTCCCATCACATGGTGATGTCCTCTCCTTTCTAGTTTCAGTGTCTTCTGGGTTCTCTTTATAAGGTCTCCAGTAATCCAGATTAAGGCCCACTCTGGTTCAGTTTGCCACATTTAAACTAAAAACGTCTTACTTAAAATAGATTCACACACACTGGGACACAGATGATTAAGAACACATGTTTCTTGGGGTATGTAATTCAACCTATCACATAAGAATTGTAAAAAAGAAGTCTAATTCTCACTATTTGCAGATGATATTATACTGGAAGCCCCAGAATTTGCACAGCAAAAATCACAATAAACAGAGTCAAAAGACAAGTGCATCTACATAAAACCTCCTGAAAGTAATAGGTGAGTTCAGCAAGGTTACAGGATACCAGAACAACACCCCCAAATCAATCACCTTTCTAGATACAAGCAATGAACATGTGGAAATCAAACTTAAAAACAAAATACCACTGTGATCACTGCAAAAAAAAATAAAAAGAATTGCTTAGGTATAAATATATTAAGACATATACAAGATCTATATGCTGAAAATTACTAAGTGTTGTGGAAGGAATACAAGACCTAAACAGATGGGCAGACATATATCCATGCACTATAAGCTTCAACTTAGTAAAGATGGCAGTTCTCTCCCAAATGATCTGTAGGTTTAATGTAATTCTTTCAAAATCCCAGCATGTTTTTTTTAATAGACATAGAGAGCTTATTTTAAAAATCATATGGAAAGACACGGGCCCTAGAATAGCTGAAATAATATAGGAAAAGAAGAATAAAGGGAGAAGAATCGCTCTCCCCAGCATTCAAGCTTTCTGTCTAGCTACAGTAATCAAGACAATGTGGTAATGGTGGAGGGAGAGAGACATAGATCCGTGGGACAGAATAGATGACCCCAAACACACAAATATGCACAGTTTATTTTTGATAAAGATGAAAAGTAATTCAATGGAAGAAGGATCACCTTTTTTTACTTTTCATTTTGAAATATTTTCAAGCTTATAGGAAAGTTACAAAAATAATATAAACTCCATACAGAGAAATCTAACATATCCCTACCCTGCCATGATACCCAGATACCCAGATCCACCAATTTTAACATTTTGCCACATTTGCCATTCCTTTCTTCCCCCCATCCCTCCCTCACCTCCTTCCATCTTTCCTTCCTTCCTCCCTCCCTCCCTCCCTTTATGTCTATCTATCTATCTATCTATCTATCTATCTATCTATCTATCTATCTATCTATCTAACATCTGTCTTTATCATCTATCCATTTTTGGAAACTTGAGTGTAGGTTGTATATATCCTGCTCCTTGAACACTTAAAAGTGCCTTGTACATTTCTTGAGAACATGGACATTCACTTACATAACCACCTTAAGTGCAGTTATCAAGTTCAAGAAATTGGACCTTGGTATAAAGCTTATATTATATATTCCAGTTCTTTTATATGTCCCAGTAATGTTCTTTTGAGCCTTTTCTCCTCCCTTGCAAGATCCCATCCAGGATCAAGGGTTGCATTTAATTGTCATTACCTCTTTAGTTACTTTTTCTATACATAGATACATATGTATATTCAGTTATGTCCACTGAGAGGGCCTAGAAGCAAGGACACGCAAGTAGCAATGAACACACTTATTTCCCTCATTCTCCAAATGAAAGAAATTAGGGCTCTGCAGCAGTTTGATATTATTTATGAATTCCTAAAAGAGATATTGATTATGTTGGTGAACTGGTCTGTTTCTCTGGGCATGATACCCTTTGATTGTGTTAAATTCAAAGGCTTTACGTTTACTTGATTAAATCAAGATTAGGGCTTTGATGTGACCACATCATTAGGGTGTGCAGGGCTGAGTCCCTGCACCTTTGCTGGGCTATATGAACAGGGGCTCAATCAAGAACACAGAAGTTGGGAAACGGACTTTGGCCCAGTGGTTAGGGCGTCCGTCTACCATATGGGAGGTCCGTGGTTCAAACCCCGGGCCTCCTTGACCCGTGTGGAGCTGGCCATGCGCAGTGCTGATGCGCGCAAGGAGTGCCGTGCCACGCAAGGGTGTCCCCCACGTGGGGGAGCCCCACGCGCAAGGAGTGCGCCCGTGAGGAAAGCCGCCCAGCGTGAAAAGAAAGAGCAGCCTGCCCAGGAATGGCGCTGCCCACACTTCCCGTGCCGCTGACGACAACAGAAGCAAAGAAACAAGACGCAGCAAATAGACACCAAGAACAGACAACAAGGGGAGGGGGGGAAATTAAATAAATAAATAAATCTTTAGAAAAAAAAAAAAAAAAAAAAAAAGAACACAGAAGTAGATACACAGAGCATAGAGGAAGAGAGACAGCTCCATAAATATGGCAGAGGCCCCGGGAAGAGAGATGAACCATTTGCCTGACAGTTTATAGCTGATCTTGTGAAGAGACCAGAGCAGCTGAGCCCGGATAGAAATGAGCCCCGGGAAGAAAGACCAGCCCTCTGCCAGCCCACAGTTGAGATCAGAAGAAGCTGGGCCCACGGAGCCTTAAGAGGAGGAGGAAGGCTGACCGCTCGCAGATGTCGCCCAACATCTTGCTTCAACACACGGCAACAGAGTTTGGTAAGGAAGTAACCTTGAATTGGACTCTTTAGGGCCTTGCATTTGTAAGCTTTTACCCCAAATAAATATCCTTTGTAAAAGCCAACAGATTGCTGGTACTTTACCTCAGCACCCCTTTGGCTGACTGATACAGGCTCCTTGTAGAAATGGTTGATATCAGGGCTAAATAAGAAAAGAAAATACAAGATAACTGTAACATTTTGTGGTGCCAGAAAGTGAAAAAATGGTCAAGAAGTGATGGGTCCAGAAATAAACCCCCTACATCTGTTTGATTTTTTGACCAGGATGCCAAGATCATTTAGTAGGGCAAGAATAGTTTAACAATGGTGCTGGAACAACTGGATATCCATGTACAAAAGAATGACGTCAGTAATGCTATTATTGGCAAAAAATAATAATAATGTTGAGCCCTTACCTCACACTATATACAAAAAATTAACTCAAAATGGATCAAAATCATAAATGCAAATGCCAAAACTCTTAGAAGAAAACATAGGTATGAATCTTTATAAGCTTGGATTAGGCAATGGTTTCTTGGCACAACACCTACAACACAAGCAGCCAAAGAAAAAATGGGTAAATTGGGCTTCATAAAAATTAAAAACTTTTGAACTTCAAAGGACATTGTCAAGCAAGCGTAAAGACAACCCATGGAATAGAAGAAAATACTTGTAAATAATATATCTAATAAAGATCTAATATCCAGAATATATCAAGAATTCCTACAACTCAATAATAAAAAGACAAATAACCCAATTTAAAAAGGGGCAAAGAATTTGAATAGACGTTCCTCTGTGGTTTTCCATTCTGCAATAGCTCTAAATGCCCCCAGGAGAAACAAGCTTAACCTGTATGCCATCAAGTTCTCCATGACACTGAGTCAGCCAAGAAGAAGCCTGAAGACAAGCTTTGGATGTTGTCAACAAAATTCGGATCATCTACACTGAGTCCAGCTGGCTCTTTCTAAATACAAGGTTTTTTGTGTTTTTTTTTTAACCATAAAAAACAACAACAAAAAAAATCTTGACCTTTTGTACATGGCGAGCTATTATGAGGTTATTATATACTTCATTCCTGATACATTTTGGTTTCCATTTTTGCATTGAATTCCAGGTTTTCTACATTTAGAAGGTAGAGATTTTGACACTTGGATTCATAATCTCTTTATAAGTGAAGAGAAAGCTGGTTATTACTGTTCCTTGTTATTCTGAAAGCCCTCGTTTGGCCTGTGTTAACTCTGAATCTGTCTCAGCCAGTGCAGATGCAAAGTCTTGAGAGGTGGGAACTTACTGTTACCAGAGCAATAGCCAAGAGAGAAAATGGTGTGGATTAAGTACTCAATTAAAAAGAAAAAGATTTTTACCTGAAAACAAAACAAAAAAACAACCTATAGAATAAAATAAATATCCAAGGTCCCAGGCAGATATAAATCCATAAGTGAATAAATAAATGGAGAAAGGACAGCTTTAGAATTCCAATTAATAAATGTAAAAGGAGGCGGCGGACTTGGTCCAGTGGTTAGGGCGTCCGTCTACCACGTGGGAGGTCCGCAGTTCAAACCCCGGGCCTCCTTGACCCGTGTGCAGCTGGTCCATGCGCAGTGCTGATGCGCGCAAGGAGTGCCGTGCCACGCATGGGTGTCCCCTGCATAGGGGAGCCCCACGCGCAAGGAGTGCACCCGGTAAGGAGAGCCGCCCAGCGTGAAAGAAAGTGCAGCCTGCCCAGGAATGGCGCCACCCACACGGAGAGCTGACACGACAACACAGATGAAGCAACAGAAAGAAACAGATTCCCGTGCCGCTGACAACAACAGAGGCAGACAAAAGAAGACGACGCAGAAACTAAACACAGAGAACAGACAACCAGGATTGGGGGGGGCGAGAAGGGGAGAGAAATTTAAAAAAAAAAAGTAGAAGGAATGATGGAAATAGAAAATCACCATTACCACCACAGTAATAATTGTTTCAAGCCAGAGCCATTGAAGAATGCTTAAATAAGTGGGTAAAACTTACAATGAGAAGCTGGTTATATAGACACTTATTATTTTTAATAAATCAATTTTATTGATACATATTAATAAAGCATACAATTCACCCAAAGTGTACAATTAATGGTATCTGGTATAATCACATAGTTGTGCATTCATCTCTTCAATCATTATTAGACCATTTTCATTATTTCACTAATAATAGTAAACAAAAAACAGACAAACAAAAAAATTCCTCATCTCTCAATCTCTCTCTGTTTCCCCTACTGTACATAGCTGCTACTTCTGGCTGTTCTTGCAAAATTATTTATTAAGCAGTTTTATTGAGATATATTCACATGCTATACGATCTATCCAAAGTGTATAATCAATGGCTTTTAGTAAAATCACAATATTGTGCATTTATCACACAAAAAATTTTAGAATTATTTAATTACCCCAAAAACAAAAACTCCACACCCCTCAGCATGCCTTCCCTAACCCTAATAACCACTAATCAAATTTCATCTTTATAAATTGATTTGTATTTACATTTTATATAAATGGAATCATACAATATGTTATACAATATATTTAGTTCATAGTAGCACA
The DNA here is from genome assembly GCF_030445035.2 of Dasypus novemcinctus. Lineage (NCBI taxonomy): Eukaryota > Metazoa > Chordata > Mammalia > Cingulata > Dasypodidae > Dasypus > Dasypus novemcinctus. The sequence continues at coordinate 8,903,465 of NC_080682.1, forward strand.
ATCATACAGCATTTGTCCTTTTGTGTCTGGCTTGCTTTGCCCAACATAACGTCCTCCAGGTTCATTCATGTTGCCATATGCTTTATGACTTCATTCCTTCTTCCAGCTGCATAATATTCCATCATGTGAATAAACAACAGTTTGTTTAACCATATTTCAATTGATGGACACCTGGGTTGTTTCCAACTTGTGGCAGTCATGAATAACACCACCATGAAATACGTGTGCAGATGTTTATTCGTGACACTGCTCTCAGTTCTTCTGGGTATATATACAGTAGTCACATGGCAAGTCTATATTCAACTTCTTTAGGAACTGCCAAACAGTCCTCCACAGGGCTGTACCATTCTGCATTCCCACCAACAGTGAATAAGTGTTCCTGTCTCTCCACATCCTCTCCAACACTTTGTAGTTCTCTGTCTTTTTAATAGTGGCCATTCTGTTAGATGTAAAATGATATCTCATTGTAGTTTTGATTTGCATTTCCCTAATCACTAGTGATGTTGAACATTTTTTCAGGTTTTTTTTTTTTTACCGTTTGTATTTCTTCTTTGAATAAATGTCAGTTCAAGTCCTTCGGCCATTTTTAAAATTATTTGTCCTTTTACTGTTGAGCTGTAACATCTCTATATATCCTGGATATTAAACCCTTATCAGACATTTGATTTCCAAATATTTTCTCCCATTGAGTCAGCTGCCTTCTCACTCTTTGGCAAAGTCCTGTGAGATGCAAAAGTGTTAATTTTAAGGAGGTCCCATTTATCTATTTATTCTTTTGTTGCATGTGCTTCGGGTGTAAGGTCCAAGAAACAACCACCTACCACAAGATCTTGAAGATATTTCCCTACATTTTCTTCTATGAGTTTTATGGTCCTGGCTTTTATATTTAGGTTTTTGATACATTTTGAGTTGATTCCTGTACAGGGAGTGAGATAGGGGTCCTCTTTCATTCTTTTGGTTATAGATATTCAGTTGTCCCAACACCATTTGTTGAAGAGACAGTTTTGTCCCATTAACATAACCTGGATTTGATACGTTTGTCAAAAACCAGTTGACCAAAACAAAAAGACAAAAAAAAAAAAAAAGACCACAAACAAAACCAAACAACCAGTTGACTGTAGAGGTGAGGATTTATTTCTGGACTCTCAGTTCTATCCCACTGATTGATGTGTCTATCTTTATGTCAGGACCATGTTGTGTTGACCACATAGATACTTACTGATTACAAAATAAAAATAAAAAATAGTGGCTTTTCAGTGGGGAATCCTGACAGACATGACCTTGACCAAGTGGTAGGAGTTAACATCACTAATAATAAATGCAGTGATATGATGCATTGACAAAAGCACAATATTGCTTCTGTGGTATTCTTGCCAAAAATTCCTATCATCAATCTAATTATGAGAAAACATCAAATCCAAATCGAGGGACCTTCTACAAAATCCCAACACTGACCAATGCTTTTCAAAAGTGCCGAGGATATGAAAGAAAAAGAATGACTGAGGAACTGTCACAGATAGAAGACTAGAAGATATGACAAGTGCTGAGACCAACTCAGCAATAGGTTTGCACGAAGGGAAGGTGACGCAGAACTGAAGAAATAAAAGGACAGAAAGAAAGACACAAGAGAGAAAATAAAGGTGGGACCAGGGGACTCAACAGCTTCTGGACCTATAAGCCTCAACCCTAGTTTCCACATCGTATTTATTAGAAATTACAAAGCAGTAGTTGTCTATGTTTATTTTCAAGCCAGCTTGTTATTAAAGCTATAGCACCGGCAATGCTAGGCAGCAGGACGCAACAAAGTTCAAATGTCTCCACACGCAAAGAGTTTTCATGCTGACCAAACAGCTTTCCGTCTAGTCAAGGGTGATGTTCCTAAGCCCCACTTCTTATCTGCATTATGGAATGTTTCAACTTCAAGCCAGGTTCCCACATTCAAATTCAAGCTATTTTCCCACAGACAGGTAGATGCAATGTGGGATTCTGGGCCAGAAGAAGGACATTAGTAGGAAAACTGGAAAAATTCTAGAATGTCTACAGGTTAGTTAATAGCATTGTATCAATGCTAATTTCCTGGTTTTGATCATTACACTACAGTTATGTAAGATGTTAACATTGGGTGAAACTGGGTGAAGGGTACATGTGAACTCTGTACTATTTTTGCAAGTTTTAAGTCTAAAAACTATTTCAAATAGAAGTTGAAAAAATTTGTGAGACAATTATTATGCATAATAGTGAAAAGAGTTGCTCCCATTTTCACCTCTTGGTTCCAAGACCCTTGTATTCTGACTGGAAGAGGAAAAAACACCCACTTTCATAAATGGATAGAACATCTCGACAGGTTAATAAGGAAATAGTAGACTTGAGCAAAACTCTAAAACAGCTAAACCGAACAGACATCTAAAGAACACTTCCCCCAACAGCAGCAGAGTACACATTATTCTCTAGTGCCCATAGATCATTCTTCAAGATAGTCCAAGTGTTAGGTCACAAAACAAGTCTCAATAAATTAAAAAATACTGAAATCATACAATGTATCTTCTCTGATCACAATAGAATGAAGCAAGAAATCAATAATGGGGAGAAATGGAAAATTCACAAATATGTGGAAATTAAACAATGTACTTGTAAACAACCAATGGTCAAAGAAGAAATCACAAGGGAAATTAGGAAATATCTTGAAGCAAATGAAAATGAAAACACAACATACCAAAACATTTGGGATGCAGCAAAGGTAGTGCTCAGAGGGAAAGTTATCACTCTAAATACCTATATTATAAAAGAAGGAAGAACACAAATCAATAACCTCACTTCATACCTCAAGAAAATACAATAGCAAACTAAACCCAAAGTTAGTAGAAGGAAGGAAATAGTAAAGATTAGAGCAGAGATAAAGAGAATAGAACAATAGAGAAAATCAACAAAACCAAAAGCTGGTTTTTTGAAAAGATAAAAAAAAAAAGAAAAGAAAATCTTTAGCCAGACTGAAGAAGAAAAAGAGGAAGAGGATACAAATGACTAAAGCTAGGAATGATAGTGGGAACATTACTACAGACCTTACAGAAGTAAAAAAGGGTTATGAAGGTACTGTGAACAATTATATAGCAATATATTAGAAAATCTAGATGAAACGGACAAATTCTGAGAGACAAACTACCTACACTGGTGCCAGAAGATCTCAACAAACCAAAAAATAGTAAAGAGATTGAATTGATAATTAAAACCTCCCAAGAAAGAAAAGCCCAAGACAATGACTTCACTTGTGAATTTTACCAAATAGTCCAAGAAGAATGAACACAAGTACTGCTCAAACTCTTCCAAAAAATTAGAGGGAACATTCCCTAATTCCCTCATACTATGAGGCCAACATCACCCTCATTCCAAATCCAGATAAAGATAGCAAGAAAAAAAAAAAAGAAGAAAATCACAGATCAATATCCCTTATGAATATAGATGCAAAAACCTTCAATAAAATACTAGCAAACTGAATCCAAAAACACATTAAAATAATTTTATACCATGATGAAGTGCGATTCATCCCAGATATGCAAGGATGGTTCAACATAAGAAAATCAATGTCATACTCGTCATTAACAGAGTGAAGGGAAAAAATGACATGATCATCAATTAATGCAGCACCACTTCTTGATAAAAAACATTTAGAAAACTAGGACTTAAAGGAAACTTCTTCAACATGATAAAGGGCATTTTTGAAAAATTCAGAACTAACATCAAACGTTTCCTCAAGTTCAGGTATGAGACAAAAATGCCCATTATCACCACTGTTATTCAAATTTTATTGGACATTCTATCCAGAGCAATCAGTCAAGAGAAATAAATAAAACACATCCAAATTGGAAAGGGAGAAGTGAAATTTTCTCTCTTTGCAGATGACATGATCCTATATGCATAAAACCCTGAAAAATCTACAACAAAACTACTAGAATTAATAAATGAATTCAGCATGGTAGGATATAAGAACAACGTGCAAAAATCAGCAGTGTTTCTGTACACTACTGCTGAATAATCTGAAGAAGAAATCAAGAAAAATTCCATTTACAATAGCAACTAAAAGAATAAAATATCCAGGAATAAATATAACCAAGGATGTATAGAATTTGTACACAGAAAACTACAAAACATTGCTGAAAGAAATTTGTAAGGCCTAAATAAATGAAAGGCCAGGGGAGCAGATGTGACTTAAGTGGTTGAGTTCCCTTCTTCTATATGGGAGGTCCTGGGTTCAGTTTCTGATGCCTCCAGAATAAACAACAAGCAAAACAAATGAAAAAGCCAACTCAAAGAAGCCGACGTGGCTCAGTGGTTGAGCGCTGGCTTCCCACATACAAGGTCCTGGGTTAAAAAAAAAAAAAAAAAGGGAAGGTTATTCCATTCATGGATTAGAAGACTAAATATTATTAATATGTCACTTCTACCCAAAGTGATTAACAGAGTCAATGCAATCACAATCCAAATTCCAACAGCCTTTGCAGAAATGGAAAAGGCAATCTTCAAACTTATACAGAAGTGTAAGGGGCCCCAAAGAGCCAAAATCACCTTGAAAAAGAAGAACAAAGTTGGACAACTCACGCTTCCTGATTTTAAAATTTGTTAAAAGGCCATAGTAATCAAAAGCATTATGGGGAAAGTGGACTTGGCCCAATGGATAGGGCGTCTGCCTACTACGTGGGAGGTCCATGGCTCAAACCCCAGGCCTCCTTGACCCGTGTGGAGCTGGCCCATGTGCAATGCTGATGTGTGCAAGGAGTGCCGTGCCATGCAGGGGTGTCCCCCGTGTAGGGGAGCCCCACGTGCAAGGAGTGTGCCCTGTAAGGAGACCCGCCCAGCGCAAAAGAAAGTGCAGCCTGCCCAAGAGTGGTGCTGCACACACGGAGAGCTGACACAACAAGATGACATAACAAAAGAAACACAGATTCCCGGTGCCTCTGATAAGGATAGAAGTGGTCACAGAGGAACGCACAGCGAATGGACACAGAGAGCAGACAACGGGGGGTGGGGGGTGGGGGGGGAAGGGGAGATACATTTAAAAAACAAATCTTTTTAAAAAGCATTATGGTACTGGCACAAGGACAGATATTAAGATGAATGGATTCAAACTGAGAATTCAGCAATCAGTCCTCACTTTTATAGCCAACTGATTTTTGACAAGGGTGCCAAGTCCACTCAGTTGCAAAAGAATAATTTCTTCAACAAATGGTGCTTGGAAAACTGGATGTCCATATGCAAAAGAATGAAGGTGGACCCCTACCTCAAACTATATACAGAAATCAACACAATGAATCAATGACCTAAATGTAAGAACCAGAAATATAAGATTCCTAAAAGAAAGCATAGGGAAGCATCTTCAGGACCTTGTGTTAGGCAATGGTTTCTTAGACTTTACACCTCAAAGCACAAACAACAAAAGAAAAAAATAGATAAATGGGAACTCATCAAAATTAAAAAGTTTTGTGCACCAAAGGACGTCATCATGAAAGTAAAAAGAGAACCTACATAATGGGAGAAAATATTTGCAAACTACATAACCAATAAGGGCTTAATACCCAGAATATATAAAGAAATCCTACAACTCAACAACAGAAAGACAAACAATTCAATTTAAAAATGGGCAAAAGACTTGAATAGATATTTCTCCAAAGAAGATATACAAATGGACAAAAAGCTCATGAAAAGATGCTACACATCATTTGTCATTAAAGAAATGCAAACCACAGCCAAATTAGATACCATTTCACACCCACTAGAATGGCTACTAAACAGAAGATAATAAATATTGGAGACAATGTGGAGAAAGAAGAATAATTGTTTATTGTTTGTAAGAATGTAAAATGGTGCAGCCACTGTGGAAAAGTTTGGCAGTTTCTCAGCAAGTTGAGCATAGAATTACCATATTACTCAGCAATCCTACCTCTAAGCATATACCCCAAAGAATTCAAAGTAGGCACTTGAACAGATATTTGCACACTCATGTTCACAGAAGCATTATCCACATTTGCCAAAAGATGGAAGCAATCCAAGTATCTACTAACAGATGAATGGATAAACAAAACATAGTATAGCCATACAATGGAATATTAGCCATAAAAAGGAGTGAAGTTTTGATACATGTGACAACACAGATAACTTTGAAGACATCATGTTGAAAGAAATAAGCCAAGACACAAAAGGGCAAATATTGTATGACCTCACTGATACAAAATAATTAGAATAAGCAAATTCATAGAGCCCAAAACTAGAATACAGGTTTCCAGGGGCAATGGTATGGGTAGGAAAGGGGAAGTTAATGCTTAATTGTTACAGGTTACTGTTTGTGGTAATGGGAAATTTTTGGTAATGGATGGTGGCGATGGTGGCACCATGTTATGAAAACAAGTAATACCACTCAATTATATATTTGAATGTAGGTAAAAGAGAAAATTTTAGATTGTGTATATATTACTAGAATAAAAAGCTAAAATAGAAAGCCATAAGGGGGAACGGATGTGGCTCAAGCAGTTGAATGCCTGCTTTCCACATGGGAGATGCCGGGTTTGGTCCTCGGTGCCTTCTGAAAACAAACAACAAGCAAACCAACAAGGGAACTAACTCAGGGGAACTGATGTGGCTCAGTGGTCGAGTGCGACGTCCCACATACAAGGTCTAGGGTTCAATTCTCAACCCTGGTACCTAAAAAAAATAAAGCCATAGAATTGTACAATGCAAATAGTAACTTTAATGTATACTATTGATTACTGATAACAGTATAATCATTAGTTGTAACAAAGGTACCACACTAATGCAAAGTATTAACTGGAGGGGGTATATGGGAACTCTGTATTCTGCCTGATTTCTATGTAAATCTACAACTTTTCTTAAAAAAAAAAAAAGGTAAACAGCATTATCATATGACCCAGAAATTCCACTCTTAGGTATATATTCAAAAGTATCGAAAGCAGGGTCTCAAACATACTCTTATGCCAGTATTCACAGTAGCATTATCCACAACATGCAACAACCCAAGAGTCCTTTAGCAGATGAATGGATAAACAAATGTGGCATATACGTAGAATACTATTCAGCCATAAAAGGGAATGAATGGCTGATACATGCTACAACATGGAGGAACCTTGAAAACATTATGCTAAATGAAATAATTCAGACACAAAAGGACAAATATTGTATGACTGCACTTACATGAAATATCTAAAATAGGCAAATTTATAGAGACAGAAATTAGATCACAGGTTACTAGGGGCTGGGGAGAGAGGGAATGTGGAATTATTGCTTACGGGTGTAGAGTTTCTGTTTTCAGTGATAAACATAATTCGTTACTGGATGGTGGTGATAGTAGCACAACATTGTAATTAATGCCAATGACTTGTACACTTAAAATGTTTGAAGTGTCAAATTTTATGTTACCAGAGTAAAAAATTTTTCTTAAAAAGTCAGTTTCATCATCATTGACGAAATAATAGAACCATTCCAATGAAAATTTCAGGAAAAAGAAAAGGATGTACACTGACACCAATTCGTGATTGTCTTGAAAGTGTTAGCCAAGGCAATTAGAACACAAATTACAAAATGTAATGAAAAGGCACAATTTATCATCATTTGAAAGTTAAACTACTATTTCTGGGAAACCCAAGAAAATGAAATGAAAACCATTAGAAACAATAAAATAATTCAATAAGGTATCTGGTTAAAAAATTAATATATAAAAACCAACAGCATTCCTATAGACTGAAAACTATGGCCTTTGGGACAGATTCAGCTACTGCCTCTTTTTGTAAATAAAGGTTCACTGAACAACAGCCACGCTGATTCCTTTACACATTGTCTACGACTATTTTCATGCTACCATGGCAGAGCTGAGCAGCTGTGGTCATCAAAGGCTGAAATATTTACTATCTGGTGCTTTACAGTAAAAGTTCGCCAATCCCTGCTGTAGACAAATAATAATAAGTTAGAAAATAAAGTGGAAAAGAGCCAACTCTCAATAGTAACAGATATGACCTATCTAGGAATGAACTTTAAAATATTTGTTGCCCATTACATATGAAGAAAACTTCACTATTGTACACTTTTTCATGTTTATGTTTTCATGTTTTGTGACATTGTTGATATTCAAAAGGAGAACACCGAGGCCAGTTCCTGAATGCCAGAGACTGTTTTATTCTCCAATCCATAAATTAAGTGCAATTTAAATCAAAATTCCTAGTTTTGTATGTGTTTGTTTTAGAGGGAATCGTTACAAAGGGTATTTAAGTTGGTATATCTGAACAAATATATATTAGAGAAGAGTTAAGAAAGAAACAAAAAAGTCTTGAGAAATCTAAAAGACATAAAAGGTGATAAATTTGTCTATTAAACATAGGCCTTCTGTTTAGTAAAAATCACCCAAACACAGGTTTAGTGGATAAACCACAAACTCCAATAAAATATCTTTAATTCCTTTGAGGATTGATGTTCCTAATAAGCTAAAAATAAACGCTACAAACCAATACAAAAGGTATACTTTTCGGAATCGTTTTAGTTTTTCACATTGAGCATGTACTATTAAAATCGAATTAAAGCAAATAAAGGTTGGGACGTGAACGCGAGGAAGGCGGGACTCGCAGAGGCGCGGCAGGTACGGACTACGCTTCCCAGGAGGCCGCGCGCGGGCCCGAGCGGCCTCCCGAGAGGCCCCGCGCGCTTTCCGCGCCAGCTTCGGCCTGGGCGGCGGGGCTGCTGCGTGGCTGCGGGAGGATGGACAGCGGCGACGCGGAGGCCGCCGAGAGGCAGCGCGTGCACGTGCGCCCCGCCACGCTGCGCCGCGCCGCCCCCGCCACGCTGCACCTGCTGCCCTGCGCGGTGCCGAGGAACCGGCCCGCCCCCGTGAGCCGCTTCTTCACGCCGGCCGTCCGCCGGGGGCCCGACGGTGAGCGCTGGGCCGGAGCGCGGCTCCCGGCAGCCCCCGCGCCGGCGCCGGGCTCTCCCGGGCGGGGAGCGCCGCGGGGCCTCCTGGGGCTCCTGGCGACTGAGGCCCTGCCCTTCCCTCCTCCAGGACTCGAAGTGTCGTTTCGGGGCCGCCGTCTGCGGGGCGAGGAGGTGGAGGTGCCGCCTGGTCTCGTGGGATACGTGATGGCGACGGAAGAGGATGGAGAGGTGTTGACAGGGCCAGAAGGGAAGCAGCACTTCCTGGAGGGTTCGGAGAAGGACGAGGAGGAGGAGGAGCCGCTGGAGCGGGACTTCGTGAGCACAGGGGGACGGGAGTGGCAGCGGGTGCGGGCGGCGGCGGCCTCGTGCTGAGCGGAGCCCCTTCCCCAGGACCGCTTTATCGGGGCCACCGCCAGTTTCAGCCGGTTTACCTTGTGGGGCCTGGAGACCGTCCCCGGCCCGGACGCTAAAGTTCGTGGGGCCCTGACCTGGCCCAGCCTCGCTGCAGCGGTGAGTAGGAGGGTACAGACCCGGGCCTCCGAGGCCTCACCCATTCCCCGCCCTGACTTCGAGGTTGTCCGTAGTCATGACTCGTAGTGGGTTCGGTGAGTACCATGGCCAGATGGTGTGTGGGCCTGACTGAAGAGCAGGCTGGGCCAGAGGCAGCCTGGCTTCCCCACCGCTGCTCCCCTGCTCTGGCCTGTCTAGGAGGTATCATTCGGAGTAGCTGGGCCCCTTCGCGGGTGTGTCGGCCACCCAGTCATGTATCTTAGACATCCAACCCTGAGGGGACTCCTATTGCAGATTCATGCACAGGTGCCCCAGGATGGAGACTGAAAGCTACTGATCCCTTCGCTACAATAAACCAACTCTTGACTTTGGAGCCACTGATCCCATCACCCAATAAACCAGCTCTTCACAGCACCTGTGAGTCTCTAGGCACCTTGGAACCCCTAAGCCGGCACAGCCCTGTCCCCAGAAGAAGCTTTCATGGCTCTGACCTATAGAAACAATTTATTGCCAGGGGTGGGGAAACCGGAGCAAAAAAGGCCAGAGTTCTGCAGCCTGTACCCACCCCAACTCCTGCTTTACAAAAGAAATCTTTACACCCAACCAGCCCTCTGTATAGAGTGCCCCCACCCCCCAGCTCACTGTACACAGCTGCCGGACTCCTTCCAGAACCTGGTTCAGAACAGGCTGGGCCTGCAGCCAGCTGACCTTGGAGTGGGCCTGAGCCCTGAGTTTGCCTCGGTGTTGGCCACCAGCCATCCCCTACCAGTACTCTCCTCTCTTTTGGGGGGCAGTCCTCAGCCCCATTTCCCTTGATAGGCCTCTCGGGGGCTTTGGTGGGGTCAGGATGGGCTGTCAGCACCACTTCTGCCACCTGTGCTGGCACTGCCACAAGTGTCTGGTCACCACTTTCCCCGCTTGCTCCAGTCCTTGGGAGTGAAGTGTAGACACTTGGAGTCAATCCGAAGGAGACGCTTGAGCATGGCCCGTTCGTGCCCGTCCACGATGTCCTCTGACAGTGTGAGGATATATTGGCCCTGGGCAAGGTAGAGGGGCAGGCAGGGGTCAACCCATGCTGGGCCTGCACTCTGTGTTAACCCTCTCTCCCCCTGCCTGCCTCCCTACCTTGTAGTAGTTGATGAGGTTGAGGTACTGCAGGGTAGAGATGACGTCCTCTTTCTTGATGCTGGTGATTTCACTGATCTCGCTGTGGGAGGGCAAAGGTCAGGTCCCTGAGGTCCCTCATCTCTGCCCCAGGAGCCCCGAAAGGGGTGAGAGAGCCCAGGGACAGACAGGCCATGCCATGCACTCCCAGGCGGGCTGGGCCAGGCTCACTTGATGGTGATCTGCGGCCTCTCCCCACTCTCCGACTTCAACCCCATCAGGATCTCCAGGATGGTCTGGGACCAGTAGCTTCGGTAGGACAGGAGGCCAAGATCTGAGAGAGGCTTCTCAGGGGTCCCTGTTTTCCCTTCCACTTTGGAGAGCTCATAGCCTATAGCAGTGAAGCAGAAAGGGTAAGCGGTCAAAATCAAAGCAACCTATAAGAGCTTGGGGTATGGGGGCAGACTACCTGGTTCCTACCATAGTCCAGCCACTAGTCTTTCTGTGACCTGGGTATGTGGCACATCTGCTGTGCCTCAGTTTCCTCATAAAGGACTAACAGTAGTACCTATTTCTTAGGTTTGTCATTTGTTGGCACCTGGCTAATATTTATAGAGCAGTCTTTACCCAGATGCTTGGGAGCTAATACAGGGGTGGGGTGGGGATGTTATGCTATTGATTTCATCCCCCCATCTCTAGTCCAGGCCTGAGGATGCTTGAATTCTCAAATCAGTGCCCCTGAGACCTTGGGAGTCTGCTGTTCTCCCACGGTGGCTTGATGGGGTGGTTGTGAAGACCCAGAGACAAGGAATACCCAGGGCTTCCAAGCAGGAAGCCACTTCTCACAGCAAAACCCTGAGCGCTGGTGGCCCTTCCCTTCCTGTTTATGCTGCCATCTAGGCACTGGGCCCTGAGGCAAGGTGCTCTTGAACCCAGAGACATTTACTGGGCATTGGGAGAGGTCCTGATAAGACCCTCAGGCCGTGAGTGGCCATGTAGCTTCACCTCTCTTGGCAAGGTCTCCATTCTCCCATCAGGGCCCTGGAATGTCTCTACCACTTTTAAAAACCCTTCTTCACCCTCAGCTCCAATTAACCTCACATTGGACCTCAGGCCTTTCTGCTTTTTTGCCCTCAGTACATCTTTAATCAGCTTGTCTTAACCTCTTGCCCAGATTTACTTTGTCCCAGTAGTGAGGGACAGAGACTAGAGCTTTGCAGGAAGCACTGAAGAGGAAGGGGGCAACCAAACATATTCACATGGGCTCCTGCTCAGCTTTGTGGGCTCCACGCTGTGTATGGTCCTAGCACATCAACTGAAGGCCCCAGGGAACTGACTCCTCAGTGAGCACCCACCCACCCTTGAGCTGCCCCTGCCCAGATGGTGCTTCTGGTGCCTTGCCTTACCCTGCTGCACAGAAATGTCCACAACTCCTTGGTGTGCCCACCCATATCCTGTCTCCACCTAGGTCTCAGCTCCATGCTTAGTCTGAGATTCTTGAGGCATCTGCTTGCTTTACCAGTCCAAGAGCTTCCTGAAGGTGACTCCATCTTGGCACCATTTGATAATAAAATTTCTCAGATGAACCATGACCATGAACCAAGTCAAGCCTCTGTGTCTTTACCAGCCAGTTAAGGCTACCTCCCTGTTTCCCAAGGTCAGAGACAAAACTTCTCAAATGTTGCTGTCCCAGATGTTGAGTGCTGAGTTGAATGAAGTGAGTGGTAAGACCTGGAAAGCAGAAGGGGCCTCAGGGTTGGAGGAGGCGATGAAAAGTCTATGTGGTGAAAGACTAGAGTCCCTTCTGTCCTTTAGGAGAGAACCTGACTGAATGCAAGGAGCAGGGAACAAATCCACAAGCTAGAGCTTACATTTGTTAATGTTTTGAACATGTGTCTGCAAGGCTTCGGGGACAAATGGGGAAATCAACCACTGGCCCTTGCCCAGGAATTTGTATTGTGGCACACTCAGCTTCTGCCTGTGGCTCTGGCAGCTGGATTAAACAGAGGACAAGCTGGGTAATGCTTATAACCTTGGCCAAAAAATGGTGAGGGAGGGCCACAAACCTGCTCTGGGCAAGCATGGCAGACACCTTTGAGAAGGTTGAGTGAACCAGGGTAGGTAGAGTCCCATCTTATCTCTGGCCAGCTCCCTCCCCTGGAGCTGGGCTGCCCAGCAGGGCTGTGGGCACAGGGGAGGAGGCACGGGCACCAGGCCCAGGCCTGTCAGAACCCACTGCCAGCCCCTGGCCACCCGCCGCCCAGCACAGGTACTCACTGAACTCGATGAGCAGCTTGCCATAGCCCCGGCGCTGGTAGGGAGGCAGGGTCAGGATGCAGGCCACGTTGTAGTCTTCGGTTGACTCCTTTTCCTGGAGAAGAGTGGGTGAGTGTGAGGGGATGGAACGTGGCTCAGGGCAGTGGTGGTAGGACTTCCTGGATAAGTGCTGACCTTGGAGAAGTAGCCCACGATGTGGAAGCCCTTGCAGTCATACTCCGTCATGACATAGAAGAGGAAGGGGTCTGTGTCATAGTACAATGTCTTGTGGTCCAGGAAACACTTGGCCAAAAGACACAGGTTCTGAGAGTAACTCTGCAAAGGAAAAGGTCAGTCTCCACTCTGGGCATCCAGACTCAAGATGGCAAGTGGTCCCGGGACAGGCAGATGCTGTTTTGTTCTTGCCATGCCCCAGGCTGACAGGTGATGTGCCTTCTCCCTGGGGCCTAACCCATTCCACCTGGCAGGCTGTGCCCAGGCTTAGGAGGAGCCATGCCTCAGGGCCAAGGAGCCTGTGCAAGAGCTTCATGACGGTCTCCAATTTCCACCCCCCAGAGCTCCATTCAGGCCTGGCCTGGGGCCCTCACTGTCATCTGCTATACTGAATAGCAGACACAAACTGATGGTCCCCACAAAGTCAGATTCTGACCAAGGCACATGAAAAGCTGGGGCCTCTGCCTGTGTGACCATCTCAGGAGTCTGGCTGTTGAAACACATAGCCACTGCCCTGCTCCCCCAATCACATCTTTTGGGAACTGACAGGCTATTCTATAATGAAGGAAAGGAATTCTGGAATTTAACAACAAAATTCAGATTTAGGGTTTTCCCTAGCAAAATTAAGCTTGCTACTTGACCTCTATACACACTTCATCCTGCAAATCAAACTATTTTTTCTTTTTTTAGGAGGTACTGAGGATGGAACCCAGGGCTTCATACATGGGAAACAGGTGTTCAACCACTGAGCTTCATCTGCTCCTCCAAACACATTTTTCTCTTTTGCTCAGGGACACTAGATGCCCATGTGCACACTCAATAATACAAGACAGAGATTAATGCAGCTTGTCCATCCCAAGCTCCCCAAGACTAAGGCAGAACTTGCACCTGCCATCCAAGGGGCCTGCCTCTCCCTTACGGCCCTCTAGGCCCCAGGAATGGGGGAGGAGTCTCAATTGTCTCTCCAGATTATTCCCTCCTATTTCCCCACAGCTACCGATAGACAGGTGTAAAGCCCCAAACCTAGAGTGTCCACCCACTCCTCCCTCCTGACATCTCCAACCGCCTGAGCGCTGGCTGGCCCTTGCAACAACCTTGCCCTGTCCTCTCTTCTATGCCTCTTAATCAAAATGATCTTCACCTTCCACACACACTATTTATGTCCATACCTGCCTTTCAGAAATCCAGTGCTTGGAATTCCCCTGCCCCCTAATCCTTCATGTCAAGGGTAAAGGTCATCTCCTCTATGAATCTTTGCCGACCACCTCCTTTGGATCCTGAGAACCCATCCTTTGTTTCATGACATCACACTGGAGTCTAAGTGTCTACTGCATGTCCACCTCCACCATAGGCTGAACACTCAGAGCAGAGATGGTCTAATTTCTGGTCATCTTGGTCCTTCCTAGCCCCTGATCACGGCAGGCATAAAAACAGGCTAAACAGATCCGTTGGCCAGACTGGTCGTCGTTTTCCCAGCAGTAAGTAGCTGCCCATATGTGCTCAGCCCAGGGCCCCAGAGCCAAGGACTCCCCTCTGCCCCAGCCACTGACCTTGTTTTTACGGCCATCAATCTCAAAGAAGGAGATGGTGCCCTTGCGGTAAATCTCATTGCCTGGAGGGTGCCGCAGGTCGCACTTGGTCTGGGGAAGAGAGGAGGATCAGGGATGGGGGAAGGGTGAGGGGGTACTGGGAGTGCAGCCTCCTGGGGCCCCTCATACCAAGTGACGCTGCAGACACTTGAGGCTGCGGCCATACTTGAGACAGAACTCGCAGAGGTAGAGGACAGGCAGCGTGGTGAGCTCCTGTGGATACGGGGAGAAGTACCATGGCTTGAGGCGGTGCCGGCCCAGCTCAATGCACTCGATGTTCTTCATCCGGGTAACGATGTCGTCGTGGCTCCGGTCAGACACCAGGCTGCCGGTCATGCGTGGTGCCGACGGAATTCCATCTGAGCTGTCCTGGGAATCCTGCCCAGCACCACGGAAGACACCAGGTTATAGCAACTCTAGCCAGCCACTTCACAGCTCACAAAGCCCTTCTCTAGGTTTCCTTGTTCAAGCTTCACAGCAACCCTGTGGGAGAGGGTCTATCCCCACCATCCAGGTGAAGAGCCCGAGGCCCTAGGGGATTGGTAACTTGCCAAAGATCACCCACTGACTGTCCTAAACCATGCTCTGCCTAACTCCTAGCCCCACCAGCACCACTGCTGCCCACCACCTGTTTATTTTTAAGTTAGTCACTAAACCTCCACCCTGCGTAGACCCCTTCCTTTTCACCCAGCCTCCCACTTCCCATTCCCCAGACCCACCTCATCAGTGCCCAAGCAATTTGATTTCCGTTTCCGTCCTGGCTGGGCTGCCACTGCCCTACGGGCGGATCCATTCTGCAGGTGAGATGGTAGGAACAGAAGGGGTGGCTGTGAGATGGGCCTGAAAGGGGCCGACAGAGGGTAGAAGAGAGGAAGGCAAGAAGAGATGGTTTGGGAAACTCACCTGGGGGAAGACGGAGGCTGGGGCTGTCTCACTGGGCACCGGAGTTGCTGGTGAAACCACCTCGACCTTCCGTTTCTGCAGAAAGAAACCAAGAAAGGTGGGTCAGAAGGTAGAGAAGGTGGGACCTGAGAGAAAAGCAAGGTCCCTGGAATTGCTGAGGGTACCGTGGAGCGGTGGTTGGGCTGCAGGCAGGAGCTGGAGGAGAGCGGCTGGTCGGGCTCGCCACCGGGGATGGCCTCCCGCTCCTTGGGCAGGTTGAAGCGGAGTGTGATCTGGACCGGGATTGGCAAAGTCTTCCCACTGGCCTGGGCGGAGGCCGGCTGTAGAGATAGGTCCAGGGTCTTCCTCTGGGGTGGGGATGGTGGTGGATTGGGGGATGGGGGGAAGGGGGCCTCAGCACCAAGTAATCAAAACCCCACCCTCTGCCCTTTCAAGGGTGTAAGAAGAGCCACTGGACTCTGGAAGCTTTGTCTACAATTTGGTCCCCATCCTTTGCAGGATGAAGCCAGGGTGGGAGGACACTGCCTCCTGCCTACTCAGGAGCCCCTGAGGCCAAAAGATAAGAAAAGCAAGAGGTAGTAAAGAAGAGGTGAAGTGGGGGACCTACTCACCACCTCTCTCTCTGGAGAGCCAGGGCGGGACCCAGGAAGCCCGTTCTTGGTAGGTGTCTTGGCCTCCTTCTTGGGGAATTGGATCTTCTTTAGGTCCAGCCGTTCGTGGGTCACCCACTCATCGAGGCGTTTGTTGACTGTGGCAGTGGGGATGGCTCAGGAAGGAATGCCAGAGGCTGCCGCCCCTACCCTGCCCTGTAGCCCCACCTCACCCAGGCCCAGAACTCACAGTCAATGTAATGGACGTAGAAAAGCTTCCTGCCACTGATGTCTTTCACACTCAGGATCTCGGCCAGTGCTGTAAGAACACAGGCAGGGGCATTAAGCCCAGCCTGACCATGAGGCCCCACCCTCCTACGACCTAATCCCTGACCTAGGAAATTCTTGTCCAAACCCCTTTCAATATCCAAGTGCCTTCCCTCTCCAAGCCCCGCCCCGTCTATCCCATTTCAGCTACAGGCCACGCCCCTTTTCGGAGTGCCGATCGCCCCAGGATTCCAGAGGCCCCTCCCCGTCCCGGGGGCGCGGTTGACTCCCGCCCCTCGCCTTCAGCTTTCTTAGCCCCGCCCCCCCGACGTCACTCACGCCACTCATCCTCGTTGTCCTGGTTCCGCCGCAGCACGGGCAAGCGGCAACCCTCGATTATCTCCCCCTGGGGAGACAGCGCGGCGCCAGGGTCGGCTACTGGGGGGCCTCGGGCTCTACCCACCTCCCCTGGCTCCCTCCGCCCCGCCCCGGGCACCGGACTCACCACCTCCGCCATCTTCCCTCCCTCCACTGCCACTTCCGGCTCCGCTGGGCTGCGTCACTTCCGGGACTGATCGGTTTGCACGCCCCGGCGTCCCGAAGCCGCTTGAGAAGCAGGACGCCAGAGAGGCGCCGTCGCCCAGCTGGGAGCGGGAAGCCGGCCCCTGGGGCCGGCAGGAGAACGGGGCGTTCCAACCCTCGGGCTGAGTCCTGGGCGAAAACCCCCTCGCTCCCCAAAGATTAGAGGAAAAACGAGCACATCACGTGAAGCGCACCGAGCGCGACGCCGGTCACGTGAGGCGAGTTGTTCGGGCTTCGACCTGCGGCTGTGTTCAGGCGTCCCCTGGTGGCGGCGAGAGGTGTTATCGGGAGTGAACAGCGTGTGTGCGGCGGGATAGAGCGGGGTCTGAGAGGACGAGGCAAGTCTGAAAAGTGGAAAGTAGCTGCTCGGGAAGCCGGGGAATAGGTGGATCTCAAACTGTGAAGGACCTTGAGCGACAGGCCAGATTTGTGGGCTTGATCCTTTAGGATGAGGGCTCGTGGAAGATTTCTGTTTAGTATATTAGGTTTCTGATTTAAAAAATAATAGTGGATTATTCATTCATACATTCAGCAAATATTTACTGAGACCCTACCTTGTGTTAGACACTATTCCAAAAGCCTGGACTACATTGAGCAAAATAAAGACCTCTACTCCCGTGGAGTAGAGGGGTAGAAATGGTAAACAATGAACAGTGAAAGAGTAAATCATTTAGTGGTGTTATGGAAAACAACATCAAAAAGCCAGCAGAGTAAAGGAGATGGATAGGAAGGTTACAATTTTAGAGTGCTTAGGGCAGACCTAGTTGAAAATGTATTATTTGAACAAAGGTTTAAAGGAGCAAGAAATAAGCCATGCAGATATCTGAGGGGAAAATACTACAAAAAAACCCCAGATTATTAGGGGAAAGCCTAGTCTTACATCACAGGGAAAAGTCCACAGCTAACATTATGATGTCTTATAGACCAAGGGTGGATAAACTGTGGCCAACTGACCAAACCCAATCCATTGCTTGATTTCCTCCACCAATGAGTTAAGAATGGTTTTTACATTTTTAAATGATTGGGGGAAGATCACAAGAGTAATAATATTTTGTGACTCATGAAAGTTGCCTGCAATCTCATGAATTATATGAAATTCAGAATTCAGTGTCCATAAGGTTTATTGGAACATAGCCGCTACTCAATGGTTTCTATATTGTTTATGCCTTCCTTCACTCTAAAAATTAGTATAGTACTGATGCTTGAGATTGTATGACCCACAAAACCTGAAATATTTATTATCTGTCCTTTTACAGAAAACATTAATCATTCCTGCTTTAGACTATCTGTTCAACACAGAAATAGTTTCTGTGTCTGTTATTTTGTTACTCTCCTTGTTCACTTAGCAACATAAATTGAACACCTAGTTATTCTATAGCAGTGCTTTAGTGGCTTTTTAGTGTTTTGTCGTTTAGGGCACCCTAGCTGCCAGAACCAGTTTTCTGTTGTTGAACATTTACATTGTGCCCATTCCCCTATTACAAACAATAGCACAAAGAATATCCTCTGTCTGCACGTTCATCCCACCATGATTTGCACTGAAGACGTGAGAATGGCTGCAGACATCAGCCTTAAGAGCACCCTGATGGTGGGTGGGATCCTTGGATTGGAAGGGTAAGAACAGAACAGGAGACCAAGTGGAAGGCAGTTGAAATGGATCATTCACTGATAGAGGCGATAAATGTCTAGTGAGAGATTGCCGTGTATCACATTAAGCAAATTTCAGCCCTGCCCCCTGGCAAAGGTCACCAGTGGACACGGACACCACCCCCACTTCTCATCTAGTGGCCGCTTCTCAGTCCTCTTCTTGGTGGCATTTAGCTTCATTGGCCACTCCCCCTTCCCTGAAACACCGTTTTCTTGGCTTCCAGGACACCACCCCCGTCTGGTTTCCTGCTTGCTTCTATGCTGCTGCTCATCTCCTTGGCTGGATCCCTTCCTGTTACTGACCTCTGTTCACATGCCCCAGGTTCAGTCCTGGACTTCATCTTTTTATCCATACCCACTCCCTTCTTTATCCGTTCCAGGCTCCTGGCTTTAAGTATCCTCTATATATTAAGGCTTCTCGCATTTGTATCTTCAGCCCAGACCTCCCCCCTGAGCTCCAGACTCACTGCCTACTCAGCATCTCCACTCGGATGTCTAAAGGGCATGTCTAAAACCAAACCCTTGATTTTCTTTCCCAGCCTGCTCTTCCCACCGTCTTTCTTTTCCCAGTCAGTAATGATCCATCCTTCCATGTGCTCTGACCAAAAACCTAGAAGTCAACTCTAATGTCTCTGCTTTGTCCACATTCAGCCCCTCAGCACATCCTCTCGACTCGACCACTGCACACTGCTTGCACCAGCACCACCCTGATCCACCCAGAACTACTGGAAGAGCCTGATGCATAAGAGCAGGAGGGAACCTCTAAAATATAATTGAGACCATGTCCCTGTGATGATCAGAATCCACCAATGGTTTCCCATTTATTCGGAGTAAAGCCCAAAATCCTTACACAAATTCAGCCTCCCTTGCCACACACACATTCACCCATTACTACCCTGACCTCATCTTTTCCCGTCGTCACCCACTCTCACTCCACTCCAGCCACACTGGCCTCCTTGCTATTTCTAGGCCAGAGCAGGCACATTCCTCCCCCAGCACCATTGCTGTTTCCTCTGCCTGCAGGGTTTTCTCTCAATTTATCCACTTGGCTTACTCCCTCACCTCATTCAAGTCCTTGCGCAGAAGTAACTGGTGGTTTGGAGCTGTCTGTACCCCAGAAAAATATGTTCTTAAATTTAATGCATTCTTGTGGGTGTGAACTCATTGTAAGTAGGACCCTTTGAAGAGACGACTTCAGGTAAGGTGTGGCCCACCTCAGTCAGAATGAATCTTAATCCTATTGCTGGAGGCCTTTATAAGTGGAATGCAGTTCAGACAGAGAGAAAACAAGAAGCTGAAATTCACTGGAACCTGGGAGAGGACTGAGAGGCCAGGAAAGGCTACCATGTGCATTGCCATGTGACAGAGTAGCCAAAACCAAAGATCACCAGCAGCCAACCCCAGAATGCCACAGTTAGGGAGAAAACATTGCCTTGATGATGCCTTGATTTGAAATTTTTCCTAACCTCAAAACCATGAGCCATTGAATTCCCATTATTGAAGGCGTCCCTTTGCACGGTATTGCTTGAACAGCCAAGGAAACTGAAACAGTCACCTTCCCAGTGAGGCCTTTTCATCTCCCCAACTAAAACTGCCCCATGCCCCCACCCCCTCCTCCTCCACTTCATTTTTTCTTCAGAGCATTTAACTCCAGCTGCCAGATCATACATTTTCCTTATTTGTTTTGTCTCTCCCACACTAGGATGAAGGAAGATCTTATATTGTTTTGTCCTCTTTTACTTTGCCACCTTCTAGAATAGTGTCACACTCATAATAGCAGCCAGTTAAAAATTGTCAAGGGAAGCAGATGTGGCTCAAGCGGTTGAGCTCCTGCCTACTACATGGGAGGCCCCAGGTTCGGTTCCTGGTGCATCCTAAAGAAGATGAGCAAGACAGTGAGCTGAACTGATGGCCTGGCGTGGTAAGCTGACACAAGATGACACAACAAAGAGACATAAGGAGTAAAACACAAGAGAGATACAACAAAGCAGGGAGTGGAGGTGGCTTAAGTGATTAGGCATTTCAGGTTCAGTTCCAGTGCCTCCAAAAACAAAGTGGGTGCACAAAGAACAGACACAGCAAGTGCAAACAACGATGTGGAGGGGGGCCGGGGTAAATAAATCTTAAAAATTGTCAAATGGATAAGCACATGGTATTGAGGAAGAGCCAGAAACATGACCTGACGTTGTTGGATGGGCAGCCCAGGACCCGGGACACATTGATCCAGGGTGGTGCCTGGAATGGGGTCTCGGGTCTTCCAGTGTCTCACCTAAAGCTTAGAGGGTGAGTAGTGTTAGCTATAGAAAGGGTGTGGGAACATTCCAGGCAGTGGGGACAGCTGCAGCAAAGACAAAAAGGAGTTCATCTGCGTGAACTGGGCATCAGTCATTCATCAATATTCATTGAGTGTTAACCCTGTGCTACACCCTGGGGCAGCAACTTGAGCAGAAACAGATAAGGTCCCAGACATGAACAGTTAAATAAAACAAAGCAAAAATAATCGTTTGCAAGAAGTGCCATGACAATGATAAAACAGTGATCTGTCAGAGAGTGAGGGGGCTGTCCACTGCGAGTAGCCCAGCCCCCACTTGAGCCGGATTACTAAGGGAGTAAGAATCTCAGCACGTGTAGCCAAAAGGCACGTGGAGCTTCTGGAAGGGCTTTATCCGGGGACTCAACAATGCTAACAACTCAGGGTTTTTGAGGAGGGCCTCAAGGTTGCCTTCCTCCTACAGTAAGACCAACCTGCCTTTATGGTTGCAAGATGGCTGCCCACAGCCTCAAGGCTGCCTACCTATGTCCTTGGCCATGTTCATGGAGAAATCTCTTTCCCAGCTATGGACGGAAAGTCCTGGCCTTCCCTTGGGTTGGACCATGGTAGAGCATGTGCCAACACCGCAGCCAATTCCTGTGGCCTGGGGGATGGGATTCCCTGACTGGCTTGGACAAATCAGGGCTTACCCAGCAGCTGGAGTAGGAGACTCTCATCCACACAGTGACTCCTATGGATGGGGGACAGTGGAACGGCTGTTGAGAGGTGGCCAGGTTGTCCCCTGCAGTAGAGGACATGCGACCCAAGACCTGAATGAAGAGAAGTGACAACATTTGAAGATGTGAGGGAGGTGCGAGCCAAATAGAGGGAATAGCAAGTGCAGAGGCCAGTGGGGTAGGAGCAGTTCATTGTATTTCAGGAACCAGAGAAGCCAGTGTAACTAGAGGGACGATCCGGAGGATGATCCCAGGTGCAAGAGCTCACAGGGCCCCATCATGGGGCCTCTTACAGCGCTTGTGACAAAATCACGTTTTGCTCTAAGGGTAATGAGAGCCGTTGGAGAATTCGGAGCAAGGGAGTGATGTTATCTGATTAAAGTTTTAAAAAGATGACTCAGTGAATAAGAATTGTTGGAGGCACAATTCCAATAAAGGCCTGAGTCCAGCTAGAAGTTTCTTAGAGCTGTGGAGGCAAGGGTTGAAGGTGGCTGGAGGGAAGCTGACTTGGTCCAATGGATAGGGTGTCCGTGGTTCAAACCCCGGGCCTCCTTGACCCGTGTGGAGCTGGCCCATGTGCAGTGCTGATGCGTGCAAGGAGTGCTGTGCCACACGGGTGTCCCCCACATAGGGGAGCCCCACATGCAAGGAGTGTGCCCCATAAGGAGAGCCGCCCAGTGCAAAAGAAGGTGCAGCTGCACACACACGGAGAGCTGACACGACAACAAGGTGACACAACAAAAAAAAACAGATTCCTGGTGCCACTGATAAGGATAGAAGCAGTCACAGAAGAACACACAGCGAATGGACAGAAAGCAGACAACTGGGGGGGGCAGTGTGGAGAGAGAAATAAATAATCTTTAAAAAAAAAAAAGGATAATCTAGGGAATGTGTGTTATAGTGATTTCAGCGGCAGGAATAAAAAAAGCAGGGGTGCCCACAGGCTGCTTGGGTAGAGAGCCCCAGCTGGCCGGAGGGTCTGGGCCTCCTGAGCATGGGCGGCAGTGAGGCCTTGAAGATGCTGCTGGGGTGGGTGTTGGACAGTCCTCACAGACGGCAGCGGGGAGTGCTTTGCAGGGGTGGGGTAGGAGGAAGCTGTGAGGGAGGCCAGGAAGTGGAAGCAGCACAGAGAAAGAAGTTTGAATGAAAAGTGGAAGGAAGTTGTAAAAAAATGAAACAAAACAAAAAACTAATAGCCCTTTATTTGAAGGAGGAAAGAAACTGAGGGAAGTTGGGAGCTGCCAGGATGACAACAAAGTGTCTTTAGGGTGTGTATCACTTGGACATTCTTGGTTGTAAATAACAGAAAACCATGAATAAATTGGCTCAATACACAGGAGGTGCTGTAGTTACCTTCCTGGAGGTGGGACAGCCCTGAGGCTGGCTGGCCAGTGACTCAAAGCCGGCCTTGTCACACACCCAGGTTTCCTCCACCCCCCATGCCAACAACTCAGTGGGTTGGCTTTGATCTCAAGCTGACTCCCCAAGGGTGAGGAGAC
Source organism: Dasypus novemcinctus (assembly GCF_030445035.2). Classification (NCBI taxonomy): domain Eukaryota; kingdom Metazoa; phylum Chordata; class Mammalia; order Cingulata; family Dasypodidae; genus Dasypus; species Dasypus novemcinctus. The sequence goes on from NC_080682.1 coordinate 8,926,556, forward strand.
CCCTGCAATAGCCACTGGGCACAAGTGTCCACTTTCACACCTAGTTTTGCCATGCAGGGATTCTTGGGAAATTTTATTTTGCTGAATCCTGAGCAGGGCCGACTTCGTGGGCATGTGGCTGGTGCAGTCACGCAGGGCCGTCTGCATGGAGGGGACACGCGTTTGGTCGAACGCTCTGCTGTTGCCATCTCGAAGGTCTTCATTTTCGAATAAGGGCATCAGTATTCTCATTTTGCATTGAGCCCCACAAATGATGTAACTGGTACTGATCCTGAGAAAAATTAATTTAAAAAACCAGGAGACAAAGAAAAACTATTATTACAATTCTTCTGCAAGAGTTAAAACTGAGCAGTCGGATGTGGGGATTTGAAAGCATCTGCCAATGTCAAGGCAAGGACAACTGCCTGAAACAGAATCGAAGGCTAGAGTTGACATTTCTGTGGACCATGAGAGGAGGAAGGGGCGAATGCTATTGAATACTCTGACCTGAAATCTGAATGAACAATATCAATTTCACCAGCAAATCCAAAATCAGGGCAAGCAGACAAAATAATTTCATCATGAAAAAAAGGAAATGAGTTTATATGAAGCAACATTTATGTCCGAATAAAAGATGCTTCTGGATGCCCTTTTAGCCATTTGACCAACATCATTGCAAACTGAAAAGAACTTTTCTACACTCAGAATTTTTGTCATGAAACAATGATCAAGACTATCAGGGCAATTAATACTTGAGCTGTTGTCAAATTTCATTTTAAGAATGGCAACTTTCAATTTTAAATATGTGCATTATTTTTCAATTTTGTAAATGACTTTTGATTGGCATTTAATTTGTATTCACCTTCCTTTCTTTAAATCTTTCCAATTGTTAAATGTCTGCATTAGGTAGAGATAATTTGTGCTTGTTTTTAAAATATATAGTCTTGTTGCAATATATTGGTTCATAATAACTAACATTCACATTTATTGCATTCATTTTATCTTTTCGCCCAGAAAATCTCTAAACCTTTTAATATAAACCTTTTGCAGATAAATGATTCAGTGTTTATTCTGTTCATTTTTTTTAAAATCTGAAAACACAAAGTACTGTGAAAAATGCAAAATAATTTACAGTTTTGGCAGGATCACCCATGGGGGATGTTGGGGAGGGGAGGTGGCAGGAGGTGAGGCGGGGGAGGAGGGAGGAGGAGGGGGGGCGAGAGCGAGCACGAGGGGACGCCTCCCCTGGCTTTGGAAGGAGGAAGCAGACACCCCACTCAAACGCAGACCTTGCCACCCGACCCACTAGTGGTTCAACCCATTGTAGTATAATTAATCCAACTATTTGGCTCTCTGCTGACCTTTGCTTTATTCTGGGTTTTAGGCCAACACGGAAATTATTGCAACAGTACATCCTCGGCCTAAAGTCTGAAGGGTGGAGTCCCAGGAAATGTTTGAACATTCCTTTTTCCCCACATCCCTGCCAGCCACTGGTGTTTGGTAAAGCTCTTTTTAATTCTTGCCAAACCTATGGATAAAATACTACTGCATTGGCATTTTCCAACCTACTAGTCAGTATAAGCATCGTTTCCTTTGTGGACCCCTAGGGTTTTTCTTCTGTGAATTGCCTCTCGATGTGCTTAGCTCATTTTTCTGTTGCATTGCTTGTCTTTTTCTCCATTTGTAAAACCTCTTTTTATAGAGTGATATTAAACTGCTATGCAAATATTTTTCTAAATCCTTTGTTCCTTCACTTTGCTTATAGCATCTTTTAACATACATGTATTTAAATTTTTATTTAGTCAAATATTCCTATCTTTTCTTTGATAAATTCTGGGTTTCCAGTCTTGGTTAAGAGTGTCTTCCTCAACTTTTAAGTTTTCTTAAAAGATTTTGATTGCTATTTTTTGCATTTAAGAGTTTGAGCCTTCTGTGGGAATGTAAAATGGAGCAGCCACTGTGTAAAGCAATACAGGGAAGCGGATGTGGATCAACTGACAGAGCTTCCACCTACCATATGGGAGGACCTGGGTTCGATCCCTGGGGCCTCCTGGTGAAAAAGAAAAAAGAGAAAGTGTGCCCACATGGCAAGCCAGTGCCCGCATGAGTGCCCATGTGGTGAGCCAGTGCCCTGCAAGAGTCACGCAACAAGATGATGACACATCAAAAAAGAGACAAGGGGAGAGTCAAGGTGAAGTGCCGCAGAAACCAGGAACTGCGGGGGTGCAGCTGACAGGGAACCTCTCTCCCCATAAGAGGTCTCCAGGATCAAGTCCTGGTGAATCCTAGAGGAGAGAAAATGAGAAGAGAAGACAACATAGACAGCAAGAACAGCAGGGTGGGAGGAGGGGAAAGGGGAAAAATCTAAAAACCACCACCAACAATGCAGCAGTTCCTTAAAAAAAGTTAAATATAGAATTACCATATGACCTGGCAATTCCACTTTTAGGTATACACCCAAAGAAAAGGAAAACGGGGGCTCAGATACATGTACACCAGTGTTCGTGGCAGCACTATTCACAACACCCAAAAGGCGGAAGCAACACCAGTGTCCATCAACAGACAAATGAACAGATAAGCAAAATGTGGTACAGTCACCAGGGAATATTATTGGGTTAAAAGAAGGAGTGATGTTCTGAGATGCGCTGCAACATGGATGAACCTTGAAAGCATCATGCTGAGTGAAATAAGGAAGGTACATTAGAACAAATACCGTGTAAAGTCACATATATGAAATATCTTAAAATAGCAAATACATAGAGACAGAAATTAGATTGGAGCTTACCAGGGATTAGGGGGAGGAGAAAGGGGAGTGGTTGCCTGGTGGATATAGGTTGTTTGTAAATTTTGGAAAATTTTAAATTTTTGTAAAAAGTTTGATCCTTCTGGGATTTATTTTTGGGACTGGTATAAGAGAAGTCTAATTGTATTTTCTTCCAAATGGGTGGTGAGCCGTGTCCTGACACCTCTCATTACATAATTCAGCCCCTTTTTTTGTTACTGAATTGAAATATCTGGTATCATGAATTAAGTTCTTAAAAAAAAATGTTAATTATGAGTCATTTATGGCTATACATTTTCCTCTAAGAACAGCCTTTGCTGTGCTACAAAGGTTTTAGAAAAAGTATTCTTTTCTTTGCTTTCTAGATATAATTTCAACTTTGATTTCTTCTTTACTCCAGGGATGATGTAAGAATGTATTTATAAATTTCCAGGTTTTTAAATTATTTGGGTCACTCTTATTTCTCTTCTTGTTACAGTCAGAAATTTTAACCTATAAAATTTCAACATTTCTGGATTTGTAAATGTTTTATTTATGGTTAAGTGCACTGTGTAATTTGTTAACTCTTCCCTGTACAAAGTAAAACTTAGTGTTCTCTAACATATAACATAGTTATATTCATAACATAATAAAAGCAGTTTTATTGAGATATGTTCATATACCATAATCTATCCAAAGTGTACAATCAGTGGCTTTTAGTATAATCAGTGTTCTGCATTCATCACCACAAAAAATTTTAGAACACTTTCTTTATTCCAAAAATAAAACTCCATGCCTCTTAATAGTCACCTCTCAAGCCCTCTATCCTTACCCAGCCCTATGTAACCACTAATCTAATTCCATTTTTATAAATTAATTTATATTTACGTTTTATATAAATGGAATCAGGGTTTGAACCTTGGACCTCCCATGTGGTAGACGGACGCCCTAACCACTGCCAAGTCCGCTTCCCTTCACATGAGGTTTTAACATACAGTTCCTTGGTACATTTTTTAGCTTTTCTTTTAGTAATACACATGACTTTTGTCTCTCCCTTTCAATCACTGTCATACCCATATAATAGCACTACTACTTGTAAATATTATGTTGTGCTTTCACCTTTTCTATTCATTTCCAAAGATTTACCAGTTCTGCACAAGTTAACCCTCAGCTTTCCATTTTCTAACTTCATTCTATTTTCTGATGGTCCATATTCTAATTATTAACTCCATGAGTTTACCCAATATATTTAGTTTATAATAGAATGATCAGATGGTATTTATCCTTTTGTGTCTGGCTTGCTTCACTCAACATGATGTCCTCAAGGTTCATCCATGTTGTCATATTCATCTCTTCTTACGGTTGAGTTATATTCTTTTGTGTGTATACACCACACTTTGTTTATCCATTCATTGGTTGATGGACACTGAGTTGTTTTCATCTTTTGACAATAGTGAATAATGCTGTTATGAACATCGGTTTGCAGATGTCTGTTCATGTCACTGCCCTCAGTTCTTCTGGGTGTATACCCAGTACTGGTATTACTGGGTCATAGATGTAGATGGCAAATCTATATTCCACTTCTTTAGGAACTGCCAAACAGTCCTCCACGGTGGCTGTACCATTCTACATTCCCACCAACAGTGAGTAAGGTGTTCCTGTCTCCTAACATCCTCTCCAACACTTGCAGTTTTCTGTCTTTTTAACAGCGGCCATTGTAGTAAGTGTGGCATGATGTCGCTTTGTAGTTTTGATTTACATTTCCCTTATTGCTAGTGATGTTGAACGTTTTTTCATGTGTTTTTCTGCCATTTGTATCTCTTCTTTGGACAAAGGTCTATTAGAGTTTTGCACATTTTTAAATTGGGTCGTTTGTCTTTTTTATTGTTGAGTTGTAGCATCTCTTTATTTATCATAGACCCTTATCTGACATGTGATTTCCAAATATTTTCTCCCATTGAGTCAGCTGCTGTTTCACCCTTTTGACAAAGTCCTTAGAGGTGCAAAAATGTTTAGCTTTGAGGAGGTCTCATTTATCTTAATTTTTTCTTTTGTTGCTTGTGCTTTGGGTGTAAGATCCAAGAAACTACCACCTACCACAAGATCTTGAAGCTGTTTCCCTGCATTTTGTTCTAAGGAGTTTTATGATCCTGGCTTTTATATTTAGGCCTTTGATCCATTTTGAGTTGATTCTTGCCTAGAGAGTGACATAGGGGTCCTCCTTCATTCTTTTAGTTGTGGATACCCAGTTCTCCCAGCACCATTTGCTGAAGAGTCTGTTTTGTCCTGGAAATCTGGACTTGGTAGGTTTGTAAAAAACCAGTTGGCCATAGAGGTGAGGGTTTATTTCTGGACTCTAAATTCTATTCCACTGATCAATGTGTCTGTCTTTATGCCAATACCATGATGCTTTGACCACTGTAGCTTTGTAATACGTTTCAAGGTCAGGCAGTAAAAGTCCTCCCACATAGCTTTTTTTTTTTTAGGATGCGGTTAGCTTTTCAGTGACTTTCCTTTCCATAATTGTCTTTTCTGTTTTTTTAAAGTAGGCTGTTAGAATTTTCGTTGGTACTGCATTAAATCTATAAATCAGTTTGGGTCGGATTGACATCTTCACAATATTTAGTCTTCCAGTCCATGAACACAGAATGTCTTTCCATTTGTTTAGGTCTTCTTTGATTTCTTTTAGCAGTGTTTTGTAGTTTTCTAATTATAGGTCTTGTACTTCTTGGTAAAATTGATTCCTATGTATTTGAGTCTTTTTGTTGCTATTGAAAATAGATCCCCCCCCCCCCCCCGATTTACTCCTCGAATTGTTCAGTACTAGTGTACAGAAACATTACTGATTTTTGCATGTTGATCTTGTATCCTGTCACTTTTCCAAACTCATTTATTAGCTCAAATAGCTTTCATAGACATTTCAGAATTTCCTAAATATGGGATCATGCCATCTGGGAATAGTGGTAGTTTTACTTCCTGTTTTCCTACTTGGATGCCTTTTATTATTATGTTTTCTTGTCTAATTGCTCTAGCTAGAACTTCTAGCACAATGTTGAATAACAGTAATGATGGTGGGTATCTTGGTCTTGTTTCTGATCTTAGAGGGAAAGCGTTCAACCTTTCCCCATTGATTACAATGTTGTCTGTGGGTTTTTCATATATACCCTTTACCAAAGTGAGAAATTTTCTTCCTATTTCTCTTTTGAAGTGTTTTTATCAAGGTGGGATGCTGGATTTTGTCAAATGCCTTCTTTTCATTGATTGAGAGGACCATGTATTTTTTTTCCTTCAATTTGTTAATGTGTTATATTTACATTAATTAATATTTTCTGTGATGAACCAACCACTCTTGCATACCAGGAATAAATCTCACTTAGTCATGGTGGATAATTCTTTTGATACGCCATTGGACTCTTTTTTTTTTTTTTTTAAATTTCTCTCCCCTTCTCCTCCCCCCACCCCAGTTGTCTGCTCTCTGTGTCCATTTGCTGTGTGTTCTTCTGTGTCTGCTTGTATTCTTGTCAGCGGCGCCAGAAATCTGTGTCTCTTTTTGTTGCATCATCTTGCTGCATCAGCTCTCTATATGTGCAGCGCCACTCCTGGGGGGCCGGAATTTTTTCACGTGGGGCAGCTCCCCTATGTGGGGGACACCCCTGCGTGGCATGGCATTCCTTGCATGTGGCGGCACTGCATGTAGGCCAGCTTGCCACACAGGCCAGGAGGCCCTGGGTTTGATCTCTGGACCTCCTATATGGTAGGTGGATGTTCTTATTAGTTGAGCCACATCTGCTTCCTTCATCTAGTCTTGATTTCCAGTTTCATTCCAGTATGATCTTAAAGGTGTATTGCATAATTGCAATTGTTTTATATGTATTGAACCTGACTTGTGGCCTAACGTGTTCTATCCTGGTGAAAGATCCATGAGCACTTGAGAAGAGTGTAACCCACTGATTTGGGATACAGCATTCTGTATATATCTGTTGGGTCTAGCTCATTTATCATATTGTTCAAGTTCTCTGTTTCCTTGATATTCTGTCCAGTTGTTCTATCTTGATGTGCATGTATTTTGAAATCTCCAACTATTATTGCAAAGATGTCTATTCTCCCTTCAGTTTTGCCAGGGTTTGCCTTATGTATTTTGGGGCACCCTGGTTAGGTGCATAGACATTTATGACAGTTATTTATTTCTGATGTCCCTTTTATTAATATATAATGACCTTCTGTATCTCTTATAACTTGTTTGCATTTAAAGTCTGTTTTGTCCAATGTTAATATAGATGCCCTTGCTCTTTTTTGAGTTACTATTTGCATGAAGTAACTCTTTCCAACCTTTCACTTTCAGCTGGTTTGTATCCCAGGGTCTGAGGTGAATCTTTTGCAGGCAGCATATGGATGGCTCATGTTTTTAAATCTGTTCTGTCAGCCTATATCTTTTGACTGGGGAATTTAATTCATTCAGTTTCAATATTACTCTAAATGCAGTATTTACTTCCACCATTTTATTCTTTGGCTTTCATATATCATATCTTATTTTCATTTGTCTTTTTACTCTTTTGGTTATTCTTTCTGATATTCTTGCCTTGTACACTCGCCTCCAAGCCTCTCTCTGCTGTCTTTTTCTTTCAGGCTGTAAGCCTCCCTTTAATACTTCCTGCAAAGGTGGACTCTTTTTTTGTGAACTCTCTTAGTTTCTCTTTGTGAATATTTTAAACTCACCTTCATATTTGAAGGATAGTTTTGGTAGATAAAGAATTCTCAGCTGGCAGTTTCCTAATAATATCATACCACTGACTTCTTGCCTCCATGGTTTCTGACAAGAAGCCTGCATTAAGTCTTTCTGGGTATCCCTTGTACGTGATGGTTTGCTCTACCTTGCTGCTCTCAGAATTTTCTCTTTATCTTTGACTTTTGACATTCTAAATGATACGTGTCTTGGAGTAGGTCTATTCTGGTTTATTCTGATTGGTGTATGTTGCACTTCATGGACATGTAAATTCATTTCTTTCATGAGAGTTGGGAAATTTCCAGCCATTATTTCCTAAAATATTCTTGCTGCCCTTTTCCCCTTCTCTTCTTCTGGAACTCCCATGACATGTATGTTGCTCCACATTGTGTTATTCAACTCTCTGAGACCCTGCTCAATTTTTTCCATTCTTTTCTCTCTCTCTTCTCACTTCAATTTTAGCTCTTCTGTCTTCTGTATCACTTATTCTTTCTTCTATCATTTCGAATCTGCTGCTGTATGTCTCTAATGTGTTTTTTTTAAGATTTAAAAAAATTTCCCCCCCCACCCCAGTTGTCTGCTCTCTCTGTCCATTCGCTGTGTGTTCTTCTGTGTCCACTTCTATTCTTGTCAGCGGCTTGGGAACCTGTGTCTCTTTTTGTTGCGTCATCTTGCAGCATCAGCTCTCCATGTGTGCGGCGCCACTCCTGGGCAGGCTAGACTTTCTTTTGTGCTGGGCGGCTCTCCTTACAGGGCACACTCCTTGCCCGTGAGGCTCCCCTACACAGGGGACACCACTGTATGGCACGGCTCGGCACTCCTTGCGCGCATCAGCACTGTACGTGGGCCAGCTCCACACAGGTCAAGGAGGTCCTGGGTTTGAACCTTAGACCTCCCATGTGGTAAGCGGACACTCTATCCATTGAGCCAAGTCCTCTTCCCCTCTAATGTATGTTTTTTAAAAAGATTTATTATTTATTTATTTATTTCCCCTTCTCCCCCTGTCAGTTGTCTGCTCTCTGTCCATTTGCTGTGTGTTCTTCTGTGTCTGCTTGTGTTATTGCCAGCGGCACCCAGAATCTGTGTCTTATTTTATTGTGTCATCTTGATGCGTCAGCTCTCCGTGTGTGCAGCACCATTCCTGAGCAGGCTGCACTTTCTTTTGCACTAGACGGCTCTCCTTACGGGGCACACTCCTTGCACGTGGGGCTTCCCTACGTGGGGGACACCCCTGCGTGGCACAGCACTCCTTGCGTGTATCAGCACTGTGCATGGGCCAGCTCATCACATGGGTCAGGAGGCCTGGGGTTTGAACTTTAGACCTCCCATGTGGTAGGTGGATGCCCTATCTATTGGACCAAATCCACTTCCCTCTAATGTGTTTTTGATCTCACCTATCATGTCTTTCTGTCCCAGGAGCCCTGTTATTTTTCTATTCAGGTTTTCAAATTCTTCTTTGTGCTCACTCAGTGTCATCTTCTTTTTTTTTTTTTTTCTTTATTCCCCCCTCCCCATTGTTTTTGTGCTTGCTGTCTGCTTCCTGTGTCCATTCTCTATGTGTTCTTCTGTGTCTGCTTCTCTTTTATTTAGGCAGTACCGGGAACCAATCCTGGGACTTTCTGGAGTGAGAGGCACTCAACCTCTTGCACCACCTCAACTCCCTGGGTTGCTGCATCTCTTATTGTCTCTCTTCTCTGTCTCTTTTTGTTGCATCATCTTGCTCTGCCAGCACACCATGCAGGCCAGCACTTCACATGGGCCAGCACTTCATGTGGGCCAGCTCTCTGCTTGGGCCAGCTCATGGCACAAGCCAGCTTGCCTTCACTGGGAGACCCCCCAGGAATCAACCCTGGCCCCACTATATGGTAGACAGGAAGCCCAATCGCTTCAGCCACATCCACTTCCTTGTGTCTTCTTGATGTCCTTTATCTCTTTAGCCATATTGACTTTCAACTCATTAATTTGATTTTGGAAATTTGTATGAATCTCATTGATTTGTTGTCTCAAATCCTATGTCTCATCTGAGACTTTGACATATTTCTTTGCTTGGGCCATTTCCTCTATTTTCTTAGTGTGGTTTGTAAGTTTTTGCTGATGTCTATGCATCTGATTATGATGATGAGTTTTCTCTGAGGCACAATTTTTCTCTCTTTTATAGGAATTTAGTGGCAGGAGACTATGTTATTGCCATTCTTTGATTCTTGGTTCAACCTGTTCTACATCTTTAGGATTGTCCCTGTTAGTTGCTCAAATTTAGGCCTTGGACCCAGTATTGGGTTGCAGTCCTGCTTCCAAGGGCCTTGGCTAGGGAAGCTGTAAAAGCTGGTAAAAAAAACTTCTCATTTATTTACTTTAAATTTCCTCACATGCACTCCCTTCTTTGGCCAGCAGATGGCAATCTTTGGCTGCTCTGTCAGTTCAAAGCATGGTTGGAGTGTGTTCGCTGTAACACAGACCAGATTGCTGTGACAGTGGATCTCGCTGGGAGGCTAAGAGCCTCACAAATCAAACTTTCTCAAACAGAGTTCTCCAACCATTGCTACATTCCCCTCTCTTTTCCCCAGTAGGAAATAATTCCCTCCCCTCTGTATCCTCAACCATTCCTGGTTAGTAGGAAGTGTGATTGAGAGGGTCAGATCTCTTTAGTCCTGTGCCAGCTCCCAGGAAAAACAATGGCATGCCCCCACCCCACCTGGAAGTGTTTGTGGAACACAGCAGACCAAATCTGTGGGCCAAAAGCTGTAACAGCCTTAGGCTGTGTCCCTGTCCTGGGTAGGTGGAACCATACGGCCTCCTTCTGTCTGTAGCCACTGAGGCTGGAGAATTCAAAGCTGTCTGCTCACGGGGGAGGGGGGAGGAGCACCCATGGCTGCAGCTGCAGCTTCTTTTACTCATGGTCTTAACATTGAAGTTCTTTTCCTGTGCCCCTCACTCTCCTGGGGAGTGTCCAGCCTTCTGGTATCTGAAACCTTAGAACTTTTTTTTTCCAGGTTGTTTCTGCCTGTCCTCTAGGAATTTTTTCTGGAAGAGGAGAGATTCCCATGTCTTTCTAATCCACCATCTTCCTGGAGCAAATTGTAAGGTTTTTTAAAAAATATCTGTTTACTTATGTTTGTTGATTCTTTCATTCAATTCTTTTCTCTACTCACTTTTACTTTTTATCTGTTAGATCCAGTTTAAAAGAGATATCTTGAAGCCTTCCATTGTAATTGTACTTTTTCAAGTTTTCCTGGCAATTCTAATAGTTCTTTGTAAATAATTATTGTGGCAACATTTATACAGTATAACATTTCCCATTTTAACCACTTTCAAGTATACAGTTCAGTGGAGTTAATAATATGCTACCATCGCCACCACCAAAACTTTTCTATCACCCCAAACAGAAATTCTGTATGCATTAAGCATTAACTCCCCATTCCCCAGCTTTGTCTCCACTGTTACCCTGTTATAATTTTGCTTTTTATATTTAGCTGATATGTATTTAGGTGCATATAGATTTATGATTTTATCTCTTCCTCATAAACAGTGCCCTTTATCATTTCATATACCCCTCTTTGACAGTTTGAAGATTTTGTGAATCCCAGCAAAGGTCATGTTCTTGGAACTAATCCCTTCCTGTCTGTGTGGGACCCTTTGATTGCATTAGATTCAGTTATGGTGCCTTTTGATTAGATTGCTTTAATGTCTTTGATTGGACAATGTCAGTGAGGCATGAACAGGTTAGGACTCAGCCCTTTTGCTGGAGTCTTGTGTAAACTGAGAACTGAAAGCAGAAACACATAGAGAAGGAGAGCTTCCACTTTACCCCATGTAGCAGTTTGATATTGTTTATGAATTTCAGAAATAGATATTGGATTATCTTTGTAAACTGGTCTGTTCCCCTGGGTGTATTAGATTGTATTAAATTTAGAGGTTTCGTTTTTACTTGATTAGGCCACATCTGTAGGACATTGTGGGCAGGGACTCACAGAGAAAATGACACAGCAGAGGAGTAGCTAGGAGTTTGGGATGCTGGAGCCCTGGGAAGTAAACATACAGGAGAAGAACACAGAGGAATAGAGATGTCTCCATAGGCAGAGAGCCTGATAGTCTATGGATGACTTTGGGGAGAGAACAGAGCATCTGAGTTCAGAGAGGAATGAGCCCCAGGAAAGAGACGAGACTTATCCTATCTTACAACTGATATTGGAAGAAGGTGGGACCACAGAGCCTTAAGAGGAAGAGGGAGGCCAAACCCTCACAGACATCAGCAACCGTCTGCTCCAACATATGGCAACAGACTGGTGAGGGAAGTAACTTACACTCTATGGCCTGGTAACTGTAAGCTTCTACCCCAAATAAATACCCTTTATAAATGTCAACAGATTCCTGGTACTTTGCATCAGCACCCCTTTGACTGACTAATGCACCCTGCCATGTGAGAAAAGACTCCAGGATTGCCTACAGCTGCCAGAAGGCAGAAACCCTGAAGGCTGCTCAGTGTAGCAGCCAAAACTGAAGAGAGGCGGCCCTGGAAGAGATAAGCTGTATGACTGATCACCACCCACAGCTGAGCCCAGGAAGAAAGTGAGCCTGGGGAGAAAGCAGAGATTGGCTAACATTTTGCTTTGCCACACAGCAGGTGTATCAGTCAGCCAAAGGGGTACTGATGCAAAATACCAGAAATTGGTTGGTTTTTATAAAGGGTATTTATTTGGGGTAGGAGTTTACAGATACCAGACCATAAGGCATAAGTTACTTCCCTCACCAAAGTCTATTTTCACGTGTTGGAGCAAGATGGCTGCCAACGTCTGCGAGGGTTCAGGCTTCCGGGGTTCCTCTGGGCTCAGCTCCAGGCTTCAGCATCAAACTCCAACATCAAAACTCCAACATTAAGAACCTTCAGCTCTGCGCTTTACCATGCCTTTTATAATTACTTAATGAAGTAAGCATATAAGTCCAATATAATCTCATATGCCCAGAGGAAAAGACCAGTTTACAAATATAATCCAACAGTTCTTTTTGGAATTCATCAATAATATCAAACAGCTACAGCAGGACTCCAGGATCTGCCTACATTTGGTGAGAAAGCATCTCTGATGATGCCTTGATTTGGACACTTTCATAGCCTCAGAACTGTAAGCTTTTGCCCTAATAAATCCCTATTGTAGACCTCAACCCATTTCTGGTATTTTGCTTCCAGCAGCTTTAGCAACCAAAACACCCTCCCTGTTTATTGATTTTAATCTTAACTTTCAACTATCTGTTTTTGTTTTTGTTTTTTTAGGCGATACCAGGGATTGAACCTGGGACTTTGTACATGGGATGTAGGCATTCAACTATTGAGCTATATTGCTCCCCAACAATCTGTTTTTAATATTGCCATTTCTGCTTTAATTTGCTTATATTTTCCTAGGATCCCTTTGTCTATTCCTTATTTATTTATTTTGCATTGAATTTTTTGTTGAAGCATTCATAATGAACATACATAAGCAGTAAGTACGTAGTAAAAATTGTGAATTTACAAAACAAACATACATAACATTATAGAGCTCGCACACATCACCCCACCACAAATATCTTGCATTGTTGTGAAACATTTCTTTTTTTTTTAGGTTTATATTTTATTTATTTCTCTCCCCTTCCCCTCCTCCCCCCGTTGTCTGCTCTGTGTGTCCATTCACTGTGTGTTCTTCTGTGTCCACTTGCATTTTTGTCATGCGGCACCAGGAAACTGTCACTTTTTTTGTTGTGTCATCTTGCTGCATCAGCTCACCCTATGTTTGGCGCCACTCCTGGGTGGGCTGTGCTTTTTTCACGCAGGGTGGCTCTCCTTGCAGGGCATGCTTCTTGCATGTGGGGCACCCCAACGTGGGGGCACCCCTGTGTGGCATGGCACGCAGATATTTGAGTCTTTCTGTAGCCATTTGTATTAGTCAAAGGGGTGCTGACGCAAAATACTAGAAATTGGTTTGTTTTTATAAAGGTATTTATTTGGGGTAGAAGCTTACAGTTACCAGGCCATAAACTGTAAATTACTTCCCTCACCAAAGTCTATTGCCACATGTTGTAGCGAGATGTCTGCCGATGTTTGCCAGGGTTCATTCTTCCTGGGTTCCTCTCTTCCCGGGGCTCATTTCTCTCCAGGCTGAGCTTCTTTGTTTTCTCCACAAGGTAAGCTGTAGACTATGAGGCTCTCTAGCATTGCCTCACACCGTAAAGCCAGCTGTAGACTATCAGGTGACCGGCTCTGTCTCTCTCCCTCTGGCTCAGTTCTCTCTGGGCTCAGTTGCTCTGCTCCTCTTCATATTTACTCCTGGGCTCCAGCTCAGAACTCTCAACTCTGTCTTTTGCCATGTCTTTTCTCTGTCACTCTACTGATGTGGCCCAATCAAAGTCCTAATCATAATGTAATCAAATAAAAGTGATACCTCTGACAGACCAGTTTATAAACATAAGCCAATAACTATTTTTGGAATTCATAAACAATGCCAAACTGCTATACCATTGTAAATAGAATTATTTTCTTGATTTTTTCCTCAGCTTGTTCATTAATAGTGTATAGAAATGCTACTGATTTTTGCATGTTGATCTTGTATCCTGCCACCTTGTTAAACTCTATTTTGGGGTTTTCTAAATATTGGATCATGTAATCTGTGAATAGTGAGAGTTTTACTCCTCTTTTCCAATTTGGATGCCTTTTCTTTTCTTTTCTTGCCTACTTACTCTAGCTAGAACTTTTAGCCCAATGTTAAATAACAGTGGCAACAGTGGGCATCCTTGTCTTGTTCCTCATCTTAGAGGGACAGCTTTCAACCTTTCCCCATTGATTATGATGTTGGCTGTGAAATTTTCATCTATGCCCTTTATTATGTTGAGGAACTTTCCTTCTATATTTTTCTTTTGAAGTGTTTTTATCAAAAAAGGATGCTGGATTTCATCAAATGCCTTTTCTGCATCAATCAAGATGATCATGTGATTTTTCCCCTTCGATTTGTTAATGTGGTATTTTACATTAATTGATTTAATTATGATGAACCAGGAATAAAACCCTTTTGATTGTGATGTATAAATCTTTTTATAAGCTGTTAAATTCAATTTGAAATATTTTGTTGAGAATTTTCACGTCTATGTTCATTAGAGAGATTGGTCTATAATTTTCTTGTAGTACCTTTATCTGGCTTTGGTATTGGGTTATGTTGGCTTCATAAAATGTGCTGGGTAATTTTCCCTCCTTTTCAGTGTTTTGGAAGAGTTTAAACAGGATTGATACTCTTCTTGAAAAGTATGGTAGAATTCACCTATGAAACCATCTGATCCTGCACTTTTCTTTGTTGGAAGAGTTTTGATGACTGCTTCAATCTTTTTGCTTATGATTGATTTGTTGAGTGTCTGTATTTCTTATAGAGTCAATGTAGGTTGTTTGTGCATTTCTAGGAATTTGTCCATTTCATCTAGGTTGTCCAATTTGTTGGCATACCATTTCTCATAAACATCCCCTTATGATCCTTTTAATTTTTGTGGGGTCAGTTATAACCTCCCCCCTTTCATTTCTGATTTTGTTTATTTGCATTTTTTCTTTTTTTCTTTGTTAACCATTAAGGATTTGTCTATTTTATTGATTTTTCAAAGAACCATCTTTTGGTTTTGTTGATTCTCTATTTTTTCTCAGTTTCATTTATTTCTGTTCTAATCTTTATTATTTCTTTCTTTCTGCTTGCTTTGGGAAAGGTTTACTGTTCTTTTTCTAGTTTTTCTAAGTGTTCAGTTAGATCTTTGATTTTAGCTTTTTCTTCTTGTATTAGTCAGCCAAAGGTGCACTGATGCAAAGTACCAGAAATCTGATGGATTTTATAAAGGATATTTATTCGGGGTAGAAACTTACAGTGACAAGGCCATAAAGTGTAAGTTACTTCTTTCACCAACTCTGTTGCCATGTGCTAGAGCAAGATGGCTGCCAGTCTCTGCAAAGGTTCAGACTTCCTCTTCCTTTTAAGGCTCCGTGGGTCCAGCTTCTTCCTATCTCAACTGTAGGCTGGCATAAGGCTTTGTCTCTCACTCTGGGGCTCAGTTCTTTCTGGGCTCAGCTGCTCTGGTCTCTCCACAAGATCGGCCATAGATTATCAGGCTCTCTTTCTTCCCAGGGCCTCTGCTGTGTCTATGGAGCCATCTTTATTTCTCTGTGTTCTTCTCCTGTTTGTTTGCTTCTGGAGCTCCAGCATCAAAACTTCACTAGGCCCAATCAAAGCCCTAATCATAATTTAATCACGTGAAAGTGAAACCTCTGAAGTTAATACAATCTAATATGCCCAGAGGAACAGATCAGTTTACAAACACAATCCAATACCTATTTTTGGAATTCATAAACAATATCAAACTTCTACACTTCATTTTATTTATTTATACTTTTTAATTAAAGTTAAAAGATTCATTTTTTTAATATAACTGTCTAGGGCTATAAATTTCCCTCTCAGTACTGCCTCACTGCATCCCATTAGTTTTGATATGTTGTATTCTCACTTTCATTCATCTTGTTCTTGTGCCTGTAAACAGTGTCGATGGGGCCTTTTGATTGGATAGAGTTAAGGGACCTTGATTAGAGCACTTGATTAGATCACCTTTGATTGAACTCTGTCAGTGAGGCATGACACGGGTTGGGTCTCAGCCCTCTTGCTGTGTCTTATATAAACTAAGAACACACAGACACACATGGAAAAGGGTGCTCTGCCGGAGAGAGGATTCCAGGTTTGCCTACAGCTGCAGAAAGATAGAGAAGCCCCAAGAGGCTCAAGGAGAAGAGGCCCAGGGAGAGAGGCCTTGTTGCCCAGAGCTGAGCTCCAGGAGACAGTAGAGAGAGGCTGGCAGACCCACCATTTTTCCTCACCATGCGGCAGGACTCCAGGATCAGCTAGCACCCGACCTTTGCTGAGTAAGTATCTCTGATGATGCCTTGATTTTGACATTTCATGGCCTTGGAACGGTAAGATTTTCCCCTAATAAAATTCCCATTATAGGGGAGCAGATGTAGCTCTGTGGTTGAGCACCCACTTCCCATGTATGAGATCCTGGGTTCAGTCCCTGGTACTTCCTAAAATAAAGAAATAAATGAATAAATGAATGAATAAATAAATAAATAAATCCCATTATAAAAGACAGCCCATTTCTGGTACTTTGCATTGGCAGCCTTTGGCAAACTAAGACACCTGTCCTGACACATAGTAGGTATGTGATTGGGCAAGTACTTTAGCGCCTATGAGCCTCAGTTTCCCCATATATAATGTGAATAATAACACCCCCTTCATGTGGTGGTTGTGAGAAATAAATACTGAACATAAAAAACCCAGCATGGAGTAGGTACACAATAAAGAGTAGCCAAATTAAAATATGTTTTCTTAAATTAAAAAACTGCATGTTATGATGTCCTGGCACCAGAGTTCCCCAGGGATTGAGAAACTTCCTTGTTCTTCAGTTTTTGGGAGAAGACCAGGTGCTTTGTTGAGGGTGAGGGTGGGTGCAGAGGCAAAAGTAGGTTAAGGTTTGGAATGGCTGATAATGGGGACTGGAGAGGGAGTGTCCCAAGGGAAGGGCCAAGATCAAAACGCAAAGTTTCTTTATGGTGATTGTTTTCATTTGCTAAGTTGCTTAAAGCAAATACTATGAAGAGTTCAGCTTGAACAATGGGAATTTATTAGCTTCCAGTTTTGAGACCAAGAAAATGTCCAAATAAGGTCAGCATCAAGGCGATGCTTTCTTCCCATAGACCAGCTGCCGGCCATCCTTGGCTCCTTTGCCACATGGCACGGCAATGGCAGCATCTGCTGGTCTCTCCCTTTTCTTCCACATTTTAGTTCAGCTTCTTGCTTCTGTGGCTCTCTCTTTCTCTCTCATTCCATTTATGAAGGACTCCAGTAACAGGACCCATCCTGAATGAGGTGTGTCACACCTTAGTGAAGTACCCTCATCAACAGGTCCTACTTCCAGTGGGTTCACACACAGGAATGGATTAGATTTAAGAGCATGTTTTTCTGAGGTACATAGAGCTTCGAACCACTAGAGTGATGGTCAGGGGGCTTCCGATCTTGACGAATGTCAAGATCAAGGAGAGCGTAGGGGTTTTACTGGGCAGCGCACAGAGGACCAGACTGGAAGAGGATGTGCAAGGGAATCAGGAAAGGGGCTGGTGTGAGTGGTGTAGGAGTCAAGAAAAATGCCGTCGGTTGGCTGACATGCAGCAAGGGCTTGAGGGATACTGTGCAAGAGCATCTATCCTTCCACTCCATAGTCACAATACTGTTAGGAAAGCAGAGAGCCTTCATTTCCCCATAATTCAGCTTAATCTCTGTTTAGAGATACACTCTGCCTGTGGAGGATGTCTAATCTCAATAATTTTTGAGATGTGGAGTTATACCTAAAGTTGAGGTGGAGGACTTGGAGGAAATTAGCTAGAGACATGGTGTTGGTCACTGACCTGACTGTTGAGGCCCACAGCTCTCTTTGGAGCAAGGAATAAAGAGAGATTTTTAAAGTCATTTTAAAACAAGTTTTTTAATCAAGAAGACAAAAAAGTCTTAGCTGCGTATGCATCCAATAATAACATCAAAATTTGTGAAGGCGAAAGTGACAAGCACATAAACCCACCACCATGGCTGGTGATGTCAGAAGTCCTCTCTCAGTAATTGATGGAATAAGTGTAGAAAATATCAGTAAGTGTAGAGAAAACCTGAACAACACTGTCAAACAACATGAACGAATTGACATTTATAAAACACTACACCCAACAACAGCAAACTATATACTCCTTTCACATGCACATGGAATATTCACCAGGATAGACCAGGAGTTGGCTATGAAACAAATCTCAACAAATCTTAAAAGATTGGAATCATACAGAGTATGTCAATTGACCACCCCAAAATTAGGTTAGAGAGAAATAACAGAAAATTATCTGTAAGAATCCCTGACATTTGGAAATTAAAGAACACACTTCTAAATAACCAGGGATTAAAGAGGAAATCACAATCAAAATTAGTATTTGGAGCTAAATTAAAATGAAAACATGATATAAAGAAGTTTAAGGGATGCAGCTAAAGCAGCGATCAGAAGAAAATGTAGAGCATTAAATTCTTATATTAGAAAAGAAAAAAAAGGCCCCAAATCAATGGCCTAAGTTTTCACTATAAGAAGACAGAAAAGGAAGAGCAAATTAAAGCTAGAGAAAGTAGATGGAAGGAAATAATAAAACAGAAATCACTAAACAAAAAATGAGCAATTAAAAAGTAGTTTTTATAAAAGATCCTCTGAAGGGAGCTCCTCCGGGAGCCTGCACTCTTCAAGGATAATTACTCTTCGCAGTGGAGAAGAGCAAGCGACCTCGGAGCAAGCTGGATGCCACCCCGGAGCCGCGAGCTCCCGGCTGCGTCTGACCGCGGAAGCTGGCGGTGACTGCGAGCGGGCCGTGCGGGACGTGACCGCGGGGGCTGGACGTGACCGCGGGGGCTGGACGTGACCGCGGGGGCGGGGCGTGACCGCGGGGGCGGGACTCGGCAGTGCCCCGCCCACCTCCGCTTCCAGCGCGAGGGCTCTCCCGCCTTCCGCTCCAGTCCTGTCCTCTTCTGACCAAAGAAAGTGCTGGACGGAGGATAAGTGAGAAAACTGCGAGCATGAATAATATGATGAATGAACTAGAGCTAATAGACATTTATAGAGCATTACAGCCCAAAACAGCAGGATATATTAATACATTCTTTAAGCGCTGGTGGGTCTTTCTCCAGGATAGACTATATGTTGGGACATAAGAAAGAGCTCAATAAATTTAAAAACAATGAAATTATACAAAATACTTTCTCTTATAATGGAATTTAGTTGGAAATTAATAACAGGCAGAAAGAGGGACAATCCACAAATATATGGAGATTAAACAATTCACTCTTTATAATCAGTGGGTTAAGGAAGAAATTACAAGAGAAATAAGTAAATACTTCAAAGAAAATGAAAATGAGAACACAACATACCAAAACTTACGGGATACAGCAAAGGCAGGGATGAGATGGAAATTTATAGCCCTCAATGCTTATTTTAAAAAAGAAGGGAAGCAGATGTGGCTTACGCAGTTGGGTGCCCACGTACCACGTGGGAAGTCCTAGATTGTGTTTCTGTGCCTGGTAAAGGAGATGAGCAAGGTAGCAGGCTGGCTCTGGCAAGCTGACCCAACAAGATGATTCAGGGAGATGATGCAACAAATAGACACAGTGAGGAAACCCAATGAGAGACACAAGAAGCAGGGAGTGGAGAAGGCTCAAGTGATTGGGTGCCTCCCTTCCATATGGGAGGTCCTGGTTTCAGTTCCTGGTGCCTCCTAAAAAGAAGATGAACAGGGAAGCGGACTAGGCCCAATGGATAGGGCATCCTTCTACCACATGGGAGGTCTGCGGTTCAAACCCCGGGCCCCCTTGACCCGTGTGCAGCTGGCCCATGTGCAGTGCTGATGCGTGCAAGGAGTGCCTTGCCACGCAGGGATGTCCCATGCATAGGGGAGCCCCACGTGCAAGGAGTACGCCCTGTAAGGAGAAGGAAGTGCAGCCTGCCCAGGAATGGGACTGCACACACAGAGAGCTGACACAACAAGATGACGTAACAAAAAAAAACACAGATTCCCATGCCACTGACAACATCAGAAGCGGACAAAGAAGAACACGCAGCAAATGGACATAGAGAACAGAACTGGGGCAGGGGGTGGAGGGCAGGAGGCAGGGGGCGGGAAGGGGAGAGAAATAAATAAAAATAAATCTTTAAAAAAAAAAAAAGATGAACAGAGAGCAGACAGCGAGCACAACCAACGGGGGAAGGCAATAAGTAAATAAATAAAATAAATCTTTAAAAAGTAAAAAAGAAGAAAGAGCTAAAATCAAAGACCTAACTGCACATCTAGAGGAATGAAAAAAAGAACAGCAAAGCAAGCAGAAATAAAAAATAATAAATATTAGAGCAGAAATAAATGAAATGGAGGGGGAAAAAGTTGGTTCTTTGAGAAGATCAACAAAATTGATAAATGCTTAGCTAAATTAACAAAGAAAGAAAGAAAGAGAAAAGATGCAAATAAATAAAATCAGAAATGAGAAGGATAACATTACCACTGACCCAGCAGAAATAAAAGAGATCATAAGAGGATACTATGGGGAAGCGGATTTGGCTCAACGGATAGGGCGTCCGCCTACCACATGGGAGGTCCAAGGTTCAAACCCCGGACCTCCTTGACCCGTGTGGAGCTGGCCCATGCACAGTGCTGATGCGCGCAAGGAGTGCTGTGCCACACAGGGGTGTCCCCCGCATAGGGGAGCCCCACGCGCAAGGAGTGCACCCCTAAAGGAGAGCTGTCCAGTGCAGAGAAGTGCAGCCTGCCCGGGAGTGGCGCCGCACACATGGAGAGCTGACGCAGCAAGATGACACAACAAAAAGAGACACAGATTCCGGGTGCCGCTGACAAGAATACAAGTGGACACAGGAGAACACACAATGAATGGACACAGAGAGCAGACAACTGGGGAGGGGGATGGGTAGGGAAGGGGAGAGAATAAATAAAAAATAAATCTTAAAAAGAAAAAAAAAGAGGATACTATGAACAACTATATGCCAACAAACTAGGCAATGTTGATGAGATGGACACATTTCTGGAAACACATGAACAAACCACACTGTCCCTAGAAGAAATAGGAGACCTCAACAAACCAATCACACATAAAGAAACTGAAACAATCATCAAAAACTGCCCCAAAATGAAAAGTCCAGGGCCAGAGATGGCTTCACAGGTGAATTCTACCAATCACTTAAAGAAGATCTAATACCAATCTTGTTCAAACTCTTCCAAAAAATTGAACAGGAAGGTATGCTACCAAGCTCATTCTATAAAGCCAACATCATCCTAATACCAAAGCCAAATTAAGGTATTACAGAAAAAGAAAATTATAGACCAATTCTTTTCATGAATATGGATGCAAAAATCCTCAACAAAGTACTTGCTAACTGAATCCAAAAACACATTTTAAAAATTATGCAACATGAGCAAGTGGGCTTTATACCAAGTGGGGTTCACCATAAGAAAATCAGTGAGGCTAATTCTATTCTTAACTTTCTAAGGACTCGCCAAAGTTTTCTACAGTGGCTGCACCATTTTACATTTTCCTATTTCTCCACATCCTCTCCAGCAGTTATTTTTGTTAATAGTAGCAATTCTAGTGGGTTTTCATTTGCATTCCCTGATGATTAATGGCTTTGAGCATCTTTCCATGTGCTTTTTTGCCATTTGTAGATATCTTCTTTGGAGAAAGGTGTATTTAAGTCTTTTCTTCATTTTTTAATTGGGTTCTGTGCCTTTTCATTTTTAAGTTGCAGAAGTTCTTTATAAATTCTGGATATTAAACCTTTATCAGCCATGTGGTTTTCAAATATTTTCTGCCACTTGCTGAGTTGCCTTCTTTTTACTTTTTGATAAAGGTCTTTTTTCTTTTCTTTTTCTAAAGGTGTCAGTGGCTGGGGATTGAACCTGGGACCTTACATGTGGGAAACCAACACTCAGACACTGAGCCACATCAGCTCCCAAGTTAGTTTTTTCACTTGTTTTGCTTGTTGTCTGTTTGTTTTTCAGGAGGCACTGGGAACCGAACCTGGGACCTCCCATGTGGGAGGCAGGAGCCCAACTGCTTGAGCCACACCTGTTCCCTTGGTAAAGGTCTTTGATTCACAAAAGTTTTTCATTTTGATGAAGTCTCATTTCTCTATTTTTTTTTCTTTTGTTGCTTGTGCTTTCAGTGTAAAGTCTAAGAAACACCGCCTAACACGAAGGGTCCTGAAGGTATTTCTTTATGTTTTCTTACAAGAGTTTTATAGTTTTAGTTCTTATGTTTAGGTCTTTGGTCCATTCTAAGTTAATTTGTGTATGTGGTATCTTTTGCATACAGCTATCCAGTTCTGCCAGCACCATTTGTTGAAGAGACTCTTCTTTCCCCACTAACTGGACTTGGCACCCTTGCCAAAGATCAGTTGGTCAAAGGTGTGATTTCCTCCATCTTTTAACTAACCTTTTATCTTTGATTTAGATTCTAATTTTAGGAATAATCATGCCCTGTGTTCATGTAGCAGATCACAAAAATGTTTCTATTTCGTCCATGTTACTGCATTTTACATTCATTGAGTGCATCTCATATACATTAGGTCATTTAATCCTCTGGACATGTTTTTTTTCCCCTCTTATTTTAAGAATGAGGAAACTGGAAGTAGCAGAGGGGGAACCAAACCCAAGTCTCTGACGCCAAAGTTAGTTCTCTCCGTGCCTGTGGGGACGTGGACAGGGGCTCGCCTTTTCTCAGGTGCGGGTGAGAAAAGTGAGGCAGTGAGCAGCCCACGTTCCATGAGAGTCGCTGGCAGGACAGGCCCGAGAGGGTTCTTATGGTTCCCACATGACTGTCTGTTTTCGTCATTCTTCGTAGGAAGCCATTGTCCCCGAAGTGCTTTGACTATATTGTCGTGTGGTAACAATCTCCCACGTATTTGAAGCTGAGGGCAGAAAACATGTTTGTTACAAGTAAAAGTGCTTCTCCTGGGACCCTGAAGACTTTTTCCTCAGAGAAAGCTCCTCTGCGGCCTTCACCATCGCTAGCCTGGGCTGGCAGTTTCAGCTAATGACTTCCCACTGGCTGTGGTGAGAGTCAGGAGTCCTGGCTGAGCAGCCGGGAGTTAGGCCTCCTGTGCGGGATCAACGCTGTCTCCTGCTGTTCCGGTGTAGAAAAAACGTTGACAAAAGGTGAGCCTGTTAGGAGGGTAGGGTTTGGTCTTGGTTTGTTTTTGTTTTTATTTCCTTCTTAATGTAAAAGTCAGGTTTTAAATCTGATTTAAGATCATTTATCGAAAGATACATTATAAGTGAATCTTTTATGTCTGGAAGAAAACTTTGCTTAGATGGGATGACAGAAGCCTCTTATTCACTTAGCAACAGATCAATATTTACCTAGTGATTCATTTTTTGTTCTCAAGAAGTATTTGCTTTTAGTGAAACCAGTAAACTAAAGCCCAGTTCAGAGTTATGGGAAAATCTAAAAGGCGATACAAATGTCCATTTTTCTCTGAATAAAAGAAGTAATACATAAAAAAGGTTATTTAACTGTGTCCCAGAACACAAGAATATTTATGGGAATACAAAACTATCCAGCACCCAAAAATGTAAAATTCACAGGCATCCAATCAAAGATTGCAAAATGCAATGAAGAAGAAAGAGAAGGAGAAGAAGGAGAAAGAAAAAGAAAAAAGAAAATACTCATACTAAGGATAAAAATCAACCAACTAAAACTGACCCAGAACTAACAAGTGTTAGAATTGTCACACAAGGAGAGTAAAATAATTATTAGTGCATTCCATATATTTTAAAAGTTAAGTAGAGACATGGAAGATATAAAAGCTTCCAAATCAATCTTCTAGAGATGGAAGCTACAATGTCTGAGATGAAAAATATACTTTTCCACAGGGAAAAGAGAAAACAAAAATGAAAAGTGAATGAGTGAGCTATGGGACAATTTCACATGGCCTAATATATGTATAATGAGGGAGAGCAGAAAAAATATTTGGAGAAATAATAGCCAAAAATTTTCCAAATTTAAAGAAAATCCTAAACCCACAGTTCTAAGAAGCTTAACTTACTCTCAAGCACACACATACACACACACACAAACATTGAGGCATGTCAAAATCTAATTGCTTAAAACCAGTGAAAAACAAAAATTTAAAAGCAGTCAGAAAAAACAGACATACTACACACAGAGGAATAAAGATAAGGATGACAGCAGAATTCTTTTTGATAACATTGCAAGCCAGGAGACAGCAGGCAATACCTTTTGTATTAGTCAGGGTTCTCCAGGGAAACAGAATTAACAGGAGATACCTGTCAATAGTGTGCAATTTTAGAAGAGTCTCTCACATGACTGTGGGGATGCACGAGTCCAGGTTCCCAGGCAGGCTGCAAACCAGGGGCTCTAATGAAAGTCCAGTGAAGGTCCTTGATGAGTTTCTGGGAGATGTTGGCTGTCCAATGACGAGCTGGGAAATTCTCTCTGAATGCTAAAATCGCTTCCCCTTTAAAGGCATTCAACTGATTGGATAAATCATCACTCGTTGCTGATGGCAATCTCCCTGACTGATGTAAATATCAGTAAAATCACTGGACCAAAATCGATAACTGCCCTTGTATTACAGTTAGCCCAGTGCTGGCTGAGTTGACACATTAGCCTGACCGTCACACCTTTAAAGTCATGAAAGGAAAAAACAAAACAAAACTTTCAGCATCAAATCCTATACCCTGCAAAAATATCTTTCAGGGAGCAGTATATGAGGTCCTGGGTTTGATCTCCAGTACCTCCTAAAAAACATACAAACACACACAAATCTTTCAAAGATGAAGGCAAAATAAAATCTAAACTAAATGAAATGCCAGGAAGTCTTACAGGAAGAAGGAAAATTATATCAGTTGGAAGTATGGATATACAGAAAACAATGAAGATAACCAGAAATAGTAACTACATGAATAAATACCTAAGATTTTTTAGGTATTTAAATCTCTTTAAATATTTTTAAAAGCACAAAAAGGAATATTGTGAACACTCCATATCAATAAATCCAACCATCTATGTGATATGGACAAATTCTTTAAAATATGCAAATTCCTAGAACTGATTCAAGAAGAAATAGAAAATAAAAATGGAATGGTGCTGTGCCTATCATCAAAATAGAACTTATAAGTTAAAATCTTCTCACAAAGGAAATGCCAGACTGAAATGCTTCACTGAATTCTATCAAACATTTAAGGAAGAAATAATACCAATCCTATACAAATTATTTCAGGACATAGATAAGGAGGGAACACTTCCCAATTTATTTTATAAGACCAGCATGACCCTGATACCAAAGCTAAAGCTATAATAAGGAAAGGATGCATATGCCAATATCCCACTTAAACACAGATGCAATATTCTTGGGCAAAATATTGGCAATTCCTCTTTTTTATCACACTTATCTCTATTTGACATATTTTATATTTGTGTGTTTTTTATTGCAAGTTTTGCATCACAAGCGGAATACAAATTCCCTGAGTGCAAGGATTTTGTTTTGTTGCTGCTGTCCCTCCATATTACCATCTCAGTACCTAGAACAGTGCTTTACCAAGACCGGATGCTCAATAAATATTTGTTGAATGATTAAGGTAAGAGTGGGTCTGTAGATTTCAGGATACACACTGTTGCACCTGTGATCTCAAAAAAAAATTTTGTCTATACATTTTTTAAACAAATCAGAGTGAAGAGTCCTGGCCTGTTCTTGCATCGTTCTATTTTAAAATGCAACTAAATGCATGCCATCAGTTTATTAATAATGATTCAGATTATATCAAGTTTGACTATTCCCTGGCTACAGTTAATATATATCCTAGAAAATTTGATTAAAATATGCATTGTTTCTAAGCAGCCTTTCACATGTTGAGAATAGTTTAGATTTTTAAATGTCCTAGTCAAAATCTCAGCAGGTTTTATTGATAGAAATTGACAAGCTGATTCCAAAATGTATTTAGAAAATACAAAGAATATAGAATAGTCAATGCAATTTTGAAAAAGAAAAATAAAGGGCTTAAAAGAGAGTGTAATAGTAGCATAAAGATAGAAACATATAACAGTGGAACAGAATAAAGTCTGGGGAAAGACCCATAACTATATGGTCAATTGATTTTTTTACATATGAGCCAAAGGAATTTAATGGGAAAAGGACACATTTTTTAATGACGCTGGACTAGCTTGGTAGATTAAGGGAAAAAATGAGCTTTGACCTTCACCTCATATCATATCAAAAATTTACTTCAAAATGGATCACAGACCAAATATAAAGATGTCAAAGCAAAACTATAAACCTTCTAGAAGAAAATGTAAGAGAAAATTTGAGCAAAGATTTCTTTGCTAGTACATAACAAACATTAACAATAAAATAAAATATTGATGAAACTGACTTCACCAAATAAAAATCTCCTACTCTTAGAAAAACATCATTAGTAAAATGAAAAAGGCAAACCATAAACTGGGAGAAACTATTTGCCATGAATATATCTTCAAAGGCCTTGAATCATTATGTATAAAGAACTCTAAAAGCTCAATAAGAAAAAAAAGAACAAACACATTTTCATAGAAAATTCACAAAAGATATATGAATAGTCAATAAGGTATGAAAAGGTGTTCAACATCGTTACACATCAAAGAATGCAAATTAAAACCACAATGGATACCGTTATGCTCCAACTAGAATGGTAAGGATGTGAAGCAACTGAACATTCATATAATTGCTAGTGGAAATACAGAATGGTAGAAGCACTTTCTAAACAGTTGCCTTGTTTCTTATAAAGTAAATATTTGTTTCCTATACAACCCATCAATCTCACTTCTAGGTATTTACCCATCTACCCCACAAAGAGTATGAATGTCCACAGCAGCTTTGTTTGTAATAGTCAAAAACTGAAAACAATTCAAACATCCATCAACAGAAGAATAACCAAATTGTCTCATATCTATAAAGTGGAAAATCACTCAGCAATAAAAAGGAATGAATTACTGATATAACAACATAGATGAATCTCAGAAACATTCTGAGTGAAAGAAGCAAAAGGAATACTATATAATATTATATTGCATGTACATTTTTTATGGAATTCTAGGAAAGACAAATCTAGAGTGTCGTGAAGTTTACGTGGCAAAGAGACTTCAAAATGAGTAGGGAGGTCGTCAGAGGGGTCACGCTTATGCACGTCTCAGCAGGATCCCAGAGACACCCAAAGTAGATGCAAGCCCAGGTACTGGTGCTCCTGAGGGCTACGGAGACCCACAGGTTTTATGGTCATGGCAGATGGCTCTGGAGTTCAGTGCCTGGTCAGTGGGCCCCACTTTGGAGTTTGTGCTCCTGAGTGTGATGGAGTTGTACTCAGATGTAACCTTTCTACACATGCCTCTTCTGTCACTTTTACTGAACCTGTGGTTGGCTCTGGGATTGGTGTATACTCAGGAGACTTGATTCTCTGGACTGTCCATGCACCAGCTGGGCCCTAAGCCTCAGCAGAGTTGCAACTCCTACTCTCTGGTTCGTTGGACTTACCCAAGTCAGCTAACAGGGAGGTGAGGATGGTCAACCACCACACCAGGGAACCGAGAGTGCCTGTAACTGCAATGAGAAGAATTGCATCCATCAACCATGTGGGATTTAAGTCCCCTCTCGATTTAGAGGTAGAGTGGACATCACCATCCCAGGGTCCACAGGATGGAGGAATAAAATATGGATTAGAGTGGACTTACTGGTATTCTACTAAAGAATTTTTGTGACTCTAGCAATGGAAGAAGTTATATCATTGATGTGGAGACAGTGGCCATGGTAGTTGCTGAGGGCAAGGAGAGAGAAGAAGAGATGTGATGTGGGGGCATTTTTGGGAATTGGTGTTGTCCTAAATGATATTGCAGGGACAGATGCTGGACATTATATATTCTGCCATAGCCCACTGAATGAAATGGGGGAGAGTGTAAACTACAATGTAAACTATAATCCATGTGGTGCAGCAGTGCTCCAAGATATATTCACCAAATGCAATGAATGTGCCACAATGATGAAAGAGTTTGTTGATGTGGGAGGAGTGAGGTGGGGTGTAGGGTATATGGGAACCTCTTATATTTTTAATGTAACATTTTTTTGCCATCTATGTATCTTTTTTAAAAAAAAGAATTAAAAATAAAACAAAGCTTAAAAAAGTTTTAAAAGGCAGCGGACTTGGCCCAGTGGTTAGGGCGTCCGTCTACCACATGGGAGGTCTGCGGTTCAAACCCCGGGCCTCCTTGACCTGTGTGGAGCTGGCCCATGTGCAGTTCTGATGCGCACAAGGAGTGCCCTGCCATGCAGGGGTGTCCTCCACATAGGGGAGCCCCAAGCGCAAGGAGTGCGCCTCATAAGGAGAGCCACCCAGCGTGAAAGAAAGTGCAGCCTGCCCGGGAATGGTGCCGCACACATGGAGAGCTGACACAGTAAGATGACGCAACAAAAAGAAACACAGATTCCCGTGCCGCTGACAACAACAGAAGCGGACAAAGAACGCAGCAAATAGACACAGAGAACAGACAACCGGGGTGGGGGTGCGGGGAAGGAGAGATAAATAAATAAATAAAATCTTTTAAAAAAAAGTTTTAAAAAATGATTATGGTTAATATAGTAAGGAAAATAGATAATGAGAAGGAGAATTTCACCAGAGCATCAGATTCTATAAGAAAGAACCAAATAGCAGTTGTAGAGCTAAACATAATAAGATAAGTGAAATTAAGAGTGCAATAAATAGGGAAGCAGACTTGGCCCAATGGATAGGGCGTCTGCATGGGAGGTCCGCAGTTCAAACCCCGGGCCTCCTTGACCCGTGTGCAGCTGGCCCATGCGCAGTGCTGATGCATGCAAGGAGTGCCCTGCTATGCAGGGGTGTCCCCGCGTAGGGGAGCCCCACGTGCAAGGAGTGCGCCCCATAAGGAGAGCCGCTCAGCATGAAAGGAAGTGCAGCCTGCCCAGGAATGGTGCCGCACACACGGAGAGCTAACACAGCAAGATGATGCAACAAAAATGAAACACAGATTCCCAGTGCCACTGATAAGGATAGAAGCCGACAGAAGAACACACAGCGAGTGGACACAGAAAGCAGACAACTGGGGGGAGGGAAGGGGAGAGAAATAAATAAATTTTTTTTAAAAAAAGAATGTAATAAATAGATCTAAATGCTGAAAAGGAATAATGCAGGAGAAAGTATAAACTACAATGTAAACTATAACCCATGCTTAGTGGCAATGCTTCAAAATGTGTTCATCAATTGTAACAAATGTACCACACACACTAATGAGGGATGTTGTTAATGTGGGAAAATGTGGGAGGGGTAGGGAACAGGGCATATGAGAATCTCCTATGTTTTTTTAATGTAACATTTATGTAGTCTAAGTATCTTTTAAAAAATAAAAACTTTTAAAAATATATATATATCAGGATCAAAATGGTGAAATGAGAAGCATCAGGGCTCCATGCCTCCACAGATACTTTATTAACAATCAGCAAGAACTGGCAGAAACATCTTTCTCAAAGCTCCAGAAAATAGTTAAAAGACTGCAGTAATAGGGTATGTGCTGAATCAAGAAAAAGACTACTTAAAATGGGTAGGCGCAGCGAGCTGACGCAACAAGAAAACGCAACAAAAGACACGAGAAAAACACAATGAGAGACACAACAAAGCAGGGAGTAGAGGCGGCTCAGGCGATTAGGTGCCTCCCTCCTATAGGGGAGGTCCCAGCTTCAGTTCCCAGTGCCTCCTGGAAAGAAGACCAGCACACAACGAGCAGACACAGCAACTGCAAACAGTGAGGAGGTGGGGAGAAATAAATAAATAAATCTTAAAAAAAAAAGGTAGGATGGGGAGTGGATGTGGCTCAAGCAGTTGAGCACTTGCTTCCCACATGGGAGATCCCGATGCCTCCTGAAAAATCAAAACCAAACAACAAGTAAACAAATGAAAAAACCAACTCAGGGAAGCCAATGTGGCTCAGTGGTTGAGTGTCAGCTTCCCACATATGAGGTCCCAGGTTCAATCCCTGGTCCCAGTACTTCAATAAAAAAGAGTGGTAGGATATCCTGGAGCCCTGGCTGGCCCCTCCCTTACCCCTCACAGGCGTCCACAGGCTTCCCGTGGCTCCCTGGTTCTGGTTCCGGAGGGAACAGAGTAACCCTTGTGCACATGCGGGGAGCAGGTATGTCTGGCCCAATCTGTCTCGTAGCAGCCTGAGAGACTCGCTGTCCCAGAGCTTGCCACGTGGGCAGAAGGTGGGTTACCAAGCTTTCCTGCAGAATGCAGTGGGAGAGCAGTGGAGCAGGAGAGGCACGCTGCCTGTGGCAAGGCACTGCCGACGGAAGGACAGGTGAGGCAGCGCCTGAGACTGAGAGGAAACTGCTTCCTAGAGAAGAAGGGACATTTCCATCCACATAAATGGAGAAATTCCTGGGGCCAAATACACACGTGCAAGACAAGATCAAGTGCAGAAAGGACCAGGGGAAGCCCCTAAGCTTTGGCCTGGAGCATTCGGACAGGCCAATCTGCAAACACTGGAAAAGATGTCTTCTTGTTGTTGCTGTTAGCTCCCAGCATTCAAAAAATTCAAGGAAATCTCTGCCTTCACACTAGCTGTATATAAGCCTAAGGAGCAGACACCTCGGAGTAACTTCCTGCAAAAATATATCAAAATACCAAAATGCCCAGGTTTCACAAAAGGTTACAAAACAAAGAAACAGGAAGCTATGGTCCAGGCAAAGGAGAGAATGAAAGCATTAGAAGTCATCAGTGAAGAGGATCAGTCCTGGGGTGTTCGAGAAAAAGATTAAAAAAAAAAAAAGTCCTGAATATGTTCAAAGAGAACTTCCAGAGAGACACTGGACGCACTTCTCTCCCAGAAAAAGAGCTGGAGGACAGGCAGAAATGACCTGGGAAAAAGTCTTCTAGGACTTAAGACACCAGGCAAAGGCTGGACACCACCCAGAAGAGAGAGGGACACAGGAAAAGAAAAGAGAACCTTTTTTTTCTCAGTTTTTTTTTTAATCTTTTTTTTTTTTTAAAGACACATGGATCACAAAAAATGTTACATTAAAAAATATAGGGAAACGGACTTTGGCCCAGTGGTTAGGGCGTCCGTCTACCACATAGGAGGTCCGCGGTTCAAGCCCGGGCCTCCTTGACCCGTGTGGAGCTGGCCCATGCGCAGTGCTGATGCGCGCAAGGAGTGCCGTGCCACACAGGGGTGTCCCCCGCGTGGGGCTACGCGCAAGGAGTGCACCCATAAGGAGAGCCGCCCAGCGCGAAGGAGGGAGCAGCCTGCCGAGGAATGGCGCCGCCCACACTTCCCGTGCCGCTGACGACAACAGAAGCGGACAAAGAAACAAGACGCAGCAAAAAGACACAGAAAACAGACAACCGGGGGAGGGGAGGGGAATTAAATAAATAAAAATAAATCTTTTAAAAAAATATATATATATAAGAGGTTCCCATATACCCCAGACCCCACCCCACCCCACTAATCCCACATCAACAACCTCTTTCATCATTGTGGCACATGCATTGCATTTGGTGAATACATTTTGGAGCACTGCTGCACCGCATGGATTATAATTTGCATTGTAGTTTCTACTACAAAAAAGAGAACCTTGAAGGGAAAAGTCTGTAAGTAAAAGCTGCAGGTGCAGCTGCTGGTGCCCTTTCCTCCACCCTCAGAGAAGACAGCTTTGAGCCCTCTGGCCTCTGGCCAGTGACTACAGACAGGGGGAGGTGCAGGGTTCCACTGCCCCAGGTAAGATGAGAAAAAAAGGAGGGATGCAGCCTAAGGCTGACCCAGCTTTTGTCCCACGAATTTGTTCTGCTGTGTCCCAGGAGCCCTTCTGGGCTGGGCGGGGCCACACCATTGTTTGCCCTGAAAGTCGGCAGGGAACTAAAGAGATCCGACCTTCTCAAAAACCCTCCCTGTTGACCAGAGGACAGTGGTTGTTGAGGACAGCCGGGAAAAGGGAGGCAGCTGCAAGCAAAGGGAAGAGAACAGTTTCTGAGCAAGTTTGATTATGTGAATATCTGAATAGTTCTAAGGCAGCACCTTCTGTCACATTGTTCCAACCACGGTTTGAGCTGAAAGGTGTGTCAAAGAGTGTCATCTGCTGGCAGACAAAGGAAGTGCATTCAAGGAAACCAAAGAAAATAAATGACAGACTTTTTTAGGCCTTTCCAGTCTCCCTTGCCAAGGGCCTTGGAAGTGAGTCTGCAACCCAATACTGGGTTCTTGGCCTGGATTTGAACAACTGAACATGGACAGTCCTAAGGAGCTAAGACAGGTTGAACCAAGACTCAAAGAACAGCAGTAACACACGGTCACCCACCACTAAATCCCTATGCAAGAGACAGAAATTGAACATCAGAGTAAGCTCACCGTCATAATAAGATGCCTAGACATTAGCCCAAAAAATTACAAGCCATACAAAGAAAATGGAAGAAATGGCCCAAGAAAAGAAATAAATCAAGCCCCAGATGAGACACAGGATTTCAGACAGCTAATCAACAAGGTTCAGACAAATCTTAAGGTTCATACAAATCTCCTAAATCAAATCAATGAGCTGAAAGACATTTTGGCTAAAGAGATAAAGAACATCAAGAACAAGTGGTGTAGCTCAAGTGGTTGAGCACCTACTTCCCATGTACAAGGTCCCAAGTTCTTTGTTTCAAAACAAAGAAACAAACAAATGAGAAAACCAACTCTCATTGGGGAGCAGATGTAGCTCAGTGGTTGAGTAGCTGCTTCCCAAGTATGAAGTCCTGGACTCAATCCCTGGTACCTTCTAAACAAACAAACAAACATTAGATTCTAAAATATTTTGTGGTGAAAAAACACAACATTGTGATTACACTAAAAACCATTGATTATACACTTTGGATAGATTGTATAGTATGTGAATATATCTCAATAAAACTGCTTAATAAATATCTAAATAATTGTGCAAGAGTAGCCAGAAATAACAGCTATGTACAGCAGGGGAAGCATAGAGAGACTGAAAAGTGAATAATTTTATTGTTTGTCTGTCTATTTTATTATTATTATTATTGAAATAATTAAAATACTCTAATAATGACTGAGGTGATGAATGCACAACTGTGTGATTATACCAAATTCCATTGCTTGTACACTCTTACACTTTGGACTAATCATATGATTAGCATATGCTTTATTAATGTGCAATAATAAAATTGATTTGTTTAAATAAAAACACATTAGAGGTATACAACAGCAGACTCAAAATCATAGAAGAAAGAATAAGTGATGTTGATGACAGAACAACTGAAATTGAAGGGAGAGAAGAACAAAGAGAAAAGAATGAAAAATATGAACAGGGCTTAGGGAGTTGAAGCGTAAAGCATAACAACTTACATGGGAGTTTCAGAAGGCGAAGAGAAGAGAAAGGGGGCAATAATGGCTGAAAACTTCCCAACTCTCATGAAAAGAAATGAATTTACATGTCCAAGAAGAATAAATCTGAATAGACCTACTCCAAGATATAAACTACGCAGAATGTCAAATGCCAAAGAAAAAGAAAATTCTGAGAGCTGCAAGGGAGAATAAAACCATCACATACAAGGGACACACAATAAGTGTGTGTATTAGTCAGGGTTCTATTTCCCAACAGAATCACCACTAGATATCTGTAAATAGTATGAGAATTTGAGTTTCTCATGTGACTGTGGTGATGCACATGTCCAAGTTCCACAGGCAGGCTGCAAACCAATGAAGGTCCTTGATGAGTTTCCAGTAGACATTGGCTGTCCAAAGACAAGCTGGGAAATTCTCACTCAATGCTGAAATCACTTCCCCTTTTAAGGCATTCAACTGACTGGATAAAATATCACTCATTGCTGAGGGCAATCTCCCTAGGTCATCATTGGTGTAATCAGCCACTTATGCAGTAAACTCTCTGCTGACTAAAACCCATAAATGTCCTTGTATTACAACTAACTCAGGGCTTGCTTAACCAGACAAGCCAAACTGCACACAATTACCTGGCCTAGTTGACACATTAGCCTAACCATCACAGTGTGGATTTCTCATTAGAAACCATGGAAACAAGAAAACAGTGGTAAATTTGGGATACCAAAAGAGAAAAATTGCCAGTAAAGAATTCTTTATTTGGCAAAATTGTTCTTCAAATATGAAGGTGAGTTTAAAATATTCACGAACAAACAGGAACTAAGAGAGTTCCTAAAAAGAATCCAGCTTTGCAAGAAGCACTAAAGGGAGCCCTAAGGACCAAAAGGAATGATGAGAGAGAGGGGTTTGGAGGATAATGAAGAAGAGAATACTACCAGAAAGGATAACCAAAAGGGTAAAAAGACAGAAGAAATAAGATATGACATATGAAAACCAAAGAATAAAATGGTGGAAGTAAATATTGCATTTAGAGTAATGTCATTGAAAGTGAATGGATTAAACGCCCCGTGATGGTTAGGCTAATGTGTCAACTCAGCCGGGTAATTGTACCCAGTTGTTTGGTCAAGCAAGCACTGTGCTAACTGTAATACAAGGGCATTTATGGACTTTAGTTACCATTGACTTTACTGCAGTGGTGAATCATAGATAGCTGGTTATTACATCAGTCAAGGAGATTGCCGTCAGCAATGAGTGACACTTAACCCAATCAGTTGAATGACTTAAAAGGGGAAGTGATTTCAGCGTTGAGTGAGAATTTCCCAGCTCATCTTTGGGCAGCCAATGTCTTCCAGAACTCATCAAGGACCTTCATGAACTTTCATCCGAGTCTCTGGTTTGCAGCCTGCCTGCGGAACCAGGACTTGTGCCTCCCCACAGTCATGTGAGAGACTCTGATAAAATCGCTTACTATTGACAGATATCTCTTGTTGATTCTGTTTCCCTAGAGAACCCTGACTAATACAGCTTGGTACCAGGAGTGGTTCTTGAGGAACGGAGTCTTAAACATGGGATGTCTGAGGTGGTTCTGGGAGCTTTGCAGTTGGCTCTCTAATTGGACTCAAGGGTACTGACAACTCCCTTTCCAATAATGAAAGGGGCTGCTAACAATCCATGGCATGAGTTGGCAATCGCGATATGCAAAATCTCATAACTGGATTTCCCTACTTCCATGATTATAAGAAGCAAGGATCTGGGTGGGAGTGTTTTCAACATCTTAACAGAGTTTTGTGGAGTTAAAAGGTATAATGATGTTGGCTGGCTCATCCTAGAAACTCTGGATACTGTTACAAAAGAAAGATGAGCTAACGGCTTCAAATCTGACACTTAAACACTATATAAATGATGCAAAGTTTCTATGTGTGCTCTGAAAGAAAATCTTGTCTCCTGTAGTCCCAGGCTCAAAATATCTGAGAACCAAACTCCGACTCTCATTGAGGAGAAGCAGAGTTACAAAGGAAACTAAAATCTCAACCCCACAGGGTTTCTGCAGTTAAAGTGAAGGCATTGATTGGAAAGAGTGGAACCCAGAGATTTGGGATGGAAATATATGGGATGATGATAATATTGGTGGGGACATTGGAACACTAAATTCTGCTGAGACTTTACCAGATAAGCCTGCGATGCCTGCCCTGTGTGGAGACCACACCATGTCAACCTCGTATCATAACCAGACTCTGGCCTGCCTCAGGGAGTCTGGACCTCCTCCCAGCCCTGAGGCATGTACCAGTAAAATTCCAGCATGCACTGCCAAGCCTCCAGTTTGCCCTGAGGAAACTACCTTCCAACCGGTGCCTGAAGAGGTTAATCTTGTCTCACCAGAAGAAAATGCAAGGGAATTCCCTGAGGTCAGTAGATGCATTTCTAATCCTTCTCCTTACCTACCCCCCCCCCCCACCTCTCTTGCCTTCAAGACCTATTACTAGACAAAATCACAACAAGCCCCCAAAGGAGAAATACAAAGTGTGACCCATGAGGAAGTAAGGTATACTCTAAAAGAACTGCATGAGTTTTCCAGCTTATATAGACAGAAATCAGGGGGATATGTGTGGGAGTGGATATTAAGGGTATGGGATAATGGTGGAAGGAATACAAAATTGGATCAGGCTGAATTTATTGATATAGGCCCACTAAGCAGAAATTCTGGATTCACTGCCATAGAGTGAGGGGTTAGAAAGGGTTCTAACAATTTGCTAGGGTGGCTGACTGAAACATGGACCAAAAGATGACCTAGTATGTCTGAGATTGAGAGGCCTGATTTGTCCTGATACACAGTAGAAGAGGAAATTCAAATGCTTAGAGAGATTGGAATGCTAGAATGGATTTACCATTTGAGACCTGCCCACCCACCCCAGGAATGTCCAGAGGACACACCTGTAACCCGGACTGTGAGGAATAAATTTGTAAGACTGACTCCATTTTCCCTGAAGAGCTCTGTGGTTGCTCTTCTCTGTAGTCCAGATATGACTGTAGGGAGGGCTGTGATGGAATTAGAATCCTTACACATTATGGGGATGATAGGATGTCAGTCCAGAAAAGTCAAGTATCAGCAGTTAATCACCAAAGACAAGGTGGGCGTGGCTACCATTATAAAAGGCAGATTTGGGAAACGGACTTTGGCCCAGTGGTTAGGGCGTCCGTCTACCACATGGGAGGTCCGCGGTTCAAACCCCGGGCCTCCTTGACCCGTGTGGAGCTGGCCCATGCGCAGTGCTGATGCGCGCAAGGAGTGCCGTGCTACACAGGGGTGTCCCCCGCGTAAGGGAGCCCCACGCACAAGGAGTGCGCCCGTGAGGAAAAGCCGCCCAGCGCGAAGGAGGGAGCAGCCTGCCGAGGAATGGCGCCGCCCACACTTCCCGTGCCGCTGATGACAACAGAAGCGGACAAAGAAACAAGATGCAGCAAAAAGACACAGAAAACAGACAACCGGGGGAGGGGAGGGGAATTAAATAAAAATAAATCTAAAAAAAAAAAACAAAAAACTACGAGATACCATTAAAATAAATAAATAAATAAATAAATAAAAGGCAGATTCAAAAAAGCCCTCAAAATAGTCTGACTGGCATCGGGTTATGGCATTGGCTAATACATCCTGGGGTACCTACAAATGAAATAGATGGGCAGTCTACTAAACTTCTTCTGGGTCTCTATAAACAGAAGAATTCTAGGTCAAGTGAACAAAATCCTAACTCAAATTACAGACGCAGAGAATCACGGCCCCTTAATCAATTCCCAAACTTGAGACAATTACAGACCCAGAGCCCCTTGAATGAGGAGACGGCCAGGTCCCCTTGGGGAAGGATCTGCCAAAATTTTATACTGTTAATCTTCCTCCCACTTTTCCCCAAGGAGACCTATGGCCTTTTACCAGAGTAACTGTGCATCAGGGAAAAGGTAATGATCACACATTTTGGGGATTATTAGACACTGGCTCAGCAGTGACATTAACTCCAAGAGACCCAAAACGTCA
Organism: Dasypus novemcinctus; assembly: GCF_030445035.2. Taxonomy (NCBI): domain Eukaryota; kingdom Metazoa; phylum Chordata; class Mammalia; order Cingulata; family Dasypodidae; genus Dasypus; species Dasypus novemcinctus. Next base: position 8,964,055 of record NC_080682.1, read on the forward strand.
CTGTGGTCCCCCAGTCAGAGTAGGGGCTTATGGAGGTTGGGTGATTAATGGAGTTTTAGCTCAGGTCCATCTCACAGTGGATCCAGTGGGTCCCCAGACCCATTCTGCGGTGATTTCCCCAATTCCAGAATGCTTACTTGGAATAGACACACTCAGCAACTGGCAGAATCCCCACATTGGATCCCTGACTTGTGGAGTGAGGACTATTATGGTTGGAAAGGCCAATTGGAAACCCCTAGAACTGCCCCTACTAGCAAAATGGTAAACCAAAAGCAATACTGGATTCCTGGAGGGAATTAGTGCCACCATCAAGGATTTGAAGGATGCAGGGATGGTGATTCCCACCACATCCCCATTCAACTCTCCTGTTTGGCCTGTACAGAAAACAGATGGATCTTGGAGGATGACAATAGATTACTGTAAACTTAACCAGGTGGTGACTCTAATTGCAACTGCTGTCCCAGATGTGGTATCATTTCTTGAGCAAATCAATATGTCCCTGGTACCTGGTATGCAGCTGTTGATTTAGCAAATGCTTTTTTCTCAATTGTTATTAGTAAGGATCCCCAGAAACAGTCTGCTTTCAGCTGGCAAGGCCAGCAGTATTCCTTCACTGTCCTGCCTCAGGGGTATATCAACTCTCCAGCCCTATGTCATAATATTGTCCGCAGGGATCTTGATCATCTCTCCCTCCCACAAGACATCACACTGGTCCATTATATTGATGATATCATGTTGATAGGACCTAGTGAGCAAGAAGTAGCAAAGACTCTAGACTTATTAGTAAGACATTTGTGTGAGAGAGGATGAGAAATAAATCCAACTAAAATATAGGGTCCTTCCACCTCAGTGAAATTTCTAGGTGTCCAGTGGTATAGGGCATGTTGAGATATCCTTTCTAAAGTGAAGGATAAGCTGTTGCGTCTGGCCCCTCCTATGACCAAAAAGAGGCACAACGTTTAATTGGTCTCTTTGTATTTTGGAGACAAGACATTCCTCATTTGGACATGCTACTCCAGTCCATTTACCAGGTGACCAGAAAAGCTGTTAGTTTTGATTGGGGACCAGAACAAGAAGAGGCTCTATGTCAGGTCCAGGCTGCTATGCAAGGTGCACTACCTCTTGGGCCATATAATCCAGCAAATCCAATGGTGCTGGAAGTTTCAGTGGCAAATAGAGATACTGTCTGGAGCCTTTGGCAGGCTCCTATAGGAGAATTACAATGCAGACCCTTGGGATTTTGGAGCAAAGCCCTGCCATCCTCTGCAGATAACTACTCTCCTTTTGAGAAACAACTTTTGGCCTGCTGCTGGGCCTTAGTAGAGACTGAATACTAAACCATGGGCCTTCAAGTTACTATGAGACCTGAGTTGCCTATCATGAGCTGGGTATTACCTGACCCACAAAACCATAAAGTAGGGTGTGCACAGCAGCACTCCATAATAAAGTGGAAGTGGTATATATGAGCTAGGGCTCAAGCAGATCCTGAAGGCACAAGTAAGTTACATGAGGAAGTAGCCCAAATGCCAATGGTCACCACCCCTGCCATGTTACCTTCTCTTTCCCAGCCAACAGCTTTGGATGCTTGGGGAGTCCCTTACAATCAGTTGACTGAGAAAAAGGCAATTGATCCTGACTATCAAGGGGAAATAAGACTGCATCTACATCACGGGGGTAAAGAAGAATTTGCCTGGAATACAGGAGATCCTCTAGGGCATCTCCTAGTACTGCCATGCCCTATGATTAAAGTCAATGGAAAATTGCAACTACCCAATCCAAGCAGGACTAACAATGGCCTGGAATCTTCAGGAAAGAAAGTTTGGGTCACCCTACCAGGCAAAGAACCACGGCCAGCTGAAGTGCTTGCTGAGGGTAATGGAAACATGGAATGGGTAGTGGAAGGTAGTGATAAATATGAACTTTGACCATGTGACCAGTTTCAGAAACGAGGACTGTAATGGTCATGAATCTCTCTTCCTTGTTTCATTATGATGATGATTGTGTCTGTACACAAAACAAAATCTTTGTCTTCTTCCCCAAACTTTTCCCTTATCATATAACAAGTTGTGTCAGTTTTATGTCATAATATTTGAGATGTCAAGTTTAAGAGTGAATATTACCCAAGGACTTGTACTCTATTCTGTACAGAATTAATGTGTTTACATTTGTACACAGGAGAGTTGAACATTGTTAGGCAGAAATATATATATATATATATGCATGTCTGTTATTGTTTTTACTTACAGACAAGTATGGTTTAAGGTAATGAGTATGGTTGCCAAGTTGACAAGGGGTGGACTGTGATGGTTAGGCTAATGTGTCAACTCAGCCGGGTAATTGTGCCCAGTTGTTTGGTCAAGCAAGCACTGGGCTAACTGTAATACAAGGGCATTTATGGACTTGAATCACCATTGACTTTACTGCAGTGGTGAATCATAGATAGCTGATTATAATTACATCCATCAGGGAGATGCCATCAGCAATGAGTGATGCTTTATCCAATCAGTTGAATGCCTTAAAAGGGGAAGTGATTCCAGCACTGAGTGAGAATTTCCCAGCTCATCTTTGGACAGCCAATGTCTCCGAGAACACATCAAGGACTTTCATTGGACTTTCACTGGAACCCCTGGTTGCAGCCTGCCTGCAGAACCTGGACTTGTACACCCCCACAGTTGTGTTGGAAACTCTGATAAAATCACATACTATTGACAGATATCTCTTGTTGATTCTGTTTCCCTAGAGAACCCTGATTAATACACTCCCCAAAGGATATAGGCTGGAAAAATGGATTAAAAAACACCATTGATCCGTATGCTGTCTACAAGTGGCTCACCTTAGATCCTGGGATACAAATTGACTGAAAGTAAAAGGTTGGAAAAAGATATTCCATGTAAATAGTAGCCAAAAAAAGTGATAAGAGATGCTGAAGACCATTATATATTCCTGACCATTATATATTAATAAAAGGGATTATATTCAATCTTCCAGGAAGAAGCAACAGTCATAAATATCTATGCTCCTAACCAGGGTGCTCCGAAATACATGAGGCAAACTGTGGCAAAACTGAAGGGAGAAATAGACATCTCTGCAATAACAGTTGGAGACTTCAACATGCTACTCACACCAATAGACAGAACAATTAAACAGAAGATCAACAAGGAAACAGAGATCTTGAACAGTGGGATAATCAAGCTAAATCTAAGACATATACAGAACATGTCATCCCAACTCAGTGGACTAAACATTCCTCTCAATGCTCATGGTTCTTTCTTCAGGATAGACCACATGATGGAATACAAAACAGGTCTCAAAAAATAGAAAGGCAGCGGACTTGGCCCAGTGGATAGGGCGTCCGTCTACCACATGGGAGATCCATGGTTCAAACCCCGGGCCTCCTGACCCATGTGGAGTTGGTCCATGCTCAGTGCTGATGTGCGCAAGGAGTGCCGCGCCACACAGGGGTGTCCCCTGCATAGGGGAGCCCCAAGCACAAGGAGTGCGCCCCGGAAGGAGAGCTGCCCAGTGCAAAAGAAAGTGCAGCCTGCCCAGGAATGGTGCTGCACATGTGGAGAGCTGACACAACAAGATGACGCAACAAAAAGAAACACAGATTCCCGTGCTGCTGACAACAACAGACGCGGACAAAGAAGAACACCCAACAAACAGACACAGAGAACAGACAACGGGGTGGGGGGAAGGGGAGAGAAATAAATAAATTAATTAATTAAAAGAAATCTTTTAAAAAATAAAATAAATAAATATAAAAAGACTGAAATTATACAAAGCACTTTCTCAGATAATAATGACTGAAGCTGGAAACCAATAAGAGACAGGAAAGGGAGGCTAAACAACACACTCCTAAACAATCAGTGGGTCAAAGAAGAAATTGTGAGAGAACTTGGTAAATATCTCAAGATGAATGAAAACACGAACACAACATATCAAAACTTATGGGATTCAGTGAAGGCAGTGCTGAGAGAGAAATTTACAGCCCCAAATGCCTATACTAAAAAAGAAGGTCTTATAGCAAAGATCTAACTGAACACCTGGGGAAAAAAACTAGGAAAAGAACAGAAAACTAATCCCAAGCAAGAAGGAATAGAGTAGAAATAAATGAAGTTGAGAACAAAAGAAATAGAGAAAATCAACAAAACTAAAAGCTGGTTCTTTGAGAAGATCAATAAAATTGACAAGCCCTTAGGTAGACTAACAAAGGAAAAAGAAGATGCAAATAAATAAAATCAGAAATGAAAAGGAAAACATTACAACTAACCCCACATAAACAAAAAGAATCATAAGAGGATACTATGAAAAACTGTATGCCAACAAACTAGATAACCTAGATGAAATGGATAAATTCCTGGAAGTGCACAAACAACCTACACTGATGCTACAAGAAAAACAAGAGCTTAACAAACCAATCACATTTAAAGAGATTGAATCAGTCATCAAAAATCTCCCAGCATATAAAAGTGCAGGACCAGATGGCTTCACAGGTGGATTCTACCAAGCTTTTCAGGAAGCATTAACACCAATCCTGTTTAAACGCTTCCAAAAACTTGAAAAGGAGGGAAAATCACCCAACATATTTTATGAAGCCAATATCACCCTAATACCAAAGCCAGATAAAGACACAACAAGAAAAGAAAATTGTAGACCAATTGCTCTAATGAACATAGATGTCAAAATTCTCAACAAAATACTTGCAAATCGAATATAACAGTATATCAAAAGACTTCAACACCACAACCAAGAGGGATTTATTCCTGGTATGCAAGAGTGGTTCAACAGGAGAAAATCAATTAATGTTAATAAACCACATTAACGGAGTAAAGGAAAAAAAATCACATGATCATCTCAATTATTGCAGAAAAGGCATTTGACAAAATCCGGCATTATTTCTTGATAAAATCAGTTCAAAGGATAGGAATAGAAGGAAGGTTCTTCAACATGATAAAGGACATGTGAAAATCCCACAGCCAACATTGTACTCAATGGGCAAAGGTTGAAAGTTTTTGCTCTAAGATCAGGAGCAAGACAAGGATGCCCACTGTCACCACTATTATTCAATATTTAACTAGAATTCCAGCTAGAGAAATTAGATGAGAAAAAAAAAAGGCATCCACCATTGTAAAAGAGGAAGTAAAACTCTCACTATTTGTAGATGACATGATCCTATATTTAGAAAATTCTAAAATGTCTATGACTAAGCTACTTGAACTAATAAATGAGTTCAGCAAAGTGGCATGATACAAGATCAAAACACAAAAATCAGTAATGTTTCTGAACAATAGTATTAAACAAGCTAAGGAGGAAATCAGGTAGAAAATTCAAATTACCAAAAAAAGTTTGTAAATAGAAACAAAAAGACTCAAATACCTAAGAATCAATTTAACCAAAGTACATGACCTATATCCAGAAAACTACAAAATACTGCTAAAAGAAATCAAAGACCTAAACAAATGGAAAGACATTCTGTGTTCATGGATGGAAGAATAAATATCATGAAATGCCAATCTTACCCAAACTGATTTATAGATTCAATGTAATGCCAATCAAAATTCCAATAGCCTACTTTAAATAGAAAAGGCAATTATCAAGAAGTGGATGTGGCTCAAGAGATTGGGCTCCCGTCTACCATATGGGAGACCGTGGGCTCAATTCCAGAGGCTTCCTGGTGAAGACAGGCTGGCCCGGGCCGTGGAGAGCTGACAGCCCACACCGAGGAGAGCTGGCACAGCAAGATGATGACACCACAAAGGGAGATGAATGGACACAGAGAGGAGACAGGAAGTGCAAAACAACAAGGGGAATGGGAAATAAATGTAAAAATAAAAATTGTGGACAAGTAAATTATCTCCTTTAAAAAAAAAGGCAATTACTGAATTTATTTGGAATGGAAAGGGTAGCTAAAAACAACCTAAAAAGGAAGAGCAAAGTGGGAGGACTCTCACTGCCTGACCTTGAAACATATTGCAAAGCCACAGTGGCCAAAACAGTATGATATTGGCATAAAGATAGGCACACTGATCAGTGGAATAGAATTGAGAGTCCATAAGTAAGCCCTCACCTCTACAGCTCACTGTTCTGCGTTTGTTTTTTTGTTGTTTTTTTTTTGGGGGGGAGGTAGTTTTCATTTATTTCCACATCTCCAACAGGGATTATGAAAACAAACTGAACATAGTCTTGAAACCAGCACCTCAGAATGCCCCTTCAAGGGTCTACTCAACCCCAGAGTAATCATTGTCCTGACTTCCAGTGCCATACATCAGTTTTGCTTATTTTTGTACTTTTTTCCTTTTTAAAAAATTTTACTTGTTTTTTGCTTTATAGTAACGTCTTGCAACATTAATACACATTTGTTCAGTTTCAAAGAAAAACAGTCTTATATATGTAATATTACTCCTACTCATATTTCACGTGAGGTTTCACTACGCTATATAGTTCATGTTACATTCTTTAGCTTTCTTTCTAGTAATATACATGACCTTAGACTGTCCTTTCAACCACTGTTATACCATAAAATAGCACTGCTAGTTATAAACACTATGATGTGCTTTCACTTTTTATATTCATTTCCAAAGATTTACAAACAACTTTTTACCAGTTCTGCACAGATTAACCCTCAACTTTCCATTTTCTGACCTCATTCTATTTTTCTGGTGACAGATATTCTAGTTATTAACTTCATGAGTTTACACACATATTTAGTTCATAATAGCACAATCCTACAGTATTTGTCCCTTTGTGTCTGACTTGCATCATTCAAAATAATGTCCTTCAGTTTCATGATCCATGTTGTTATATGCTTCATGACTTCATTTCTTCTTCTTCTTTTTTAAAGATTTATTTATTTATTTCTCTCCCCTTCCCCCCAGCCCACCCTGGTTGTCTGTTCTCTGTGTCTATTTGCTGCGCCTTCTTTGTCCACTTCTGTTGTTGTCAGGGGCATGGGAATCTGTGTTTCTTTTTGTTGCGTCATCTTGTTGTGTCAGCTCTCCGTGTGTGCGGCACCATTCCTAGGCAGGCTGCACTTTCTTTAGCACTGGGCCGCTCTCCTAACAGGGCACACTCCTTGCGTGTGGGGCTCCCCTACGCGGGGACATCCCTGCGTGGCAGGGCACTCCTTGCGCGCATCAGCACTGCGCATGGGTCAGCTGCACACGGGTCAAGAGGCCCGGGGTTTGAACTGCAGACCTCCCGTGTGGTAGACGGATGCCCTAACCACTGGGCCAAGTCCGCTGCCTCATTTCTTCTTATAGGTGCAAATTTTCTATTGTGTGTATACACCACAGTTTGTTTATCTACTCATCAGTTGATGTATATCTGAGTTGTTTCTATATTTTGGCAATTGTGATAATGCCACTATGAACATCAGTGTGCAGATGTCTGTTCGTGTCACTGCTCTCAGTTCTTCTGGGCATATACCCAGTAGTGGTATTGCAGGGTCACATGGCAAATCTACGTTCAACTTCTTTAGAAACAGCCAAAGAGTCCTTCACAGGGCTGTACCATTCTGCATTCCCACCAACAGTGAATAAGTGTTCCTATCTCTACATCCTCTGCAACACTTGTTGGTTTCTGTCTCTCTTTTTTTTTTTTTTTAACTTTATTTCTAAAGAAGTTTTAGAGTACTGAAAAGTTACATAGAAAATATAGGGGAGGGAACAGAGGTGGCTCAAGCCATTGAGCGCCTCCCTCCCACATGGGAGTTCCTGGGTTTGGTTCCCAGTGCCTCCTAAAAAGAAAATGAAGGAAGCAGAAGTGGCTCAAGCAATTGGACTCCCATCTACCATATAGGCGGTCCAGGGTTCAATGCCCAGGGCCTCCTGGTGAAAGCAAGCTGGCCCATGTGATGAGCTGGCCCATGTGGAGTGCTGGCCTGGGCAGAGTGCTGACCTGTTCAGAGTACTGCCCCGCACAGGTGTGCTGCCCCATGCAGGCGTGCTGGCCCACGCAGAGAGCTGGAGCAGCAAGATGACTCAACAAAAAGAGACATAGAGGAAAGACAATTAGAGACATAGCCAATCAGGGAGCTAAGGTGGCACAAGAGAATGATCATCTCTCTCTCCCACTGTGGGAGGTCCCAGGATCAGTTGTCAGAGCCACCTATTGAGAATACAGGCAGACTCAGAAGAACACACAGCGAATGGACACAGAGAGCAGACAATGGGGTTGGGGGCAGTAGAAATAAATAAATAAATCTTTAAAAAAAGTAGAAGAAGATGCGGACATAATGAACAGACACAGAGAGCAGACAGCGAGTGCAAATGACGGCGGGGGAGGGATAAATAAATAAAATAAATCTTTAAAAATATATATATAGGGGATTCCAATATATCCACCCCCTCCCCTTCTTATATTTTCCCCTATTATTAACATTTTTCACTTGTGTGATACGTTTCTTACAACTAATGAACAAATATTGAAGCATTGCTACTAACTGTGGTCTATAGTTTACATTATGGTTTACACTTTGCAATGTACAATTTTATAGGTCTTGACAAAATGTATGATGGCCTGTATCTGTCATTGCAATATGCAGAACAATTCCAGTGTCCCAAAGATGCCCCATGTTACACCTATTCTTCCATCTCCCTCCCCTCAGAACTTCTGGTGATCACTATCTTTATATCAATGTTACAAGTTCTTCCATTTCTAGAATAAAAGTCTACTTTGGTCCATAGTTGCATTCCCCCCTTATGTTTATTCATTCCTCAATCTTGAGGATTTTGGGATTGTGATACCCACTCTACTTCTGATTGAGAGGGGGCTTAGATCCCATGGGGCTGATGGATGGAACCATCTTGCTTGCAGTTGTAGAAACTCTCTGTTTTTTGGGGATGGGCATTATCCATCATCATCATTTTGTTAGTTGTCCTGGGTGAGTCCAATGAACTGGAGAGTAGGTGTTGGCTACAACTCTACTGAGATTCAGGGCTCAACCAGCATATGAATGGACCAAAGATTTAAGTCTATAGGGCATATATTTAACAGGTACAGTGCTAATTATAGGTTCAAATAAAAGGGGAAGAAGAGCCACGTGTAGGAAAATTGTAAAATAGTAATTCTGTTACATTGGGCAGATAGGTTAATATATATCCCAAGGTAAGTCCCACCAAAGCAGTGCTGATTTCCTGGGGTTGTCTGCCCTGCATATAGTGTCCAGATGTCTCTAGAGCCCTCGAGAGTACCCCTGTTTGAGGCGTTTTCTGTGGCCGTCAATGAGATCCTCCTGAGACGTGCATAAGCATAACCTCTGGAATGATCTCCTGACTCATTTTGAAATATCTTAGCTGTAAATACTGTTTTGTACTTAATATTTCCCCCTTTTGATCAAAGTCTTTTCCAAATGCATCACTAGTTGGTGCATGGTAATAATCCCTTGGTGATAGGGTGGTCCATTGCTGGAAGTCATGCCCTACACTGGGATGGGAGGTGGGCAGCATTTTCTGTCTTTTTATTAATAGCCATTCTAATAGGTACAAAATGATATCTAATTGTAGCTTTGATTTGCATTTCTCTAATCACTAGTGATCTTGAACCTTTTTTCATGTGTTTTATGCCATTTGTAATTCTTCGTTGAACAAATGCCTATTCAAATCTTTTGACCCATTTTGAATCAGTTGTTTGCCTCTTACTGTTGAGTTGTAGCATTTCTTTATGTTTCATGGATATTAAACCCTTATCCGATATGTTATTTTCAAATATTTTCTCCCATTGAGTTGACTGCTGTTTCACCCTTATGACCAACAAGTCTTTTGAAGTGCAAAAGTGTTTAATTTTGAGGGGGTTCCATTTATCTATTTTTCCTTTTGTTGCTCATGCTTTGGGTGTAAGATCCAAGAAACCACCACCACCACAAGATTGTAAAAATGTTTCCCTACTTTTTCTTCTAGGAGTTTTATGGTCCTGGCTTTTATATTTAGGTCCTTGATCTATTTTGAGTTGATTCTTGTATAAGGAGTGAGATAGGGGTCCACTTTTATTCTTTTGATTAAGGATATCCAGTTCTCCCAGCATCATTTGTTGAAGAGACCATTTTGTCTTGGAAACCTGAACTTGGTAGTTTTGTCAAAAACCAGTTGGCCATAGAGGTAAGGTTATATTTCTGGACTCTAAATTTTTTCCCAGTGATCAATGTGTCTATCTTTATGCCAAAACCATGATGCTTTGACCACTGTAGCTTTGTAATATGTTTCACAGCCAGGCAGTGAAAGTCTTCCCACATCACTCTTCTTTTTTAGGGTGCTTTTGGTTATTTGAGTGCACTTTGCCTTCCAAATATATTTGGTAATTGCCTTTTCTATTTCTTTAAAATAGATTGTCCAGGGAGCAGATGTAGCTCAGTGGTTGAGTGCCTGCTTCCCATGTATGAGGTCTCCGTTTCAATCCCCAGTACCTCATAAATAAATATAAAATAAAATTTAAAAAAGCAGTAGGCTGCTGGAATTTTGATTGTTATTCCATTGAATCTATAAATCAGTATGGATAAGATTGACATCTTCCTGATATTTAGTTTTCCAATCCATGAACATGGAATGTCTGTCTATTTGTTTAGGTCTTTTTTTATTTCCTTTAAAAAAAAAAAAGATTTATTTTTATTTATTTCTCCCACCACCCTCATCGTTTGAGCTCGCTGTCTGCTCATATTCTTTTTTAGGAGGCACCAGGAACTGAACCTGGGGCCTCCCATGTGGGAGGGTGGTGCCTAATTGCTTGAGCCATCTCTGCTTCCTGTTTGTTATATCTCTCATTGTGTTGCCTCGCTGTGTCTTTCGTTGTCTTCTCACTGCACCATCTTGTTGCATCAGCTTGCTGCATGAGCCTATCACATCAGCTTACTGTCTTGCTCAAAATAGATCAAACTCAATATGGAACAAAGACTCCAGGAGGCACCAAGAATTGAACCTGGGACCTCCCTGTGGTAGGCGGGAGCCCAGCTGCTTGAGCCACATCTGCTTTCCTTCTTTGATTTCTTTTGGCTATGTTTTGTAATTTTCTGAATATAGGTCCTATATATCTTTGGTTAAAGTGATTCCTAGGTATTAGAGTCTTTTTGTTGTTATTGTAAATGGAATTTTTTTCTTGATTTCCTCCTGAATTGTTCAATACAGAAACATTACTGATTTTTGCATGTTGATCTTGTATCACATCACTTGCTCAACTTGTTTATTAGCTCGAGTAGCTTTGTTGTAGACATTTTAGAATTTTCTAAATATAGGATCATGTCATCTGCAAATGCTAAGAGTTTTACTTCCTCTTTTCCAGTTTGGATGCCTTTTATATTTTTTTTCTCGTCGAATTGCTCTGCCTAGAAGTTCTAGCACAATATTGAATAACAGTGGTGACAGTGGACATCCTTGTCTTGTTCCTGATCTTAGAGGGAAAGCTTTCAATCTTTTCCTATTGAGTACGATGTTGAATGTGGGATTTTCATATATGCCTTTTATCATATTGAGGAATTTTCCTTCTAGTCCTATCTTTTGAAGTGTTTTTATCAAGAAAGGATTTTGGGTTTTATCAAATGAATTTTCTGCATTAATCCAGATGATCATGTGGGCTTTTCCCTCTTCAATTTGCTAATATGGTATATTACATTAATTGATTTTCTCGAGTCGAACCTCCCTTGCATACCAGGAATGAATTCCCCTTCGTCATGATACATAAGCCTTTTGATATGCTGTTGGATTCTATTTGCAAGTATTTTGTTGAGAATTTTTGCATCTATGCTCATTAGAGAGAATGGGCTGTAATTTTATTTTCTTGTAGTACCTTTATCTGGCTTTGGTATTAGGGTGATGTTGGCTTCATAAAAATGTGTTAGGTAGTTTTCCCTCCTCTTCAATTTTTTGAAAGAGTTTAAATAGGATTGGTAGTAATTCTTCTCAAAATATTTGATAGAATCCACCTGTGAAGCCATCTGGTCCTGGACTTTTCTTTGTTGGGAGATTTTTGATGACTGATTCAATCTCTTTAAATGTGATTGGTTTTTTTAGTTATTTTTGTCAGTCAATATAGGTTGTGCCTTTCTAGGAATTTGTCCATTTCGTCTAGGTTGTCCAGTTGGTTGGCATACAGTTTCTTATCATATTCTCATATGATCTTTTTTATTTCTATAAGGTTAGTTGTAACTTCCCCCCTTTCATTTCTGATTTTATTTATTTACATCTTCTCTCTTTTTTTCTTTGTTAGTCCAGTTAAGGGTTTGTCAATAATTGCATTGGTCTTCTCAAAGAACCAGCTTTTAGTTTTGATGATTTTATCTATTTTTTGTTGTTGGTGGTAGTGGTATTCTCAATTTCATTTATTTTAGCTCTAATCCTTATTATTTCTTTCCTTCTTCTTGCTTTGGGATTGGTGTCTATTCTTTTTCTAGTTTCTCCAGCTGTTCAGCTACATCTTTGATTTTAGCTCTTTCTTCTTTTTTAATATAGGCTTTTCAAGCTATAAACTTCCCTCTCAGCACTGCCTTCGCTGTATCCTATGAGTTTTCATAAGTTGTCTTCTCACTTTCATTCTTCTCAATATATTTACTAATTTCCCTTACAATTTCTTCTTTGACCCACTGATTGCCCAGGAATTCTTTGTTTAGCCTCCACACATTTGCAAGTTTTCCCCTTTCCAATCTATTATTATTATTATTTAAAGATTTATTTAGTTATTTATTTCTCTCCCCTTCCCCCCCATCCCAGTTGTCCGTCCTCTGTGTCTGTTTGCTGGATGTTCTTCTTTGTCCACTTCTGTTGTTGTCAGCAGCACAGGAATCTCTGTTTCTTTTTGTTGGGTCATCTTGTTGTGTCAGCTCTCTGTGTGGGTGGCACCATTCCTGGGCAGGCTGCACTTTCTTTCCTCTGGCAGCTCTCCTTACGGGGCGCACTTCTTGCGCATGGAGCTCCCCTACGCGGGGGACACCCATGCGTGGCACGGCACTCCTTGCGCACATGAGCACTGCGCATGGGCCAGCTGCACACGGGTCAAGGAGGCCCAGGGTTTGAACTGCGGACCTCCCATGTGGTAGACGGATGCCCTAACCACTGGGCCAAGTCCACTACCTCCAATCTATTATTGATTTCCAGTTTCATTCCATTATGATCTGAGAAGATACTTTGTATAATTTCTAGCTTTTTGTATTTATTCAGATCTGCATTCTGACCCAACATGTGGACTATTCTGGAAAAAGTTCCATGGGCACTTGAGAAGAATGTTTAAGTTGCTGACTTGGGATGCAATGTTCTGTATATGTCTGTTAGGTCTAGCTCGTTTATCATATTGTTCAAATTCTCTGTTTCCTTGTTGATCTTCTGTTTAGTTGTTCTGTCTAGCCATGTGAGTGGTTTGTTGATGTCGCCCACTGTTATTGTAGAGATGTCAATTTCTCCCCTTAGTTTTGCCAGTTTGCCTCATTATTTGGGGGCACACTTCTTAGGTGCATAGATATTTATGACTGTAATTTCTTCCTGCTGTATTGTCCCTTTTATTACTATATAATGGTCTTCTGAATCTCATAACTTTTTTGCATTTAAAGTCTGCCTTGCTCTTTTTTGGTTACTGTTTGTGTGGAGTAACTTTTCCCAAGCTTTCACTTTCAGACAGTTTGAACCTTGGTTCTAATTTGAGTCTCTTATAGGCAGTACATCTTTTGATTGGGGAGTGTATTAGTCTGCCAAAGGGGTGCTGTTGAAAAGTACCAGAAATCTCTTGGCTTTTATAAAGGGTATTTATTTGGGGTAAAAACTCACAGTTACAAGGCCCCAAAGAGTCCAACTCAAGTTGCACATGTTGAAGCAAGAGGTCACTGATCCCTGCCTGCTCTCTCCTTTCCCTCCACGCTTCAGTCCTCTCTCTCTCCCGGTTAGGGCTCATCTCTCAGGGCTTCCTATAGCATCTTCACAAGGTCAGCTGTAGGCTATCAGGCAAATGGTCCATCTCTCCCCAGGGACCCAGGATCAAACATGACAGAGTTCTCTCTCTTCTTGTGTCTTCTTGAGTAAGTGCCTGTTTATATCAGCCCACCAAGGGGGCGGGTACACAACCTGAGTCATGCTCTGCTGATATGGTCGCATCAAAGGCCCTAAATTGATTTTATCAAGTAACCTTAAATCCTTTGAATGTAATACAATCACAGGGTATCACGCCTAGAGGAATAGATTAGTTTACAAACATAATCTTTCTCTTTTTGGGATACATAATCTCAAACAGCCACAGGGAGTTTAATCCATTAACATTCAGTGATATTACTGTAAATGCATTATTTACGTCCACCATTTTATTCTTTGGTTTTCATATGTCCTATCTTATTTTCATCTATTTTGTTACTCTTTTGGTTATCCTTTCTGCCAGTCTTGCCTTCTACACTCCCCTCCAGTCCTCTCTCCTGTCTTTTTCTTTCAGGTTATAAGGGTCCCTTTAATATTTCCTGCAAAAGTGGATTCTTTTTTTACTAACTCTCTTAGTTTCTGTTTATTTGTGAATATTTTAAACTCACCTTCATATTTAAAGAACAATTTTGCTTGTTAATGAATTCTCAGCTGGCAATTTTTCTCTCCAGTATCCTAATTACCCACTGCCTTCTCACCTACATGGTTTCTGATGAGAAAGCCATACTTAGTCTTACTGGGTATCCCTTGTATGTGATGGTTTGCTTCTCCCTTGCTGCCCTCAAAATCTTTCTTTATCTTTGACTTTTGACATTCTGAGTAGTTTGTGTGTTGGAGTAGACCTATTCAGATTTTTTCTTATTGGAGTACACTGCCCTTCTTGGACATGTAAATTCATTTCTTTAATAAGAGTCGGGAAATTTTCAGTCACTGTTTTCCTCAAATACTCTCTCTGCCCCTTCTCCCTTCTCTTCTCCTTCTGGAACTCCCACGACAAACATATGTTCTTGTGCTTCCTGTCATCATTCAACTCCCTGAGCTCCTGCTCAATTTTTTCCATTCTTTTGTCTCTGTATTCTTCTCTCGCTACAAATTCGGCTGTTCTGTCTTCTACATCATTTATTCTTTCTTCTATTCTTTCTAATGTGCTGTTGTATGCCTCTAATATGTTTTTAGTCTCACCTACTGCATCTTTCATTCTCATAAGTGATGTTATTTTTCTATTCAAGTTTTCAAATTCTTCATGCTTGCCCAATGTTTTCTTGATGTCCTTTATCTCTCTAGCCATATTGTCTTTCAACTCATTGATTTGATTTAGGAGATCTGTATGAATCTCATTGATTAGTTGTCTCAAATCCTATGTTTCATCTGGGGCTTGATATATTGACATATTCCTTTGCTTGGGGCATTTCTTCCATTTTCTTAGTATGGCTTGTAATTTTTTGCTGATGTTTAGGCATCTGATAATGATGGTGAGTTTATTCTGATATTCAATTCTTGGCCTTGCATAGGGATTTAGTGGTGGGAGGCTGTGTGTTACTGCTATTCTTTGATTCTTGGTTCATCCAGTTCTAGGTCTTTAGGATTGTCCCTGTTTGTTGCTCAAATCTGGGCCATGGACTCATAAATGGGTTGCAGACCCACTTCCAAGGTCCTTAGGTCCTGAAAAAGTCTCACTTTTAATTTCTTCACATGCATTTCCTTGGGCCACCAGCAGGTGGTACTCTTTGGCAGCCCTCTCAGTTCAAACCCTGGTCAGAATGTGTTGGCTACAACACCTACAGCAAAAATGTGACAGAGGTTCCTGCCTCAAGGCTATTCAGAGCCTCACAATTCAAACTTTCTCAGAAGCTATTCACCAATCTTTGCCAGCAACCACTCCCCTTTTACCAGGTAGGAAATATCTACTTCCCTCCACATCCTCAGCCAGTTCTGGTCAGTAAGGAGGGTATTTGTGTGAGTTGGATCTCTTTGTTCCCATGGTGGCTCCCAGGGCAAATGATGGTGCCACCCCACCAGGGATTGTGGGACACTGTAGACCAAATTTGTTAGCCAAAACCTGAATCAGCCTTAGGCTGTGTCCCTCTCTTTCCTGTTTCTTGGGGAAGCATATCCCTCTGGTCCCCTGTCTGTAGCCACTGCCAAGAGGCCAGAGAATTCAAGTTGTCTGCTCTGAGACTGAGGGCAAGGCACTAATGGCTGCAGCTGCAGTTTCTACTCATAGCCTTTCCATCAAGATTCTTTTCCTGTGCCCCTGTTTCTTCTGGGTAATATCCAGGCTTCCCCTCATGTCCTAAACCCTAGAACATTTTTTTCCAGGCCACTTTTGCCTGTCCTCTAGCCACTTTTCTGCAAGAGAAGTAAATCTTATGTCTCTCTAATCCACCATCTTCCTGGAAGTTCCAACTGGTTTTTGACAAACCTGTCAAGTCCACTTTACTGGGATAGAGCTGTCTCTTCAACAAATGGTCTTGGGACCACTGGATATCCATAACCAAAAGAATGAAAGAGGACCCGCATCTCATTCCCTATACAAAAATCAACTCAAAATGGATCAAAGATGGCGGCGGACTTGGCCCAGTGGTTAGGGTGTCCATCTACCACATAGGAGGTCCACAGTTCAAACCCCAGGCCTCCTTGACCCGTGTGCAGCTGGCGCATGCACAGTACTGATGCGCGTAGGGGAGCCCCACGCACAAGGAGTGCGCCCTGTAAGGAGAGCCACCCAGCGCGAAAGAAAGTGCAGCCTGCCCAGGAATGGTGCCACACACAGGGAGAGCTTATGCAGCAAGATGTCACAACCAAAAGAAACACAGATTCCTGTGCCACTGACAACAGAAGCGGACAAAGAAGAAGCAGCAAATGGACACAGAGAACAGACAACTGGGGTGGGGGGGGAGGGGAGAGAAATAAATAAATAAATATAAATTAAAAAAAAAAAAAAGGATCAAAGACCTAAATATAAAAGCCAAGACCATAAAACTTCTAGAAGAAAATATAGGGAAACATCTTCAAGATCTTGTGGTAGGTGGTGGTTTCTTGGGTCTTACATCCAAAGCACATGCAACAAAAGAAAAAATAGATAAATGGGACCTCCTCAAAATTAAACACTTCTGAAACTCACAGAACTTTGTCAAAAGGGTGAAAAGGCAGCCAACTCAATGGGAGAGAATATTTCGTAATCACATGTCCAATAAGTGTTTAACATCCATGATCTATAAAGATGTTACAACTCAACCATAAAAAGACAACGACCCAATTAAAAATGGGCAAAAGACTTGAATAGACATTTGTCCAAAGAAGAAATACAAATGGCAAAAAAACACATGAAAAAATGTTCAACATCACTAATGATTAGAGAAATGCAAATCAAAACTACAATGAAATATCATTTCGGGAAACGGACTTGGCCCAGTGGTTAGGGCGTCCGTCTACCACATGGGAGGTCCGCGGTTCAAACCCCAGGCCTCCTTGACCCGTGTGGAGCTGGCCCACGCGCAGTGCTGATGCGCGCAAGGAGTGCCCCGCCACGCAGGGGTGTCCCCCGCGTAGGGGAGCCCCACGCGCAAGGAGTGCACCTGTAAGGAGAGCCACCTAGCCCGAAAGAAAATGCAGCCTGCCCAGGAATGGCACCGCCCACACTTCCCGTGCCACTGACAACAACAGAAGCGGGCAAAGAAACAAGACGCAGCAAATAGACACAGAGAACAGACAACCCGGGTGGGGGTGGGGAATTAAATAAATAAATAAATCTTAAAAAAATAAATAAATAAATATCATTTCACACCTATCAGAGTGGCCACTATTAAACATATAGAGAACTACAAGTGTTTGAGAGGAGGTGGAAAGACAGGAACATTTATTCACTGAGGTGGGAATGTAGAATGGTACAGTCACTGTGAAGGACTGTTTGGCAGTTCCTAAAGAAGTAGAATATACATTTGCCACATGACCCTGCAATACCACTACAGTGTATACACCCAGAAGAACTGAGAACAGTGACACAAATAGACATCTGCACACCGATGTTCATAGCAGGATTATCTACAATTGCCAAAAGTTGGAAACAACCTAGGTGTGCACCCACCAATGAATGGATAAACAAACTGTGGTGTATTCACACATTGGAATATTATGCAGCCATAAGAAGAAATGACATCATAAAGTATATGGCAACATGGGTGAGACTGGAGGACGTTATATTGAGTGAAGCTAGCCGGACACAAAAGGACAAATACTGTATGATTGTGCTACTATGAACTAAACATATTGTGTAACATATTTTATGATTCCATTTATATAAAATGTAAATATAAATCAATTTATAAAGATGAAAGTGGTTATGTAGGGCTGGAGAAAGTATACTAAGGGTGTGGAGTTTTTCTCTGAGGTAATGAAATGATTCTAAAATTTTGGTGGTGATGAAAGCACAACATTGTGATGACATGAAAAGCCATTGATTATACACTTTGGCTAGATCATATGGAATGTGAATATATCTCAATAAAACTGCTAATGAATAAATAAATATTTGTGCAAGAATAGTCAGGAATAGCAGCTATGTACAATAGAGGAAATGAAGAGAGATTGAGACGTGAAGAACTTCCTTATTTGTCTGTTTTTTTGTTTATTATTATTATTGAAACAATGAAAATGCTCTAATAATGATTGAAGTGATGAATGTGCAACTGTATGATTGTACCAAACACTGTTGATTGTACACTTTGCGTAAAATGTATGCTTTATTAATATGTACCAATAAAATCGATATGTTTAAAAAATAAATTACTCTTTAAAAAAAAAGAATGAAAAGGATCCCCATCTCACTCCTTATACAAAAATTAACTCAAAATAGATTACAAACTAAATATAAAAGCCAGGACCATAAAACTCCTAGAAGATAATGTAAGGAAACAAATTTAAGATCTGGTGGTAGGTGGGGGTCTCTTAAATCTTACACCAAAAGCTTGAGTAATGAAAGAAAAAATATATAAATGGGACTGCTTTTAAACTAAACACTTTTCCACCTCGAAGGATTTTGTCAAAAGGGTGAAAAGGCAGCTGACTCAATGGGAGAAAATATTTGGAAATTACATGTAAGAGTTTAATATTCATGATATTTAAAAGATGCTACAACTAAATAACAAGGAGACAAAGGGACCCAATTGAAAAATGGGCAAAAGACTTGAATAGACCTTGGTCCAAAGAAGAAATTCAAATGCTGACAAAACACATGAAAAAAAAGTTCAACATCATTAGCGATTAAGGAAATGTAAATCTAAGTTACAATGAGGTACCATTGCACACCTATTAGAATGGCCACTATTAAAAAGACAGAAAACTACAAGTGTTGGAGAGGATGTGAAACAATAGGAACATTTATTCACTGTTGGCAGGAATGTAGAATGATACAGCCACTGTGGAAGACTGTTTGGCAGTTCCTAAGGAAGTTGAATATAGATTTGCCACATGACCTGGCAATACCACTACTGTGTATATACCCAGAAGAACTGAGAGCAGTGACAAAAACAGACATCTGCACACCAATGTTCATAGCAGTGTTAACATGATTGTCAAAAGTTGGAAACAATACAGGTGTTCATCAACCAATGAATGGGTATACAAATTATGGTATATACATACGATGGAATATTATTCAGCTGTAAGAAGAAATGAAGTCATAATGCATATGACAACATGGATGAACCTGGAGGACATTATGCTGAGTGAATCAAGTCAGACACAAAAGGACAAATACTGTATGTATGATTGTGCTATTATGAACTAAATATATTGTGTAAACTCATGGAGTTAATAACTACAATATAGTTCATCATAAAATAGAATGAGGTTAGAGAATGGAAAGCTGATGTTTTAATCTGTGCAGAATTGGAAAAGTGTTGTTCATAAATCTGAGGAAATGCATAGAAATGGTGAAAGCACATTATAGTGTTTGTAACTAGCAGTGCTAACATATGGGTATGATAATGTTTGAAAGAAAAAGACTAAGGTCATGTGTTTTACTAAAAAGAGAAATATAAAATGTAATGTATTGTAACATTTAACAATCTTCTATTAAGGATAATATAAAAGGAAATATACTAAGTGAAAGAAACTAGACAAAATCTCCTGCATATGGTTTGACTTCATCTATACAAAATGCAAATATAAATAAATGACATACAGAAATAGAATAGCAGCTAAGTATAGCAGGGTAAAGATAGAGAGATTGAGAGGTGATTATTAAGGGGTAGAGTTTTTTTGTTCATCTGTTTTTTGTTTATTATTACTATTATTGGAGTAATGAAAATGCTTTAATATTGACTAAAGCTGTGAATGCACAATTCTGTGATCATACCAAATGCCATTGATTGTATACTTTGGATAGATTGTATGCTTTATGAATATATACCAATAAAACTGATTTTAAAAATATGTTCAAAGAGTTAAAGGAAAACATGGACAAAGAACTAAAGGAAATTAGTAAAACTATAAATGAACACAGAAAATATCAATAGAGAGGCAGAAATTATTAAATGGAACTAAATGGAGCTGAAGACCATTGTAAATGAAATTTTTAAAATTCCCTAGAGGAGTTAGGCCCTGAACAATGTTGCAAGTGTCTCTGGACGGGGGTCCTCGGGAAACGGAGGCTGGCTGTCACTGTGGGCACCAAGGGGATGGGAAAATGGATGTTAAAGGGTGCACGGTAATGTTTGGATATACTCATAGTGGCAACAATTAAAAACTACAGCTGGGGGGGTACTGAGTTCCTGGCTGGGGGTGCTCTGTTGTGGTCCCTAGGGGAGCAGCGGCAGTCCCCCAGGTGCAATGGTAAGGACCAGGAAGGAATGAGGTTCCAACAGTGAGAGCATGATACTAATGACTATGCTTGTGAGCCTATATGCCTGAAATAAGAACAAGGCCTAGAGCAGCATTGTGCCTGGGAGTTTCCTCCTGACAGCCTTCATGTTACTCAAATGTGGCCAGTCTCAAAGCCAAACTCAGCATGTAGATGCAGTGCATTCCCCCCAGCGTGGGACATGACACCCGGGGATGAGCCTCCCTGGCACCGAGGGATCACTACCAAATACCAGCTGAAGATGCAACTAGAAAATGACCTTGAATTAAAGGTTCAATGCGGATCAGCAGAATATCCCTGTCTACATATAATAACATGACTTTAAAATGCTGTTTGACCTAATGTAAGGGGGAAATGGAAAGCAGAAATGAGTTTATATGGCTACGACTCTCTAAAAAAAGAGTCTGGAGGCTGTCAGAAGGATTGCCCTTATGGACAACTGAGCAGAGTCTAAGAGACAGATAAAATAGATACAATCCCCAGGTATTGGTTCCTTTGAGGGCTAAAGAGACCCACGGGTTCTATGGTCATGGCAGACGGGGTTCACTGCCATGTCAGATGGCCCTTCTTTGGAGCTGGTGTTTCTGTGTGATGGAACTGGACTCAGATGGGATCTCTTTTCATAAGACATTCATCCTACTTTACTGGAATTGTAGTTGGTGTTGGGGTTTAAGATATATTTAGGGGATTTGAATCTCTGGACTGACAATAGGATAGCCAGGCCCTGAGCGTCAACAGACTCCAGCTCCTACAATCTGATTTATTGGACTCACCTCACTCAGCTAAGATGGAGTTGAAGAAGGACAACCACCACACCATGGAGCCTAGAGTGCCTACAACTGAAAGCAGGAGGATTGCATCCAGTATCCATGTGGAATCTGAGCCTCCTCCTGACATAGAGGTGCAACGGACACAACCAATCCAAGGCCCACAGAGAAAAGGTGGCATTGGAATGGGAAAAGTGGACATGGTGGCTGATGGATATGGGGAGTGGCAGGAAGAGATGAGATGTGGAGGTGACTTTGGGACTTGGAGTTGCCCTGGATGGTACTTCAGGGGCAATCACCGGACATTGTAAATCCTCCCAGGGCCCACTGGATGGAATGTGGGAGAGTATGTGCCATGATGTGGACCATTGACCATGAGGTGCAGAGATGCCCAGAGATGTACTTGCCGGGTGCAATGGATGTGTCATGATGAGGGGAGTGAGTGTTGCTGGAGGGGGAGTGGTGGGGTGGAGGTGGTGGGGCTGAATGGGACCTCATATATATATATATATATATATTTTTTTTTTTTTAATGTAACATTTTTACAAAATCAATTTAAAAAAATAAAAATAAAATTCCCTAGAGGGGTTCAACAGCAGAATGGCACTAGCATAAGAAAAAAAAATAGTGAAAAGGAAGATAAAGCAATTGAAATCATCCACTATGAGGTGCAGAAAGAAGGAATAAAAGTGAGTAGAGCCTGAGGAAACTGCGGGACACCATTAGGTGAACTGATGTATGTATTGTGGGAATCCCAAAGAGAAGAAAGACAGGAAGGACCAGGGAGAATAGTCAAAGAAATTATAGCTGAACACTTCCCAAATGTAATGAAAGAGAGAATTCTGAAAGTCACAAAAGAGAAGCAATGTGTCCCATACAAGGGAGTCTCAATAAGATGAAACAACAATTTCTCATTGGAAACCATGGAGGCAAAAAAGCAGTGGGATGACATATTTAAAGTGCTGAAAGCAAAAAATGGCCACCCAAGAATTCTATATATGGCAAAACTGTCTTCCGTCACTTTAAAAGTGAGGGAGAGATCAATATATTCCCAGAGAAAGAAAAGTTAAGGGAGTTTGTCACCACTAGACAGACCTTACAAGAGATGCTGAAGAGAGTTCTGCAGGTTGACAGGAAAGGACAATAGACAATAGATTGAGGTCACATGAAGAAATAAAGATCTCTGGTGAGGGTAATGACACGGGTAAATATAAATGCCAGTACTATTGTATTTTTGGCTTGTAACTCCACTTTGACCATCCTAAAGGATCTGAAAGGCAAAAGCATAAAATGTAATGCTAAATCAGTGGGTTTGGACCAATAATGTATAAACATGTAATTTGTGAGAAGAACTGCATATGGGCTTGGGGGAGATGTAGACATACAGGAACAGAGTATATGTACTTTTGAAGTTAAGTTGGTATCAAAGCAAATGAGATTGTTAAAGATTCAGGATTTTAAATTTAGGTCCCATGATAACCACAGAGAAAATGTCAGAGAATATGCAAGCTCACAGAGACAGAGTACAGTTTGCCAGGGGCAGGGGGCAAGGGGAAGGGGAGTTAATTCTTACTGGGTATAGGGTTTTTGTTTGGGAAGACGGGAACGTTTTAGTAATGGAAGGTGGTGAGGGTACTACAAAATTGTGACTGTGATTAATCCCATTGATTGGTCTGCTTGGGAGTGGTTGAGATGGTAAAGTTCATGTTAAAAATATTTCCACAATTTTTTTAAAAGATTTATTTATTTATTTATTTCCCCTCTTCCCCTCCTCCTGCCCTGCTGTTTTTGCTGTCTGTGTTGTCTTCTCTTCTCATTTTCTCTCCTCTAGGATTCACTAGGATTCGATCCTGGAAACCTCTGATGGGGAAAGAGGTTCCCTGTCAATTGCACAACCTCAGTTCCTGGTCTCTGCTGTGCTTCACCTTGACTCTCCCTTTGTCTCTCTTTTTGATGCGTCATCATCTTGCTGCATGACTCACTTGCTCGGGGCACTGGCTCACCATGCAGGCACTTGCATGGGCACTGGCTTGCCACACAGGAATGCTTTCTCTTCTTTTTCACCAGAAGGTCCCAGGGATCAAACCCAGGTCCTCCCATATGGTAGGGGGAAGCTTTATCACTTGAGCCATATCCACTTCCCGATTTCCACAATTTTTTAAAAATAGCAACTAATGACAATTAAATTCAATACATGATCCTGAATGGGATCTAGCAAGGCAGGAGAAAAGGCCCAAAGGACATTATTGGGACAAATGAAAAATTTGGAATATACAATATAAACTTTATGTCAACATTAAATTTCTTTAACTTGATAACTGGTTATGTAAGTGAATATTCTTATTCTTAGGAAATGTACGTGGGAATATTAAGTGTTCAAGGAGCGTGTTGTATACAACCTACACTCAAGTATTCAGAAAATGGATCAATAGACAGATAGATGGATGGATAGATTGCTATGGTGAATGTGACCCAAAAAAGTCAATATTGGTGCATCTGTATATCTGGGGAAGGGTATGATGGAGTTCTCTGTATAAGGTTAGTATTATTTTTGTAACTGTCCATATGTTTGAACATATTTCAAAATAAAAAGTGAAAAAAAAAAGAAAAACAGATCAATGGTTGCTTGAAGCAGGAGATGGGGGTTGGGGATTGATTGGGAAGAGGCAGAAGAGAGTATGTGGGGTGATAGAAATGTCCCACATTTTTACAATGGTGATGTACATGTAGATGTGTACATTTGTCAAAACTCATTGCCTCATACACTTAAAATATATGTGTTTTATTGTATATAAATAGATCTTGATAAACTTGATTTTAAAAGACCAGTGAAAATACCTGCCCTCTCACTTTTCAATTAAGTGACCTTGAGTGGGTCTCTTCACATCTCTGTGCCTCAGTTTCCTCCTTTTTAAAATATGAATAATAATAGCATCTCATAACATTATTTTGAGATTCAATGAGAGTCATTCACACAAAGAGGCCCTCACTTACAGGGAGCACTCCACCTGGCTAGGTTATACCAAAATCATTTTGAAGGAGGGGCATCAGTCCCCGCAGGCACCTGGGGAGAGCCTGTTTGGTCCCAAGCTTGCATCTTGGCCGTCCTTGGCCCTAGGGCAGGGCCTCTCCAGGTCTACCAGGTGCTCTAGGTGTGTCTGACCCTTTCCAACAAAATACCTTCTGCCCATCACCCCTCTGCATGCCCTTGACCCCAGCTCCAGCCTTGAAACACAGCAGTGGTCTCTGGGGCTCTGGGCAACCCAGTGTGGGGGGGGTTCTCCTTTAATTTTTAAGCTTCAGCTTAGAGATGAGGGCCAGTGGGGGAAGGGACACTGGTTCTTCCTGAGCCACCAAATTTCTCGGCTCTTCCCTTTCCACTGACGTTCCTCTCTTCTTTTCTCCTCCTGCTCTCTTCATCCTCTTTTCCTCTATTAGCAAGGTGATCAGCTAAATATCTGAGCATTCTTTCTTCCAAATCTATGCCACCAAAACCAGCATTGTGACTTCTTTTGTTCCATTGTGTTCTGCATCAGTGAAAAAAGAGAGAGGGCCACAGGATAACAGGAAGTATATGTGTGTGTGTGTGTGTGAGAGAGAGAGAGAGAGAAAGAAAGAAAGAGCTGTGCTACTATCTCAAAATATTCTCCTATTACAAACATATACTACAGCAGGTGGGAGAGGGTGTAAGTCCCAGGGCACAGCATAGATGCTTGGTCTTGAGCCGTGGCTGCAAGGAGAGAGATTTTGGAGGTACAAGAGGCCAGAAGGTATGGGAAGGACCTCAAAGGGCGGGGGGGAGTGTGCAGGGAGTAAAGAAAAGCAAGGCATCCAGCTTTGGGGCTGGAGAAGAGCAGGGTGTGAATTTATTCAGAAGTGCCCATGAGCCCTGGGTCGGGGGACGGCAGATCTTTGGGGAAGGGGTCTCTGGAGTTTGAGAGGACTCAGGAAGAATTGTGGATTGGGCTTGTCTTGATGTCTGCATTTTTGATGTATGGTGATGGAGAGGCAGGGTTTTCTTTCCTTCCCCAGGATTCAGCCCAAGTGAAGCTCTGGGATTGCCCTGGACCTGTGGCCACTCCGAGCCTCAAGGACCTGCCTGGGCAGCTTGCCCAGGGCCATCGTAGCCAGCCCCAGGGCCCTGAGCTATGTGTGGCTGCCTGATCTGGGACCACATTTCCGAAGGGTCTCCGATCTGGAAAGCCTGAATGATCCCCTGGAGCAGAAAGGCCACAGTGGTGTGTGTGTGTGGGGGTACTCCAACCATCATACTTGTCGTCTCCCATGTCTACTCCACGAGAGCTAAGACTTTGTCTTGTCCCCTGCTCTGTGATGTCTGCTGCCGAATGAGTCAATCCCCCAGGGTGGGGAGCAGCTTTATGTCTTCTACAAGACCCCATAAGGCAAAGAGCGGGCCCTCTCCAGGAAGCCGAGGGAGACAGATTTTGACCCTACACCAGAAAGGACTTGGACAGCCAGAGGTGCTGTGAGCATCCCATTGCCTGAGCTAACCATGTGGGGCCAAATGGATTCTAAGGGACTTGTTTCGAGGCAGACCGGAAGACCCCTGAGGGAAAGCACAGTGGTTACATGCCAGCTCTCGAGTCAGAACTGGGTTTAAATTCTGGCTCTTTATCCATCATCCATGTGGAATCTAAGCCCCCTCTTGATATAGTTGTGAAGTGGACACAACCATTCCAGGGTCCACAGGATGGAGGAATAGAGTATGGATTAGAGGGGACTTACTGATATTCTATTCATGAACTATTGTGATTAGTAATCGAAGAAAATGTAGCATTGATGTGGAGAAAGTGGCCATGGTAGCTGCTGAGGGTAGGGGGTGGGAAGAAGAGATGTGATGTGGGGGCATTTTCAGGACTTGAAGCTGTCCTGGGTGGTGCTGCAGGGACAGTTACCAGACATTGTATGTCCTCCCATGGCCCACTAGGTGGTCTGGGGGAGAGTGTAAATTATAATGTGGACCATTGACCATGTGATGCAGCAGTGCTCAGAGATGTATTCACCAAGCGCAATGAATGTCCCATGATGATGGAGGAGGTTGTTGCTATGGGGGAGGAGTGGGGTGAGGGGGGTGGGGGGTATATGGGGACCTCATATTTTTTTAATGTAACATTAAAAAAATAAAGACAAAAAAATTTTTTTAATTCTGGCTCTTCCATTAAGCTCTGTGATTTTGGACATTTACCCAATGTCTCTGAACCTATCACCTCATCTATAAAGTGAGATACCAATGGTGCAACACCTACCTCAGAGGCTGGCTATAAGCATTAGATTCCAACAATAACGCATGTATAGACTTAGTTCAGCATCTGGCGTGTAACCAATGCTCAGTAAACATTAGCTGTTTTTAGAGTGCTAGAGATGGGCCAGTGGGGCTTGGTGCCAGCGCTGTGTGTTCCTAGGATGGAACATACTTAAAGTAAATTAATTTGTTGGCGGACAGCAAGGTGCATTGCAGTGTTTTCTTTAAGCATCCAAAGTGTATTTTTCTTGTTTTGTTTAATTTTGATTCACACGCTTTCCAAATCATGCCTGGGGCAACAATACCTGGAAATTGGAAAGATGTCGTTTTTAGAAAAGTTACAGAAACAAATATTAAATCCATAACTGGTGCAAATGTTTCTCACATGTGTCAAAAAAACCTGATAAGTTGGTTCCAAATCTCATATCTAAACAGGGAAGTTTAGGGGCTAGTTTTCTCTTTTCTGTTAGAAAAACCACCTCTAACAAAAGAACTATTTAGCTTATTTTATTGAAAATATTTACATTGTATTATTAACAAACACTATGTTCATGTAAAGTAGATGGTTTACAAAGCCAGGAATTTTATCAAAATGACAGTAAAATTGGAGTTTTTAAATATTTTGCGAATGTAGTTCACATTAGATCAAAAGTGTTTAATTCTCAGGACAAAAACAAGAACAAAAGCTGATTTTGAGACTTCCACTGAAACCTACTGGGAAGGGTAAATTAATCCTAAAATGAACTCTGTGTTTCCATTTCCTCCCTCCTCCCACCCATGCTAATAGTAGAAGCAGAAACAAACCCTCCATGGAGGAAAACTTGCACAAGTTAAGCCTACAAGATGTTTGACCTCACAAACAACAACCATAAAATACACAAAGGTAAACTACCATCAATGAATATCAGTAGAAACAAGAAACAACTCATTGTATATGGTGTGAGATAAGGATCAAGATTCCTTTTTTTTTGGCATTGTTCCAGCACCATTTCTTGCAAAGATTATACTTTACCCCATTGATTTGCTTTAGTACCTTTGCTGAAAATCGGTTGGCCATGTATGTGTAGGTCTCTTTGTATTCTCTCTAATTTGTTCCACCAGTTTATATGTCTGTTTTGATGCTAATACCCCACATCCACATTCTTGGTTACTATAACTTTGAAATAAGTTTTGAAATCAAATAGTGTAAGTTTTCCATCCTTGTACCTTTTCAAAGCTGTTTTGACTATTCTAGGTCCTTTGCATTTCCATATAAATTTTAAAGTGAGCATATCAATTTCTACAAAAAGAGCCTGCTGGGATTTTCACTGGGATTGCATTAAATCTCCAAGTAAATTGGGGGATAACTGATATCTCAACAATATTGAATCTTCCAATCCCTGAACAAGGTAAATCTCTTTATTTATTTAGGTCTTTTTTTGGGGTGGGGAGGGAGGAAATCATTTGTCAGATTTGTCTGTAAGAATTCCACTTTTTGGATGCTTTTTGTAAATGTTCTTAATTTCAATTACAAGTATTTGTTTCTAGTACACGAAAATACAATTGATTTTTGGATATTGAGTTTGTATCCTGCAATGTTACTAAACTCATTTATTAGTTTTAGTAGCTTTTGTATAGATTACTTAGGATTTTTTTTTTCTTTTTAGTGGATTAAAACAAGACAAATTAAGATTATAGAGGTCAGAAGACTAAAATTAAGGAGCTGACAGGGCTGTGTTCCTTCTGAAAGATCTAGGGGAAAATCTGTTTCCTTGACTTTTTCAGCCTCTAGAGGCCACCTGCATTTCTTGCCTCATGCCCCCCTTAGGAGTTTTACAAAGACAATTACGTTGTCTGTGAATAAAGACAGTTTTATTTCTTCCTTTCTTGTCTTATTGATTTTCTAGGAGGATTTTCCCCTGCCACTGTTTTTTGCTCTGAGTGAGGCTGGGCTGTAGAACAGCAGCAGTTCATTTTTGGCTTATCAAACTGACCCATCTGTAAACAAAGCCTGAGTTTTTTCTTCTCCATTAGCTGGTCATAGGGGACTCCCAAGAGGCCATGGGTGAGAGCTGAGGGAGAGACTGGTACAACAGAGTTAGGTGGAGATTGGGCCACATGGTCATGAAACTTACTTGTGCGTTTGGAATCTGCTCAGGCCCAATCTTGACTATATCACTTCAACCTTGAATGAGCTGAAAATACCAAGATCATGGTGGGGCGCTTCAGCTGCATTGTCAGTGGTGTTCTATGGTCAGATGCTCAGTCTCTATCAGAGCACAGTAGCATTCCAGAAACTGCTTTTTGGTAGAGACTAGTTCTCTGCTGCAATTGGTATTTGAATTGCAACTCTATTGTGGCTTGCTAGGAACTCGTATGGCATCTTTATATACCACAAACACCTCTAGTATTATGTTTTCTGCTGGGTCATATGAAGGGTCAAGGGGTAACTGAACCTGGGACTCCTAGGAAGAGGGATCCTGAGTCAATCAATAGGGCAAGAGAGTTTTCAACCAGTAGAAACCATTGCTTTAATTAACCTAGCCAATTCAGCACCTCTTGTAGTCAACCAATCAGCACCTCCCAGTTAGGATACCTTATTTACATTATGCTAATCTGGTTTTCAAACCCTAACCTATGCCCTTGCTACCAGTGATTGACCAATCAGAACATCGCAACTGGGGCTCCATGGTGACACAGCTAGACTATATCAAGAGTGGCTCCAAAGCCCTGAGCATGCATGCCATCTTTGCCCCAGTCAGAGGAACATTGAGCTGTGAACACTGAGCCAAGCCAAACACTGAATACTGAGCTGCAAACTAACGTGTAACACCAAGTCAAGCTGCTGAGCCGAGCTATGAGCACGCTGAGCCGAGCTGCAATGATGAAGATTGAACAGCAAGTCAAGCAACAACGCCAAGCTGTGGACGTCCACTGGCACCTCAGCCAGGCTTGTGCCTTGGCCCAGGCTTGAACTATAACACCAAAGGTGCTTCCGCTGGCAGCTTGACCAGGCTTGTGCCTTGGCCCAGGTTGAGCTATAACACTGAAGGCACTCCCGCCAGTGCCTCAGCCCAGGTCAGTGCCCCAGCCAGCCCTGTGCCTCGGCTAGGCTTGTGCAGCAACACAGGGGGCATTTCCATCATCGCCCTGACCAGGTTCAAGTTCAATATGAGCTGGTTAAATAAAGTTTGGTTGTACTGAGGTTGCTTTTCTTCTCTCTGAAGTCCATCTGAACCAGAGAATAAAGGTGGTGACAGTATTTGGTGCCGAAACCCAGGAATCTATGCCACCAAGACCAGCACAACCAATCACTTGACCGAGATCACTGCGGGACCCCCGGCTGGGTGAGTCCACTTCTTGTCCACGCATCCCAGGGCCACCCCCCTTCTGCTGATTTGGAAGCAGCGGGTCGATGGGTAGAGAATGTGCACCTCTCTACGTCGTGCTTTCCACTGGCCTCCTAGGTTGTTTGGCTCCCAGCTCGTTGGGAAAGCGTGTTTAGTTCTGGGCAGGGGCACCCCCTGGCAACCTCTACTTGGTCTCCTAGGTCTTTGGCAGGATGGGACAAGGAGAATCCACCCTCACCCCCAGGATTTCCCTCTCGGTTATATTTTTGTGCATTAGAAAGGCTTTGGCTTATCTGATTTGAAATGCTTGTAAAATGTAGAGTGGCCTCAATACAAACTAGAATTTAAGAACAGTGGCCAGTTAATGAGACTTTGAATTATAACACCATTTTACAGCTCCATCTTTTTTGCTCCCAAGACCCCAAGAAGAGAAAGATACAGGGCCCTCCTAAACAAGATATCCATGAACATCCTTCCCCAAGGGAAAGGGGGTCCCTCCCATGTTTGTCTGTTTGTTTAGTGTCAGTGTATGTTTTAAATACCTCCGAGTGGTAATATTAAATCGACAAACGAAAATTCTTAAAAGAGCTCTATTTGAATGGCTAAAAATTAAATAAGCACTTATATTGATAAATAAAGTATGGAAATCTTTGAAATGCCTTAATTTAGATGAATAGTTTATTTTTTTCCCCACAGAATGAGGGATATGAAACTTAAGTAGATATAGAAAGAAGTAAAAGGCTTGTGGGAGTACTGACTAAATTTTGATAAGTTTGTTTAACGGAATGTGTTTTTTTCCTAAGATAAGATAACTGGTTTTCATAAAATCAGAATGGAAGTATGTAGGACAAAACTTGAATGCATATGGCAAGTTGTAGAAGGTATTACAAAAGGTAGCATCAAGTCAGGGACTGTGTTTTATGAAGGCGGAATTTGTCTTGAAATGAAGCACTATTGTCTAAGCAATTATGGATAGTTATAAGAAGTTTGTAGAAACACTGTTTAAATTGAAATATTTGAATGGCTAATTCCAGTAAGTCATTATTAAACAGAAATTGAATTGATTTTAATAACAAAAAGGCCACCTGTTGAACTGGTTTTGGTGAGGCTCTCTAGTACAGCATCAAGCAGGTCTGTGGTCTGTCCAGGGCTCTCCCATATTTTTGCTTGTTTAGATGGGTACCTCTGTTTCTCATTTATGGTCATATATTCCCTACAGAGATGTTTCAACTCAATACTAGATTTGTTGGATCCAGATATGCACTATTCCAAGGATTCCAGGGCCCTGCTGGTGAAGTTCTGGAGGCCCCCACCTATTCCTGCGAGCCCGATGAAGATCTCAAGTTCTTCTTCCAGAAAAAGTCCTCTTGATGTTGGAGACCTCCAACCTCCTCCTCGCCAGACCTTTCTGTGAAGTGTTTTTGTGTGTGCGTATTCCTCTTGTATATCCTTCTCTTTCTTTAAGTGCAGTTATGTTTTGCCTCTCTTGCTCCTGCCTATTCTTGCAGGAAGTGGCTTTTGGAGCCACTCTACACTCTCACCTATTCTCCCTAGTGGCTGTCTTTAAATCACAGCTTGTACTCCAACCTGCCCTAGGGAAACTGGATCAGGTAGCCAGACCCTTTGCTCAACCCCTTGCTCCAAGCCCCCTCCCTTTTAACTACATCCCCATACAGCAGAAAGTAGCTGGCCTGTCTCCCATAAGAGAAAAAGGGGGGACTGAAGGAGCGAGCAGGTAACTGAGCCTGGGACTCCTAGGAAGAGGAATCCTGAGTCAACCAGTAGAGTAAGAGAGTTTTCAACCAATAGAATCCATTGCTTTAATTAATAGCCATTTCAGCACCTCTTGTAGTCAACCAATCAGCATCTCCCAGTTAGGATACCCTGTTTACATAATATGTTAATCTGGTTTTCAAACTCTAACCAATGTCCTTGCTCAGAACCAGTGACTGACCAATCAGAATATCGCAACTGGGGCTCCACCCCCAGGGGAGGTGACACAGAGAAACTATATCAAGAGCGGCTCCAAAACCCTGAGTACACATTCCATCTTTGCCCCAGCCAGAGGAACATTGAGCTGCAAACACCGAGCCAAGCCAAACACCAAGATGCAAGCCAAATTGTAACACTCAGTCAAGCCACCGAGCCGAGCTGTGAGCATGCTGAACTGAGCTGCAACAACGAACATTGAACTGTGAGATGCGACACCAAGCTGAGAACACCAAGCCGAGCTGCAACAACGAACAACAAGTAGCAAGTCGAGCTGCAATGCCGAGCCGTGTGCTTCCACCAGTACCTCAGCCAGGCTTGTGCCTTGGCCCAGGCTTGAGCTGTAACACTGAAGGCACTTCCACCAGTGCCTCAGACCAGGCCGGTGCCCCAGCCAGCTTTGTGCCTTGGCTAGGCTTGTGCAGCAACACCAGGGGGCATTTCCTTCATCACCCTGGCCAGGTTCAAGTTCAATACTGAGTTGGTTAAATAAAGTTTGCTTGTGCTGAGGTGGCATTTCTTCATTCTGCAATACCAGGCCGATGCGTGGAATGGATGGAGCAAGCCCCTTGCTCCATCATCTTCTTTCTGAAGTCCATCTGAACCAGAGAATAAAAGTCACTACAACACATAGGCCCAAACAACACAGACCCTCATAATGTATCTGAATACGTGGTAAAACTCTCTCTTGCTATGGGCTGTCCTCAAACTTGCAGCCTGGAGGACTGTGGGAAGATAGTGGGGTAAGAAGCTCCAGGCACCAAACCCTTCATCAAAATAACTACTGAACTGGCAGGAACTATCTGAATTAATTATTTTACAACTCCAG
Source organism: Dasypus novemcinctus (assembly GCF_030445035.2). NCBI lineage: Eukaryota > Metazoa > Chordata > Mammalia > Cingulata > Dasypodidae > Dasypus > Dasypus novemcinctus. The sequence continues at coordinate 8,996,974 of NC_080682.1, forward strand.
AGTCTAGTGGAACAGTGTGCAGCATTCACGGTCTACTTGGGGGAAGACATTGGTGATCTGTAGTTAATACTGGTGAATTTCACCCTCCATGCAAGGCTATCATTCAATCTCCCATCCCCCAACCACATGGCAGGAAGCAGTGAGGACTGCATCCCAGGCTCCCAGTACAGCTGCTGGTGCCTGGATGGGCTACAGAGACCTAGTACTTCAAAATCTGGGAGTGTGTAATCTGATCACTGCTTTTTTAAAAGATTTATTTATTTACTTTATTTTTATTTATCCCTGCCCCCCCCAGATGTTTCTCTCATCTGTCTGCTCATTGTTTGCTCACCTTCTCCAGGAGGCACCCAGACCTCCCACACGAGAGGTAAGTGCCCAACAGCCTGAGCCACATCCGCTCCCTGCTGGCTGTGGCTTCAGCAGCCTTGTGGCATTTGCTCGTTGCAGTGGGGGTGGCATCTAGCTTGTTGCAGCAGGAGGTGCTATCCTGTTCATTGCAGCGGGAGGCAGGGTTTGCTCACCTTCTTTTAGGAGGCACCTCCCATGTGGTAGGTGAGCATCCACCTAGTTGAGCCATAGCTGCTTCCCCGATCACTGTTTTTGGATTTTTGTTGTTGTTGTTATTGTTTTTTAAAGACTTATTTTTATTTATTCCCCCCCCCTCATTGTTTTGTGTTTGCTGTCTGCTCTCTGTATCTGATCATCTTCTCTTTAAGAGGCACTGGGAACCTAACCTAGGACCTCCTATGCCTGATCACTGCTTTTGATTAGCTCCTTCAGATCAGTGAGGGAAAAGGGGGCCATGTCTGAGGTGGACACTACTCCAACCTCCCTGAGGCAAAAGTGGCAGAGGAGTCTTAAAAAGATAGCACCTGTCTTTTTTTCTTCCCTCTTTTCTCTTTCCATTCCCTATCAGGAAGAAAAAAACAATTTGGAAAAGTCATAAATTGGTGGCTCCAGCCCTCAGCAAAAACAAAAAACACCCTATCAGTCCCAGAGGAGTGGAAGAACTAGATTTCTAGAGTTATAACAACAAAATACTCAAAAAGTCCAGTTATGAGCAAAAAAAATTACAAAATGCACAAAGAAACAGGATAGTATGGACTATTCACAGAAGAAAGAAAAAAGAATTTGCTAGAAACCATTCTGAGGAAGCTCATATATTGGACAAAGACTTTATTTTTATTTTTTTTATTTATTTATTTTTATTTTATTATTTATTTATTTATTTTATTTATTATTTATTTATTTAATTAATTCCCCCCCCCCCCCGGTTGTCTGTTCACTGTGTCTATTTGCTGCGTCTTGTTTCTTTGTCCACTTCTGTTGTCGTCAGCAGCATGGGAAGTGTGGGCGGCGCCATTCCTGGGCAGGCTGCACTTTCTTTCGCGCTGGGCAGCTCTCCTTCCGGGGCGCGCTCCTTGCGCGTGGGGCTCCCCTACACGGGGGACACCCCTGAGTGGCAGGGTACTCCTTGCGCGCATCAGCGCTGCACATGGACCAGCTCCACACGAGTCAAGGAGGCCCGGGGTTTGAACCGCGGACCTCCCATGTGGTAGACGGACGCCCTAACCACTGGGCCAAGTCCGTTTCCCGTGGACAAAGACTTTAAATCAACTGTCTTAAATAATATGTTCAGCGAGCTAATGGTATCAAGATACAAAGAACTAAAGGAAATTGGAAAAAATGACTGAACAAAATAGATACATATTATAAAAAGAAACCAAACAGATGAAACCCTTGTATGATGTTATGTATGTTTATTTTGTAAGTTCACAATCTTAATTATTGTTTATGTATGTTCATGTATGAATGATATACTTTAATAAAAAATACATTAAAAAAAAAAAGAAACCAAACATAAATTTTGGAGTTGCAAAGCATAGTAATTGAAATAAAAAGTCCATTAGATGGCTGGAAGAGCAGATTTGAACCAGCAGAAGAAATATTTTTGATCTTGAAGACAAGACCATTGAAATTATCAAAGGTGAGGGGCAAAATGAAAAACAAAAGTGAAGAAAAACAAACAGAACCTGAAGTATATGTGGGATACCATCAAGCATACCAACATATGTACCACTGGAGTCCCAGAGGACAACAGAGAAAATGACAGAAAAAGAATTTGAAAAAATAATGGCTAAAAACTTCCCAAATCTGATGAATGACATGGATGCGGTCACCCCTCGGGCTGAAGTATGGTTTGCTGGCCTGGCGAGGGGAGCGGCCGCAGTAGGCCTAATTCCGCTGCCCCCATAAAAGGGTGGTTGGTCGGGCCCACCGCCACCCCTGAAGGGAGCTCGGCATGGGCGCAGAGTGCCCTCGGGTCTCCCCTTCTCGGCAGCCATGCTTCCGCGGCCGCCCCTCCTCCCAGATGGCGCCACCCGATGCCTTGTGGGGCGGCACCCTTCTTCTTCCTTCTCCCTGCGCAGGCGCAGGGCAGAAAATTCCAGTCTGCCCTTTTCCCCTCCCCTGACAGCAGCAACAGCCAGACGTGGGCGGAGAAAATTCCAGTCTGCCCTTTTCCCCTCCCCCGACAGCAGCAACAGCCAGGCGTGGGCGGGAAACTCAAGTCTGCCCTTTTCCCCTCCCCCGACAGCAGCAACAGCCAGGCGTGGGTGGGAAACTCAAGTCTGCCCTCCACCCCAGCAACAGCAGCCACCAATCCCTAAACCCTGCCCCTTCCCCCAGCAACAGCGACAGCCAATCCCTAACCACCACCCCTCCCCCGTCCAGTACCGCCCACTGACCTTTCGCCGGCAACCAATCAGAACAGGGCATGGCTTCGACCAATCAGCCTTCTCCAGCCCCTATAAAACTGTTGCCTCTCCCTCAATAAAGTGGACTTGCGTGTTTACCTTGTCTCCGTGGTAGTTCTTCTGCCCTGCGCCCTCCAGTCCTGAGAGCCCCCGACAAGGGCCTGGCCTCCCTTGTCCCCAGTTCTTCGCCTGCTTCTCCGGGCGACCCCTTCGTCGCCTGCTTCTCCGGGCGACCCCTTCGTCGCCGGCTTCGCCGGGCGACCCCGTCAGCCGAACCGCGCAACCCCTTGTGAGACCGATCCCTCGTCTGCTGCCGGACCGACCCCTCGTCCCAAGTGGGACCGACCCTTCGTCCCAAGTGGGACCGACCCCTCGTCCAGAGCTGGACCGACCCCTCGTCCGCAGCCAGACCCCACCTCTACCGACCGAGCAAACCGTCGCACATGGATATACACATCCAGGATGCTCGGTGATCTCCAAGCAGGATAGACACTAAGAGACACATTATAGTGAAATTGTCAAAATCCAAAGGCAAAGTGAAGATTTTCAAAGAAGCAAGACAGAAGCAACTTTTCACATATAGGAAATCTCCATCAAGATTAACAGCAGATTTCTCATCAGAAATCACAAAGGCCAGGAGACAGTGAGATGGCATAATAAAAGTCCTTAAAGAAAAACACTATCAACCAAGAATTCTATGTCTAGCAAAATTATCTTTCAAAAACAAAGGATAAATTAAGACATTTACAGATAAACAAAAGCTGAAAGAGTTCATTACCAGAAGACATGCCCTACAACAAAATGCTAAAGGGATTCCTTCAGGCTGAAAGAAAAGGACTAGATAGTAACTCAAACGCAAAAGAGAAATAAAATTATTGGTAAAGTCTAAGTAAATATAAAATCTGTAATATCATTCTTTTGGTTTGTAAATGCTTCCTCCTCCCATATGACTTAAGAGAAAAATGTGTAAAATAACATTTGAAATCTATGTTAGTGGGCATACAAAATATAAAGATGTAATCTGAGCCAATAAAAATATAAAGGGAGAGAGAAGAAAACATAGAGAGTGTATATTACTGAAATTAGGTTGGTACTAGTCAAATTAGATTGCTATAAGTTCAAAATGTTAGTTATAATCACAAAGCTTACCACCAAGAAAATAACTAAAAAAATAGAGAGTGAAAAGGAAAGAATGGTACATTACAAAATAGTAACCAAGGAAAAGAAAAGGCAGTAATGGAGTAATTGAGAACCAAAAAACACACAAGACATACAGAAAACAAAATAGCTAAATGGCAGAAATATATACTTCCTTTTCAGTTATAACTTAAATGTTAATGGAATATATTCCCCTATTAAAAGGCAGATATTAGAGATTGAAATAGTTATCAAACAATTCCCCAAAATGAAAAGCCCAGGACCACATGTTTTCACAGGTGAGTTCTATCAAACATTCAAAGATTTAATACCAGTCTTACTCAAGCTGTTACAAAAAATTGACAAGAAAGAACACTACCAAACTCATTCTGTGAAGCCAATATCACCCTAATACCAAAGCCAGATAAAGATGTTTCAAAAAAAGAAAATTACAGACCCATTTCCCTAACAAATACAGATGCAAAATCCTCAACAAAACACTTGCTAATCAAATCCAACAACACATTAAAAGAATTAGTCATCATGATCACATTGGTTTTATACCAGGCATTCAAGGGTGGTTCAACACAAGAAAATTGACCAGGAGAATGGTTCCCCTGTAATCTGGTCTCCTGCTCCCAAGTCTGATCTTCTTCCTTTGGCTCCATCATCATAATCTTCTCTTCTTCTTGTGGGTCCTGAATGTCCAGAGTTTTAGCTACTGTTAGTGATATAGCCATCCTCGTCGGGACTAGCTCTGTGGAAGGCACACACCAGCTGGAGTCTTTCAAAGGCACCACATCGATAAATTAAAGAAGAAAAATTAATTGACACAAAAAAGGCATTTGACAAAATACAGCATCCTTTCTTGATAAAAATACTACAAAAGGTAGGAATTGAACAATACTTTCTCCACATGATAAAGATCATATATGAAAAATCCATAGCTAACATTGTACTCAATGTGAAAGATTGAAAGCTTTCCTGCTGAGATCAGGAACAAGACAAGGATGTTCACTGTCACCACTGTTATTCAATAGTGCTAGAGGTTCTAGCTAGAGGAATCAGGCAAGAAAAAGAAATAAAAGTATCCAAATCGGAAAGGAAGAAGTAAAACTTTTGCTATTCACAGATGATATGATCCTATACATAGAAAGTCCTGAAAAATCTACAAAAAAAGCTTCTAGAACTCAGTAGAGTGTCAGGATACAAGATCAATACACAAAAATCAGTGGTGTTTCTATACACAAGTAATGCACAATATGAGGAGGAAGTCAGGGGAAAATTCCATTTATAATAGTGACTAAAAGGATCAAATATTTAGGAATAAACTTAACCAAGGTTGTAAAGCAATTTTATTCAGAAAACTACAATACATTGCGAAAAAGAAACCAAAAAAGACTTAACTAATTGGAAGAACATTCCATGTTCATGGATTAGAAGACTAAATATAATTAAGATGTCAATGCTACCCAAAATGATATACGGATTCAATGAAATCTGATAAGAATTCCACCAGTCTTTTTTAAACAAATAGAAAACACAATTATCAAATTTATTTGGAAGGGTAAGGGGCCCAAAATAGCTAGCGATACTGTAAAAAGGAAAAACAAAGATGGAGGACTCTCACAGATTTTAAATCATATTGCCTAGCTACAGTGGTAAAAACAGCATGATACCGGCATAAAGGTAGACACATAGACAAATGGAACAGAACTGATGGCTCAGAAACAGACCCTCACATCTATGGTCAAGTGATTTTTGACAAACCTGTCAAACCGACCCAGCTGGGTCAGAACAGCCTACTCAATAAATGGTGCTGGGAGAACTGGGTATACATATCCAAAAGAAAGACAAAGGAGCCCTATCTCACACCTTATACAAAAATTAACTCAAAATGGATCAAAGACATAATATAAAAGCTAGAACCATAAAGCTCCTAGAAGAAAATATAGGAAAGCATCTTCAATACCTGGTGGTATGTGGTGGATTCTTAAACCTTACACCTAAAGCATGAGTAATGAAAGAAAACATGGATAAATGGGACCTCCTCAAACTTAAACACTTTAGTGGTTCAAAGAACTTCATGAAGAAAGTAAAAAGACAGCCAACTCTGTGGGAGAAAATATTTGGAAACCACATATCCAATAAGGGTTTGATATTCATTCTATATAACGAGATCGTACAACTCAACAATAAAAGAGCAACCAAAACAATTAAAAAATAGGCAAGGAGAGCAGATGTGGCTCAGGCAGTTGCATGCCTGCTTCCCACATGAAGGTCCTGGGTTCAGTTTCCAGTGCCTTCTAAAGAAGACAGGCAAACAGCAAGCAGACAATGAAAATAAAAACAATGAGCAGCCAACGAGCAAACAATGAGCAGACAATGAACAAAAACGTAATGAGCAGGAAGCAGATGTGGCTTGAGCAGATGGGCACCCACCTCCCACATGGGAGGTCCTGAGTTCAGTTCCTGGTGCCTCCTAGGAAGAAACAAAATAGACAACAAGCAGGCAATGAGCAGACAACAAGCAAGAACAACGAGCAAGAATAGCAAGCAAACAGACAAGAGAGCCATTGCAGGAGGGGAAAAAAAATTTTTTTTAAGGGCAAAATACTTAGACATTCTCCAAAGAGGAAATACAAATGGCCAAAGAGCACATGAAAAAAATGTTCACTATCATTAGCTATTAGAGAAATGCAAATCAAAACAATGAGATATCATCTCTCACACCTCATAGAATAAACATTATTTAAAAAACAGAAAACAATAAGTACTGGAAAGGATGTGGAGAAATAGGAACACTCCTTCACTGTTGGTGGGATTGTAAAATGGTGCAGCTTCTGTAGAGGAAAGTTTAGTGGCTCCTCAGGAAGTTAAAATACAACTGCCATATGATCCAGCAATTCCTCTACTAGGAATATATCCAGAAGAATTGAAAACCATGATGCAAACTGACATTTGCACACCAATGTTCATAAGAGCATTATTTACAATTGCCAAAAGATGGAAACAACCCACATGCCAATCAACCAATGAACGTATAAATAAAATGTGGCATGTGCATATGATGAAATACTATGCTGCAGTAAGAAGAAATGAAATTAGGACACATATGATAATACGGATGAATCTTGAAGACATTATGCTAACTGAAATAAGCCAGACACAAAAAGACAAATATTGCATGGTCTCACTAATGTGAACTAAATACGAAGAATAAATGCATGGAGTTAAAGCATAGAGTACAGGTTATTAGGAGACAAAAGAAGGGCTGCAAAGGAGCACTGATGTTTAATGTATGTGGAAATTTTAATTGACTGTAAAAGTGTGGAAATGGATAGAGTTGATGGTATCACATTATATTGAGTAGCAGCTAGTTCATAAATGGGATTGTGGATGAAAAGGGTAGTCTAGGGATGTAAATGTCAATTGAAAGAAAGCTAGAGAATAATCTAAGGACTGAGTAACAGTGTACGCAGAGGTGGATGAGAACTGTGGTTAATATTAATAGTACAGGGAAGCAGATGTGGCTCAAGCAATTGGGCTCCCGTCTACCATATAGGAGGTCCAGTGTTTCCTACCCAGGGCCTCCTGGTGAAGGCACGTTGGCCCGTGCGGTAAGCTGGCCCACGTAGGGTGCCACCCTGTGCAGGAGTGCCAGCCAACATAGTGAGCTGACACAGCAAGATGATACAACAAAAAGAGACACAGAGGAGAGACAATAAGAGACTTAGCAAAACCAAGGAGCTGAGGTGGTGCAAGAGAATGGTTGCCTCTCTCTCATTCTGGAAGCTCCCAGGATTGGTTCCTGGAGCTGCCTAATGAGAATACAAGCAGACAGAGAAGAACACACAGCGAATGGACACAGAGAGCAGACAAGGGAGGGGGGAGAAATAAATAGATAAATCTTTAAAAAAACATATTAAGGGAAGCAGACTAGGCCCAATGGCAAGGGCGTCTGTCTACCACATGGGAGGTCCGCGGTTCAAACCCAGGGCCTCCTTGACCTGGGTGGAGCTGGCCCACGTGCAGCGCTGATGCGCACAAGAAGTGCCATGGCGGGGGTGTTCCCTGCATAGGGGAGCCCCACGCACAAGGAGTGCGCCCCGTAAGGAGAGCCACCCAGTGCAAAAGGAAGTTCAGCCTGCGCAGGAATGGCGCCGCCCACACGGAGAGCTGACACTACAAGATGACGCAACAAGAATAGACACAGATTCCTGGTGCCGCTGACAACAATGCAACAATAGAGGCAGACACAGAAGAACACACAGCAAATGGACAGAGAACAGACAACTGGGGTAGAGGTGGGGGAAGGGTAGAGAAATAAATAAAATAAATCTTTTAAAAAAACATATTAATAGTACAAATGCAAGAATGTCCCTCTGTGAACTAGAATGGATTTATATCACTATTGCAGCATGGTGGGAATGGTAGAGAAGCACGGGAAAAATACAATTAATGTAAGCTATGGAATATTACAGCAATACTGTAATATTCTTGCATCAACGCCAAAGATGTACTGTGTTAATAATCAAGGGGTATGGAAAAAATTTTCCAAATGTATGCCATGGACTAGTTAGTGGTAATAGTCTAAAGATATTACCTGATAATATGTAACAAATGCTCCACAACTGTGTGGTGTATTGGTGAATGGGTATTATGTGGGAATTCTACACATGTGCATAATTGTTTTGTAAGTTTACAACTTTGTAATAAAAATATATTTTTAAAAAGTTACAAAAAGGTAGATACTGGCAGATTGGAGAAAAAGCGTGATCCAGCCAAATGCTATCTATAAGAAGCTCACTTTAGGTACAAAGACAGAAAGTTTGAAAGTAAAAGAATGGAAAAGTATATTCCATGCAGATAAAAGAGAGCAGGAGTGGTGATATTATTGTCAGACAAAACAGACTTTCAGTCAAAAAAGATTACAAGGGGAAGCGAATTTGGCTCAATGGATAGAGCATCCGCCTACCACATGTGACCCATGTGATGAGCTGGCTCATGCACAGTGCTGACGCACACAAGGAGTGCCCTGCCACGCAGGGGATTCCCCCATGTAGGGGAGCCCCACGCGCAAGGAGTGTGCCTCGTAGGGAGAGCCGCCCAGTGCAAAAAAAGTGCAGCTTGCCCAGGAATGGCACCACACACACACACAGAGCTGACGCAGCAAGATGACGCAACAGAAAGAGACATAGATTCCCGGTGCCACTGACAAGAATACAAATGGACACAGAAGAACACATAGTGAATGGACACAGAGAGCAGACAACTGGCAGGGGAGGGCAGGGAAGGGGAGAGAAATTTAAAAAAATTTTTTTAAAGATTACAAGTCAGGGAGCAGATGTAGCTCCGTGGTTGAGTGCCTGCTTCCCATGTACAAGATCCTGGCTGGTTTTAATCCCTGGTACCTCAAAAAAAAAAAAAAAAAAAAAGATTACAAGAGACAAAGAAGGATATTATATATTAATAAAAGATTCAATCCGGCAAGAAAATATAGTGATTATAAACATATATGCCCCTCACAACAGAGTCCCAAAATATATGAAGAAAAATGGACAGAACTGAAGGAAGAAATAGATAGTTCTATCATAATAGTTGGAGACTTCAATACACCACTTTCAATAACTGACAGAACACCTGAATAGCAGATCAGTAAAGAAATGGAGGAGTTGAACAACATGATTAACCAGTTTAACCTATTGGACATATATAGAGCACTTCATTGAACAACAGAGAAATACACAATCATCTCAAGTATTCATAGAACATTTCCCAGGATAGAATGTATGTTAGGCCACAAATCAAATCTTAGAAAATGTAAGAATAATGAAATCATACAGAGTATCTTCTCAGACCACAATGGAATAGAGCTGGTTATCAATAACAGAACGATGACTGGAAACTGCTTACAAATAAGTGGAAATTAAACAACACACTATTAAACTTTGACCAATAAGTCAAAGAAGAAATCATTAAAGAAATTAGGAAATATCTTGAGACAAATGAAAACAAGAATGCAAAAACATACCAAAATTTATGGGATCCAGTGAAAGTAGTACACAGAGGGAAATGCGTACATTAAAAAAGAAAAAAGATCACAAATCAATAATCTAACTTCACACCTAGAGAAAAGAGAATAAGAAAAGCAAAGTAAACCCAAAGTTAGTAGAAGGAAGAAAATAGTAAGCTTAGAGCAAAGTGAAAAAGAGAACAGAAAAACAATAGGGAATCAACAAAGCCAAAAGGTGTTTTTTTAAAAGATCAATAAAATCAACAAACTATAGTTAGACTGACAAAGGAAAAGAGAGAGTGGATACTAAAATCAGGAATGAAAGTGGAGACGTTACTACCAACTTTACCTAAATTAAAGGAATTCTAAGAGGGTACTATAAATATAAATAAATATATATATATATGATGGGAGCAAATGTAGCTCAAATGGTTAAGCACCTGTTTCCCATGTACAGGGTCCCAGTTTTGATCCCTGGTACTTCCTAAAAACAAAAAAACAAACAAACAAAAAACTCTCCCTGAGGAGCAGATGTAGCTCAGTGGTTGAGCACCTGCTTCCCTTATACAAGATCCTGAGTTCAATCCTCGGTACCTCCTTAAAAAAAAAAAAAGCACATGCCAACAAATTAGAAAACCTGGATGAAATGAACAAATGCCTTGAAATACATTAATAACCCTAATCTGACTCAAGAAGAAATAGAAAACCTCAAAATACCTATATCATTATAACAAGAAATGGAATCAGTAATTAAAACCTCCCAACAAGGAAAAATACAAGATCATATGGTTTTACTGCTGAATTCTACCAAACATTTAAAGAAGATTTAACACCAATACATCTCAAACTCTTCCAAAAAACAGAAGAGGAGGGTTTACTTCATAACTCATTCTATGATGCCAACATTACCAATACCAAAGCCAGATAAAGATAGCACAAGAAAAGAACATTACAGACCAATATCCCTTATGAATAAAGATGCGACAATTCTCAACAAAATAATGAAAAACAAAATCCAAGGATATTAAAAGGATTATACACCATGTCCAAGTGGGATTTATTCCAGGAATACAAGGGTGGTTCAACATAAGAAAACTATCAATGTAATAAACCACATGAAGAGAATGAGGGGAGATATTACAATCATTTTAATAGATGCAGAAGATACATTTGACAAAACCCAACATCATTTATGATTAAAGCATTCTGAAAACTAGGAACAGAGGGAACTTTCTCAACACGATAAAGAGCATCTATGAAAAACACAGCAAATATCATACTCGGTGGTAAAAGATCAAGAATTAAACAAGGATGAAGAAGGGAAGGAAGAAGTAAATTACCCTATTTAGAGTTGACATATCCAAATGTAGAAAGTCCCAAAGAATTCACAAGAAAGCTACTAGAACTAGTAAATGAATTCAGGAAAGTTGCAGGATACAAGATAAACATAGAGAAGTCAATTGGGTTTCTATAAATCAGAAATGAATAGCCTGAAAAGGAAATCAAGGATACAATTCCATTTATAATAGCATCTAAAAGAATAAAATACCTAGGAGTACATTTAACAAAGGGGTGAAAGACTGGTACACTGAAAACCATAAAATATTGCTGAAAGAAATTAAAGAAGACCTAAATAAACGGGAAGACATCCCATGCTTATGGATCGGAAGACAATGTTATTGTCAATACTGCCCCAAGTGATCTACAGAGTCAATACAGTCCCTGTCAAAAGGCCAGCAGCCTATTTCACAGAAAGGGAAAAGCTGATCCTCAGATTCATATGGAATTGCAAGGTGCCCCAAATAGCCAAACAATCTTGAAAAAGAATAAAAAGTTGGAGGACTCACACTTCCTGACTTCAAAACTTATTACAGGGAAACGGACTTTGGCCCAGTGGTTAGGGCGTCCGTCTACCATATGGGAGGTCCGCGGTTCAAACCCCAGGCCTCCTTGACCCGTGTGGAGCTGGCCATGCGCAGTGCTGATGCACGCAAGGAGTGCCCTGTCATGCAGGGGTGTCCCCCATGTAGGGGAGCCCCCACGCGCAAGGAGTGCGCCCGTGAGGAAAGCCGCCCAGCGTGAAAAGAAAGTGCAGCCGCCCAGGAATGGCGCCACCCACACTTCCTGTGCCGCTGACGACAACAGAAGCGGACAAAGAAACAAAAGCAGACAAAGAAACAAGATGCAGCAAATAGACACCAAGAACAGACAACCAGGGGAGGGGGGGAAATTAAATAAATAAATAAATCTTAAAAAAAAAAAAAACTTATTACAAAGCTACAGTAAGTGAAACAGCGTGGTACTAGCATAAGGATGAACATACAGACCAATGAAATAGAACCGAGAGCCCAGAGACAAAGCCACACATCTATGACCAGTTGATTTTCAACAATGGTGCCAGGTCCTTTCAAAGAAGAACGCTGCTGGGATAGTTGGAAATCCACATGCAAAATACCCTTACCTCACACCATATACAAAAGTTAATTCAAAATGGATCAACAACCTAAATATAAGAGCTAAAACTGTGTAAAGTCATGGAGTTAATAATTAGAAGATAGGTCACCAGAAAATAGAATGAGGGTAGAGAATGGAAAACTGAGGGTTAATCTGTGCAGAATTGGTAAAATGGTTTTTGGTAAATCTGTGGAAATGAACAGAAATGATGAAAGCACATCATAGCGTTTTAACTAGCAGAGCTATTATATGGGTATGACAGAAGTTGAAAGGGAAAGTCTAAGATCATGGATATTACTAGAAGGAAAGCTGAAAAATGTAACATGGGACTGTAAGTATAGTAAAACCTCATGTGAAATATGAATAATATTGTATAATTAAGACTGCTTTTAGAAAATATAAATACAAATAAACTAGAGAGACAGAAACAGAATTGCAGATATGTATGGCAGGGGAAGCATAGAGAGATTGAGAGGTGATGAGTTTTTTGTTTGTCCTGTTTCTTGTTCATTTTTGTTATTATTATTGGAATAATTAAAATGCTTTAATAATGATTACAGTGATGTATGCACAACAATGTGGTTATGCCAAATACCACTGATTATACACTTCGGATGGATTTATGCTTTATTAATATGTATCAATAAAATTGATTTGTTAAAAAAGAGCTAATATTATAAAAACTCTTAGAAGAAAACACAGGGAACTATCCCCAGGACTTTGTAGAAAGTAATGGATTTTTAGATTTTATACCAAAATCAAGAGCAACAAAAGAAAAAAATAGAAAGAAAAAAGAATAAGTAAAATGAACTTCACAAAATTAAAAACTTTCGTGCAACAAAGGACATTATCAAGAAAGTGAAGAAAACAACCTTCAGACTGGGAGAAAATATTCAGAAACCATATATCTGATAAGGGTTAATATCAAATATTTAAAGAATTCCTATATCTCAACAACAAAAAAACAAACAACCTAATTTTAAAATGGACCAAGAATTTAAATAAACCTTCCTCCAAAGAATAGAAATGGCCCATAAGCACATGAAAAGATGCTCAATTTCATTAGCAATTAGGGAAATGCAATTTAAAAGTACAATACATACCATCTCATGCCCACTAGAATGGCTGTTATTTTTAAAATGGAAAACAACAAGTGTTTTCAAGGATGTGGAGAAATTGGAACCCTTCTATAATGCTGGTGGGAATATAAAATGGTGCAGTCACTATGGAAAAACAATTTGGTGGTTCCTCAAAAAGTTAAACATAGAATTACCATATAACCTGGCAATTCCACTGCAATGTATAGACCCAAAAGAACTGAAAGCAGAGACTTGAACAGATATTTGTACACTAATGTTCATAGCAGTATTATTCACAGAGAAATGTGAAAGCAACCGAAGTGTCCATGGACAGATGAATGGATAAACAAAATGTAATATATACATACAATGGAATATTATTCAGCCATAAAAAAGAATGAAGACCCCATCCCAATCGGATAACAGAATGAGACTTTCCAGGGATCTGTTCCCCCACAGAAGCTTTGAGCAACAAGCACAACTAGAAGAAATGTCTTTCTCAAAGCTCCAGATAAGTCAAAGGATTGCAGTCACAGGGTGTTTTAGTTTCCGCATTGCTAAAGCAAATATCATGCATTGGGTTGACTTCAACAATGGGAATTCACATTTTTTAAACTAGGAGAAGTCCAAATCAAAGCATCATCAATTATACCAAATACCATTGATTGTACACTTTGGATAAGATTTATTAATGATTTAATATGTATCAATAAAATTGATTTGTTTGGGGGAAGAAAGCATTATCAAAGCTATGCTTTCTTCCAGAATTCTGGCATTCTGTGCTCTCCAAGCATTGGGGTGGCGGCATCTTCCTGAACAATGGGGCGGGAGGCCTGCCCCCTCCAAGCGCAGGGGCAGACGTGCCCTTTCCACACACAGGGGGGCGGCGCTGCTCTCTCGGCCTGAGGAGATCTCTTCCGTCCAGACCTTGGCTTCCGTGGTTCTGCCCTTCAAGTCGTTCTTCCTTCCCTTCATCCTTCCTGTCCCTTTCAGTCCAGGCTGGCAGTGGTTCTGCTCATACAAATACCACCAAAAACACTTGTCAGCCTCGCATGCTAATTCACAGGGATCCAAACCATCAGCCAACAGAACTTTCCACGCTCTTTCCTGTGTAACTGCATTTCCAGTCCCGACTTCCCCTGAAATGACGGACGGGTTCCGTGTTCAGTTAAATCCTTACATGGGGCCCTATTCTCCAGGCACCCACTTTCCAGAAGCTCAGGGAGGTCCCTGATAGAGCTGCTTCAGGTTCTAGTCTCAGAACCCTCTATTTGGATAGGCTCAGAATTTTCAATTTCTAGGGTTTTTTGTGCTTCAGAGTTCAGTTTTCAGCTTATCCTTTTCCTCCCACTTATTATTATTATTTTTTTTAGGTGCTGTGGCTGGGGATTGAAGCCCAGACATTGCAGTGGGAAGCCAGCGCTCAACCACGGAGCCGTATCAGCTCCCCCGGGTTAGCTCCTTCGCTTGTTTGCTTGTTGTTAGTTTTGTTTTCTGTTGTTTTCCGAGGTACCAGGAACTGAACCTGGGACCTCCCAGGTGGGAAGCAGGTGCTCAGACCCTTGAGCCACATCCGCTCCCTCCTCTCATATTTTATTATGAGCTTCGAGGAGAACTCAGGCTGCATTTTCCACACTTAGCTTGGAAATCTTCTCAGCCAAACATCCAAGTTCATTGCTTTCAAGTTTTTCCTTCCATCTGACATCAGAACTCAATTTCATTAAGTTCTCAGCCACTTTAAACCAAGAATCACCTGTCCTCCAGTTTCCTATAACACATTCATTATTTCCTTCTAAGGCCTCATCAGAAGTACCTTTAGCATCCACATTTCTACCTTCAGTCTCTTCAAGGCAATCTAAGCTTTTTCTATCAAGCACCTCACAATTCTTCTAGCATTTACCCAAATGTTCCCACATTTTTTGTATTTGCAATAGCAGCCCTCCATTCTTGGTACCAAAAACTGGTTTAGTTTCCTCATTGCTAAGGCAAATACCATGCAATGGGATGGCTTCAACAATGGGAATTTACTGGCTCATGGTCTTGAGACTAGGAGAAGTCCAAATCAAAGCATCATCAAGGCTCTGCTTTCTTGCAAATGCTTGGCATTCTGGAATTGGCGGCTGGTGCTCCCTGGTCCTCGTCTCCTTTGTCACTAGCAATGCACATGCGGCCTCTCCTGGCCTCTCCCTGCTCTACTGAGCTCCCTTGACGTTCAGCTTCTTGCTTCTCACGGCTTCCTCTCCAACTGTGTGACTTTCATTCTGCTTATAAAAGATTCCAGTAAGAGGATTAAGACCCTCCCGACTGGGTTGGTCACACCTGAACTGAAGAAACCTCATCAGAAGGTCCTGCTTGCAGTGAGTTCACACCCACAGAAGTGGATTAAGGTTAAGAATGCGTTTTTCTGGGGCACATGACTCGAAACCATCACTGACAAGGTGAATGCCCATCAAGAAACAGGCATGTATTGGGAACAAATTTAGTGAGTATTGTTCAAGCCTAACATGCAGGAGGCATGTTAATCTGCACACCAATGCCTTACTGGTCAGCACTTTTCACATTTCAGGATTGAAGAGAACTTGAGCAGTGGGCACACTGGGGAATGTTTCGTAACAAGTAAGGACAGATAGGGTGCATTCCGGGGAGTATTGTGGTCCTCGCTGGCAAGGCTGGCCTCTTCCTCGGGAACTGACAGTGCCCACAAGTTGGCATCTATGGTATCGACTTCACTGATTATGAGTGCAATAAAAGGGGCAGTCCCTGGTCAGGCCAATTGAAGTCCCACCCTGGGAGAGGGTGCTCTGCACAGGTGTTGTTTTCAATCAAGACTCTGGTATCGACTGATTTGGGGCTTCCCAGCTGTGAGCTAGATGTTGGTGAGTTTTTGTGTAATACTGTTCTACTTTTCTGTTATTTTGTGACTCTGATCAATATTGATTTAATCTTTTCACTGATTATGGTATTCTTGTTTCTCAGTCTAATTGTCAGGATAGACTTATTAAACTAGATATGCAGATATATATTTACTTTGCATCCAATCAGGACTCTGGTCAGAGGTGGGCCAGGTATGTCGGTGTTTGGTGAGCTTGTGAATGTATGTATGCATGTTGTGAGAGACTGGGATATAGCAGTTGGACCCCTGTTTATAGACAATCCTTCACTTATTTCGTATTCTTTCAATTAACAAAGGTTCACTTCCTTCCTTCCTTCCTCTCTCTCATCCAATTGGGACGCTGGCCAGAGATGGGCCAGGTATGTTGGTGTGTCCCCTGGGTAAATTCCCCATTTACATGAATACAAATGTCCTCATTCCCCCAGAAAAGTGTTTCCTCATAGTCCCATGTAATACACTGTA
Organism: Dasypus novemcinctus; assembly: GCF_030445035.2. Taxonomy (NCBI): domain Eukaryota; kingdom Metazoa; phylum Chordata; class Mammalia; order Cingulata; family Dasypodidae; genus Dasypus; species Dasypus novemcinctus. The sequence goes on from NC_080682.1 coordinate 9,013,771, forward strand.
TGTCCCATATCTGTTTGGTGAGCTTATATCTATAGTGTATATATTGTAAAGGCTTATGATGCAGCAGTTGGACTCCTGTCTGTAGACAATTTTTGCCTATTTTATATTCTCCCAATTATTAACAGAAGTTTAATTAAATAAATATATGTCTGTATATTGCTTTCTTATGCTTCAGTTAATTGAGTTGTTATACCAATCTCTCTCTCTCTCTATATATATATATATATGCATATATGTATGTATATATATAGCAAAGCATTTTATCTAGCAGAACAAGGCAACTTAAAAACAGTCGGAGGGAAGCGGATGTGGCTCAAGTTACTGAGGTCCATAGTTCGGTTCCCAGTGCCTCCTAAAGAAGACAGTGAGCTGATGTGATGGGCAGGTACAGCAAGGTGATGCAACAAGAGACACAAGAAAAGAAAAACATAATCAGAGACGCAACAAAGCAGGAAGCTGAGGTTCTTGGTGCCTCCTAAAGAAGACAGTGAGATGATGCAACGGGCACGGTCAGCGAGCTGGCACAACAAGATGATGCAAAAGGAGACACAGGGAGGAAAAACATAATGAGAGATACAACAAAGCAGAGAGCAGAGGTAGGTCAGGCAATTAGGCGCCTCCGTCCCTCATCAGAGGTCCTAGGTTCAGCTCCTGGTGCCTCTTAAAGAAACAAGGAAGATGAACAGACATGGCAAGTGCAGACAATGAGGGGGTGGGGAGAAATAAATAAAATAAACCTTTTTTTAAAAAACACAGTAGGATTACCTGGTATTCTTACTTCCCAATCCCCAAATCAGTTCTATGCAGAGCCAGCATACATTCCCTTGAAGGTCCTTGGTACTAGTTACAGAGTTTAAAGTGTACCCTTTGTGCACATAATAGAGTGCAAGTATGTCTGGGCCAATCTATCTGGGGCAGCCTGAAGGACTGAGGCAAGACAGGCTTGCCATCCAGAACTTGACCTGTGCCTAGAGATGGCTCACAGAGCTCACCTATGGAATTCTGTAGGAGAATAATCAAATTGCAGTTGACTGAGATAAAGGAGTGTCAGATATGAGACATACAGTGTATTACATGGGACTATGAGGAAACACTGTTTTCTAGGGGAATGAGGACATTTGTATTCATGTAAATGGTGAATTTACCCAGGGGAAGATAAATGAACAAAAAAGACCCCGAAGTCTCTGTTTGCCTGGGGCTGTTCTCTAAACTCATTGTATGGCTATGCTCTGCAGGAGAGCACTTGCACTGGCCAATCTGCAAACACCAAGAAATGTTTTTCTCTCTCTTTCTCCTTCTCTCTCTCTTCTCCCTCTTTCTTCCCTCCCTCCCTTCCTATCTCTATCTCTCTATCTCTAGCTCTGTCTCTACCATTTTTTTTAGTTAGCTCCTGACATTAAGGAAATCTCTGTCATAACACTAGCTGGATATAAGTTTAAGGAACAGATGCAGCAGTGTCTAAATTTCAGAGATACATTAATATACCAAAATGTTCATACTGCAATAAAAGATTACAAACATACAAAGAAACAAGAAATGATATCTCATGAAAAAAAGAATAAAGAATTAGAAACCATCAGAGGAAGTCCAGAGAATGGCCATACCAGACAAAGACTTTTTAAAAAAATCTCAAGTAGGGAAACGGACTTTGGCCCAGTGGTTAGGGCGTCCGTCTACCACATGGGAGGCCTGCGGTTCAAGCCCCGGGCCTCCTTGACCCGTGTGGAGCTGGCCCATGCGCAGTGCTGATGTGCGCAAGGAGTGCCGTGCCACACAGGGGTGTCCCCCGCGTAGGGGAGCCCCACGCGCAAGGAGTGCACCCATAAGGAGAGCCGCCCAGTGCGAAGGAGGGAGCAGCCTGCCGAGGAATGGCGCCGCCCACACTTCCCGTGCCGCTGACGACAACAGAGGCGGACAAAGAAACAAGACGCAGCAAAAAGACACAGAAAACAGACAACCGGGGGAGGGAAGGGGAATTAAATAAATAAAAATAAATCTTAAAAAAAAAAAAAACTCAAGTATGCTCAAAAAGCTAAAGGAAAACATGGAGAAACAACTAAAAAGACATTAGGAAAATGAGATAGATGAGCACAAAGAGAATATAAATAAAGAAATGGAATTTACAAACAGGAACATAACAGAGCTGAAGACCATAGTAACAGAATTTTAAAATTCCCTAGAGGGATTCAATTGTAGACTGAGCTGACAGAAAAAAGAATGTGTGCACTTGAAAATAAGACCATTCATATCATTCAGTCTGAGAAGCAGAAAGGAAAAGAATGAAAAAAAGTGGACAGGTCGAGAGGCCTGTGGGACCACTGAGTGTACCAATATCTGCATTGTGTGAGTCCCAGAAGGAGACGAAAGAGAGAGGGGGGCAGAAAGAATATTTGAAGAAAGAATGGCTGAAAACCTCCAAATTTAGCAAAAGACATGAATATACAAATCCAAGAAGCTCAGTTAGCTCCAAATAGACCCATGTCATAATATATTATAATCAAATTGTCAAATGCCAAAGATAAAGAGAGAGAATTCTGAAAGCCACAAGAGAAAGAAGTAATGCATCTCATACAAGAGAGCCAATTTCTCATCAGAAACCGTGGAGGCAAGAAGGCAGTGGGTTGACATAAAAACAAAGCAAAAAACTGCCAACCAAGATTTCTATATCTAGCTAAACAGTCTTTCAAAAGTGAGGGAAAGGGAAGAGGATGTGGCTCAAGTGATTGGGCTCCCATCTACCATATAGGAGGTCCAGGATTCAGTTCCCAGGGCCTCCTGGTGAAGGCAAGCTGCCCTGTACAACAGGCTGGCCTGAGCAGAGAGCTGATCCACGTGGAATGCTGGCCCACACGGAGTGCTGGCCTGCTCAGGAGAGCTGGCCTTCATGGACAGCTGGTACAGCAAGATGATGCAACAAAAAGAGACACAGAGAAGAGACAAGAGACCAGGCAGCTGAGATGGCACAAGAGATTAAGCCTCTCTCTTCCATTCTGGAGGGTCCCAGGATCAGTTTCTGGTGCCGCTTAAAGAGAAAACAAGCAGACACAAAAGAACACACAGTGAATAGACACAGAGAGCAGACAACAAAGAAAGGGGAAAAACAAACAAACAAACAAACAAATAAATAATCTTTTTTTAAAAATGAGGGACGGAGACCTGGGGCGACACAGGCAAGGACCTTGAAAATAAACAGCTGCTACCTTGCCAGCCACCTTCCTTGGGAGTGTGTCTGAATCTCTGTTGCTGCATGTGGCCTCAGAAGCCAAACTGCAGCCATGAGCAGCAATGAGTGTTTCAAGCACGAATGAGCTGGCCACTGGACCAGGGAATGCCCCACTGGAGGAGGCCATGGACATGGAGTGAGAAGCCATGGCAGAGGTAGTTTCACCTCAGAGCGTGGTTTCCAGATCGTTTCCTCATCTCTTCCAGACTGGCGAGTCTGGTCATTTTGCCAAGGATCATGATCTTCTGGAGGACACCTGCTATAACTGCAGGAGAGGTGGCCACATTGACAAGGACTGCAAAGAGCCCAAGAGAGAGCAAGGGCAATGTGCTACAACTGTGGAAGCCAGGCCATCTGGGCTCGTGACTGTGACCACAGGCAAGAGCAGGACTGCTGTTCTCGTGGGGCATTTGGGCACATTCACAAAGACTGCACCAAAGGGAAGTGCTGTATGTGTGGTGAAACTGCTCATGTAGCCATCAGAAGCAGCAAGACAAGTGAAGTCAATTGTGAGTGTTCCGCTGAGTCAGGGAACCTTGCGCAGGAAGGCACAATTGAAGCTATGGCTTAATTAGTTTCCTTTGTTGCCCCTCCTTCTTCTGATTGATGGTTGTATGAATTTCTCTGGACCCTCTACACTGGCCAAAAGTTGGCAGATAGAGGCTACTTCCAGACCAGTGAACTTTACTTGCCTTGTAAAAGGAGAAAAGGGGTGGGAAAAATTGACTTTCTACACTTAACTTCAAAAAAAAAGTTTACGTTTCGTTTGGTAGAGGTGTTACACATAATTCTTTGTTAAAGAACCCCCACCTCCTTTCTGCACCACTGGTAAAGATGGATTAATGAATGTGAAGAGTTGAGTCTGACCAGTAAGCCCACTCAGGGTTTCTAGAACATATTCCCATGTAGGAGGTAAAACAAAGTCTGCAAGTGTCTATGTACTTCCGTAAGTATTAATAACTTTAATTTTAGCAAAATGATGACCTTGGATTGTCTGACTTCAGTAGCTATTAAATAACATCAAGTAATACTGTATCAGGTCCTTCATAGGGCACACAGTTGAGTGGGAGTAAACAAAACAAAAAGACAGACGTGCATACTAATGACTATGCAAGAGAGAAATCAAGATGAAAGCCTGAACAGGAACAACTTCATCACAGTGTTGATGCTGGATATACAAAGGTTTGGAACACATTTTTTCAAAGACTAAATCTAAAACCAAGAGGAAACGGCAATGCTCAGAGTTAGCATAATTTGGAGCTATTCTGGAATTGCAGAGAAAGGCATTTTCTCAGAAATCAAGATGCTATTTTTGTATACTATATCACTTAGACAACTGTGTTTCATTTGCTGTAACCAGTTTTTAAGTCAGACGGTATGTGATTATACCAAATACCATTGATTTGTACACTTTGGATGAAGTGTGTGCTTTATTAGCATGTACCAATAAAATTGACTTGTTAAAAAAAAGTCAGATGAAAAAACAACTGAAGTCCTAGAAAATAGAAATATAAGTTTAAACTATCCAATAAAGCTGGAGAAAAGGGTAAAAATTAGGGAAATTTTAAGATAAAAGCTAAAGGAGTTTATTACAACTAGGCCAGCCCTACAAGAAATGTGAAAGGAATTTCTTCATGGTGAAAAGAAAGGACACTAGACTACATATCATGCTGCATAAGGAAATAAAGATCTCCAGTAAAGTAAATGACATGGGTAAATATAAATGCCAGTACTATTGAAATTTTGGTTTGTAACTCCGCATTTTACTTCCTATAAGATCTAAACTACAAATACATAAAAAGTAATGATAAATCAGTGGTTTTGTATTCATAATGTATAAACGTAATTTGGGACAAGAACTACAAAAAGGTGGGGGGACAAAGAGGTATAGGAACATATTTTGTGTATGCTATTAAAGTTAGGTTGGTATCAAACTGCATAAGAATGTTATAAATTTAGGATGTTACATTTAAGCCCCATGGTAACTGCAAAGAAATTAGAAAATATGAAAAGAAGGAAATGAGAGAGATTTTAAAAGATTTACTAGAGAAGATCAACTAAATATAAATATAAATGGTAGAACTGAGGGACAAAAAGGTACAAGACTTACAAAATCCAAAAGAAAGCCCTGCATTATCAATAGTTACGTTAAGTGTAAAATGACTTAAATTCTCCAGTCAAAAGGAATGGATTAAAAAAAAAAAAGCATGATCCAACTATATGTTGTTTACAAGAGACTCACCTTATATTCAAAGGCACAAGTAGGTTGAAAGTGAAAATATGAAAAATATTCCATGCAAATAATAATGGAAAGAGCATGCATGGTGTACTAGTCAGCCAAAGGGGTGCTAATGCAAAATACCATAAATTGATTGGTTTTTATAAAGGGCATTTATTTGGGGTAGGAGCTTACAGATACCAGGCCATAAAGCATAAGTTATTTCTCTCACCAAATTCTATTTTCATGTGTTAGAGCAAGATGGCTGCCAACGTCTGTGAATTTTCAAGCTTCCTGGGTTCCTCTCTTCCAGGGTCTTGCTTCTTTCTGGGTTCAGGGTTCCTCTCTTCCCAAGGCTTGCTTCTTCCTGGGCTCAGCGTTCCTCTCTTCCTGGGGTTTCTCTTTCCTCTGTGAGCTTACTTTCCAGGGCTCCAGCTTAAGGCTTCAGCATCCAACTCCAATATCAAAAACCCTCCAACTCTGTCTTTTGCCATGCCTCTTATCTGTCAGTCCCCACCCACCAAGGGGTGGGAACTCAATGCCCTAATGATGTGGCCTAATCAAAGTCCTAATCATAACTTAATCACGCCCAGGTACAGACCAGATTACAAACATAATCCAATATCTATTTTTGGAATTCATAACCACATCAAAATGCTACACATGGAAATACTAATATCAGACAAAATCAACTTTAAGTCAAAATCTCTATGAGGGAAGCAGATTTGGCTCAACAGGTGGAGCATCCACCTGCCATATGGGGGGTCTGGGGTTCAAACCCAGGGCCTCCTGACCCATGTGGTGAGCTGGCCCACATGCAGTGCTGACGCATGCAAGGAGTGCCCTGCCATGCAGGGCTGTCCCCCACATAGGGGAGCCCCACGTACAAGGAGTGAGCCCCACAAAAGAGCCGCCCCACGCAAGAAAAGTGCAGCCTGCCCAGGAGTGGTGCTGCACGCATGGAGAGCTGACACAGCATGGTGCAGCAAAGGGAGACATGGATTCCTGGTGCCACTGACAAAAATTCAAGTGGACACAGAAGGTCGTGCAGTGAATGGACATGGAGAGCAGACAACGGGGGGAGGGGAGGGAGAAATAAAGAAGTAAAAATGAAAAATGAAAAAAAACTCTTATGAGGGACACAGAGGGCACTATATATTGATAAAAGGGTTAATTCATCAAGAAGATGAATGATTATAATCATATATACACCTAACAACAGGACACCAAAATATTTGAAGCAAACATTGACAGAGTTGAAGGGAGAAATAGATAGTTCTACATTAATAAAAGAAAACTTCAATACACCACTTTTTTAAAAATATGGAATGCTTCACGAATTTGTGTGTCATCCTTATGAAAGGGGCATATTAAACTTCTCTGCATCATTTCAATTTTGTTGTTTTTTTTAGTATATGTGCTGCCAAAGTGAGCACTACAACACTTTCGATAATGGATAGAACATCTAGACAGAAGGCCAAGAAAGTAACAGAGGATTTGAACAATACTATAAACTATAAGCCCCAGTAGACACATATGGAACACTTCTGCCAGCAACAGCACAATATATATGTACTTCTTAAGGGCACATAGATCATTCTCTAGGATAGACCTTATGTTAAGTCATAAAATATGTCTAATAAATTTTTAAAGATTGAAATCATGCAAAGTATCTTCTCTGACTCCTGTGGAATGAAGCTAGAAACCAACGACAAGGGTAAACTGGAAAATTCACAAATATGTGAAAAGTAAACAATATACTCTAAAACAACAAATGAATCAAAGAAGAAATCATATGGGAAACTAGGAAATAACTTTAGATGAACAAAAACGAGAACACAGTATACCAAACTTATGGGATGCAGCAAAGGCAGTGTTCAGAGGAAAAGTTATAGCTCTAAATGCTTACATTAAAAATGAAGATGTCAAATCAGTAACCTAACTTCACACCTGCAGAAACTAGAAGAGCAGACCAAACCTGAATTGAGCAGAAAGAAGGAAATAATAAGGATTAGAGCAGAGATAAGTGAAATCAAGAATTGAAAAACAATAGAGAGAATCGATGAAATAAACTGGTTTTTTGAGAAGATTGTAAAAATTGACAAATCTTTACCTTGACTGACAAAGAAAAAAGAGAGGACACAAATAAAAAACAGAAATGAAAGGGGGACTGTTACTACCAACCTTACAAAAATAAAAAAAGGAATGAAGTTCTGATTCATGCTACAACATGGATGAAACCTGAAAACACGCTATGTGAAACAAACCAGACACAAAGGGACAAATATTTTAGAAAATATCTAGAATATGGAAATTCACAGAGGCAGAAAGTAGATTAAAGGATACCAGGAGCTAGGGAGATGGAAAAGGAGGATTTATTACTTAATGGAGCTCCTGTCTGGGGTGATGAAAAAGTTTTGGTAATGACGTGTGATGGAAGCATAACACTGTAAATGTGATTAAGTCTACTGAATTTTTCAGTACATTTAAAAATGGTTGTGGGCAAGCAGATGTGGCTCAAGTGATTTAGCTTTCGCCTACCACATGGGAGGTCCCAGGTTTGGTGCCTCCTAAAGAAGACAAGCAAAACAGCGAGCTGATGCAACCGGCAGGTGTGGCGAGCTGGTTTAACCAGATGACACAACAAGAGATGCAAGGAAAACATAACGAGAGACACAACAAAACAGAGAGTGGAGGGGGCTCAGGAGATTAGGCGCCTCACTCCCACATCGGAGGTCCCGGGTTCAGTTCCCAGTGTCTCTGAAAAGAAGACCAGCACACTACAAGCAGACACAGCAAATGCAAACAAGAGCGGTGGGGAGGAATAAATAAATAAAATAAATCTTAAAAAAAAGAAATGGTTGTGGCAGTTTGAAGCTGGATGGCCCCAGATGATTACGTCCTTAGAGCTAAATCATTTCTGTGCATGTAAACCTATTGTAGAAGGGACCTTTTGATTAGATTCATTTCAGGGATCTTCATTCTGATTCAACTTCAGTACTGGGGTCTTTCATAAACGGGAGAAATAGGCAGAGACATAGAGAAAAAGCCATAGAGATGGAGAGAAGGAACCCAGAAGCTCAGAGAGGAAGCCAGGAGAGAGAAAACCCACAGACAGAGCAGCCTGAAGCAGAACTAGCAACGGGGCCTGGAGGAGAGGGAAGGGATGAGTGGATGGCGATCGCGCCCTGCCATGTGGCTGATCGCCCACAGCTGTGACTTGGTGAGACAGCATCTACAGATGAGGCCTTGACTTGGACACTTGCACAGTCTCAGAATTTTAAGTGTTTAACCTAATAAATTCTCATTATAAGAGCCAACCATTTCTGGTATGAATATATTGCTCTCTTCAGCTTTTAGCAAACTAAAACAATGGTTAATATGGAAAAATGCTAAATGTTGGGTATATGTTAGCACAATAAAAAGCAAGAGAGAGATTTAAGAGGCGTATCAATTAATTGCAATGGATGGGCCTTGTTTGGATCCTTTCTATAAGGAACAAAGGAATAAACTTTTTTTTTTAGGGGGTACCAGGGATTGACCCCGGACTTTGAACATGGGAAGCAGTCACTCAACTACTGAGCTATACCCACTCCTCACAAACAAACTTTTAAAACTGTCATGAGACAATAAGAAAAACTTAATGCCAGCCAGGCATCTGATGATAAGTGATTATTATTAATTTTCTAGGCATCATAATAATATAGGAGTCTTTTTCCCCAAGAGTCTTGGGATATACTTGAAAAATAATCCCTGAGGTGGAGATTTCAAAGGGTGTGGGGGTAAAAAGGAACAGGAATGGCCACAAATTCCTGTTATAGTTGGATGATGACTACATACAGACTCATTATACTATTCTCTCTACTCTTTTACATATTTACATTTTTATAAAAGTTTTTTTTAAAAAGACACCTTAAAGAGAGCGAAAAATCAATCTAAACTGGGAGACAATATTTACAGCACAAAAACCTGTCAAAGGCTTGGTTATATATGTAAAGAACTACAAATCAATATAAAAAGACAATCTAATATTAATAGTAAAATGAGGCAAAGATATAAAGAGACATTTTAAAGAAGAGGAAACACAAAGGGCTAATAAACATATGGCAAGTTTGTCAAGTTCACCAGCAACATGGAAATGCAAATTAAGATTGGACCAGGATTCTACTTTACATCCATTTAATTGGTTAAAATTAAGAAGCCTGAAAATAAAGTGTTGGACACATCGTAAGAGGGAGAGATCTGGTCTTACATTGCTACTGGGAGTGTAACTTGTAATCTCCATTTGGAAAATTTTTTAGCATTAGCTTGAACTGGTGACTATTTGCAAATTCCAGGACCTAGTAAGTCATTTTTCGGTATATACCCGAAAGACTCTCAGATACATAAACCACAGGAGACATTCCCGAGAATGTTCTCGACAACACTGTTTATGAGAGTAAAACTGTGCAAATCTGAGTGCCCATCCTTAAGGTGACTAGAGTAACAAACTGGTATAGTTACCTGCCGGAATAGTACACAGCAGTGAAAAGGGAATGGGCTATGACATGGAAAAATCTCAGTAAGATAATGTTGAGTGAAAAAAGTAAATAACAAAAGGTCACATAACATACCTTCTTCAGAAAAGTTCAAAAGTTAACAAAACCAAACAACATATTCTGTAAACATGTACATATAAGTGGATTTTTTTCTTTAAAAAATAGTAAAGAGAATAGTAAATACTTAAGTCAGGACGGTGTTCCGCGCATGAGTGTAAGGAAGCAATATACACATAAAGAGCAGGGGATTAGAGATGAGTCATGAGGATGTCGTATCTATCAGTTCTACAGTGGGTACACCGGTTTTCAATGCACTATTTTAAAAATTTGAAATATATAAAAGAAAAACAAAAGGATCCCGCATAAATCAATGATGATTGCAGGTCATTAAGCAAAGATGATAATTCATCTTCAACCCAAAGTCTGCCTTCCTCCCCCAAACAAACAGACTTTTCTCACCAGGGCCACAAGAGAAACCGAAATGAGTGGGAGGGGTGGTAACTTTGTTTTCACTTTTCTCTTCCTGTTTTTTCAGAGCCTGGGAAAGCAAGTCAGAATTTCCAGTCTTTTCCAATTCCCAACTGATTCCCTAATTTAGAACGAATTCGGAGAAAATAAGTTTTTCTCCATCTGGAGAAGGCTCTGCCGCCTGCCGTGGAGCATCCTAATTCTGGGACGCGGCGGGGCCCTGCGTGGAGGACGCTCCAGTCCCAGGCCCAGCCCCAGCCCCTTCCCCTCCCCGCGCGAGCGTGTTTGGGCTTGACCTTGGGCTGGGGCTTGGGCGCGCTACCCGCGCCAGAGGGTCTCAGGACGGTTAATCAGTGGGCGCGTTTCGCTGACGGCCGAGACTGCACCCTAGCAGCAGGCCCCGTGGAGGTGGGCGGGAGGGGGGTGAGGGGCGTGATCCTGCGGGTTCGAGCGGCCCCGGAGCTTCGTGAAGGTCACCCATCGCCCCGAGGGCCGGCAGTTTGGATGCATCCTCGACAGACCCTTCAGCGCGAGAGGCGACGAGCCCTGGCCCGACTCGGCCCCGCGTGCCCGCGGGAGCAGACGCGACCCTCCGAGCCTCGGGCGCCCCAGGCGCGCTGCGGGTCCCGGCCCGGCCGCCCGGGCTCCACGAAGCCCCACGACCCGAACCCTGTCGGGGGGGTTGGGGGGGGGGGAGCCGGGCAAGCCTCCTTTCCCTGCCTCGGACTGGGGTGAACGGGGACTTCAAGGGCGCTTCTGAAGCAAGCGCCACCAAAGGCACCGTAGCGAGCAGGCGGCTGGGTCAAGTTCGGCGCGGCCTCGGCGGGCGAAGCAGGCCCGGGCCTTGGCGCGCGAGGCGGGCGGCCGCAGCCCCGCGGCCCTGGCCTCGCTCCAGACCTGGCGGGGTGACATCACCAGACTCCGCCGCTCGGCAGGAGGGGGCCCCCGAAATCCCCTAAAAAACATCGTGAGTAATCGCCAGGCGGCCCTCCAGGCGGGGCGGGCCTCGGGGGCGAGCGCGGTGGCCGCGCCAGCCCCGCCAGCAGCCCCGGCGCGGGCCTCCCGCTCCTCCGCCCCCCGCGCGCGCGGCCGCCCTCGCTCCCGGCCCAGGCGGCGCGCGCGCGCCCCCGGCCCCCGCGCGGGGCGGCGGCGGCGTAGCGCGCAGGCGCGGCCGGATTCCGGGCAGTGACGCGACGGCGGGCGCGCGCGGCGCATTTCCGCCTCTGGCGAATGGCTCGAGTGTAGCGCGCGCCGCGGGCCCAGCTGCGACCCCGGCCCCGCCCCCGGGACCCCAGCCATGGACGGTGAGGGCGCCCTCTGACCCCGCGGGGGGCCCGCGGCCGGACCCCCCGCACCCCCTTGCCCCCCCTTCTTGCGCCGACGGGCGCTGCGCAAGGAGCGGCCCGGCCGGATGGTGGCGCGGGGCGGGGCGGGCGTTGAGGGCTCTGACTCAGTTTCCCCCCTGGGTGGAGGGATCCTTGACTTAATGTCTGCTTTGGGTGGGGGTGTGGGGTGAGCCCTGACACAGGTTTCCCCCAGGGTCAGTGGAGGCAGTTCTGACTTAGTTTACCTGTTAGAGGAGAAAGTATCTGGCTCAGTTTCCTCTCGGGATGGGAGGTGCGGGAGTGCCCGCCCTGGCTTTTCTTTATGAAAGTAGAAAACGCCTTGACTCAGTTTCCCTTAGTAAAAGGACACCATACCCAGTTTTCCCTCAGAAAATAGGTGTTTCTGGGGCTCCCTTACTCCACCCCTTAGTGTCCTCACAGGCTCTAGGGAACAGACCCTCAGTTTCCCTCTGAGGGAACCTGGTGAGGATGGGAGGTGGGCTTTGCTGACTCTTGCTTCCCTCCCCTTTCAGACCTGTTCCCCCTCATCTTCCCCTCAGGTAAGTGGACCATCCTTCCTCAGTGGTTCGGGGGGGATGTCCCCAGGGTTAGGGGCAGTGGGTGCGGTGGCCTGATGGGGCGCGTCCCCCTGCCACAGAGCCAGTCCAGGCCACTGGCCCCTATGTGGAGATCATCGAGCAGCCCAAGCAGCGGGGCATGCGCTTCCGCTACAAATGCGAGGGCCGCTCAGCGGGCAGCATCCCGGGCGAGAGGAGCACGGATACTACCAAGACCCACCCCACCATCAAGGTCAGCCCCAGGCCCCCAGCTCCCAGGGTAGAGTGGGCTGCACAGGTTGGGGGGCAGGTGCTGTGGAAGCCCTGCAGGCCTGCCTCCAGGCCGCTGTGTCTTCTGGGTCTGGGAGGTGAGATTGGAATTCCTGGAGCTCTAGGGTATTCTCTGTACTTTGGACAGATCAATGGCTACACGGGGCCAGGGACAGTTCGCATCTCCCTGGTTACCAAGGACCCCCCTCACCGGCCTCACCCCCACGAGCTTGTGGGGAAGGATTGCAGGGATGGCTTCTACGAGGCTGAGCTCTGCCCAGATCGCTGTATCCACAGGTGAGCTCCCCCCTCCCGTGGGCTTGAGCAGGGGTGGTGGGGGAGAGCTGGGGGAGGACTGGCGCAGCTGACACAGTGTTATTCCTTTTCGTACATGGAGAAAAATTCCTTTCTCCTTGCTCTGTCTCCAGCTCTGCAAAGCAGACTTGTGTTGCCTTGAAATTATCTGCTTGTACGTTCGTTCTCTTGAGCAGATGTGAGCTCCTTGGGACAGGGATAGAGCCCTAATCACCTCTGAACTCCTAACTCCAGTGGCTGGAAGGGCAGATTCCTCAGTGTCACGTTGCTGGTGCTGAGAAAGAAAAACAACAGAACAGGAGGTCACATACCAGTTGACAGAGACAGGCCATAAATAAATATACAGACAGATAAATAAACAAGATAATGTTAGAGAGTAATCATCTCAATGATGAAAATAAAACAAGACAATTAGCTGTTGAGAATCACCCAGGATGGGGGAGCTGGTCTCATTACTTTGGATCAGCAGGTCTGAGAAGGCCTCTTTCAGGATAGTCAGAGAAAACAGAAGCAGGGAAAGAACAGCATTCCAAGCAAAAACTACAAGTGCAAAGGCCTTGAAGTGGGAATAAGTTGAGTGTGTTTGGAGGAACAGAAAAGGAGCCCCTGTGGTTGGAGGAGGCCGGCAAGGGCCAGGTCGCAAGGGGGCTCATCAGCTGAGGTCAGGAGTGTGGGTGGGAAGCCACTGGAGCACAGAGTGGTGATCTGGTGGCCGGGAGGGGGCAGGCTGAAAAAGGCAGGAAGGTCCAGGCTGTGCTGGAGACAGCCGGACTGATGCCTGGGGGGCCTCAGCTTCCAGAACCTGGGGATCCAGTGTGTGAAGAAACGGGACTTGGAGCAGGCCATCAGCCAGCGCATCCAGACCAACAATAACCCCTTCCAAGGTAAGGGGAGGGGGCGAAGGCTGAAGGCCCTCCCCCAGTCACCCTTCTGAGGCCACCTGCCCTGCCTCTCTCCCCCACTGGCCAAGACTCACAAGACCCATGGGACCTTGCTGCCCATTCAGCCCCATTTTACCATGTGGACACCAAGAGGGGACATGACATCCAGGGTCAGAGACAGAGGCAGGGATGGGTCTAGAACCTCCTCTTCCTGCTCTCTAGGACTCCTGCTATTTCCCATGCATCAGTCCACCCTGCCAGCCCAGGGCTCCCTCCTCCTGACCCCGTTCCCTAGCTCTCCTGACTGTTTTTTCTGTAGTTCCCATAGTCCCTAGCTCTCCTGACTGTTTTTTCTGTAGTTCCCATAGAAGAGCAGCGTGGAGACTATGACCTGAATGCTGTGCGCCTCTGCTTCCAGGTGACAGTGCAGGACCCGGCAGGCAGGCCCCTCCACCTGCCTCCTGTCCTCTCTCACCCCATCTTTGACAACCGTGAGTGGCCAGGGAGCTGCAGGCAAGGGAGAGGGCTGGGGAGGAGCAGGAGGGCCGGGGTGGGTGCAGCCTGGGAGGGGCTCTGGTTTCCATTGGTCATCAGCACATTTGTCGTCTCTGTGCCCAGCTCTGTGCGGGCTGGGAGACAAGGCAAGGAAGACCTGGAGCTGCCCTTGAGGTACAGCTTCCAAGCTGGCAGGGAGTTAGCTGCATTTTTAATATCCTGTGATGAAGGGGTGGTGGGGAAAGGTGGGGCTCTGCCACCACTGGTATGGGGGTATGTAGGGGGGGAGGCTTGATGTTTGAGCAGAGCCCTTCTACAAAAACAGGCCAGGTGTGGGTGCCCAGAATAGTGCCGGTGGTTCCAGGAAATGAACTCCCAAGAACAAAATAACGTTAGGAATCATTTCAGTGATGGGAGCTCCCAGGGAGCTCCCAGATGGATTGGGCTAACAATTGATCAACTGCAATCCTTGAGTGCCCAGCAGGTTAGATGAAAATACAAGGGCTCTGGAGCCTCAAGGGTGGGAAAGCAGGCTGAACTGGAGGTCAGGGATAGCCTTGATGCCCAGGTGGGAATGAACTGGGCCTTGAAGATGCTTCGGAGGGAGGAGGCACCAGCAGATTGGCTGCCACTAGACCTTAGGCTCCACAAGGCAGAGATGTTGAGGTTTGGTGCGTTGCTGTATTTTCCATGCCTAGAACAGTGCTGGACACGTCATAGGTGCTAGTAGATAAATAGCTGCTGAATTGGTTTGAGGTGAGGAGCCCCTGTGGGCTGTCTGATCTTGGCTGCCAGCTGTGGGCAGCCCATGGACTCTGGGCTGGGCAGACGTCGTACGTCCCACAGGCCCGCCCCGGGGAACTCTGGTGGTTCAGGGCTTCCTGCCTTACTCCCACCCTCAGGCGCCCCCAACACTGCCGAGCTCAAGATCTGCCGAGTGAACCGAAACTCTGGGAGCTGCCTCGGCGGGGATGAGATCTTCCTGCTGTGTGACAAGGTGCAGAAAGGTACACGCCACGGGACAGGGCTGGGTGCCTTGGAGCGGGAGATGAGGGGTGAGGCTTAGCAGAGATGGTGAGAATCAGGAAACAGTTTAACGCCCCTTGCCCCCAACACCCTGGGGGCCTCAGGTGGGTACCACGGGGGTGCATCTCAGGAGGCAGACATCACCGGTGGGGGTGGGGGCGGGGGCTGCTGGTGGGTGCAGGCATGCCACACCACCCTGCCGCCCCACCTTCCGCAGAGGACATTGAGGTGTGTTTCACGGGACCTGGCTGGGAGGCCCGAGGCTCCTTTTCGCAAGCCGATGTGCACCGACAAGTGGCCATTGTGTTCCGGACACCTCCCTACGCTGACCCCAGTCTGCAGGCCCCTGTGCGTGTCTCCATGCAGCTGCGGCGGCCTTCCGACCGGGAGCTCAGCGAGCCCATGGAATTCCAGTACTTGCCAGACACAGGTACAGAGCCGGGGAGGGTAGCAGCAGGGCCGCTGGGGTCCACCCAAGGAGAGAGGGGCCAGGACTGGATGCCTGAGGCTGTCGTTGAGGACCAAAAGCTGGGGTCAGGGCTTGTGATTTACACAGGAATCGTCATCTATTTCTTGCCTGGTTAAATAGTGGTTTCTGACACTTCTGAGCTACTACATACCCAAACCTATTCTAACCCTTCAGTGAATTAACTGATTTTGTTCTTTCTTTTTGTTTTTTAAGATTTATTGTTTATTATTTCTCTCCCCCCACCCTCAGTTGTCTGCTCTCTGTGTCCATTCGCTGTGTGCTCTTCTGTGACCGCTGCTGTCCTTATCAGCGGCACCAGGAGTCTGTGTTTCTTTTTGTTCCGTTATCTTGTGTGTCAGCTCTCCGTGTGTGCAGCGCCATTCCTGGGCAGGCTGCACTTTCTTTTCACACTGGGCAGCTCTCCTTACGGGGTGCACTCCTTGCGCGTGGGGCTCCCCTACGCGGGGGACACCCTCCTTGCGCACATCAGCACTGCATGTGGGCCAGCTCCACACGGGTCAAGGAGGCCCAGGGTTTGAACCGCAGACCTCCCATGGGGTAGGCGGACGCCCTATCCATTGGGCCAAGTCTGCTTCCCTGATTTTGTTATTTCACCAACTTTTTGCAGCATATGATACCATCTCCATTTTACAGATAAGAAAGGTGAGGCACATGGAGGTTGACGTGACTGAGGTTACATGGCTAGTGAAACAGCAGAGCCAGCATTCAAATCCAGGCCATCTGGATTCAGGGTCCGGTTGCCATGCTGTGTCCCCTGTCCCTCCCACACAGCCGTGGTTCGGCCAAGGCTTTTAGGCCCCTGAGCGCAGTAGGAACAGCTGGAACGGTCCTTCATCATCTAACCTGTGGGTGTGTCTGTGCTGGGGACAGCCTAATAGAGTCTAGAAGGCCGGGCAGCAAACCCCCGAAACAGCCACTGATTCTACAAATAATGATCAATTTTGGAGTAATGAAATAATTCAAAAAATTTTTGTGATGACAGATGCACAGCATTGTGATTATACTAAAAGCCACGGATTATGTACTTTAGATAGACCATATGGTATAGGAATATATCTCAATAAAACAGCTTAATAAATAACAATTATCAAGTGCCCGCTTGGTGCCCAGGGCTTGTGCCAGGTGTTGTGAATGCCAAGATGAATAAGACATGGTCCCTGCCCTTCGGAAGCTCAGTCACATGAGGAAGCAGAGCCTCGGGTCACAGAACGAAATGTGAAACAGGGAGGTGTGCGCAAAGTGCTATGGGAGCGCAGTGGCAGGGAGCAGAGGAGGGCTGCAGGGCGGAGGTGACGTTTGAGTTGGAAAAAGACATGAGGATCATTCTCCATGCGGGTAGACCAGCATCTGGAAAATCGCTTGGAAAGCGCACAGCACTTTCAGAGGCAGCTCTGAGGTGGGAGTCGACCTTGGGCAGTGAGCAGGCCCTGCAGAGAGTGTTAGGCTCAAGGCGTTCATCCAGGGTTTCATCCTGAAGGCAGTGGAGAGCCACCAGTTTACAAGCAGTGAAGGGACACGAGCAGGGCTGGACGCTCACTGTGGTGGCAGTGTTTCAGAGGATCGGAGGTGGGGAGCCTGGAGGCGGGGAGGCCATTTTGGAAGAGGTTGCAGGGCTCCAGGAAGAGAAGATGCAGCACCAGGCGTGCAGGAGTGCAGCGCGAGAGGGCCATGTGTCCTCCCAGCTTCCTCCTCAGCTGCCCTGCCTCAGCCCCACTGGCCCTTGGCCTGTGTCCAGGCTGTCACCGCGGCCTGGAAGGCTTTGTCCCCAGGTCTTCACATGATGGGCTCATGTCAGTCCTTCCCTGACCACCTCTAAATGGTGCCCCCACACACACACACTGCCAGGTCTGTTTCAGCACCCCGTCTGTCTTCCTTCATGCTCCTGTCACTTCTAGAGATTTTCTTGTTTGTGTGTATGGTTGTGTCCCATCTCTCACTGGGATGTCGATTCTTTGAAGCAGGGACCTCCTCTGCTTAATTTCCAGTGGCTAGAATGGAGTCTGGCACATAGTAGGTGCTTTGTAAAGGTGTGTTGAGTTAGTGAATGTGGAGAGAGAGGCGTTGAGGATGACTGAAGGTTCCTAGCTTTGACGAGAGGGCAGGTTGAAGCCCAGGAGGAAAAGGAACCAGGCTCTGAGGGGAGATAGGTTGGCTTTAGATGATGGGATTGAGGTGCTTTGAGGTTGTCCAGGTGCTTTGGTAGTTAGACAGTTCTGAAAGCTCCAGGCTAAACTATCAAACTGTCAGAAATAAGAATAAGAGTCTCTGTTTGTCTTAAGCCTGTTGGACCTCATCTGCTTGAGTGCAAAGCGATGATGAACAGGCCTGGGTCGAGGCTGGAGATGAGTTAGGATGTGTGCAGGTGAGACAGTGAGCTGGAGGTGTGGCCCCCTGTGAGGGCTTCTGGTCCCCAGAGCATGGCTCCGTTACCTGGAGTCACCCATGTGGCAGATTCAGGCAACAGGCCTTCTCAGAAAGCATCAGGCTTCCCAGGATTGCCGAGGGTCACAGTAGCCTTCCCGTTGCCTGGGGAGGTTGGAAGAGAGCATCTCAGGAAAGCCTGGCTCATCACCTTCCTCTAGAGGGCCCTTTGAGAGCTTCGGAACCCTGCTGAGAAAAGCGAGATCTACTTCTCCCTCTTCCTTTCCCAGATGATCGACACCGGATTGAAGAGAAACGCAAAAGGACATACGAGACCTTCAAGAGCATCATGAAAAAGAGTCCTTTCAATGGTGAGGCTGGGGTGAGGGGAAGCTAGGGAGAAGCATAGCGGGTGCGGCAGGCGACACCCTGGAGGGGACACCTCTAGAGGCTGAAAGCTGATTCAGCCCTTGCCTTGCAGGCCCCACCGACCCCCGGCCTCCACCCCGGCGCATAGCTGTGCCTTCCCGCAGTTCAACTTCCATCCCCAAGCCAGGTAAGCGACTCGTCTTGTCTACTGGAACTGCCAGTTCCGATCTGTCCAGCCTTGGTTTAGACGCCTTCTGGGAGGAAGGTGAGCAGAGAAGTCTACCATCCCAGTAGGTGTTATCTGAAGCCTACTCGGTTGCACCCATGTTTCTGAGGGTGAGTCCTGGATTAACTTTGTCAGAGAAATCTGGGATGTGGTAAAGATGCAGGTTCCTGGGTCCCGTTGCAGACCTCCTGATTCAGAGTCTCTGGAAATATGGCCAGGAACCAGCAACTTCTCAGCAGTACTATTGCATACTGAGGTCTGAGAATCACTGGTTCTCAGAAGTTAAAAAAAAAATTCATCCTCTGCCTTCACTCTCAGTTAATTAGGGAACAACAGCAACAACAAAAACACCTTTAAAGTAGTAAAATGTAAGTGCAGGTAGGTGGCTCAGAAAACAAGGGACACTGCTTCTCTCTGGGTGTCCCTTGGGCTCCCCTCTTGGGGCTCGGCTTGGCGGCTAACAAATGAGAAGGTTAGACCAGTTGACCTCTAAAAGGCTGGGAGAACTGTAAGAAGTCAGAGGTGAGAGAGCTTCATGGGCTGGAGTCATCAGAATTGGGGGCCAGAATCTGGACCCCCCAACTGGGTCAGAGTGGGTGAGAGGAAGGAGCTGTTGTTTTGGCAGTGACTCCCTAGGGAGGACTTGATCCTAAGCACTGTTGAGAGGGGCGGGGGATAAAGGGGATGGATGGGTCTCCGGGGCGCTTTCTGACCCCTGCCTTCCTGCCTCTCTCCTCCAGGCCCCCAGCCCTATCCCTTTACGCCACCCCTCAGCACCATCAACATCGAGGAGTTCTCCCCCATGGTCTTCCCTTCTGGGCAGATAACAAGCCAGGCGCCCCCTGCCCAGGTCCTGCCCCAGGCCCTGACCCCTGCCCCAGCCATCACATCAGCTTTGCCCCAGGCCCCAGTGCTGCTCCCACCTCCCCACAAGACCACCCAAGCTGGGGAAGGGACACTGACGGAGGCCCTGCTGCAGCTGCAGTTTGATACTGATGAAGACCTGGGGGCCCTGCTCGGCAACAGCACAGACCCAGCTGTGTTCACGGACCTGGCATCCGTCGACAACTCTGAGTTTCAGCAGTTGCTGAACCAGGGTGTATCCATGGCCCCCCCCACAGCTGAGCCCATGCTGATGGAGTACCCTGAGGCTATAACTCGCCTGGTGACAGGGTCTCAGAGGCCCCCTGACCCAGCTCCCACCCCCATGGGAGTGGCGGGGATCCCCAATGGCCTCCTCTCAAGCGATGAAGACTTCTCCTCCATTGCGGACATGGACTTCTCAGCCCTTCTCAGTCAGATCAGCTCCTAAAAGGGGAGGGGGGTGACACTTGCCTTGCCCAGAGCACTGGGGCTGCAGGGGATTGATCCTCTCCCACAGCACTTATGGATTCCAGGGGTGCCCCACCTTCTTTAGGTGAAATGTTCTCAAAAGGGGAGCACATTTTATTCATTTATTGGCAGTATCTGTATCTCTTTCTTTTGGGAGGTGCTTAAGCAGAAGCATTAACTTCTCCAGAGAGGGGGGAGCTGGGAGGCTCAAACTCTTCCCCTACCCTGATGTTCCGCTCCCTTTTCTCTATAAGGAACTCTGGGGCCTCCCATACCCACCCTCCAGCTTCTAGTACTCTCCTAGAAAGAAGAACAGGCTGGAGCTATGGCCTTTGGGGCCACTAAGCCTTATTATCAAGTGTCTTCCTCAAACCATGAATTCATTTACACCTCGAGCCAAAATAATGCTCCTGTTACTAGCCCTTCTGTGGCGTTAACTCTGTCCTTGTGCCTAACACCAGCATTTGAGAGGCAGGGCTTCCTACCCTGCAGAGGTCCCTGCAAGCAACTGCAGCTGAAGGGAACTGATGGGACAGCATTGGCCCTCTCCAGGATCCAGAGGAGGTTTGGCCTGAGATTTCCCAGTTTCCCCTTTTCTCAAGTGCCTTAGTAGTAGGGCAAGTGGTTTGGAGAATGGGGGGAGGGCAGTCAAGAGGCCCGTTTTTTACTGAAGAATCAAAGCAGTTGGACTTTGCTCTTTCTATTCTGTACTAATAAATGTGTTGCCAAGCTGGCCAGAGATTTGCCTTCTTTCAGCGGTCACTGAGCACACAGTCTTAGCTGGTCACATCACATTGGTGATAGGGAGTTGGATGCAGTCGTGTTGCACTCTGAGGTTGTTGCCCTTAGAAAGTCCAAAGCCCTCCTTATTGTCCAGGAGGAAAATAAGCCCTCCTTATTGCCTGGAGAAAAGCAGGCAACTGAGGTGGGGGATCCACTGCAGAGAGACACCCTCCCCCCAGGGCCCGTTGGCTGTACGGATGGAAGTTTCAGGAAGGGTCGCACAGAGGCCACGGTATCTCCAGGCCTTGGAACAGGGTGGCTCGCACAGAGGTCCTAGCGCGCCTTTGGAGGTGGGGTTGTGGGAGACTGTTGGGAAGGGACGCGGGGACAAGGCTGTAAGGAATCGAACGCTGGCCTGAGATTTGGACTTTTATCTTTTGGGTGGCCACAGAGATGCCAGGTGAAAGTCTATGCCTGCTCCACTTACGCTTTGATAATTCTGGAAGGAGCGAAGAAATCTCAACCTGCAGCCCCGCGAGACCTAAACAAAGGCCAGGCCACAGCCCGTGGGGCCAGAGCGCGATCTGCTTCCGGCTTGGCCCGGCGCACGCGCACTGAAGGACGGTCGGGAAAGGCCCTGGAGCCTAGGCCCCGCCTCCCCTCGTGCGCATGCGCAGAGGTTGCATTCGGCAGGCCGGGGGATGCGTTCTGAAGCCTATGGCACCTGCAGGGCCCTGCGCCATTGAGAGAGGGTGGCGGCAGGGACAAACGGGTCACCATTGGCCCACGCGCTGAAAAGGCTGGCGAGACCCCCGAGGACACAGGCCCTGGAGACAGGGACTCGAAAGGACGGTGCCCAGGAGAGGAGATGCTGGAAGGCGCCGGGACGTCGGGAACCCGGGAACTTCAAAGCGCCTCGTCAGGGGGCGGGGCCTCGGCGGAGGCGGGGCCTCGAGACGGGGCGGCCCCTCCGGGCGGGGCCCGAGCGGGAGGCAGAGAGGTCGGACCCGGAGGAAACCGGCCTGGGAACGCCTGAGGAGGCGGGGCCCGCGGGCGCCCCGAGGGCTGAGGCGGACCCGGAGGAGGACCCGAAGGGTTGAGGCGGCCTTTCCACCTAGGAGACGGCGGCGGAGCGGCTGCGCCTCGCTCCTCTCGGTTTTCCCGGTGTCCTGCGAGGAGTCCCGGAAGCCCTCTCCTGGCCCTTTCCGTCCTCAGTGAGCTCCGTGTGCTCAAGGCTCACCAGTCCCCAGTCCTGGTCTCCAGCCCTATGGACATCTCCACTCTGACTTTCCTCAGGCTGCAAATTCACCCTGTTCAGAATGAGCTCTGCCATCCCCAGCCTGCCCCTCCTCCTCCCGCCCTCTTCCCTGCCTGCCTCAGCAGTGGCCCTGCCACCCTCTGGGGCTCCAGCCGGCACCCCGACCACCACTGTGGATGCTGCCTCTTCTCGCTGGCTTGTTTCCAGTCCCTCACCAGGCCCTGGTAAATCAGCCCTCTTCGCCCCATATCCACCACTATTACCTAGCTTAAGTCACTAACACCTCCCACCCAGGCTGCTGCTGCTGCTTCCTTCTGGCCTCCCTGCTTTCCCATGCCACCAAAGGGCTTTGGCACCCAACGCTCACTGCATCAGGCTCCCTTTGAACATGTCATCCCTAGATCACATCCCGGTTTTCTGCAAACACACGTCCTGATTGACCAGGGCCTCCCAAAATGCCCATGAGAACTGCTCACTATATAAGCCAAGACCGGGGACATCTGGGACTCGGAGGAAAATGCTCGTCCAAGAACTCTAATGCACCCTTCAAAGCCCGCGCTCATCCAGCTCCAGCCTCTTTGACCCTGGGTGCCTCTGTGCACTCTGACCCCAGTCTAATACACAACCAGGGCCCCCCCCCTCCCCCCGGCCTGGTCCTGCCTGAAATACCTTTGCCTTCATTGCCTGGCGAACTACTCAGTCTTCGAAACTCAGCCTTCGGGTTCTCTCCTCCATGAAGCCTCCCTGCCCCCGATGCTGTTGCTGTGTCTAGCTCATCATGCCAGGATGATGGGCTGAGGGCCTGGGTCTCAGCTTGGTGAGCCTCAGCCAGCCCAGCAAAGGGGCTGGACACCACATGTGCTGCCCAGCAAGTCAGAGCCCTTTCTGGGCCTCAGGTCTGGGACACAGAGTTTGGATAAAGTCCAAGCTTGGACTTGCTGCTACCACTCCTGGGAAAGGCACAGGTGAGAGAAAGGGGATCAAGGACCACTTTCCTCAGGGACATGGAGACACCCCCTGGCAACTGAGAGAGGCCACCAGTTGGGCCCATACCTTCAGGATCTGGTGGAGGGGAGGCCAAACTTGGGGGCTTGGTGACAGCTGAAAGCACAGGTAGGGCCAGCGCCAGGAGCAGAGCCTTACAAGGGGGCACAGCCAGGCTCTCTTGGACCCCCAAGCCACGCCCCGCCCCTGCCCCTGATCCCAGCACCTCCGGTTTGGTCCCGGCTAGGGGGGTTAGCTGGCCCTGGCTCTCAGAACTAAGCAAGGAGGTGTGGAGTGTGACCACCTGCTTCCCAACAGAACCAAATAAATGTGGGAGAAAAGTCAACGGGTGGGCTAGCCTCAGAGGCCCCCTCAGTGAGTGCCAGCCCAGCCCTGAGCCAGTGTCCCCAGGGCCTGCCTATCAGACTGGTCCTGGGAGCCAGGCTGGGGCCCTTGAGGACAACTCCCCGCCTCCAAGTCATAAACAGTAGAGATCACACATAAAAATAGCAGTGGCTTGTGGCTTCTTTACTCCCTGAAGCCCCCATCTCCGAAGAATATTTACAAATGGGGATGGGGTAGGGGCAACTTCGCCACCAAATAATGGGCTGGGGAGTGGGGGCAGTGCTAAGATGCGTCCTCCACGCAGGGAGAGAGTTCCTGAGGAGGGCCGAGGGCCCGGGGCAGGGGCTGGGGTGGCCAGAGACCCCGATGGGTCTGGGCAGTTCCCAGCCGGGTCGGGCTGCAGCCAAGTCTGAAGCTGGACGGGACGGCTCAGGCCAGGTGGCTGGTGGGTGAGCCCAGCTGCTTGGACGCCAGGAGAAGGCGGGTGGCTGCACTCTCCGATTCAGCCTGGAGCCGCCGGTTGCTGTGCCGCAGGCTGCGCACCTCCTCCTCCAGGGCTGCCCTGTCGGCCTTCTCCTGGCATGGGGGGCGGCAGGAGTGAGAGCAGCTGGCCCCTTGCCTGTGCCCCACCCCCACCCCCAGCCCACCCCCTCACCTTCTGCAGGTCATCCTGCAGCTTTCTGAGCAAGGACTCCAGGTGAGACACCTTCTCTGACAGGTTTCCAGCTTGTGGCCTGAGAACACGGGGGTCAGGACTCAGCAGGACCAAGGTGGGGGGCAGCAGACCGGCCCACATGGGTGAGAGGGCCCCAGCCCTTAAGCAGAGGTGAAAGCAGAGCCCCGGGGCAACAACAAGAATGACCCTAAGGAACAGGCACCAAAGGTGGCCACTTAAGCAGGGTGACGGGGCAGTATCAGGGAGCCTTACTCAGCATCAGTCTTCGGGGCTCCCTTGGGGTCTCCGCTCTCTGGGATGGGCTGTCCTGTGGGGACAAAGGGACTGTGTGGGCAGGTGGCTAAAGGGAGAATGAGCCCCATCCTGGCTGTACCTGCCAGCGCCCTGGTGGCCTCACCCTCCCGAGACAGTGACTCCAGGATGGTGTTGCACGTGGAGGCGATCTCGGAGATAGACTGCCACTCGTCCTCTAGAGTCTCGCTGCCCGCCTCCGACATGACTGCGGACAGGGGAGGGGGCTCAGGTGGGCACAGCCCTCCTCCCGCACCCCTCCCGCACCCCTGGCTCCAGACTCACTCTTGCTGATGGAGTTGCGCAGTGACAAAGTTCGTGGCAGGAAGGAGGCCCTCAGCTCTGGGGCTGAGTCGCCCCTGTCCTCACAGTCACTGGGCGGGCCCGGCCCATCCTGGGGGTGAGAAATGGGTGCAGATGAGGCCACCCCCACCGTCACCACTGAGCCCACCCTTGCCCGCTGGGCCCCTGAGCCTTGTTGCTGCTCACCGGGGTGGGGGGTGTCTCCCTGCCAGCACTGGGCGCCGCCGGCTTGGCCGTGGTGGGCAGGAGGAGGTCTGGGGTGGTGGTTGGCAGTACTGGGGCCTCGTCGGAGAGGGAGCTGGGGAGAGTGGGGGCAGTTCAGCGCTGGAGGCTGGTGCCACGCCTCAGTCTAGCCTGTGGGCCCAGGCACCCCCCCGGGCTGGAGGAGAGGGCACACCTGCGGGGTGATGGTGAGTTCTGGCTGTGCAGAAACTCGGTCCTCTCTTCAGCCAGGTCCCCAGGCCCCGTTGGGCCACCGCCATCGGGCAAGCACAGGTGCAGCAGCTGCTTGGTGGCGGGCAACAGAGCCACCCTGGGGGCCTCATCTGGCACCGGCTCTGGGGCCCCCCGCCGGCTGGGCTCCAGCAGAGACAGCGAGTACAGCTCCGAAAAACTCCTGGAGCAGCAAGAGGTGGCATCAGGCCCGAAGCTGCCTGTACCCCCAGCCCTGGCCTGAGGCTGTCCAGGAAGAAGAGAGCACACCAGACTCCAGGACAGCAAGGACAAATGTTGGCCTGGCTACTGGCCATTTTTCCAGGCCTAGGTTCAAATCCCAGCACTGCCCCTTTGTCTCCTGGACAAATCACCCTGAGCCCTAATTTGTCCATCTAAGAAATGGGGATAATAGTAACCATAGCCCACTGAATGTACTGGGGGAGATGTGAACTACAGGGCAAACTATTATCTGTGTAGTGCAGCACTGCCCCAAAATGTGTTCACCGAGTGCGATGAGTGTGCCACAATGACGGGGGAGGTTGTTGGTGTGGGAGGAGTGAGGTGGGGGGGTGTATATGGGAACCTCATATTTTTTAATGTAACATTTTTTTGTGTAATGTATATATCTTCAAAAAAATACAATTTACAAAAATGAGGTAGGGGGTGGGGAGTGGGTTATATGGGAACCTCATGTTTGTTTTTTAATGTAACCTTCCTTGTGATCTAATAACATTAATTTTAAAAAATAACATAGAAAATAATAATTTGCTGTGAGCCATAGGAGGTGTGTGGGGTCCAGCTCACAGCCTGAGCCTGTTGTTTGCACTAAGAATTGTTTGTACATTTTTAAATGGCTGAAAGAAATCAAAAGAATATGTCAGGTATGTGAAAGTTACATACAACTCAAATCTCAGTGTCCATAAATAAAGTTTTAGTGCAACACGGCGGCGCTCATTCATTTAGATACTCTCGGTGGCTGCTTCTGCGCTTCAGCGACAGAGCTGAGCAAGGGTGATGGAGACCAGATGGCCCGCGAAACCTCAAACGCACGCTGGCCCTTGGCGGGAGGCCGCAATGGTAAGACGAGCCCAAGGGGGGCGTCCACACGGGATCCTCAGGAGAAGCCCAGGCAGCGCCCCCCGCCCCCCGCGCCCCCGGCGCCCTGACCTGCGGGGCCGACCGCTCTCGTCCGGGGGCAGCACGGTGACGCAGACCTTGGGCGCGGCGCGCAGCAGCTGGGCGGCGGCGTCGGGGCGGAGGCTGGGCAGCGTCTGGCCGCACACCCGCAGCAGGCGCGCCCCGGGCCGCAGCCCCGCCGTCTCGGCGAACGTGAAGCGCTCCACGTGCGTGACGAAGCCCTCGGCGTCCGCCTCGATGCCCAGGCGGCCCTGGCCGTCGCGGGGCAGCGCCAGCTCGCGCGTCTCGCAGCCGCGGCTCACCAACTGCGGGGTGGGGGCGGGGCGTGGGCGGGGCTGCCGGGCACGGGCCTCGGGCGCCCGCCAACGGGTTCGCGGCTCCGGCCACGTGGAACTCTCGGCCGCCCACCTTAGGACGGCCCAAGGCTTGGCGATCGGAAGCCACCTGCCCGACGGCCTCCAGCTCCCCCCAGCTCACACGCTGGGGTCCTCCCCCTCGACTTTCCCTTTCGCGCGTCCCCGCCGCGCGCCCTTCCTCCCGGGCCTCAGTTTCCCCCTCGGGCTCACCTGCAGGCGCGTCACGACCTCGCCCACGGCCTGGCCCGGGGGCCCGTCCAGCCGCAGCGTGATCGCCTCCCCGCGCCCGTGGTACAGGTCGAGCTGCTGCTCCGAGAAGGTCCAGGCCAGCACGTCGCGGCAGGCGCAGTTGAAGACCACGCGGCCGTCGCGCGGCGCCACCAGCACCAGCGCCTCGGCCGAGATCCCCAGCAGGCAGGGCACCTCGGCGTCGCCCGGACCGCCCGCCTCGGCGCCCGCCGCGCCCCGCGCCCCAGGCGCGGCACGCACGCCCCACACCAGCGCGCCCGCCGCCTGCAGCTCGGCGCCCGGACCGCGAGGGGGCGCCCGGCGTCTCCCGCCCAGGGAGGGCAGACCGAAGCGCGAGGCGGAGTCCAGCGACGTGGTGGTCACCTCGTTGGTGGCCAGGTCCTGCAGGTACTGCTGGCGCGTGCGCGTGGCCATGGCGTGGAACTGGCGTGCGTGGCCCGCCGCCTGCTCGCCATTGAGCGCCTTGGCCAGCAGGAAGGCGCGGAAGTCGGCATTGGCCGCAAAGGGGCCTCCTCCAGGGGGCAGAGCGGGCCCAAAGGCCGGGGTGTCCTGAGTGCGGCTCACAGCCACCCTGCGGTGAGGAAAGACGCGATCAGAGGCGATAGAGAAGGCCCAGGACCTGCTGCGTGTGCCAGAGCGGAGGCTACCCTGGCGCCCACCTGTAGGAGGTGTGCGGGGTGCAGGGCGCCTGCGCGCGCACCACCAGGAACACGTGCTGGAAGTGCGAGCGGATGGTGGTGGGGCAGAAGGGCTTGCTGCCGGGCTCCTGGAACACGATGGTCACGATGTCGTTGCCGATGTGGCGCTTCCTCAGGAGCTGGGGGTTAGATGGTGCTGAGGGTCGGGGGACCCACCTGTCCCCCAAGCCCCTCCTCTTGGGGCAAGGCAGAGCCTGGGCATCAGGGGCCCCCCTTTGGAGGTGAAGGCCTGGAGGGTCTGTCTTTGGGGAACAGAGCAGCAGAGCTCGGGTCCAGCCTCCAGTACTGCCATCCCCACGTCCCCCTTTGGTTCCCCAGTGCCCCTGGCCACCCCCTCCCACCCTCGCTCCTCTCCCACCTGCTGCTGGTTACTGGGGGTGTAAGGCAGCATCGTGGACACGTGGAACATGATCTCGTGGTCCTGGTACGTGGTGTAGAGGGAGTGTGTGCCCGTGGAATCGGCTGTGGTCACAGATGGGGGGGTCACAGAGGGCCAGGGGGACCTGGGGTGGGGCTGCTCCCCCCACCTGCCTGCACTCAGGGGCCTCTGGGCCCCCAGCCCCTAGGGCAGTGGCAGGTGGACAACCCCCACAAGGCCACGAACCAACACCCAGGCCTCAGCCACTGCCCTGCCCCTGCCTCCCAGGCTCCAGCCTCCAGCCCCGCACCCGAGTGGAAGGGGGGTCAGGATGGGGGGGTGCTGAGATAGAACCAAGACGGAAATGGTCTGCCAAGAGGTAGGAGGGGCAGAGGGTCTTGGAGAGGAGAGTGGGTGGGTACAGCGTGAGCACGGGTGGAGGCCCAGGAGAGCGGAAGGCCGGCAGGGGTGCTCCCCGGGAGCTTGGCCGGTGGTGGATGGGTGGTGCAGAGGGCGGGCCCCATACCCCTGGAGCTCAGGCAGTGGGCTTCTGCGGCCTTGAGGGGCCAATCCCAGCCCCTCGTTCCAGCCCACGGCTGGGCCATGCCAGCCCCTGGCCCACATCCTCTGCTGACCCAAAAAACTCCCCAAGTCCCCAGCCCCGGATCAGAGGGAGCAGAGAAGTGAGACAGCAGTTGGTTCCCCACCCTCAGCCCAGCCCGCCCCCCCTCCCCGGGGGCCTCACTTTTGGTGTCCAGCTGGGCCCGGTAACTCTCGAAGCCCTTGAGCCGCACCACGTCGCCCAGCAGGGTGAGGAACTGCGTGAAGGCGGCGCCCGCCTCCTGGTTGTTGTACATCTCCTCCTCCGAGCCCTGGCCCGCCCGGCAGTACAGGATGCCCACCTTGCGCTGAAAGCTCAGCTGGAGGAAGGGGCAACAGAAGGCGCCGGCCTCAGTCCCCAGGCCCCGGGTCTCTCTGTCCTCGCAAGTGGGTACAGTCTGCCCTCCCATGGCTCAGAAGGTAGAGGAGCCCGTGGGTGGGAAGGGGCCGGGACTGGGTTGGTTCCCATGTGACAAGCGAGGTGACTCCCAGAAAGGACGCTGCTCTGGCTCCCAGTGAAAGTTTACCCTGTCACCTCCTTATCTTCACGCTACACTGACCTCTGACCTCTGCAGGCCTGGAGCCCAGCACGGTCTCTGCTCCGTCCTGCCCCAACTCCTTTCTACCTGTGACCGACAGGGCTCGGCTCAAGGCGCCCTGACCCCATGGAAACCCCGCTGGGTTCCCCTCCAGCTCCCGCCGCCCTTCAAAGCTGAGCTCGTCCTCGCTGGCAAGCCCCACTTCACCCTCGTTCCTTCCAGTGCCCCGGAGCCCCAGCTCCTGCTACAGCACGCTGGCACTGGGAATCCTCCCTCCCAGAACATAACCTGCTCCTTCTGCCCAGAAAACACCTGCTCGTCCTGGCTCTTGCGTTTCTTCCTTGATGGACACGAAAGTGCTGTCGGCCACTGCCCCTGTGCCCCGCTGCCCCTCGCTGCCCCCTTTCACTGTTCTCCCCTGTATTTCAGTGGTTTTCTGGCTCTCCCACCTGGTGATGAGCTAGAGAGCACCTGGCCTGGACACATCCCCAGCATCCAGTTGGGGCCTGGCGCCAAGGAGGTGAGAAAGTTTTGTGGGACCACGATGGAGTGAGTGGCTCAGGAGAGGAGAAGCCGAGCCAGCGGGCAGCTTCTGGCACAGGGTAGGAAGGGCTTCCAGCTGACCTGGCTCTCCAGCAGTGCAATGAGCAGCCCCGGGAAGGAGTGAGCTGGGAGGCCAAGCAGGGCTGGAGGGGGTAGTGTCAGCCCAGTGCTTCCCAGGTGAGTTCAGCAGGGCTGGGGCGGGGAGAGAATCTGCACCTCTAACAAGCTCCCAGGTGACGTGGGTGCTGCTGCCATCACACCTCACTCAGAGAAGCAAGGCTTCTGTCTGAAAGGCCAGCTCTCCTGGGAGGAGGGTCCAGGCTCAGTGGCTGGGAGCTGGGCAGGCAGCCTTGGTGCTAGGGGGCCAGGTGTAAGCCGGAGGGCTGGGGCCACCCCAGCTACTCACCACTTGCTCGTCCAGCGTGAGGAGCGTGCGCGGCACCTTGGGCGAGGCAGAGCCCAGGCGTAAGCAGGTGGGGCTCAACCGTGGTGCCACGTGTTCCAGAAGCTTCCTTGGGGACAGGCCCCGTGGGGGCCCCGGTGGCAGCACGTCCTCCGAGATGGTGCCACGGAGCGTCCGGAGCTGAGGAAGGGACGTGGAGGCGCTCAGACCCCATCCGGGAGTGGGGGAGGCAACCCACGCGACCTGAGCCCTGCGCCCCGCCCACCTGCGTGGTCCGCACGATGATGCGGTAGCTGTGCAGGGTGCTCCCTCCGCTGCCCTCCTTCTCCTCCCGCCGCAGGCTCACCGCCACCGGGCCCAGCACCTCGTCCAGCCCGAAGAAGTTCTGGTGTTCTGGGAAGGCCGGGCGGTGGTGGGTGATCGGCCCCACCCCCACCCAGGCAACTCTGCAGCCTCGACCTCGCCCATCGCTAGGGCCCGCCCTGGATCTCCACTCACCCCCAGACCCTGGGCGAAGCCCTGTCCGCATTGCCCCTGGCCCACGCCTGGCTCCAGACCCAGGGGACCAGGGGCTGCCTGCGCCCAGGCCCTGAGCCTGTCCTGCCCCACCCCCAAACCCATATTCTCCACCACACCCCCTCGGAAAGTTCTGGGGCCTTCCCTTTTGCACAGTGGGGGGAATAAGCTTCAGCCAGGGCTGTCAGGCCTGTTTTCACCTCACAGAAAGATAGCTAGGAAGTCTCCCCCCACCTGCGAGGAGTGTGAGGATGAAGCAGGTGGACGCAGAGGGGCAAGCCCTGGCGGGGGTGGAGGGCCAGGGCCTGGCTCTGGGAGGCGGGACTCAGCCCATGACCATTGGCATGGCCAGAGCCGTAACCAAGGAGGGTTCAGGGCCCCGCGGTGTGCACTGCAGGTGACAATGACCGCTGACCCCAGACCCCTGCGTGCACTCCCCGCGTGGCCGCAGACTCCTGGGCCTGCCCCAGCCCTCACCTTTGCCGTAGAAGTACTTGCGGTAGTAGCCGGCGCCCAGGTCTGCGTGCTCCAGGCTGTAGGCTGAGGTCCGGTTCTGGGGCTCCTCCAGGACAGACACGGCCGCGTTGGGCAGTGTGGGGGGCACAGGGGGGCACGTGGGCCCACCCAGGCCTGGCTCGCCCTCACCCCCGAGCTCGCTCACAAAGCCGGGGGCCCCGAGCAGCAGGTCCGAGCTGGCGGCCTGGTCCTGGGCCGGGGCCGGGGTCCCGGGGGCGGCCTCGGCGTGGCTCCCCGACGCCCGCGGCCTCGGCGCCCAGTCAAAGAGCAGGCTCTGCACATCGTAGTGGGCGAACCAGCGCGGCTCGGGCACCGGTGGGAAGGCGGCCTCTGGCTCCTCGGCCGGCAGCCCCAGCAAGGCCAGCGGGTCAGCGAAGAGGCGGCTGGGGGCCGCGGCGGGGCGACCGGCCTCCTCGTGGCTGTGGGCCCGGGCCCGGGGGCTGGCTGGCGCGGGGGGCCGGGCCTCCCCCGCATCGCTGCCGCTGCGCAGGAGCGGGCCCCGGGTGGGCACGGGCTCGAAGGTGTGCGGCGTCAGCGGGGGCCGCGCCGGCTGGCGCAGCTTGCGGGCGAAGTAGTCATCGGTGGGCGCAGGGGCTGGGCCCCGCCGAGGGCTCCCCACGCCGCCGGCCCACATGGGCGTGCGGCGGGCCCAGCCTTCCGGGCGCCGGGCCGCATTGGCGGGCACGGGTGCTTGGGGTCCAGCCAGCGGGCCGAGGTCGTGCAGCAATTCCTGCCCTACGGGAGGAGGGGGCTACTCAGGGGGGGCCTGGGAGAAAACAGGAACCCGGGCCCCCCGCCTGGCCCTCCACTGCCCGGGTTGGCTTCCGGCCCCCTCCACGACCATCAAAGCCGCTTCCGCTTTCCTGGCCACTTCCTCGTCTGCCCGGGGCTTAGGTTTCCAGCCCCCTCCCCCAGCTTCACCGGGCTCGCTCTCCCTGCCCCGAGTCGTGCCTGGGGGGGGTGGTTGGGCCCTTGACCCTGAGGGTCCTGGAGCCCTGGATGGTGCCAGCGTTGCCACAGACCCCAGTTCCCACTCACACACCTTGGCCTCGGCTAGGGGCCGGAGGAAGGGTCCCCAAGATCCAGGCCGGCTGGGTAGAGCCCTCGGCTGGGCCGTGCCGGGAAACCCATGGGGCTGCTGGTGTCTGAGCCCTGTCCGCTTGACAAAGGGAGGACGTCCTGCCCCCAGAGACCTTCCTCCCTGCCCCTCCCACTTCCTCCAGGGTCCTGGAGGAGCTGAGCACCCAGGGGCCGGTCTCAATGCCATGGCCCGGTCTCAATGCCATGGCCCTCACAGCCTCAACACCTCAAGGACACAGGGGTTCCCAGGGGGCTCTGGAAGAGCAGCAGGAATGGCAAGAGGACTTCCTTCAACACAGGAAGTGGCCCCAACTCTGGACCCAACCCCCTGCCAGGCCTTCACATCCTGAGGAAGGTGCTGGGGTCACAGCAGCTCAGTCATGGGAACCATGCCGCCCTGGCCTGAAGGTTGGCTCAGGCCACCCCGTCAGGCCACCATGGCCGTGTCTGGGGGCAGGGGAGTCACGCTGACTCGGCTCCTGTCCTGGGACACACGGGGACCTCTGCCTCCCTGACCTAACTGATGCTGACAGGGAGGTCTGAACCCCACATGACAGTCAACCTGAGGTCCAGAGAGGGGGTCACTCTTGGTGAAGCAATTCCATGTCAGAGCTGGGATTTGAAACCAGGTCTGCTGAGCTCCTGGCCTTAAACAGTGCAGCACCTGCCCGCTGTCATGGGGTGCCTAGGATTCGGGGGGTGGGTGGGGGGCTGGGCTGAGGCTTAAGACCTCACAGGATGTAAGACAGCCACCCAAGGCCCCAGGGACCTGCTAATGAGAAAATGTGGTAGGGCCAGGAGCAGGTGCAAAAGTGGTGTGCACGTGAGCGGAGGCCAGCCCCGGCGGCCCAGGATGGATGAAGCAGCTGGGGCAGGGGCATGGGGACCTTCCATGGGGGCAGGGACACTGTGGGGCTCTGCATCATCCAGGGACCTCATCAGGGGCTGGGCCCAGAGGAGGTGGGGCAGGGGCTCCGTGTACCCCTTGGCTGGGGTCCCCAGGACCAAGCAGAGGCAGGCCTCCAAAGCTCTGAGTGCCTCCTCCTGGGTTTCTCCTAGGACAAGCTCTGACCCTGGCTTGAGCCTCCGTCTGCTCGCACCACAGGGCTTGCCACTGCTGTCCCCTCCCAAGGCTGCAGAGATGAAAGGTGAAGCGAGTGAAGCCAGCTACATGGCACGCAAGTCTCTGGTGCAGACAGGCCCCCAGCTCCGGGGACCGAGCTCCGAGCATGTGCAGGCCTGGGCGGCGCTGGGTGGGATGTGTGTGATGGGGGGACAGGGGAGGGAGGGGTCTGCTGGGCCACGGGGCCAAGTTCTGTGCACAGCTCTGGCTGCACATGCACGCCCAGCCCCGGGGCTGCCTGTCACTCTGGCCCTGGGCCAGGCTCTGGCCCTGTCTTGGGGGTGTTCTTGGGCTCTGCCTGCCGCCCCCCCCCCCAGCTTCACACAGGGTCCATTGAGGCCGGGACATTCCTTGAGGCCTGTGTCACTGAAGGGGAAGGGGCCAGCCCCGCCTCCACAGATCCGGAAGGCCTGGCCACCCCAGGAGGAGGCGCTGGATGCTTCCCAGCACATCTGGAGGTCATGACCCCGTTTCTGCTGCCAGGGGGCGCGACAGATGTTTCCTCCCAGGCCAGGCCTGGGACTGGGGAGCGGTGTGCAAAGGCTGGGGAAGAGGCCGTCCGGAGAGAGAAGGGGAGCCCCGGAGCCGGGGGAGCCCTGCACGCCCCCGGCAGCGGGACAGCCGCCAGCGCGGCCGAGAGGAGTCGGGCGCTGCCACATCTACTCACCCGCCCACCAGCGGGGCTGGGCCGTCACCCGGAGGACAGCGGGGAGGGGAGGGAAGCGGGAGGCAGGGGGCTGCCGTACTGACTCGGGACTGGGGCTGGAGCCCGGAGGGAAGATGGGAGGGTGCAGGCGCGGAATGCGGCGAGGAACCCCCGGCAACCCCACTCCCGCGCGCACGGCCAGGCCGCCTGCTTCCCCATCGGTCCCAGCAGCCGTGCCTCCCGAACCCGCTCCCGCAGTACCTCTAGGGCTTCCTCCCGGCCGCCGGCCGCCGCCTCCGGCGCTGGGGTCCCGCTGCCTGCGCTCGCGCTCGCGGTACCCGCGCCGGTTCCGCCGGGGGCGGGGCTATGCCGGGGGCGGGGCCGCGGGAGCGCTGGCCGCGGGAAGCGCAGCGGGCCGGGCTTCAGGCCAGGAGGCGGTGCGCGGGGTGGGGCTGCGGCTCCCCCACCACCCCCAGCCAACTCGGTGGGCTGGGGGGAGCCGGAGGGCGGCAGGTGCTCTGGGGAGCGACTACTTAGCACTCGCCAAGCACCGGGACGGGGTGGCTGCTCTGGGCTGTCTCCTTCACCCACCCTAGCCAGGTGTTCTCTCTTTATGGCTGGAGAGGCTGAGTCTCAGAGGAAGACCCTGGCAAGGTCAAGGCTGACAAATGTAGGCGCTACTGGAGTTGGAAGTCTTTGGGTATATAAGGAGTAGGGCACTTAACAAAGTGACCTTCAGATCACAGCTTGAGACAGAAGCAGCTGGTGAAGGCCACCCAGTCCCTCCTGAACCCCACTTGGTGTGACCCTGATCACCATCTTACCCAGCCCACCGCCTTCATCTCCTACTGTGCTCATCTACCCTGACCTAGCCACTTCCTCTCCTCTCCCCCCAACCATTTCCAGATGGAAGAAAAAACTGCCAACCAAAATCAAAAATAGTGTTATTAATTCTGGTGTCTCCAAAGCACAAAAAAAAAAAAAAAAAAAAAAAGACAAAAAAAAACCACCCATCCCACCTTTCAGGGCCCAGGTCCAGGCCCAGGGGGCCCACCCTGCAGGCCCAGGGGCCAAGTGGGTCCTGTCCACAGGCTCCAAGAGGGACCAGCCCACGGGTTTAGCTCTTAGGGCCTGGCTGGGAGGCTGACGGCCTCAGTCTGGGGAGTCCAGGCCCTGGACTAGGGATGAAAGACCAGGGGTCAAGGTCAGAGGTCAGGGCCACTCCGTTCCAGTGCTCTGGCAGAGGCAGCCAGAGGTCAGGGTTCAGATGAGGGAGCTAACGCCACTCAGTTCTGTGGTCCAGCAGAGAGTGCCAGAGGCCAGAGGCCAGAGTCACTGAGTCCTGGGATGGGGTCCCCTGGGTGCCAGGTGCTCAGTACTGGTGCTCCAGCAGGGGCTGGGCGGCCAGGCTCTCGCGCTCCTCGGCGGGCGCAGGCCAGTCGCCCGGGACCCCAGGGGGCGTCCCACTCTCAGGGGCGCTGCTGTCCAAGCAGGAAGTGTCCTGGGCCGCTCTGGGGGGCGAGGCGTCGGTGCTGGCCTCCGGGGTGAGGCTGAGATCCAGGGGCACCTGAGGGGGAGCAAGAAGTTGGCGGGGAAGCAGATGCGAGCTGCCCGGGCCCCGACCCTCCCACAGGCCTCTTACCTGAGATTTGGGGGTGCCTCCTTTGGGGCTCCCTGAGGCTGGCTCCCCGTCAGATCCCCCCAGCCCTTTCCGACCCCCCAGGCTCCACTTCCCACTGGGTCCCTCACAACTGAGGAGACCAGGGCCAGGGAGCCGGGAGGGCCGGGGAGCCTCAGCGGGGGCAGGCGAGGCAGGGGGTGGTCCCGGGAGCCGAGGGGGCGGCCACTGCAGCAGAGGGGGAGGCCGCCCATCCCCAGAGCCGCTCAGGGAAGGCCGCGGCCCCCAACCGGGAGCTGGTGGGAGGGGCTGGTCGCCGCTGCCTGGGGGAGACAGATAAAGAGGGCAGAGGCCTTGGCTGGCATCCTCCTCAGCCACGCGCTCGGCCCAGCCGCGCCTGCTCACCTGCCGTGCTCTCCGGCGTGGGGTGTGCCAAGGGGGGGTTATTGCTGAGGGAGGTCAGGCCGCCGCCCCCGCCACAGTCAGAGTCATCCACGTTGCCACCACTATTGCAACCGGCACCACAACCCTTGCGGAGCCTGGGATGGGGAAGCAGAGGAGGCTGGAGGGGCCAGAGGCCTGGCGGGCGTAAGTCCCCAGGCCCGAGTCTCCGACGCCGCCGAGCCCCAGGGGCCTCAGCTCTAGGAGCTGCGGCTGCCGCCTGGCCGCGTGGGCCTTGCGTGATCACAGTCTGGCTACAGCCTGGGGCTGGGAGCTCAGTCCTGGCTCGGGCACTTCCCCCCTCGGAGACCTGGGCAGGAGTTGCTTAACCTCTCTGAGCCTCCGCTTCCTCCTCAGGGAGCGCGCCACCCTGCCCCCTCGCGAGGCCCTGTGGGCTGGGGCGACGGTCAGGGCTCACCTCTCCCAGCTGCGCAGGAGCCAGCGGGCAATGGCGCCCAGGCTGACGGGGCCGCCCCACAGCGCCCGCAGCTGGGGGTGGCTGCCGGCCAGCGAGGTGGTGAGGGGTGACACGTAGATGGGGTAGCCGAGCGGCTGGTCGCAGGAGGAGTTGATCATGTTGCGCAGGGCCTGCTTGGCGTTCTGGATGCTGCCGCGCTCGGGGTTGCGGTTGCGCAGGAACACCAGCTCCTGCTGCTGCCCGGCCCACAGGCCGCGCACACACTCCCGGTTCACCTGCGGGCGGCCACGGGCAAGCAGGTCAGGGGGACGGTGCCCGGGCCCGAGCCCGGGGCGGGGCAGGTGGGCCGAGCCTACCTTGATGACGCGGAAGCTGAGGTGACGCCGGTTGAGCATGATGATCTTGTACTCGTCAGAGGCGTCGTCCATGACGTGGCGCAGCGCCAGCAGCGAGGGTGTGTTGCTGAGGATGGCACTGCGCCAGGCCGGGTCGCCCTCGTGCGAGATGACCAGCCGCTCCTCATTGGCCGCGATGGCATCGTACAGGGCCGCCGGCTCCTCATACTCGTCTGGGGACGTGAAGTGGTCCTGGCGGGAAGGATGGGGGGGTCAGGGTCAGCAGCGCTGCCCAGGCGAGAGGGGCCCGCTGTCCACCCCGCTGGGCGTGCCTCTGCCCGACCTGGTGGAGCTTGAGTGCCATGCGGACCCCGGGTGCCACCACGCGGTGCAGCAGGTCCATGTCGGCAAAGACCCACTCGTCCCGCGGGGAGGTGATGCGGAAGTCCCCCTTGAACAGGGCGTGCAGGCCGTAGAGGAAGGGCTCCAGGCTGGGCAGAGGAGGGACAGGGCGGGGAGCCAGGTGGGGGAGGGGGAGGGCTTAAGAGCTCTGCCACCACGAGCACAGGCTGGGCCTCAGTTTCCCCATCTAGACAAGGTGGGCAGTCTCTGCCCGTGTCTCTCCCCGAGTAGTGAGAAGCGGGCCAGGCCACACCTGGGAGGCAACTTGCCCACTGGACGAGCGTTTCCAGGGGGTCCCTGAGGTCAAGGCTGGCAGTTCTTCGCAGAGGGGTGGGGTGGGGGAGCAGTGGGTCTGCTAGACCGGGGGGCACTCACCTAGCAGACATGCTGTGCGAGGCTGTCCCCAGGGCCCGGCGGCCCAGCACACACAGGCCGAAACACAGAGTGACCAGTGGCGAGTTCCAATCCTGCTCTACAGGCTGTGGCACAAGGACCCCCACCCCAGAGCCCGGGTCAGACCCGCGGCCGGGAACTGGACGTGGGAGCTGGGCCCAGGCAAGGGAGGCTCAGGATGAGAGGAGCCCATGGGAAAGGGCGAGGAGCAGAGGATCCGCCTCGGGCCCCAGGGCCCCGGCTGGGGGAGGGAGGGCAGCCCCAGGGTCCCGGTGGCCTGACCTGGCCCCGCCGGGAGGCACAGTACTGGATCCACTCGAGGTGCACCGCGCAGAAGGAGGGCAGCGAGAGGCCAGAAAGCCGAAGGTCGTAGTCCTCGTCCACGCTCAGGGAGAAGGTAGGGTCCGAGTCGGCGTAGCCGGGCGCCCGCACAGGCCGCAGGGCCGCCGCGATGCCCTCGTGGCTCAGCCACGCCTCCAGCTTTGGTGAGCGGCTCACGTAGTAGATGATACTCTGGGGGGGGAGGGAGGGAGGTGCCTCAGTGCCCCTCACAGGGCGGACTGCTCCTAGGGCCAGTGTGAGGGCCCAGCACACGCAGGCAGCACACGCCACAGTGCAGGGCCCTCCAGGGATGCTCCGTGAGGAGGCGCGCTTCCTCTCGGCTTCCTCGCCTCTCCCTGTCCTAGTGAGGAAGTCACCTGCCTGTGGGGCTGCCGGGAGCTGAAAGAGGACCAGGGAGGAAGGGGAACCGAGACGCAGGTGGGAGGGCAGGGGCAGGATGGCCGCGGGGCAGTGCCCAGCTCCTGTCAACCGCTCCAGCCTGGTCTTCTGGCCCAGAGGGCAAAGCTCTACAGGCTGGGCCTCACCACAGCCCCAGAGGCCCGGAAAAGCTTCAGGAGGCAGGGGAGCCGGCCAGACCCCAACTCGGTGCTTGGGGATCATGCGCTATCCCGGGGCAAGTGCAAGGCTCCTGAGCTGGCTGTTTGACAGGTCTCCCGAAGAGGACCTCAGTCTAATCCCCACAACCCCCACAACCCAGGCGCAGTGGGAGGGGCGGAGGGGAGCCCAGGCTGCCGGGGATCAGCCCCACCCCAGCGCTGCCCAGGCCCAGGGGCTCCCCTGCACCCCACCCCTCCATAAAGGGCTCCAAGCCTCCGCCTTGTGCAGCTCCCACGTGGCCTTCCCAACTTTGCCCCCCGCTCCGGGTCTTCAGGGCGCCCCCCAGGCCCCAGGGCTCCTCTACCCAGCTCGGATCCTGCCTGGCCTGCGAGGCAGCCTCAGCAGGGTTCACAGCTGCTTCCCCGGGGAGCGAGCAACCCGGCAGGAGCCAGGGCGCAACTTGGCCGCCTGGCCAGGTGCCGAGCACGCAGCAAGGAGCACATGCTGCCCATGGGTGGGGCTCGGGGCGGAAGCAGCATGACCTGGACCAGAGCACCTCTCCGGAGGGGTCAATGGCCCCTGGGTAATGGGGGGCAAGGCAGGTCCCTCCCCGCCACGGCCTCCTTGGTAAAAGTGAGGGGTGGGGGGACTCACCAACCCTCCCCAAGGAGTAGTCAGAAGGACGGAAGGATCTGTGACTCAGATGGAATGTCCAGTGGGGACGCAAGGACAGCTGGGGGAGGGAAGCACTGACCCAGAGAGAGCCAGGCAGGCTGGTGACGTCTGGAAGGCCGGCCTCTTCACCCGCCCCTCCTGGGAGCCCAAGGCAAGCCTTCTAGAGGGCGACACAGAGCCACACTGGGCTCCCCCAGCCAGAGTCACAGCAGGGCCGCTGTCTGCAGGTGGCGCCTTGGAGTCTAAAACTCCAGTGGCCTCCCCTTTGCTTAGGGTGAAACAGCCCCCAGTGAGGCCGAAGACGGCCCTCAGGGGGCCCGTGGTGGGTGAAGCCTCCCAGCAGGACCCCCGGCTGGCCAGCCGCACCTTGACGTAGTAGGTGATGAGGATCTTGCGGAGGTCGAAGACCTGCAGCATGGAGGCAGCGTTGTTGTCGCTAATGCTGTAGCCCTCCAGCACGTACTTGCTGGCCGTCACCTCCCAGGCCAGCCAGCGCTGTCCGAAGGCGGCATTGAAGGAGAGGACCCGCGGCAGGTGGCCTGGCTCGC
Organism: Dasypus novemcinctus; assembly: GCF_030445035.2. NCBI lineage: Eukaryota > Metazoa > Chordata > Mammalia > Cingulata > Dasypodidae > Dasypus > Dasypus novemcinctus. The sequence continues at coordinate 9,053,353 of NC_080682.1, forward strand.
AGCAGCAGCAGCCTTCGTCCTCCTCCACACCCTCCGTGATGGCCTCCACCTCGCGCTGCTGGCAGTAGGTGCCTGCAGGGGCAGCGGCACCCAGTCAGGGGCCACCAGGAGGTCCCCCCCTGCGCCCTCCCACCCGGGCCTGGGCATGGCCCCTGAGGCCGCCACGGAGGACTTCCTGCTCGGGGGTCCCAGACAGGAGAGCAGGGGGTAAGAGCAGGTGTTTCGGTCAGGTTGTCCGGGTTTGAACTTGGCTCTTGGGTTTGCAATGTGGGATCCTGGGGAAGTAACTTGACCTCTCAGAACCTCAGCTTCCTCATCTGCAAAGTGGGAGTTCTGCTACATACCAGGCTACGATGAGAATTAGATGAGATGACAAGGACAGGGACCTGACTTACTGACGGGCACACTCAAGTGCGCTGAGGAGTGAAAATGGCCTCGTTTCTACTGCTCAAGGCCACGAGCAGCGTTGCCTCATGGGCAAGCCTCAGGACCCGAGGCAGGCCCTGCCCAGGCAGGAAAAACCACGCCCCTGCTTCAGTGAGCTGAGGCTCTCACGGGGACAGCTCCCGCTCCCTCTGGCCCCTACACGCTTGCTCCCTTGAGCTAGAAACTCTTCCCTTTCCCCAAAGTTTCCCTCTTTTTAGAAGCCACTCCAAGCCCAGCTTCTCCTGAGGCGCCATGCCTTTCTGCGGCCAACAAGGTCCCCCGTGGTCCAGACCCCGCCCGCCTTAGCCTCGTCTCGCACCATGCTCCTTCTCCTGTTCTCTGCTGCAACATTTACCCAGAGTCCTGCTCTAGGCTTCCTTCCTGCCCCAGGGCCTTTGCACAAGCTCTTTCTTCTGCGGGCATATACTCTTCTCCCTCCTCTTACTCAGCCTCCAGCTCAACCATCAATTCCTCAAAGAAGTCTTGGTGGCCTCCCCTTGACCAGGTCAAATCTTCTCTCAGGGACTCCCAAAGTCCCAGGCACGACTCCTCTATGCCTAGTAATTTCACATTTTTCTGTGTAATCCGTGACTAACGTGAGTTTTTTCTGCTGGGCCCCAAGCTCCCTTCCTTGCTACCACTCTACCCTGTGCTCAGCACAGAGCTTGGCCAGAGCAAGTAGTCAGCAAACTGAAAAAAGGCTAATGACCAAAGGAATAAACGAGCCCCTTTCTCTTTACTCCAGCAACCACGGAAGGGAAGTCTCGGCCGTCATTTACAGAAGCAAAGATTCAAGCACGAAGAGGGAAGTGACTTGTTCAAGGTCACAGTACCCACAAACCCCCCCTGCACCCCTGGCCTTCTCTGAAGCTGACATCCAACATTTACGTCTTTCTGAGGACAAAGAACAGACTCACTCAGCAGGGGGCCTTGCGTGGCGCCCTGCCTAGGCCAAGCCTGAGACCACAGAGGGGGCCGGGGGAGCTGGCCTAAGAACCCAGGCCCAGGCCTTCACCAGCGCAACCCTACGTCAGAGCAGGGGTGGGCCTGGGCCAAGAGACACGCCCTACCCTCACCCCAGCGCTGTTCACACTGCCAAGGCCGGGCCCGGGAGGAAGAGCGCCCAGCCAAGGTCACCCAGCAAACCAGGGCAGCTCTGGCCTAGAGCTGAGCCCCTGCACACCGATGAGCACAGGGGCGCGGTCCGCCTGCCCACCCACGCTCGGCCCTGCGCTCACCCCGGAACTCAAGGCCACGCAGCTGGAAGGTGACGAGGCCGTTGCCAACCTCGATGAGGTGCACCAGGGCGTTGAGGTAGTCGGAGGCCAGCACGAAGCAGTCGCCTGGGCCGTAGTTGCCCCAGCGGCCCAGCGCCAGGTCCCCGCACAGCGTGTGCTGCAGCGAGCGCGTCAGGTGCTCGTAGAAGATGGAGTTGAGGTTGTTGTCGTCGGCGCCTGGGACCCGGAAGTCCCGGATGGATAGGTAAAGTAAGAAGCGGAGCTCCCGCCGGGGCGGGCCCCGCCCTCCAGCCCCAGCACTGGGTACGCACCAGGATTCCGGTCCAGCTGCGTGACCAGGCGGGTGTTGGAATGATCCACACGTTTAGTGCTGTTGAGAGAGAGCAGCGGGGCTCACCGGCCGGCAGGGGGCGGCTGCTGGCAACTCCAGGGACCAGCCGGGGCTTCCTCCCCGCCCCTGCCCTGCTCCGGCCTTCTCTGTGCCACGGGGCAGCTGCCAGGGCAGCCCATTACACTGAGGAGGAGGCTGAGGCTTGGGGGCGAGAGGGGACTCACCCCGGACCACACGGCCAGGGAGAAGGGAGCCCGGCCTCGCCCAGGTCTGGTGCCGCCCGCAGCCCCACTGTGCCTGAGCACCCTCCCCCCACACTGTGGGCCCCTTTCTGGGCCCCCTCCAACCTGGAGCCGCCTGTCTGGCACCACAGCCCTGCCTTCCTCAGGAGGTCGCACGGGCACTGGAGACTCACTTGTAGTCCCGCTCCCAGAACTTGAGGGGCCGCGCGTAGGACATGAGGAAGACGGCGCTGCCCAGCAGGGGGTTGAGCGGCGTGGAGAAGAGCGCCGAGAGCAGGGCCTGGACGAACAGCATGGCCGAGTCTGGGCCCGAGTCAAGGAGGCAGCAGCACGCAGGACCCTTCGGCCTCCCCTGCCCCCAGCCCGGGCCGCAGCCCCCCCCACCCCGGCCCTGACAGCTGCCAGCAGGCTGGATACGTGGCACGGCGAAGGGCTGGGCGAAAGCGTGGAAAGCCGAGCCCCAGGTGATCTGCCAGGGTGCGATGTAGGTCAGCACGAAGCGCAGCTTGTACAGCAGGTCCCACAGCTGACGGGGCCGGGGGGGACAGGGGGAAGAGACAAGACGCACGGTCATTTACGAAGGCGGGGTCCGCGAAGCCCCTGGACACCTGCCCCCGCCCTGGGCCTTGGGGACAAGATGCAGGCGCTGACCCCATGTAAAGCCCTGCTCCCGGGCCACCCCACTGGCTGCCCATGGCGGGGGCAAGCTCAAGATCATGCCCAGCCCTCCTTCTCTGGGCCTGGCTCAAGGCACCTCATTCCATCAGCAACCCCAGACTGAGTAACACTCTACGTGGGTCCTGCCCATATAAGCCTCACCATGACCCTGTCCCCATTTCACAGACAAAAAAATTAGGGTCCTGAGACAGTAGATTGTGCAATCCAGTCAGCAGCCAGGCTGGGCCTCAACTCTGGTATTCAAAGTCAAGAGACAGACACCAGTCCTGCCCTTGGGGGCACAGCCTGGGTGCCCGCCTCCCAGCCAGGCCAAAGAGCAAGAGCAGAATGCCCACGTGGGGGAGGAAAAGGTGCAGGCCTGCGCTGGGGTCCTCCATCAGGGCACACCTCCAGCATGGGACAGGTCCTCCGCCCAAAGCAACCCCCCAAGCCCTGAGCAGGGAGCCCCGCAAGCTGGAGGGGCGGTCTACAAGCTCCAGGCCAGAGGGGCTTCCAGGTGGAGCTCGTAGCTGGTATCCATAGCTGAGGCCTGGCAGAGGTTGGGTCCAGAGAACAAGGACAAGTACTGACTATTATACCCACTTATGAAGGGCGGGTTCAAGTGCAATGGTTGGACAGAGCTGTACTCAAATCCTGGCTGGCCGCCGAGTCCCTGGAGGACCTTAGGCGGTCACTTAACCTCTTTAAGCCTCAGCTTCTGCCCAAGGAGAGGATGGAGGTAACCCGTTCCTCGAGGACCTGCTGTGGAGGCCGCTGGCAGGACCGCTACAGAGCAGCTGCGGCCAGGGCTGCAGGTGCCCGGGGAAGGTTCCCCCACCACGGGCGAGGCGCGAGATGTTCTGCTCCCATCCCACAGCCCACAGCCTGGGCCGCAGCCACCAGTTCACCTTGCTGCAGAGCAGGGACATGAGAAAGTAGTCGAGCAGAAAGCCCTGGGAGAGGCGTGGATAGTCAAAATGGAAGAGCAGGACGGTGAAGGCCAAGGTCAGGTACTGCTGGGGTGGGCAGCAGAAGGCCGAGCGCAGCAGCTTCAGCCCAGCCACAGTCATCAGCAGCGCCCGGCAGCTGTGGGTGAAGGGCAGGTGTTAGGAGCCCGGCGGGTGTGAGGGCCCCACCCATCACCTGTGCTGGCCTGAGAACAACCCCAGGCCTCAGCTCCCCCAGGCTGGCCCCCACTCTTCCAGGAAGTGACCTTTAGTCTCTGCCCCTACCCCAACCTGAAGGAAGGGGCGGGCGCCACATTTGTGGTCAAGAAAGCATTACTTCAATAAAAAATATCAGGAGCCTGAGCTCCTACTTTAGCAACCTCAGATAGGTCTCAACCCTTCCTGGGGCCTCAGTTTCCCCAGGAATCAAATGGAAAGGGAAATGGACAGTGGGGGGCAAGGGGTTCTTACTAGAGGCAGAACTTGTCTGGGTGGCTGACGACAGCGTGGGCATCCACTGTCAGGGCGTTGAGCACCACAGCAGGGTAGATGAGATACTTCTCCACGCACTGCAGGCCAGCATAGAGCTTCTCAAACCACATCACCTGGGCAGCACCTGCCAGGAGAAGGCGGGACTGTCGGCCAGCACCTGGCCCCCTGCACACCCCTCCCTGGGGCCACAAAGACCCACCAAGATGGGCTGCTCTCGGGAGGGAGCCTAGGAGGGTGGGCAAAGCATAGGATGTGATTTTCCAGGTCCCTGGAGACTCTGAGGGTCTCGGCAGCTCAAGTGGGGGTGAGGGCGCCACAGATCCATCAGCTTCTGGTACTTTTCAAGCAGGCTCATGGCAGATGCTTTGCCCCATTTTGCTCTCTACAGAGAGACTGCCGGAGAACTCTCCAACACCTGTGAGGCACCAGGCAGGGCCACATCCGGGGTGCACCAGAGCCACACGGAGCTGTTTCGAAGGGGGCTGTTGCCATTTGGTTCCAGTGACCACTGCTACCATGTGGGGAGGCTGGCCCGGCGGGGCAAAATCTCCGAATTGTTAAGAAAGCCGAGGAGCATGGACGTTCACGTGACAAATCCAGAGGTTTTAAGTGTACGCGCAAACACTTAACTACCACCCTGCCGAAACAGAAATGTGTACCAGGCATATCTGGTCCTCGGGGGGCCAAGCTTGCAAGTGTGGACATGAGGTCCCTTTAGGGTCCAGGAAGTCACCTTTTTCTATCTCCACAGAGACAAAAAGGAGAGCAGGAAAGGGGCACAGCAGGCAGATGAGGGCAAAGCAAGGGCTGCATACGGACAGAGAGGGCAGGACAGGCACCGTGGGCAAAGGGCAGCAAAGGGGCGGCAGATGCACAGTGGGGCCAGGGCCAGAGCAGGCACAGTGGCATGGAGAGAGGGCGACCCCTGCTGGCACCCCTGAGCCGAGAGGCCCACAGCTCCCATCAGCCTGTGGGTGGGTCTCAGCTGGGCTTCAGCCTCAACTGCCACCCAGGTTTAGAGGGGAGGTGGGTCCCCACCCAGGGGATGGGGGCAGGAGGTTTGGAGGGGAGGAGGGCCCGCTGCCGGGGTCGGGCACTCACCGCGCACTTCGTACTGGCTGTACTCCAGGGGTTTCAGCACGGGCTGTGAGAGGCAGAACCAGGGCAGCTGCTTGCGGAGTTGGGGCAGCAGGTAGTGGGTGAAGAAGCCCACGGCGCCGGCCAGCGCGTACAGCACGAAGCCCAGCACCGACTGCAAGAGGGAGGCGGGAGGCTCAGCCCCGGGGGACAGGCCGGAGCCGCGGGGCTGCACGCCAGCCAGGGCGGCCCAGGGCCTGCAGGAGGGCAGGCTCCTGCAGAGGCCGTGGGGCGGGGTGGCCTGTACCCCACAAACCTTCAAGGCGATGAAGACGGTGCTGGCGCTGATGGCAAAGGTGAGCACGGCGATGACCAGGCACATCACCAGGTCAGAGTGGAGGACCTCACGCTGTGGGGCCAGGAGCACCAGCTTGGGGGCCGCGCCTCGCGGCTGGCCGCACCCCCCAGAACCCCACCACCGCCAACTGGAACCCCACACGGCCGCGCCCTCACCACCGACTGGCGCATCTTGTCTGGCAGTGGGTCCGGAGGCTCTGCCCGGGCTGTCTCCAGGCTCCTCTCCTCCAGCTCGGGGAAGAGTTTGCTCCGGATCAGAGACCTGGGGGCGAGGACAGTCACAGGGCCAGCCGCAGGGAGGCCCCTCCTCCCGTGGGCTGCAGGGGGCAGAGGCCCGGCTCAGGGGCCCTGGGCCAGTGCACAGGCCCCCAGGCCCACAGGCACTGGCAGCACCCACCAGAGCACTGTGGGGTCGCTGCTCTGCCGGCTCAGGTGGTAGGACAGCGCCACCAGGAGGCCACAGAAAACAGAGAAGAGGACAGGAACATGCTGCTCCGGCCAAGGAGTCTGGGGAGAAAGCCATGGTGGTCAAGAGGGGAGGGGAAAAGCCGCTGCAGAGCCCCAACAACTCCCGCTGGTCCCACAGGCGCCCCCACCCCAGGCCACCCCTACCTTGAGGGCTCCGAGGCAGAAGCCGTAGAGCAGGGCAGCAGCCAGGAGGCTGCGGCAGAGGCTGAAGACTGCAGTGAGCGGGCTGGTGGCGGCTGTGCGGAGGGAGAGGACAGGTGAAGCTCGACTCCTGTGCCCACCTGGAGAATCCCCTGGCCCTTCTGCCCCCTCCCCTCCCAGAGCTGCTTCCCTGGGATGCCATCCCCAGCCCACTGCTCTCTGTTTCTCCAAGCACCAAGAAGCCTTCAGAGCTTCTAGAAGTCTCAGGTTTAAGCCACTCGCCTGGGGGAGAGGAAAGGAGGACCAGGCTCTGGCTATAGGACAGGCTGAAGCCGCAGACCCAATCGGTGGGCCCCAAGTGGGCGCGATACCTGTGCCCCCAAAGCCGTGCATATCCACCTGCTCCAGCAGGTACATGAGGCAAGTGTTGACCTGGGGCAGGAGACCCAGGAGGAAGACGAACGGGAAACACAAAGTGAACACTGGAGCGAGGGGAGACGAAGGTCGGGTCAGCCTTGGCCCTCTCCTTGGCCCGCCCTCGGGGGCCACCCAGCCCTGCACCAGCCTCACCCGTGGCCACGTCGCGGGCACAGAAGAAGAAGGAGGCGGAAAAGAGCGTGAGGCCGTAGAGGGAGACGGGTGGGAAGGGCTGGGTTGAGCCCAGGGTGTCCAGCAGCCAGATGAGCAGGCAGCAGATGCAGAAGTAGACGGGCCGGCTGTACGCAATCACCCAGTTGTGGCCCTGGGGAGCGGGCCTGTGAGGAGGCAGATCTCCCTGCCGACCGTCCCACCCCCCATGCACACCCTGGGGCCCTAGAGACCCCAAACCTGGCAGGGCTCCTCCCCGGGGCCCACGCCCAGGCCTCTGGTTCGGGGGCGCCCGCTGTACTCACGTGCATGGGAGATGCCGCATCAGGCTGGACGCTCTGCAAGAGACAGGGGCCACGCTGGCCAGGAGCCCCAGAGCCACGGCGGCCAGGAGCACTGGGCAGTTACGAGTGACCAGCTGGTCCCCAATTTATGCTGGGCTCTGCTTTCTCAGCTACTAGGTGGGTGCTTGACTGCAGAGAACCTTAGACATCTTAGCTGCTTTCTAGCTCACACTTCCCAAAACTGGGGTCATGGCAAAGAGGGCATCTGGCAAAAGGGGGGTGTTGGGGGGAAGAGGGGGCCAGGGCTGACCTTCAGCAGAGAATACTGGCAGGAGGCGATGACCAGGCAGAACTGGAAGACCCAGATGTCAGCAAAGAAGCCCTTCAGCAGCAGCAGGTAGCCCAGGAAGGCGACGAGACTGCTCAGCCCCACACCAAAGACGTTCTCCACCACGCCCCGCGTCCTGTGGAGGCAGTCGAGTCAGGGGCACGAGGGGGGACAGGGTTTGGGGGAGACTCCTGCCACGGAGGTCATCCCCAGCACTGCCCAAGCCAGCCTCTCAGCCTCTAAATATCTAAGCCTGTGGTCTCTGGGGCAAGGCCAGGTGGCACATGGCCCGCTGCCACCCAGCATTCCAATCTTGCCCCCTCTAGACATGGTGGACTCCTGGGACACGCCCACCTCCAGCTCCTTCCCGCCAGTAACCACGCGTGGCTGCGCTGGGCACGCCGCACGGCCAGTGCCTGCCGAACACCAGGCCACGGGACCGGCACACTCGAGACAGACAGGCAGCCAGCACACGGGTTCCAGGCCAGGCCAGGCCCTCCGCACTAGAGGACAAAGGCCACGTGACTTCCTTAGGCCTCAGGTCCCCCTCTGAGAAGAGGGAAGGGTGAAATGATGGCTCTGCGAGCTTTCCACATCCACTGACAACTGACCACCGCAGGGCTCCGTTTCGCGAGTAAGCATCAGCCCGAGTAGGCGCTGCTTGTTTTGAGGCTGCGCTTTGGGGGAGAGGTTCCTGGAACATCCCCTATGGAGTCAATCCTTCGTACCCCACAGGAACCTAAGGAAACCCCGCTGCAGACTCCAGCCCTCGAGGCACCTCAGTGCCTGTCCAACAGGTGCTGAGAGTCCTAACAGGCAGGCCCGGGGACTTCGGGGCTGGGCCGGGCAGGGTGGCCGCTCACCGGTCCAGCAGGGCCAGAAGGGCGAGCCGCTCGTAGCGCACAGAGGTCCAGCGGCCAGGAAGGAGCCAGTACTTGTAGCTGTGCTGGGCACGGGGCGGCGCCTCCTCCATCAGCGTCTGCTCCTGGGATTCGTGCAGGGAGTCCTGGTCCAGCAGGTCAAACTGCAGTCCCCACAGCCGCGGCTGTCAGCCCTGCCGCCCCCACACCGCTGTCGCCGCCACCCCTCCCGGAGCACACGGGATAGCTGGCAGTTCTGCAGAGAGCCCTCGCCCGCCACCCGGTGGCCCCGTGGCCTGCCCTGATCCTGTCACAGGGTTTGCTCCTTTCTCCAGGTCCTGGGGGCACATGTCTGTCTCCCCCATCCAGGCCAAATTCCCTGCTTCTTCCTGGGCCCAGGGAAATCCTCCAAGACCCAGTGCAGACGCTAACTCATTTCCAGAAGGGTCAGTCACCGTCACCCTGACCGCCCCACCCTGGAGCACCGGCACACCTGGGCCCGGGGACAGGCCTGGGTGCCAACGTCCAGCCGTGAGGCCCTGGCAAGCTACTTAACCTCTCTGGGCTTCCTGCTTCCTCCGTTCAACTGATATTTACAGGGCAGCCACGGGCGGCCTGTCCTGGGCTCAGGATACAATGGAGAGGTGGGGTCCCGGCCCTGCCCTCTGGAAGTGGCTGTCAGTGGGGTAGCAAGGACAACCTGTCCACCGCACATGACAGCTGAGGACGGGTGAATGAGAAAGGGAAACGTGAGGGCTGCTCCATGTCAGACATGTGGGCGTGCCTTTTGTGACTATTGTTTACACCGTAAGCCTGCTCTATGCATTCTCAAGTCTTCTCTCCTCACCAAGCTGCCCACATAAGCTATTTCCAAGTCAGAGTACTTTCGGCAGGGAACGGGGGCACCGTTAACGACTGCGCTGCGATAATACGGTGTAAGCGGGGCATACCCCAAGCGACCCTGTCTGTAAAGGGCCCCACGTAAAGGGAACGGCACGCGGTCATCGCAGTAAACTGACTGCTGCTACCCAGGTATCACGGCTAACACCGTGTTCCCGTGTTAACCAAGAACGCAGTGCAGACACATCTGTTGCGTAAACACTCTGTGAGCCCTCAGACTCGGGGCGCCCATCAAAGGGCAGGGCGGCCTGCAGCCCTCCACGCAGAACAGCCCCCCCCCCACCCTGCACCCTACTCCTCACCTCCGGGACCTCCAGGGGCACCCGGCGCACCTGCATGCCCTGCAGGACCACAGGCCTGGGCTGCAGCAGGTTCAGGCCGCCCGTGGCCTCGGGGACATCAGCTGAGTGGAAACTGGAGGAATGTGAGTGGCGGTCCCTGTGGGCACGGCAGCCATGAGGGAAGGACCACAGACAGGCCCCGGGCTGAGGCTGAGGCCAGGCAAGTGGGTTCAAGGGGGCTGTGGCAGGCGCCCAGGAGGAGCAGAGGGGTTGGGGGGAAGCAGGTGGCTGGGTATCTTCCTCCCACCAGCCCTGGGAAGTGTCATGGAGCCAGGGACCCACAGGATCCCTGTGGACCTGCCTTTCACTGCTCCCAACCCTTTCCCCCACTTGAGGCTCTGGGCTGCTGCTGCCCCAAGCCACCTAAGGAAGAGATAGAACAACAGCTTGGGGTGCTCCCCAGAAATGCCACCTGCCCACAGCTGCCCAGGACTCACCAGGCTCCGTTGGCTGCCTGCTCCCCCTGCTGCCCTACGGGGTTCTCGTAGCCGCCTCCAGCCAGGCCAAAGGTGTAGGAACGCCGCACACCTGAGGCAGGAGGAGCGGGAGATGATGCAGCCCATCAGGGACAGGGGTGCCGAGGCCCGATCAGCAGAGACACCTCAGCTACAGGTAACGGGGAGCTCTGTGTTCAGTGTTCCCAGCCTACAGCTCAACCCCAGGGACCAGGAGCTGGAGAGGAGGGGCCCTGCAGACCAGGCCGCTGAGGGCCTGGGTGCTGGTTCCACCGGGTGCTCAGCAGGTCGTTCTGAGCACAGGGACCCGCCCAGCTGGGCCTGGACGCCATGGACACCTGCACCTCAGAAACCACAGGGATGCCAGTGAGCGGCACAGGCCAACCGCTCACCATGGGGTCCGGCAAGGAGCCAGCGCTCAACCAGGCGAGCACCTGCTGGGGGGAGGGTGCTCCCACTGCCACGGGCCGGCCACGGGACTCACCGCTTTCATCATAGAAATAGTGCACAGCGCCCTCCGAGGTGTCGTCAAAGGTGCAGGCCTCGTGCACGTTGGCGCCAGCGCGGGTGAGCAGCAGCGAGGAGGCGAAGTGCAGGGCGGAGGGCAGCGTCAGCGCCCGTGAGTGGGAGGCAGCCCGGCCTCGCGGCGCCTCCTGCAGGCTGCTGGAGAGGGGGCAGGCCAGGGTCAGCGCTGCCCGGGGGGCGGGCTCCCATCACCCCACTGGCAGGCAGCCGGCCGGGGGCTCACCTGGGGGGTGAGCCCATGACGGAGGCTGGCGGGGTGGGGTTGCTGCCAGCGTTGTGGCGCCTCCGGATCGCCTGGGTCCGCCTGACGCTGCTCGAGCGGTCCCGCCTGCCGGTGTTCTCAGCTGCTGCCCAGAGAGAGGCCCCGGGCATGAGGGGCGGAGGCCGGGACAGAGCCGGGGCTGGGGGTGCCCTGCCTCAGCTAAGGTCAGGCCTGGACCAACCATGCCCTGGCTCTGGGGCCCAGTCAGGACACGCAACCATCCTGTGCCTCAGTTTCCTCATTTGGTAAAATGGAGGACACCTCACCTGCCCTGGGGCTGGAAAGACCAGGGTGGCTGCTGAGAGGCCCTAAAGGGCAGAGGCCCCGTGTGTCAACGGCAGAACCTCAGTCTCCCCATCACCGTAGCCCTGCTTATTTGAAGGGGGTTGGGAGACAATATCACTCAACCACTGAGTCCACACCCATCTGCTGCCCGAGACAGGGGCTGCTCCAACTGTGGCCAGGTCCACTCCAGCCTGCCCTTTGCCCACACCCAAGCCCCTAGCACATCTCACCCTGACCCCAGGAGCCAGCACTTACCTCCCCCCACAGCACCTTCCTCCTGCAGCTCCCCCCGCCAGCCAGGCTGGTTGGCAGCAAGACCCCTGCGGGCCTCGGAGGGCAGCACAGCGGGCTCCCCGGCAGCCAGCTCCACCCCCGCCTGGGCCTCCAGCTCGGCCTTGGAGCCAGCCAGGGGGGCCCTAAGGACATCTCCCCCCGCCCCGTCCATGCTCAGCACACGGGCGTGCGTTTTGGCGCTAGCAGTACTGGGAGTCCGCTGGGTCCCATAGGGCCGCTTGGGGGGCACAGCAGCCCCGTCCTCAGCCCCGTGGGGGGCCCGCCGCTTCCGGCCCCCGCCTGCTGCACCCCGGGAGCTCTCAGGGGAATAGCAGGAAGTGGAAGAGGAGCTGTCAGTACTGTAGCGGCGCTGAGATCGGAGGCTGGAGGCTGGGCTCAGCTCGCTGCCCTCGCTGGTGTCTTCGTCCTCAAAGAAGCCCCCGCCCTCCAGCAAGGGCCGTCGAGGGGCACGGCCAGGTGGAGAGTGTCTCCGCAAGGGCGGCCGCCGTTTGCCAGGCCGCAGCAGGGCCAAGTCCTTGGGCCGCACAACCAGGAGCGGCTCAGCGGGGCCCGGTGGCGTCCCTGCTCCAACAACTGTGTCAAAGGAGCGCAGGGTGTCATCGGAGGGGACGCCGGCATCCGGCGAGGCAGGCAGCTCGGCCTCGGAGGGCGGGTCTGTGTCGCTGCCCTCGGGGGCCTGCCCGCCGGGGGGGCTGTCCAGGTGAGTGGAGTTGGTCTTCTCACTCTTGAAGCTGCTCAGCGTCTCCCTGTCAGTCCCGCTGAAGCAGGAATCCGAGGAGCCCGCTTTCTGGGGCGGGGGTTCACCCGAGCCCCGCCGCTCCAGGGGCTGATAGCCGCCGGCCCCCCGGCGTTGCTCCCTTCGACTGCTGGTCCTCACCAGGGCCCGGTCAGGCCGTGTCAGGGTCAGGAAGCTTTTGCTCAGCTCCTGGCTGAGGCTCCCCTTCAGCAAGGGGCTCATGGGGGTGTCGGCCACACTGCTCCCACTCCAGGGGGTTCCATCTCCAGCCAGGGGAGAACGCTCGGAAGAGTCTGTGCTGGGAAGGGAAGGGTCTGGGGCAGCCCCTGGGGGCGTCTGGGGAAGGTCTCCAACTGTCAGAAGAAAAGAAGACAAAGGATGAGAGCTGGGTAGTCTGGCCGAGGGGAACTGATGGCCTCTGCTCTCCCTAATAGTCCAGGCAGAGCAGGGAGCTGAAGAAACCCCAGTCAGAACAAGCAGGGGAGGCCCAGAATGCAGTAGAGGTGACTCAAAGAAAAGCCAGCGCATCTTCCTCCCAGCCCCCGCCACCTCGCGCCTGCTCACTCAGTTTTTCCTGCGAGCTCAGCTTCAGCATCTCCCGATCGGCCGCGGTCACGATCACATTGTTGCTGCCCTGCTCCCGCACCAGCTCCTTGATGTCTGCAACCACAGCCCTGTCAGCAGGGCCCTGGGGCCGCCACAGGCCGCCCCTGCTCCACGCTACCACCCTCCAGCCGAGAGGCCACCGCTCACCTCTCAGGGGCCCAGAGTCTTCCATCCGGGGCAGCAACTCCTGAGCAAACAGAGGCAAGCATGAGAAAAGAAACAGGGCAAGAAGCAGGATGACGACATCTCCACAGTGGGAAGCGGCTCCCAGGTGAGGAGAAGAACAAACCTGGTACTTGGGGCGGGACTGGACCACTCACCGAGACCTGGTTGAAGCCAAATACAGAATGCTGGGAGCTGCACCGTACAGGGGGTGTGGAACTCACTTTCCGAAACACTGTCATCTCCACTCCAGGATCCCTGGCGGAGAAGAGCAACGGCTGTAAGCTAACTTCCCTTCTTTTGCTATCTGCCTGACGGTTCCCAGAGCTCCTACCTTCTCAAAGGCCCCTGCACAATCCCAGGATTGCCCAGAAAACAACTGTCCAGACTGCTCACAGAGCCAATGTTCCCTAAGCCCCTCCGTCTTCCAATGCTAAAGTCCGGGTACTCAAAACCTCAATCCCCAACACAGCCCCTGCCCCACTCACCTGGGTGGATTGCCATCCCCCTGGGCAGGCTCTTCCTCCGCCTCCCCCATGGTAGAGTTGCGCTTCTCCACAATCTCGCCCTGATCAAACATGGCATGCAGGCGATAGTTCACAGTCTTGATGGTAGCAAAGATGACAGCCACCACGAGGCAATACACGCCAGCCACCATCAGGCTGGGAGGCAGGACCTGACAGAATACGGTAAGTCAAGTCCCTACTCACATGGTCTCCATCCCCAGCCACCACCGTCCTGGCTTAGAATCACAAATTCACCCCCTCCCCCACCCCCATGCAACTAGTCCAAAAGCCCTGCTGGGTGCTCTGTCTTCTGGAGAGATTAAGAGATGGATTTGAGGTCACCCAGCCCAAGAAATGAAGAGTTTGGCCTCTCCTTCATATACCCCAAACTCTGCAGCGACTCCTCTCCCCAAACCCCAGCACCCAAGACAAAGCTCTGAACCTCTGGCAGGCGGCTGCCCCCATGACATCCTGCCCTCCCTCTCCCCAGTAGGAGCTCCAGGTGGCAGCGACATCTCACCATGTACAGCAAGAAGGGAAAGGTGAGCAGGAAAATCCAGACATAGAGATGGAAGCAGTTGGAGAAGGTGCTCTGGTGCGGGTCGAAGAACCAACCACCGGTGAGCGAAGCCCACACTCCCTGGCGCAGGATCTGCAACACCTGCGACCCCATGGCTCCGCCGCTGCTGCGCGCGCCCCCCCTCCCGGGACCCTCATGGGGGCGGCCCCCGGCCCATGCCCCGCTTGGCGCCGGAGGGCCCCGGGGCCCGGCCTCGCGCTCACGCCATGGCCTCCCCCCACGGGGTCGGGAGGTCGGTGGGGCGGAGCTGAGGGCAGGGGGCGGGGCCCGATGGGGCAGTCAGCGGCTGGAGGCCGGGGCGCGGAGGTGGGGCCGCATCAGGGGCGGGGTCCGGGCCCCTATCCCCGGTTCAGAACTGCTCCAAAGGACCGAGCCGGCAGGCAGGCGCGGAGCACGGGCCGGGCACCCGCTGGCGGCATCCAGAGGTGGGCGTGGAGTGGCTGCTCCCAGGACACAGGCGACAGCTCCCTCGGCTCCGACTCGGGGAGAGTCCCGGGACCCTGAGGTCCACTTCCGGGGTCACAGGTCACTCGACACGGGCTCCGCGCTCGCCCCGCTGCTCCCGGTGCCGGCCCAAGGGGAGGCCGGAAGGAGCAGCGAGCCGCCAGCCTGCAGTGGCGCATGCGCCCAACCAGCCCGGTTGAGACCCGGAAAAGGAAAAGCTGACGGCGTGATTGCGCAAGCGCGGGGAGCTAGTAGAACGAGCAACAGCGGGGAATGCCCTTGGGGCGTGCGCAGAGTCTGGGTTTAAGGGACGAGACCGTGCAGAAGTAGAAACCTTGGAGCGCATGCGCACACCCAGACGTGGTCAATCTAGTGGGTCCGCTGTGCGAAACCCGAAGGGATAGGGGAATGGCTATTGGGTAACGGCAGAGTAATTGGCACAAAGCTCTTCCAGTGAATTGCAGGAGGCGGGGAAGCGGACGGAGGCGTGGACCTTCCCCCACACACCCCGGGGCTACAGTGACAGTTCTGCGCTACCGGAGCACGCCCCTCTTGGCCCGCCCCTTTTGGTGCTTGGGTTCTAGGGTCATGGTTGACTCTTGCCGCCACCTGCCTCTACTTCCGGGTCAGAGCTCAGACATAACGCGTAGAGAATGATCCTCCGGCAAGGCAGGAATAGTTGAACAGGATAGCATCGTTTTTCTTAAAGTGACAGGTTCAAAATAATTGGTGTCAACTCTAGGCAGCAGTAGTGAGGAGGCGACTCAGCTATTCTGAATCCATTCACTGGGCAGAGCTCGAGACAGCAGTCTCCGGCTACCGCGCCCTGGGGAAGGGACATGAGGAAAGTGGATAGTTTCCCAGGTGAGAAGAAAGACGAGATCCTTAGCCCCTTACAAGAAAGAGCTTGCGGGGTGGCCAGTTCTGTCTTTTCCTCCAGTCACCCCCGCCCCAACTAGTTCTGCTTTCAGAGCATCTTGTCCCCATCTCAGATATGAAGAGATTGAGGCTCAGAAAGGATGGGTCACCCAGCCCTGCCACTTGGTAGCCAAGACCAGACGCAGGTTTGCCCCACTCCCAAATCGGGTTCGTTACCCCGTTTTGCCATTGCAGAGGGAGCGGGAGGGCCCATTCTTGGCCGAGACCAACCTCGACCCCAGATGCCAGGGCGCCCCGCTTGGGATTCATCTTCGTAGATCCCCAAACCTGCTCCGATGAGGGATCCCGGGCTACCCTTCCCCTCTCTCTGCCCTCTCCTCCCACGCCTGCCCGGGAACTTCCCCAGCCCGGCCGCCGGGAGCCTCCGGGAGGGGAGCGGTGCTGCCCGCCCGCGTCATCTGATGCTGTTTCCTGAAGGAGGGAGAAGAGCGGAAAAAAGTGAAACTCCACCCTCCACCTCTGCCTCCCGCCCCCGGGGCCAAAGTACAAAGGGAGGAGGAAGAAGGGAACTGGGTAGGAGCCGTCGGGGCCACGGGAGCCTGGTGGGGAAGAGGCAGCCTCGGCTGCCTGGGGACGCCCACTCCACCCCCCTGTGCAGAAGGACCCCACCGGAGCCGCGGCGCTGCCCTTCCGAGGCCCCACCTTACACTTGGTGGGCGCCTGAGTCAGGGTCCCAGGACTGCTCCAGGACCGAGGGACATTCAGGTCCCTGGAGCCCGCCATGGTGAGGCGCCGGAGGACCCGGGGCACCACCCCCTGGGCCTGACCGCCCTGCCCGGGGTCGCCCTCCTCCAGAAGCCCGAGATGCGGGGGTCTGGGAGGCAACGCTCCTGGCTCCCCCAGAGAGGCGTGGGGCTGAGGGCCAGGGCTTGGGGGCCCAGGTTCTGGGACTAGGGCGTCGGCAGCCAGCGGGGGTGGGACCTGGGGGGCACCCAGGGAAGGTGCCCCCCACGCCCGGAGCTGGCTCCCAGCCATGGAGCCCTTGAAGAACCTCTTCCTCAAGAGCCCGCTTGGGTCATGGAACGGCGGGGGTAATGGGGGCGGTGGGGGCGGTGGCAGTGGCTGGCCCGAGGGATCCCCGAAGGCAGTGGCTTATGCCAACCCCGTGTGGACAGCCTTGTTCGACTACGAGCCCAACGGGCAGGATGAGCTGGCCCTGCGGAAGGGCGACCGTGTGGAGGTTTTGTCCCGGGATGCAGCCATCTCGGGCGACGAGGGCTGGTGGGCGGGCCAGGTGGGCGGCCAGGTGGGCATCTTTCCGTCCAACTACGTGTCACGGGGCGGCGGCCCGCCCCCCTGCGAGGTGGCCAGCTTCCAGGAGCTGCGTCTGGAGGAGGTGATCGGTATCGGTGGCTTCGGCAAGGTGTACCGTGGCAGCTGGCGAGGGGAGCTGGTGGCTGTGAAGGCAGCTCGCCAGGACCCCGACGAGGACATCAGCGTGACGGCCGAGAGTGTGCGCCAGGAGGCCCGGCTTTTCGCCATGCTGGCCCACCCCAATATCATCGCCCTTAAGGCCGTGTGCCTGGAGGAACCCAACCTGTGCCTGGTGATGGAGTACGCGGCCGGCGGGCCCCTCAGTCGCGCCCTGGCCGGGCGGCGTGTGCCCCCACATGTGCTGGTCAACTGGGCAGTGCAGATCGCCCGTGGGATGCACTATCTGCACTGCGAGGCCCTCGTGCCCGTCATCCACCGCGACCTCAAGTCCAACAACAGTGAGTTTCAGGGGGCGTGGTTGGGAGGGTAGCATGGCCCAGGCACACACCTGCTGCCCACCCTCAGCTGAGCCCACCTATGGAGCTAAGGGCTCACACTGGCCCGCTAGGCGGGAATCCCAGGCACCCAGAACATTCTGCCACTTGGGTAAGGGGCACCTTCCTGCTCCAGCGCAGGAGTCCTTGACCCCAGCTGCCAGCTGCCATTTGGGCCAAGTTAAGAAACTGAGACCTCCCAAGTGGGCCAGGCCTGGCCGCCACTTCCAGGAAGTGTCCTGGATGCTGGCACTCCCCAAATTCACGTCTGTGGTTTGGGTGCTCTGGTCTCTCCCCTCGGGACAGGCAGCTCGTCTGCCACAGACACCCCAGAGGAGGCAGCCCCCTCGGGGGGCCAGGGCTCGAAGGCCAGCCCTACCCGTCCCTGGCTGCACGGCCTCTAGCTGGGTACTACAACTCAGAGCCTCAGTGTCGGGCTCCATAGAGTGGGGTCAGTGGCACCTCGCAGAGTGACCGTGAGGGTGAAGTGGTTGTGCGGACGGGGCAAGCCCTGGCTGCACTGCCTGGGACGCAGTGGGTCCCAGCCATGTGTGCCTCTAGATGTTGGAGGGCTAGGTCACCACGGGGGCCGGGCCTGGAACAGCACTTGGCCTGGGAGTGGCTGGGCCGTGGGGCCCTTCATCTCCAGCCCCTTCACCCACACTGCCCTCGTGGGCCCCAGACCTGTGACACATCCAGGAGGGCTTCCTGAAAGAGGCAAGGCTTCACACCAGGCCAAACGCAGGCCGCGTTTAGAGAGGCTCCCAGTGAGGCTTCTGGACTGGCAAGCACAGCCCTGGGGACTCAGGGCGCTGGACTGTGCTGGCACCCAGCACAGAGGCCACAGGGCAGTGGCAAATGCAAGAAGGGCCAGGGCTCAGCGAGGCACTGGAAAAGCACGGAAGGGGCTGGGGCTGCGGCTGCGGCTGGGGCTGGGGGTGTGGGTGTGGATACTTTGATCCTCCTGGCCTGGGCTGACCAAGGACAAGGGGCTTGGGGGGACAGAGAACCAGGACCCGATCGAGTTCTTGCCAGGGCTGGAGGGGGGTGGGGCGGCCAGCCAGTCACCCCACCCACTCCTCTCAGCCGCAGTAGGGAGCAGGCCCCACCTCTCCGCCTGACCGTCTGGGCCCTAACCATCTAGGGACCCCCTTTCCCTACCCCAGCCTGAGGGGGATTCCCCGAAGGCCTGGGGGGAAGGGACTCCCGTCTTCTGTTTTTTCTCCATTTTTTTCCAGAGAAAATGGAACAATGGCCCGGGCCCCTGCTCCCCACCCTCCCCGCCGCTTCCTCCATTTCCTGCTGCCCCTGAGCCGGCTTCCTGCCCCTGCTCCAGCCCCTGCGCCCTCCCTGGCCCAGCTGCCTGCAGGGGAGGAAAGAGCTGGGGGTGGGGGGGCTGTGGGAGAGGAAGGAGCCAGGGGTTGCGCCCCCGCTCCTCTCTCCCCACCCACCCCCAGAGTCTGGGTGGAGGTGAAGGGCAGGCAGGGTGCCCTCAGCCTCCTTGAGCCTGCCATCCAACCTCACAGACCCCAGTCCTAGGCTCAGGGTGCCGTCTGCAGGGTTGGGGTGGGAGTCCCTGGGATGGGGGGACACGGGCAGGAAACAATGGCGTGATTTTCCTGGACAATGGGGGCCTTGTAAGAAGGCCTGGTGGGGAGAGGAGGGGGAATTCTCCAGGCCCACGAGTCACAGGACTGCCCAGCTAGCGCGTCCTGGGCCTGACCTCCCCCAGTTCTTCCCCCAAAAGACCCTCCCAGCTGGGGACCTGACCCAGGGCTCCCAGAAAGGAGAAGTGGGGACCATGGGAGGGAAGCGGAAGAGGTGTGAGCCAGCCCGGCCACCCCGGAGCCCCATGGAGGCCAGGGAGCCCTGGGGGGGGGCTGGCAAGAGGCTGGCCCCAGTCTTGGGGTCTCTTGCCCCATCCTCCAAGTGGCCCAGACCTCCCCTGAGGTCTACATCTGACACCAGAACAGCAACTTGTGCTGGCACAAATAGAAGGCCCAGGCAGGCAGTAGGGCCGTGGGGGGGCAAGCGGGGAACAAGGAAGAGCTTGAGGCTTGGCGGAGGCAGGTAGAGTTGGGAGAGTGAGGGGAGAAGGCCTGAGACTTTGGGTGTGTTGCTTGCCTCTCCGGGCCTCAGTTTGCCTAACTGAAACATGGGGAGACTGGCCTCCCAGCCTTGAGATGCAGAAAGTAGCTTGCCTGGCTGCGGACTGCCCTAAGTGGCTAGAGCCAGGGCCTCAGGGGATGCAAGGGCCCAGGCCCCAGGAGGCTGCCTCCCTGCCCTCCCCCAGCTCACAGACCCTCCTTGGAATTGCCATTCCGCCCTCCAGCCCTCTTGCAGTGCCTCTCAGAACGGCTGCTGTGAGGCTTACTACTGTGAGGCTTACTACGTGGTGAAGTGAGGCTTACTATGTGGTGACCGTCCCAGCCCCAGCAGCCAGGCTGAAGGCTGCTGTGAGATTGGAAGAGGATGGAGGAGAGAGCGGAGCTGGGGAGCACTAGTGGGAGAGTCTTTAGGGCAATTGGCATTTGTTATGCTCCTGCCCTGGCATTATCTCATTTAAATACTCGAAGCAATCTTAGGAGGTGGGTTTTGTTGTCATCCTGCTTTATTTACTGTTTGGGACTTGGCCCCAGTCTAGCTCAGAGGAGGGGGTGATGGGTTGCAAAGTCATTCCCTGAATTAGGAGACATTGCGGGAAGAATTGCCAGGCAAGCGGGATGATGGTGGCTATTGCAGGCATATGGGGGGGAAGGGGGTCTGATGGGTGACTGAATTGGCTTCTGCTGGCCTAGGGGGTCCAGGTGTGGGAGCCACCAGTGGGGAGGGACAGCTGGCACCTGAGGGAGGCTGAGATAGCCTGGGGTGAGGAGAGGCTGGACTCGGAAAAGCACCAGCATTGAAAGGCTGAGGGTGGGGGAGGCCCTGAAGGAGACACAACACAAGCAGCGGGAGACGGAAGGAGCCCCTGGCTATGGATGGGGAACTGGTGGGGGGGTCGACAGGGCCAGCAGGTGCCCCCACGACGTCCAGGGGCTCGGCCAGAGGGCTTTAGGCCCTGAGGCCTCTGGCAGACCCTGAGAAGTGAACACCCTGGTTTTGCCACCTCCTCTGAGAAGTCTTCCCTGAATCACCAGGCTGTGGCCTTCCCTACTGCCCCACCCCCAGCACGCTGTGCTGCCCCCATCACAGAGAGCCACAGGGTGTGTCCTAACACAACCCACGTCTGAAACTCCTGTATCTCCTGCAGTCGGTCATAACCAGAAAGGTGGAGGGCCCTTTTCAGACCCTTGATGATTCTGACTTTGTCCTCCTTCCATCCCTCTCAAACTTCTCTCGTTTGAGCCATATTTGTCCTGGCAGAGATTCTCTGTCCAGAATGCAAAAGATCTGTTAGAATCAAAGCTGTGAGCCCCTGCCAGGTCTAACCATCCCCGCCTACATTTATCCCAAACTCCATCCTTGCCAGGAACCCTCACTTAGACTCAGCACTACCTTTCTCTTCACAGCCAGCTGCTATCAGGAGGTATCTTACAGGGACCATAACTCTCAAAGAAACTGAGTCCATCTCTGCCCCAGGGATGACGGTACTGGCCACGCTGTGGTGCGGGCGCCAGGGGGCTGGCTTGGCTTCCTGCTTCCCAGGCCACGAGAGGTTCTGATTCACACTTCTTCCTCAGCAAAAAGGCCAAGACACTCCTAGGTTTTTCTTGAAATCCCTTGCAAATTATCAAAGCCACAAGTGCAAAGAGAAGCTGCCATATCATTAGTTTCTATTTGATGTAGTATTAGGTAGAAGTTTAAACGCTGGTTTGGAGCCACACTGATCAGGTTGCAATCCCTCCTTTCCTTGTTGTACGACCTGGCTAAGTTAGTTTCCCTGTCCTCATCTGTAAAATGGGGATAATGCCATCTACCTCATAGATTGCGTGTGTGTGAATGCTGGGGCCAAGGGGTGTAAGCTGTCCAGACTCTAGCAGGCCCTCAGTAGAGCAGCCTCCTTACTTTTGTCTGACTCCAACCCCACTCCCTACAGTGCGTTCTTCAGGGCACGCTTTAGATCCACTCAGCCCTGTGCCCAGGGTACCCAGGCAGGATGTTTGTCAGATGACACTTGATCCTAGCTCCTCTGCTACCCCCACCACCTGAGCCTCCAGCACACACAGCCCTGCCCCTCCTCTTCCCCAGTTCTGCTGCTGCAGCCCATCGAGGGTGACGACATGGAGCACAAGACCCTGAAGATCACCGACTTCGGCCTGGCCCGCGAGTGGCACAAGACCACACAGATGAGTGCTGCGGGCACCTATGCCTGGATGGCCCCCGAGGTCATCAAGGCCTCCACCTTCTCCAAGGGCAGCGATGTCTGGAGGTGCGGCCTGGGGGGAGCTGGACAGGGCCAGGTGCGGGGCTGCAGAGGGCAGAGGTGGGGGACAAGGCCCTGAACCATTGAGTTCCAGGCTGCTTTGGGGTGAAGTGGTGGCTGGTGGAGACACAGCCAGCCCCTCCGTCTCGCCCACAGCTTTGGAGTGCTGCTGTGGGAACTGCTGACAGGGGAGGTGCCCTACCGTGGCATTGACTGCCTTGCTGTGGCCTACGGCGTGGCCGTGAACAAGCTCACGCTGCCCATCCCATCCACCTGCCCCGAGCCCTTCGCACAGCTCATGGCCGGTAAGGGGGCCGGGCCGGCGGGGAGGGGCAGGGCCTGGTAGACCCTTCCTTATTCTGGCTTTTCCTCTCCCCTACCGGGCCCCCAGACTGCTGGGCGCAAGATCCCCACCGCAGGCCCGACTTCGCCTCCATCCTGCAGCAGCTGGAGGCGCTGGAGGCGCAGGTCGTGCGGGAAATGCCGCGGGACTCCTTCCATTCCATGCAGGAAGGCTGGAAGCGTGAGATCCAGAGCCTTTTCGACGAGCTGCGGGCCAAGGAAAAGGTGCGTGGGGTCGGCGTCTCGGGCTGGGGAAGAGACGCCTGGGAGGACTGTCTCCCGGTTCTCCATGGGCAGACGGTGTGGATGGCCGTGGGGGCCCGGGCCGGGCTGACCCCACCGCCTCCACTGTCCCGGGCGCAGGAACTACTGAGCCGAGAGGAGGAGCTGACGCGCGCGGCGCGCGAGCAGCGGTCCCAGGCGGAGCAGCTGCGGCGGCGCGAGCACCTGCTGGCGCAGTGGGAGCTGGAGGTGTTCGAGCGCGAGCTGACGCTGCTGCTGCAGCAGGTGGACCGCGAGCGGCCGCACGTGCGCCGCCGCCGCGGCACCTTCAAGCGCAGCAAGCTCCGCGCGCGCGACGGCGGCGAGCGCATCAGCATGCCTCTCGGTAAGGGGCGGGCCCCGGGCTCGCCGCCCCGCCATTGGCTGCGGCCGCTGGGGGGGGTAGCGCCCGGAGCCCATTGGCTGCGTGGCGGGGAGTTGGGGGTCGGACGCTCGGCTGGCCGCTCTGTTATTGGCTTAGGATGGCAGGGGGTGGGCCCGTGAGCCGAGGGCGGAAAGGGGTGGGAGCAGGAATGTTTTCTCCAGCCTGTGGGCGGGCTTGGGGGATGTATTTGCATGCCGGCCTGGGAGTGGCTGCGGCCGGGAAGGGGCGGGGCTCGCGGAGTTCTGGGAAGGCCGAAGGGGCGGGGCTGCCCAGTGCGGGTCCCCGACTCCGCCCGCTTCCCTTGGGGGTGGAGTCCCCGCCTGGGGGTGGAGTCCCCGCCTGCGCAGGTGGCTCTGGGCAGCGGGGAGGCTGGACCCTGTCACGCAACCACCAGGGGTGGCCTGGGAGCCGACGAAGGGCCTGGGAGCCGACCGAGGGCCCCTGCAGGGTGGGGTCCTGGCACCCCTTTACCACAAACCTGCCCCCCCACTCCCCTCTGACCTCAGACTTCAAGCACCGCATCACCGTGCAGGCCTCGCCCGGCCTAGACCGGAGGAAAAACGTCTTCGAGGTTGGGACTGGGGACTCTCCCACCTTCCCCCGGTTCCGGGCCATCCAGTGTAAGTTTCCCTCCTTCCCTTTCCCTCCAGCCCCTTATCCTTCTGTCACAGCTTACCCTTGGAGGTGGGTCCACCCACTGTCTTCAATCCCCTGTCGGGGTCCCCTCCCCTGTGGTATGGACTCGTACCTCTGAGTCCCCCAGACAGCGCTTGTTTTACTTGTGGGTTGTTTTTTTTAACCAAACAGTAGCGCAATACTATGTGCCTCTCATTTCCCTAAATGCTTTGCTACTGTTAGTGCGCTGAACGTTTAAAATGTATTATTACTTAAACCTTTAGACTAGAGAAGTGGAGAAAGTCACTTGCCTAAGCTGACCCAGCTAACAAGAGGTGGGGCCGGCATGTTCACCCAGGCAGTTGAGTTGGCTCCAGTGTCTCCACAATAGCTACCAAGAAATGGCTGCTGGCAGAAACACTAGCCAGGAGGCCCCACTCCGCTGCCAGCCCTAGGACCCAAACCTGCCTGCCACGCACCCATTCTGTTCAGATTCTCTATCGCCCAGAGCCCACCTAAGAAGTGTACAGGTCCTGGCCTGCTTCCCGTCCCCTAAGTGGTTGCCTCTGTAGCCTAGCTGTCATGATGGGGACAGAGGTTAGGTCTCCTGACCCCACCTCAGGTGCCATTGTTTTTCTTCCCACAGTGGAGCCCGTGGAGGCGGGTCAGGCATGGGGCCGCCAATCCCCCCGACGTCTAGAGGACTCAAGCAATGGAGAGCGGCGAGCATGCTGGGCCTGGGGCCCCAGTTCCCCCAAGCCTGGGGAAGCCCAGAATGGGAGGTGAGTGACCGAGTGTGGCAGCCCCCTCCAGCGCCAGCTGCCTCCCCACTGTCCTGAGATTCACAAAGCCCCTCTCCCCTTCCTTCCCCAGGAGAAGGTCCCGCATGGACGAGGCTACGTGGTACATAGATTCAGATGACTCATCACCCTTGGGTTCTCCTTCCACGCCCCCAATGCTCAATGGTGAGTGGCCTTGTCTCTCCCCCATTAGGATCTTGCTGAGTGCCTTCCGCGGAGGCCATGGAAAGCCAGTGGGCTGGAACTGAGGCTGAGAGAGAACACGCTCCAACCCCAGCCTCGGACAGAGCCAGTCGTAGAATGCAGGTCTCACCCACTACTGAGCTGGATCCAGCTCAGGCCTTGGGGGGCCCAGAGTCTGGTTCCTCTGTTCTGTGGCAGCCCCTGTGAACTTGACAGGTTCAAGAGAGGGAAGCAAGGGGAATGGTTTCCCAATTTGTACCCAAAGGAAGCTGGGCTCAGAGAGGAAGAAACTGCCCATGCAGGGCAGAGCTGACAAGTGGCTGCCCTGCTGCACTTCCCAGAGCCCCTCCTGGAGAGGCCCTAGTTGGGGAAAGGTGCAAAAAGGCTGAGGAGGCGGAGATCCAGGACTCGTTCCCACTGCATCCGGGGCAGTTCTGGCCTTTTCTGTTCTGCACGATGATGACAGCACTTAGTATGTGCCAGGCATTCCTGCCAGGCAGCAACCCCATGCAGAGGTGCTCCAAGAATTGACGCAGCCTGCCTGAAGCCCCTGCTAAAGATTTGAACCCAGAGAGACTGTGAAGCCCCTCTGGCTTCAAAGTGCGCTTCCTGGGAAGGCTTCACTTGAAGGGTTTCTTAGGTCCAAACTACTTAGGAAGCTCGGGGTTCAGGCTTGGAGCTGGGCTCCAGCGTTAGAGGGATGAGGGGTCAAGGACTACAAAGTTGCACCCTCCCTCACTTGTGGGTAGCCCTTTTACTATGACAACTCAGAGACTATCTTCAGAGCCCCCAGCCCACCCTGCCTCTCGCAGCCAGAGCCAGGACTCAGTTCAGCTGCTCTCAGCCCAGAGTCCTTTTCCACAAACAATTTAGACCCATTCCTCTCACCCCCAACCCAGCTCACCAACTCCCCCATTAGTGTGAGCTACATTTGATTGCTATTCTCTGAGGCTGGTAATAACTGGGCACCTCCTGTGTGCCAGGCAATGTTGGAAGGTGAGATTGTTATTAGGTTCATTTTCTAGAGGAGGAAACTGAGGCACAGAACAGTTCGGCGGTTTGGCGTAGGGAAAGCACACAGCAGAGAAGAGATTGGAACCCAAGTCTGTCTGACTCAAGCAGAGACTTGCCCCCTTCCCCACCGCCATCTACCATACCATTTTCTGCTCTAGCAGTGGTGTTGCCCCAAACTAGATGTGCTGTAGGTGCTGGACTGAAAATTGGAAGGCCAAGGGAGCTGGTTGGATTCACTTGCTCTAGAGTCTTCCAGGCCAGAAGGGTCAGTGGAGAACTTGAGGCCATGTCAACAGGGTGTGTAAATCAAAGCAGCCCCCCAGCCATGTTCTGAAGAGCCCTCCCTGCCTTCTCAGGGGTAGGACACAAGGGGCCAGACCCCATCCTTCTCCAGCCTGCCCCTTTGCCTGAATGGATGCCAGGCCTGCCACAGCCCAGCTGCTGGCTTTGCACTTGGCTTTCCGGCCCAAGCCCACACTCTAGCTGCCATCTGGGCCCCACCAGGGTGCATGACCTTGACCTTCCAGCAGCCCACAGAGTCAGAAGTCTGGCCATGAATCAGATCCTGTGAAATTGCCCAAGCAAACACCACACGACAGGGGACCACAGCCCTCCCCGCTGCCCCCCATTCCCTCCAGAGCCCGGTTGCCCTGCGCTGCACATGGCAGGGTGCAGCCAGCCAGCACCGGCAGGCCTTCTGAGAAGGTGCCGTGACACTAGTGTTGTGGAGCCACCAACCACCACGTGATCGTGCTCTCTCCGTGATGCCCCATGGGAGCAATTTCACCTCCACCTCAGGGTCAAGGGTAGTGCTGATTTCTCCTAAACAAGAGGATTGCCAGTTCTTGCTTAGAGCAAATCTAAATCCTAGCCGAGTTGTCTCAGACAAGTCACTCCCCGTTGGCTGCAGGAAGTTGCGTCTTCTCTCATTGTGTATATATTTTTTAAAGATTTATGTTTTATTTATTTCTCCCCCCTCCCCAGTTGTCTGCTCTCTGTGTCCACTCGCTGTGTGTTCTTCTGTGACTGCTTCTATCCTTATCAGCGGCACCGGGAATCTGTATTCCTTTTTGTTGCGTCATCTTGTTGTGTCACCTCTGTGTGTGTGTGGCACCACTCCTGGGCAGGCTGCACTTTCTTTTGCGCTGGGCAGCTCTCCTTACGGGCTCACTCCTTGCGTGTGGGGCTCCCCTACGTGGGGGGCACCCCTGCGTGGCAGGGCACTCCTTGCACACATCAGCACTGCGCATGGGCCAGCTCCACACGGGTCAAGGAGGCCCGGGGTTTGAACCATGGACCTCCCATGTGGTAGGCGGACGCTATTGGGCCAAGTCCACTTCCCTCTCATTGTGTGTATTGACCTCCATTCCCAATTCCATCTTCACCTCCCTTTGTCTCATTTTTCTTACTTATTTTAAACGGATTTTCCCCTGTTCTGTTTAAGCTCCTCATAAGTTATTGCTTTTTTCACCTGCAAGTGGGAAGAGTAAGGACCGCCTTGTGTGGTTGTTACCAGGATCCTAAGGATGGATTCTCCCATCGAGGCAGTTTTGATACATTTTTTGAGTCAGGTATCAGTGTGTAGCTGGAGATCCACACTACCCTGACCCCAGGGAGCTCCTAGTCTGATGGAGGAGGCAGACTCCTGAGTAAGCAAGTCCGGTGGGGAGAGTAGTGAGGCCGGGGGATGAGAGCTGTGTTTGGTGGAACATGAGCAATACCTGCACAGGTTCAGGGGGATTCCGGGTAGACATCACAGAGGAGGTGACATCTCAGCTGGGTTGAATGATGATCACTGAAAGCTGAGGCAGGAAGTGCGTGCTGGGCAGAGGCATGGGGACACCCCAGGCCAGAGGGAGAGGAAACCGAACCAAAACTCAGGGACAGAGCTGAGAGCCAGGGAGTCTCAGGCCTGGGGTGGAAGACAGGGCCCAGCCTGCATCCCATGGGTCTCTGGGCAGCCCCTGTACATGATCAGCAGGTGTTTGTTGAATGAATGAGTGACCGAAGCTACAGAAACAGGCAGGAGCCAGCTTGTGAAGGGCCTGGAAAGGTCGGGGAGTTTTTAAGCAGGGGCCTCCTGTCTTTAGCAGATTTGCATTTTAGGATTCCTTGGCCTCTGAGTGGCAGCGGCCAGAGGGTGGGAGTGAGGCAAGGGGCAGAGAGACTGGGTAAGGGGCATGGGCTGAGAGTGGGGGCCAGGTCGTGGCTCAGTAGAAGCCTCACATTTCTTCCTCCTGACAGGCACCCCGGGGCTCCACTCCCAGCCAGCCTCTCTCTATGACTGGCACAAGGGTGAAGGGCAAAGCCAGGGAGAGCTTTGAAAGCCCTGCCATAGTGTTGGGACTTTCTTTTGGTGGCAAGAGAGAGCCATGACAGGTTCTAGAGCCAAGGAGGCACGTGACAAAAGCGTGGCTTCCTCCTTAACGAGGGGTTTCCGAGCACCACCCCAACACGGCCTAGAGTAGAATCGGGCCAACCCGAGGCCAGCAGGCGGGACCCTGACGTTTTGAAATCCAGGGTAGAGCCTGGGAAGTGGTGGAGAGCAAAGGCTCTGCCTGCCTGGAGCGAGGGCGGCCCCACTTCTCATGGGGCCGTGCAGGCCTGGGCAAGCCCTTAACCTCTCTGAGCCCGACAGC
Source organism: Dasypus novemcinctus (assembly GCF_030445035.2). NCBI lineage: Eukaryota > Metazoa > Chordata > Mammalia > Cingulata > Dasypodidae > Dasypus > Dasypus novemcinctus. The sequence goes on from NC_080682.1 coordinate 9,081,177, forward strand.
CCCTGGGGCTTGCGGATCTGACCACACAATTGCCGCACTTCCTTCAGCAGGGCCTGGCCTCTGCACTGCTCTGTAAAGTCCAGTGACCTCGGGCAAAGCCCTGACCTCTCTGAGCCTAAATTTCCTCATCTCTGGAATGTGAGAACCTTGATGTGCCTCCTGGGGCTGCTGTGTGCCCCCCACAAGCCCCCGCTGCAGCGAGGTGGGCAGAAGGGCCAGACCTGCCCAGCCCAGGAGGGAGGTGGGCACAGAGCGTGGGGCGCCGGTCCTCCTGGCTGGTGGGGACAGCCCTGCTCCCGGGCCCTGCGGGGGCTATTGACAGTGGTGCCTGTCCCACCGGTCCTGACCCCGGCAGGCCCCAGGCTGCTGCTGTCTGGCCTCAGCTTTTGCCCTGTGCACATTTACACCCCCACTCCCTGGGCTCCGGGCAGAGCAGCCGTGTTCCTTGGCTTGCACTGCCCTCCTGGGAATACGGGAGCAAGTGGGTGTGGGATGGACGGAGAGGAGCTGGGCTGGAGGCAGGGAAGATGCCGGTGGGCACAGAACTCGGTCCTTGTTCCAAGGGCACCAAGGGTCACCGTGCCGGGGAGGTGGCAGTCCCGGCCCCTGCCAGCAGTGAGCTAGCCTTCGCCCGTCCCCTGCAGGTCACCCCCCGCGGCCGAGCCCTGAGGTGGAGGAGCCGCGGCGCCCTGGACCGGCCGAGCGAGGCAGCGGCAGCTCCGGGACGCCCAAGCTCATCCAGCGCGCCCTGCTGCGCGGCACCGCCCTGCTCGCCTCGCTGGGCCTGGGCCGTGACCTGCAGCCCACGGGGAGCCCCAGCCGCGAGCGCGGGGAGGCCCCGTCCACGCCCACCCCGCCGGTGGCCACGCCGTCCCCCGCCGAGCCACCCCGCGCCCCGCTCATCCGCCTCTCGCCCAAAACGCCCACCGCACCCGCCTCCCCGCTGAGCCCCGACGCCCGCGGTCTGCCGGTGCCCCTGCTGCTGGACCTGGGTGCCCCCACGGGCCAGCCGTCAGCCAAGAGCCCCCGGCGTGAGGAGACGCGTGGTGAGTAGCCGAGGAGGGGCTGCCAGGGCAAGAGGGAGACAAGACCGGGGCCACGGCTGCCAGCTGGGCCCCAGGCCTGCCCTTGGGGCGCTGGAGTCCACGCAGGGAACGGGGTTCTAATTTCAGCCGTGCAGCATGGGGGCGCTTTGTGATAGAAGACCAGTGGTGGTGGTGATAGCACATCCTCCCGGTTGCCCGCTGGTGCCAGGGGCTGCTCCGTTGCCTTAGATTGCCTCGTTTCCTTCTCATGGTGCTGTGGCCAGGTACTCTTATTGGCCCCATTTTACAGATGAGGCCATTTAAGTCAAAGATTAAGGGACCCCACGGTCATGTGCCTAGTGAGTGGCAGAGCTGGGATCCGAAGCCAGGCCTGTGTCCTCAGAGGCCTCCCTCTTAACTGCTCTGTAATAAACAGACCTGCCTTGGAAGCCGTGGGGGCAGATGGAGAAACTGAGGCTCAGCACGGCTCAGCACAGCAGCGCCTCCCAGGGACACCCAGGAGCCAGTGGCTGCCTGACCTGTGCCCCCGCCCTACTCTTCACAGGAGGCACTGTCTCACCCCCGCGAGGGGCATCACGCTCCGCCCCGGGCACCCCGGGCACCCCACGCTCGCCGCCCCTGGGCCTCATCAGCCGTCCCCGGCCCTCGCCTCTCCGCAGCCGCATTGACCCGTGGAGCTTCGTGTCAGCTGGACCCCGGCCTTCGCCCCTGTCCTCCCCACAGCCCACGCCCCGCCGGGCACCCTGGACCTTGTTCCCAGACTCGGACCCCTTCTGGGACTCCCCGCCCGCCAACCCCTTCCAGGGGGGCCCCCAGGACTGCAGGGCACAGACCAAAGACGCGGGTGCCCAAGCGCCGTGGGTGCCGGAGGCGAGGCCCTGAGCGGCCTGGGCCCCAGCCCGGGCTCCAGCTGCCTCAGAGGAGCCACAGCATACACTGGAACAGGAGCCGGCAGGCCTCTGTAGCTGCCTCAGTTTCCCCCAGGGAGCCCGCCCCCTCTGGGGGTCGGGAACACTACACTGCACAGGAAGCCTTCACACTGGACGGGTGCCCTGCGCTCCCCACACACCTGCAGTTGGTGGGTCCCCCCGACTTACCTGCCCCACTGGGGCCCGACACTGTACCCAGCTGGTTAGGAGGACCAGAGCCTGTCTCAGGGAATTGCCCCGGGGGGGGGGCGTGCAGGAAGAAGGGGAGGTGCAGGGGAGAGGGGCCGGCCTTAGCTGTCACCAGCACTTTTGACCAAGTCTCGCTCCTGCGGCCCCCGCCCCAGCCTTAGTGCCCGGGCGCAGGCCCCGGGTGCCTTCCTGGCGCCCCGGCCAGGCTTGGGGCTTCGGCCTCAGGATCCAATGAAGCCAAATAAACTGTAAGCTGTCTCCCCACGCGCAGCCTGTCCCCTTTCTCAGAGGCACCCAGGGGAGGCAAATCATGTGACCCTGGTATCTTCATGCCCCCTGGAACATGCAGCGGGCCTGGGCCACCCGCCCCTCCCGGGGCCGAGCCCGCCAGCCCTGGTCAGGCACTCAGGGCCCTTGGAGCCTCCCTCGCCCCACCCCCGCCAGGGCCCTTCATGCCTCCACACCTCGCACAAGCCACTCCCTCCACTGCCGGGACCTGTGTCCTCCCACATCCTCCCTGGCGCCAGGTGGCCTCTGCTCGGCCTCCAGCCCCGCGGCCGCGGGAAGCCTTCCCTGGCCAGGTCACCCAGGTGGGCCTTGGAGCCCAGGAGCCCACAGCCCTGGCGTGGCATCTTGGGGGTTGCCCTGGGTTTGGCTCTACCCCATTACCTGGGCACCAGGCATGAGCCCTGCCCACCCACCCGCCTGCACCAACACCCACCCAGGGGCTGCTCACCCTTCTAAGGCCTCCCCCTGGGTTCTGCAGACTGCAGCTCTCACCCCGCACGCTGGGACGGGATCCCCAGTCCCTAGGGCTCAGCCCCCCAGTGGCCTGTGGGAGTCAGAGGCCAGACTCGCCCTCCCCCACGTGCTCCTGGGCAGCTGAGCTCAGCTGGACGAGGCATCGGGAGGCCGGGCACAAAGGGTTCCCGGGAAGGGCTGGGAGCTGGCACTGAAGGATGCCAGACTCCTCCCTGTGCCTCATCACCATCCCCGCTCTCACCTGATCCGTCCTGAATCCCATGACTCGCCGCCGCCGCCTACGGCCAAGCCCCGGCCATCATGGTTCGCCCTTACGTTAGCCTCCCTACAGGTCTCCCTGGGCCACCCTTGTCCTCAAGTCCTGGGTCCCTAGCCTTCCCGGCGCCCCTGTGGCTTCAGCTCATGCCCCTCCTCCACACCCACCCGGGCACCTGTTCCTCCCACACCCCAGGCTTCCCCACTTCAGGGCCTTTGCACATGCTGTGCCCGCTGCCCCAGCCGAAACACCACCTCCGCCAGGGGGCCTTCCCAGTGGGGCTCGCCCTTTCCCCCCACTCTCCCCCGCACCCAGTGTTTCCTTCATGGAACTTATGACAGTGATGCGGTCATGCCCTTTTTTTTTAAAGATTTTTATTAATTTCTCTCTGCCCACCCCATTGTCTGTTCTCTGTGTCCATTCACTGTGTGTTCTTCTGTGTCTGCTTGCATTCTTGTCAGCGGCACTGGGAATCTGTGTTTCTTTTTGTTGGGTCAGCTCTCCTTGTGTGCAGTGCCATTCCTGGGCAGGCTGCACTTTCTTTCGCGCTGGGCGGCTCTCCTTACGGGGTGCGCTCCTTGCGTGTGGGGCTCCCCTACGTGGGGGACACCCTGCATGGCAGGGCACTCCTTGTGCGCATCAGCATTGCGCATGGGCCAGCTGCACACGGGTCAGGAGGCCCTGGGTGTGAACCCTGGACCTCCTTTGTGGTAGGCAGACACACTATCCGTTGAGCCAAATCCACTTCCCTGGTCACGCCTTTTTGCTGGCAAGTGTCCCGTGTTCCCCACCAGCATGTGAACACCAGGAGGGAAAGGACCTGGCATGTCCCATTCCCTAGTGTCCTCGGGACCTAAGCACTTGTTGAATGCGTGAGCGAATGAATGGATGGATGAATGAATGGGGTACACATGTAACTGAGTGGGTCCATCCTTGAACAAACCCCCACACTGTGGTTTTGAGCAGGTTGCTTAACGCTCTGGGCCTCAGCTTCCCCACCTGCCCTCGCTGCAGCCACCCACCACCCCGCCCCAGCAACCGCCAAACAGGCAAATAAAGCCTCTCACCCCAGCAACTGGGAGGAGCGATCCGCTCACCGCCAAGCCCAGCAGCCGCCCCTGCCTCGCTCACACTCACCCCAGCAGCGTCCCAGTATCCCTCCCTCCTCAGCCACCCACACAGCACCTCCTCCCAGCCCCACCCTGCCAGCCCCTGCCAGGAGCCTGTGGTGGAGCAGCCAGCTCTCACAGCACCCCAGACTCCGGGCGGCACACGATGGGGTGTCTGAGGCCCTGGGCCCGATACGGGCTCCTGGTGGTGGCCCATGGGCTGGCCCTGGGGCTGGGGGCTCTGGTGCTCCAGGCGCTGGAGGGCCCGCCAGCGCTCCAGGTCCAGGCCAGGCTCAGGGCTGAGCTGGCTGCCTTCCAGGCAGAGCACGGGGACTGCCTGCCACTTGGGGCGCTGGAGGAGTTTCTGGGTGTCGCCCTGGCAGCACAGGCCTACGGGGTCTCCAGCCTGGGCAACAACGGCTCAGAGGCCGGGAACTGGGACCTGCCCTCAGCCCTTCTCTTCACCGCCAGCATCCTCACCACCACCGGTAAGGCCGCCAGGCGGCCAGGCAGGGGGCGACTCCTGAGGCCATCGCCCCCTGGGGTTCCGGGGGGGTACGGCCCTTCCCCAGCCCCAAAGTACAAGATGGAGCTCAGGCCCTATCAGGCTTGTCATCATAGCTTGGGCTCCCACATCAACGCTCCCCAACTGGTACCTCCACTTCCGCTGCCAGGAGGGGCGTGGCCCCCCCAGCCCCACCCCCAAGCACCCTTTGAAACCCAGGAGAGGTGCCCAGATTCCTGGAATGGATTCTTGGCTGGAGGGAAATGGGGGGAGCCCAGAGCACACTGGGGGGGGCAGGTGAGGGAAGTAGTCCCTGATGAGATACTAGTCAAGGAAACAAGGGATGAAGGAACTCCTGGCAGAGGGAACAGCATATGCAAAGACCCAGAGAAATGAAGCCACGGGGCCCGCAGAGCTGGGGTGTTTTTGTCCTGCAGAGTGCCTAAATATTTTCTGGTTTGAAGCCTGTATTCCTTTAAGAAAATCAGGAACTCTAACCCCATGGAGACAGACTCTGCAAGGGAACACACTGCCTGGAGTGGAACAAGGCCTGTGGCTGGGGCAGAGCACAGAGCACGTGCTCTCCCATCCACCCCAGCCCCCACCACTCCCTCCTGTCCCGCATCTGGCTCCTGGAGGCATTTGACTTTGCCACCTCTGGACTAGCAGATGCGGCCCTCCCAACGTGCCCTGCTCCCCCACCTCTCCCTGCCTTTGCACATGCTTCTCGGGCCTCAAATACCCTGCCTCGTGCACACTTCCTCTCTTGGCCACAGGAGCACTTGGTATACCTCTGGGGAATGAAAGAGCGGGTGACAGTCTGCCTGCTGCAGATTTGCAAGTATTGGTTAAGGGCAGAGCTGAGGAATCTCTCTGAAAGCCAGGTTCCCTCTGGGCCAAGACAGCTGTCCTCAGAATCCTGCCAGCTCCGAAAGGCCTGGGGGGCCTGCCTCCTTTAATCCCTTCACTTTCCAGAAGAAAAGACTGGCCCAGAAAGGAGAAGGGGATTCATCCCCCTCCACCCCCCACCCACGCAGGCAGAGACCATAGCACAGGAGTCCGAGCCGCTCCAGCCATTTCGGCCACCAGGGGTCGTGCTTCCGCGGGTGGCGCTGCGGAGGGAAGTGGGGGCCCTCCCGGGAACATCCCACTCGAGTGCCCATGGTCGCTCTCCCCCCCAGGTTACGGCCACACAGCCCCGTTATCGGCTGGCGGCAAGGCCTTCTGCGTGGTCTACGCCGCCCTGGGGCTGCCGGCCTCGCTGGCCCTCCTGGCTGCCCTGCGCCGCGGCCTGCTGCCTGCGCTCGGCCGCCCGGGAGCCTGGGCAGCGGCCCGCTGGCAGCTGGCGCCGGCCAGGGCTGCACTGCTGCAGGCCGCCGGCCTGGGCCTGCTGGTGGCGGTCACCTTCGTGCTGCTGCCCGCGCTGCTGCTGTGGGGCCTGCAGGGCGACTGCAGCCTGCTGGAGGCCGTCTACTTCTGCTTCGGCTCGCTCAGCACCATCGGCCTGGGGGACCTGCTGCCCGGCCGTGGCCGCCGCCTGCATCCGGCCCTCTACCGCCTCGGCCAGCTCGCCCTTCTCGGTGAGTCTGGCCACCGGGGGTCGGGGGCCGGAGCCTGGACTAGCCCCTGTGGCAGTAGTAAGTGTGCCGGGTGGTCAAGCCACCGTTGCCACCTCTCCCCTCCCCAGGTTACTTGCTCCTCGGGCTCCTGGCCATGCTGCTGGCTGTGGAGACCTTCTCGGAGCTGCCACAGGTCCATGCCGTCGTGAGGTATTTCGGGTCCAGTGGCCCTGTGACTGCTGAGGACCAGGACGGCATCGTAGCTAGGGAGGAGCTGGCCCTGAGTGTCCCGGCACCCGCGGCCGCCACCCCAGAGCAGGCCCCGGCTTGCTGACAGGTGTCGGTGGACAGTTCAGCTCCTCGAAGGAGGAAGCCGCGAAGGAGGAAGCAGCCGGGAGAGGCTGGGAAGCCTCTGCAGACTGGGGGGTGGAGGGGGCAGGCCCCCCGCCGCCCTCAGGGATATAACATGGTCGCAGAAGAATAAAAGGAGCAACTACCCTGCTGTGTCTTGCCCTTTTCTTTGGAAATGCGACTTCCCTCCTTCCTCCTCCTCCCCCAGCCTCGGAAGGCCGCCGTCCAGCCTTGGCTCGCCTCTGGGAACCACCAAGCAGCGCGGCTCCGCCGACAATCGCCGAGACAGGCTCCTCGGGCCGAGTCCCACCCTCTTCCGTCTATTGAAAGGCCCCAGGGCTCCGAGAAAGGGCGCTGTGGGTCCCCGTCTACCTTTATTGCCCGCAAAGAACAGGAAGTGGCGCGGCGGGAGCTCAGATGCCCCCTCCGCCTCAGCCAGGTCGGCGAGGAGGGGTTCCGCAGGGCTCTCCTGGGGACCCCTGCCCACCCCGCGCGGGCACACACACTCTCACGGACAAATAAATACCGCCTGGACGGCGCGGCCGCCCAGGCTCTCCTGTCCGTCGGGCCGAGGTCTGCCCCACCCCGGACCCGGCAGGGGCGCGGGCGGCCGGCGGCCCCGGGAAGGTCTGGTCCTCCCGGGCGCGGGCCCCGGCGGCAAGAGAAGCTGCGGTCAGAGCGGGCCGGGAGCGGCCAGGGCGCCGGGCTCCCGGGCCCCGCGCGGCCTCAGCTCAGCGCGCAGCGCTCGCGCCGGGTCAGCTGCCGGCTCAGCTTGCGGCGCCGCTGTTCCAGGCCGCGTTCCAGGCGCTCGTCCTCCTCCAGGGCGCTGGGAGGGGAGGGGTCGCAGTCAGCCCCCGCGTCCGCCCCCGACTGCCAGCGCGGCCCCCGGGTCCCCCGCCCCCCCTGCTCACATCCGCTCCTTGTGGTCCAGGTCGCGGACCAACTCGTCGCGCTGGTTCACCAGGGACACCAGCTCCTCCAGCAGGAGCTGCTCTCGGTGCTGCTGCGCCGTCGTTTTCAGCCAGTCTGGGGGCGGAGGCCGCGAGTCAGGGGGCGCGGGCGCTCCTCCGTCCCGGCTACCCCTCCCCCGCGCGGAGCCACCCCGCACCTTCGATGGCCAGCATGGCCCGCAGCTCGCGGCTCAGCAGCTCGAACCGCCGCTCCAAGTCCTGCTCCTCGATGCTGGGGGGTGCGGGAGGGGGAGTGTCAGGTCAGGGACAGGGGGGCCCGGAAGCAGGGCCCAGGGCGCTGCCCACCCCCTGGCCCCAGCCCACCCGCTTCCCCTTTTGGGCCTGGCTGAGGGCACAGCGACACCCCAGTCCCCGGCCAGCACCATCTCCTTTGTTCTCCCATTGTTGGAGGTAAACGTTCTCTCCCCTCCCTCTCCACCTCGCTCTTTGTTCCTTCTTTTCACAGGTACCACCAGGAACCTCTTACCTGGGAAGGCAGGTGCTCAAACCGCTACACCCACCCCTCTCTCCTTTTAAAAAGAAACAACCCTGAAGGAATATTTCAATGAACTTCACTTATGATTAAATAGCAAGTAAATATTAGGCTATTCGGGGAAGGGAAAAAAAAGGCCCAAAATGCAAAAGGAGGACAAAACCTCAGTGCAGGACCATGAAGGCAACAGCTGCGGAGAAGCGCTTCTCACCCCTGTTGGGAACCCAGCTCTCTGGGCCTCAGTTTCCCCTACTGTAAAGAAACAGCATCAAACTGGGGGACTCGGCCCTGATCTTTCTGAACCACGTTTTGCTCCGGGCCTGGGTTGTCTCATTAGTGAAAATACCATCTTAAGATGTAAACTTTGAAAAGTAAGAAATAAAGAAAAAAAAAGATATAAACTTTGTAAGAAAATGAGAGAAAAATTTTCTAAGACAAACGGTAAAGATCTTTGTAGAAAATCAAGCAGCTAAGAGCTCTGACCCATTCCCCCAGCCCTCACTCCAGGGACAGTCGTCTGTCCCCAGCAGCCAGACGCTGCCTAGTGGGGGCAAGGCCTGGGGCGAGGTGGGCGGGGTCCTGTCAGGGTGGGCGGGGCCTGGGCCTGCACTCACAGCAGCTGCAGTTGATCCTGCCGCCGGATGAGGGCGTTCTTCTTGTTGACCAGTGTGAACCATTCCTGGATCAGCACCTCCTCCTGCAGCCTGTCAGCACCTGAACCCGGGCCAAGGCAGTCACCAAGCCTGCCACCCCATCCCGGGGTCAAAAGCAGGGCAGTGGGGGACTGGGGAGGGGGCTAACCCCCAGTGGCCTTCTAGAAACCAGAGCCGACAGGGCCTTAGTGAGTCCAGCTGTAAAATGGGTACGATGACCCCAGCTGTGCTGCCCCACACCTCCCGAGATGGGGAAGAACTTTGGGGCCGGGCTGATCTGGGTGGCAAGTGTCAGGAAGGGGACCCCAGGTGCCCACCCACCTGACTCCATGAGGCTCCTCAGCTGCGTCTCCACGTCGGCCGCCCGCCCATCGATCTGCCTCTGCTCCTGCTCCAGGGCCTGCAGCTCTGCGCACACATACTGGCTCGTGTCCTGGAACCGCTGCTGGGGGGGAAGTGGGGGAGGGGGGCAGAGCGGGCTCAGCGCGGGCCCCTGGGAAGCGTCTGCCCCTCAGCCCCGCCCACCTCAGCCTCCTTACCAGCCCCGCCTCCTCGCCTGGGCTTGGGGGCAGCTCCTCCGATGGGGGGCTGTCACCTGCAAACAGAGACCAGGCTAAGGCACCCGCAGGAAGTCCCCAGCCGCCGACTCAGGAGCAGCCTGCGCTGAGCTGGTCCCCACCCCCTCCAAAACTACTCACCAAGGGGCTCCCGCTGCTGCGGGGCTGGGGCTGGGGCTGGGCCAGGGGCTGGGGCCGTGGCTGGGGCTGGGCCAGGGGCTGGGCAGGGTTCGGGGCTCGGGCCTTCCTGCGGACGAAGGGGCTGGTGAGGGATTCCCAGGGCTGCCCACACACGGGGAGGAGTGAGCCTCAGTCCCACACCCTGCCCTCCCATCCTGCCTGCACGGAAGTGCCCACTGCCAGCGCCAAGTGCCCCCTCCCACAAAGCCCGAGGGCCGCAGCCTGCACCCCGCCCTCCCAGCCCTGTGGTCCACGGCCAGTCCACTCCCACTCGTGGGGCTCTGGGGAGAGTAGGGGTGAGAAGCCGTGAAGGGCAAGCCTGGCGCTCTCCTTCCCCCTCGCCCCCTCCTCCGTGCCGCTCCAGCAGGCCACTTCAGACCCCGTCAGCTGCCACTGGCATCTCGTTATGGCCGGGGCCCCCACAAGGTGCTGCTGGGCTGACCCGGTGGCAGCTCCACCTCCAGACCCAGGCGGCCCTGAGCCAACACCTCCACCTTCCGGCCAGAAGGGGGCCCTCCCGCCTTCTGGGTTCCCATCCACGTGGCTGCTGTCTGGTCACACACACTCAGGATGAGCCAGCTGGGCTGGAACCACCGATATTAGCCTGGAAACGCCAGCCGGTCCCAGACGTGCCCCATCCCTGGACACCGGCTGGAACTGTCAGCCGCGGCGGGGAGCCCCAATTTTCAGCCCAGCTGTCAGCCTGGTTCCCCTTTCAGCTCCTGCTCTGGCCACCCTTCTGGGTGGGTGACAGGTGGGGAGAAGGGCTTAAGCTGCCCACTGTCCACCCACCCTGCACCTCCCTGAGAAGCAGCCCAGGACGCCCCGGCTCGGGCGCCTGGCTCATGCCCTCACCAGCCTCCACCCCTGCCCTGCCCTCTGACCTCATGCCCCAACTGTGGGGTCTTCCTCAAACCTTCACCCCGTGCAACCCTCCTCAGCCCCCAGCCTGTTGCCAGGACAACTCCAGCTCCTCTCCTCCTCCCCGCCCCCGCCCCCCACCCTGAACCCCAGCTAGATGCCAGCCTCTGGCCACAGTGACAGACTTTCGGTTCCCTAAGTGGCTTCCTCAGCCTGGAGTCAGCCCCCATCCTGGGCTGTCCACCACCAGCTGCCCTCACGACCCGGCTCGGCTCTGCTCCCCCTCCCTGCCCTGCACGGCTCCTGGGGCCGCCCCACGTCTGCAGGCTGGGGAGTTGCTCCTCCATGGCTTCCTGAGCCTCCCCCAACACAGCCCCGATCCCCCGCCCATCTTGGCTGCCAGCCATGTGTCTCCCTGACCAGAGGAAGTCCCTGCCCACAGGGACAGGCCAGGCATGGGTGCTGGCTAATATTACTCAACTTGTGTGCCAGGCACCGTTCAAGGCCCTTTCCACGGCTCGCATAGTTCTCCCAATAAGCCCGTGAGGCAGGGACCGTTACCCTCCCATTTTACAGAGGGAGAAACTGAGGATCAAAGAAGGAAAGAGGGGGTCAGGGAGGAGATTCACGCAGGGCCTGGTTGGGGCTCAGGGCTGTCTAACTCAAAAGTTTGTCCCCAGGCTTGTCCAGCAACTTGCTGTGTGCCTCTGGGCCAGTCCCCCAATGGGACTCTGAGTTCTTTTATGTAAAATGGGGAGAAATCCAAGATCCATGTAAACTGGGGGCTGCAGGACCCCAGAAAAGGTACCCGGGGCAACACACAGCTCACGTTTTTTGACAATACCCTGAAGCAGCCTCAAGGCTACCTCGCAAAGGGTTTTCCTACATTTGCTTCTCATGCTCAGGAGAAAGCACAGAGAGGTTAAGTGGCTTGCCCAGGGTCACACAGTCAGTCAATGGTGTCAGGCCCAGGGGAGGGTGCCCTTTAAGAGCTCAGGCTTGGAACCTGGGTTCACGCCTGCGTCAATTCCCTTTGGCTCTCTCTTCATCTCCCTGAGCCTCGATGTTCCTTCCTGTCAAGTGGGGTGATCGTTCCTCCTGGAATGAGCCTTGTGAGAAGTCAGTGAAGGGTCGAGGAGACAGGCCGGGCACAGAAAAAATGCTGGACTGATCATCTCATCAGGCGCCAGCAGGAAAGTGGAGAAACCCCGACCTCAGCAGCAGCTGAGCCCACTCCCACCCAGCCCTGATGGGAATTTAAGAACTGCTTCCTCCTGTCTACCCAAATTCCTCTTTCTATGCCCTCCTGAGCGGCCCCTCCTCTAGGAAGCCTTCCAGGGCAGCGCCAGAGCAGCCCTGCCCTCCTCCTGCTTCAGCCCCACCCCAGTTCCAGGGCGCCTGACCTCATTTCCCCACCACGCTCCACCCCAGGACGTTGGAAGCTCTCAAGGGCTAGGCTCCACGAGCCTCTCCCACTTGCACCCACGGGGCCTGGGGGATGGAACTGGCCACCACGGAGGGCCTCCCGGGTCAAACATCTCCTGGGAGACATGGGCTGCAGAAGGCCTGGCTTGGAAGGACCAGATGCTGGGCTCTGAGCCGGGGGAGAACAAAGGCGGAGCCTCCCCTTTAAGATTTAAAGGGCCACTGACACCCCTTGACGGGGCTGCAGCCAGAGGCCAAAGGAAGCAGGCATGGCTGTGTCCTGCTGCTGCCTGCCTATCCCGTTTCCTGGGGTGCCTCCCGTGCCCACTTGGTCTCATTCACAGACTCACCCCTGAGTCCTGACCCTGGCATTCAAGGCTCCTGCTCCACCAGCTCACTTCACTGCCTGCTCTGACCTCATGGGAGATGACCAGCAGTTCCCTAAATGAGACTTCAGCTTTCCTACTGCCATATTTTTACTTGTGCAGAACTGTCCCCTTCCACCCCCCCACTTCTTACCTGGGAAGACCTGCCACCTAATCAACTTAGCTCAAATGGCTGCTTCTTCTAGGAAGCCTTTCCCAATTCATTCCCTCCTTTCCCCTTGAACTCAGGGGTCATCCCTGGGCAGCTGGCAGCTTGGAAAAGCCTGACAGAGCTGCCCTTGCTGTCACAGGCAGGATGGTGCAGTGGGTAGAGCCCCAGCTTGGACTTCGGTGGCTGTGAGTCACTGAACAAATCCCTGCCCTCTCTGGGACCATCTCCCCTTCAGTACAGTGATGACCTGACACTCGGGGAGCCTCCGGCCTGAGATCTGCTGGGGACTGGGAAGGGAACATGGGGCCCCAGCAGGACCTCCCACCACCGACCCCCTCTTCTCAGAAAGGAGAAAGGAAATTCCTCTCTAGCATCTGGGATTAAAGATCCAAGTCCCAGCACCGTGCGGGTGGGGGGCCCTGAGAGCCACCTTGAGTATAAAAGCCCTGTGCCACCCCCCAGGAGGTGGGATGGTTGCTGCTTGACCCCAGACCACCGGCATGGTAAGAAATGCCTGAGCCCACTTTCCCACCCACAAAGCAGCGTGGCTTTGTGGCTGACAACAGGGAGGCTTCTGGGAGCTTCCTACGACAGCCCCCCAGTCTCCAAACTGGATGCCCAGCATTAAAAGCCATTAGCATCTACCCCAAGTCTGGGAGCCAAACCCGGGACCCTGTCCCATTAGCAGCTCTCGGTCTGACAGGCACCGCTTGTATAGGGCCGCTGCCGGGGAGCTTACTACCTCACTCCTGCGCAGCACCTCAGCCCTCGGATGGGAGAGCGCCTCCCCGCGTCGGGATGAGCCCTGCCACCCTAAAACCACCACATCTGCGCCAGCTCTGCCCTCGCGAACCCAACTCAGGACCCCGGCCACCTTCCCCCACGGCACAGGGACACTCACTGCGGCTGCGGCTCCGGAGGTGCCCGCGGCCCCTGAGTCCTGTTCGTCCACCGAGAAGGAGTTGCTGTTGCGCAGCCGGGAGCGCCTCTTCTTGAGCAGGTCCGCGTCGCGCACGTGGGAGAAGGAGCCATGCGCGCGCGGCGGGGGCACCGGCCCGGGCTCCCCGTTGACCGACTGCCGTCGCAGCCTCACGCCGCCGCCCGGGGCCCCCGCCCCGTTCACCAGCCCCTCGGCCGGGAGCGCGGGCGCGCGCGCCCCGGGGCCGTCGGCCGGGGCCTCGGCAGGGCGCTCCTGGAGCGCGGCCTCCGCCTCGCAGGCCTTCCCCGGGCGGCCCGCGTCTGCAGCCCCGCCCCTGGCGGCCGCCTCGGGGGCCGCCCCGTCCGCCGGGCTCGCGGCCTCCTTGGGCGCCCTGGGCTCCTTGGACGCCTCGGCCCCGCGCTCGCGCAGCCGCTGCGCCAGGTGGCCGGCGTCCAGGTCGTCGGGCGGGCCCGCCTGGGCACTGCCCACGCGGTACGTGCCCTCGCCGCCGCCGCCCTCCAGCTGCACCAGCTGCAGCTCCTGGCCCGTGCAGAAGGCGCGGATCTGGCACAGGTAGGTCATGACGATGAGCTTGTCGGGCACCGACAGCAGCACCATGTCCGCCGGTTCCAGCAGCCGCGACACGCCCAGGGCCGCGAAGCCATCGAAGGCCTAGGAAAGGTGCCCGAGGGGTCAGCGGGGGCAGCCCTTACCCAGCACCTGCAGCCCCCTGGCTCCGACCCGCTGCCACGAGAGGGTCCCGGCGGCTTCCACGCCCCGGTTGGCCTGGCAACGCCTTCCCCCTTCATCTAGCAACAGGGACCGCCCTTGCGTTACCTAGCAACTGCCCACATCGCCCACCCCAACCAAAGGGTGCTTTTGGAAAAACCATCCTGGGAAAATAGACTACAAAAAAAAAAAAAAAAAAAAAGGGAAAATCACATTTTAGTGACTAAAAGAGTACAAAGTGGCAGAATTTCCAAAAGCTACAGCCAGGGCTCTGCAGCCCACAGATTCCTCTCCTACAAGCAGAGGGGACCCCAAATCTCAGACCTAGGGCCAGATTCTAGACCCCTTTTTCCTCCAGCCATTGCTCCCCGCCCCCCACTCTCACCTGCTTGTTGTTCTGTTTGATGTTGAGTGGGTCGAGGGTGGTGTAGTCGCTGCAGAGAGAGCGGGCGTCGGCTCTGGCAGGCTGGAGTCCCACCGCCCTCCCCGCAGGCTCCCCCATTCATTCCCAGCCTCCCTGGCAGCTCACATCTTGTCCGGGTAGAACCTGTGCAGGATGGCACAGAAGGCCAACCCGTTGCGCCAGGATGTGGTGAAGTTGGTGACACGGACACCCGAGTAGCCGGCGGTGACTTCCTGGCACCACTCCAGCAGGGACTGGCTGGAGCTAACCAGGGCAGGCGACGCCTGGGGACACAGGGGTGGGTTCAGCGAATGTGTACCTGGGACCTGTGCCCTCTGCCCCTTAGGGAAGCTCAGGCCTGGCACACAACAGCCCCCACTGTGGGTTTGCAGGGGTCATCAGAGGCCACTGGCCAGAGCCCAGGGTCTAGCAAAAGGGTTTGCAGCTTCGAGGCTATCTGCCACGGTCACCTAAAAGGTCAGTAGCCCCCAGGTAAGACTAGAGGTCACCAGCAGCCCACAAGGTCAGCCAAGGGGGGTCCAGCTCCATGCGGCCCAGGTAAGACAGGGGCAGGGGGGAGCCAGGGCATCCTGAGAGAGGAGGGGGTGAGGGGGCTCCTGGAGGCTGAGCCCCCCGCCCCACCCCATCCCAGCCAACCAGGTGGGTCCATGCAGAGCCGCCGTTCGCTCAGCCTCGGGTTAGTGGGAAGCAGCAGACTGGGCCCTCGGCGGCCCCCGTCCCTACCTGGCTGCCCGGCAGCCTCCTGTCCTCTTCAGGCTCCTCTGGGGAAGAGGCCCCCGAGGGCCTGGCCACTCCAGCCCCCGCCCCACCGGCCACCTGCGCAGCAATCAGGCTGGCCTCCGGGGGGCTTCCCTCTGCTGCGCTTTCCTTCTGGGTCCCCAAGACCCCAGCCTCTGCCTCCTGGGCCTCGAAAACACCAGATTTGTTCTCTGGAGACCCTAAAAGCTCGGTCTCTGCTTCGTGGGCCCCCAAAACTCCAGATTTGACCTCGGAGACCCCCAAAACCCCAGCCTCTGCGTCCTGGGCCTTTAAAACTTTAGTCTCTGCCTCCCATGCACCTAAAATCTCTGCATCTGCTTCCTGGGCCCCTAAAACCCCAGGTTTAATGACTAAGGCCCTTGAAGTCTCACATCCAGGGGCCCCCCAAGCCCCAGTCTCTGCCTCCTGGGCCCCTAAAATCTCAGCCTTTGCCTTCTCAGCCTCTGAAACGGTCGTTTCTGTATCCTGGGCTCCCAGCACCCCAGCCTCTGCCATTCCAGCCTCTGCCCCTGAGACGCCTGAATACCCCACCTCTGTCTCCTGGGCCCCCAATAGCTGAGACTCTGCTATCTCACCTTCTATCCCTGGGACCCCTGAATCCTCAGCTGCTATCTCCTGGGTCCCCAATACCTTTTCTTCTCTTCCGCCAGCCTCTATCTCAGGTTCCCCTGAAAGCCCCACCTCTGTCTCCCGGGCCCCCAACATCCCAGACTCTGCCATCCCCGCCTCTATCCCCAGGGTCCCCCAAACCCCCAATTCTGTCTCCTGGGCCCCCAATACCTCAGACTGTGCCATCCCAGCAGCCTCTCGCCTCAGGACCCTTTCTCTCCCAACCTCTATCTCAGGTTCCCCTGAAAGCCCCACCTCTGTCTCATGGGGCCCCAGTACCTTGGATTCTGCCATCCCTGCCTCTGTCCCCAAGATCCCCCAAACCCCCAATTCTGTCTCCTGGGCCCCCAATACCTCAGACTGTGCCATCCCAGCAGCCTCTCGCCTCAGGACCCTTTCTCTCCCAGCCTCTATCTCAGGTTCCCCTGAAAGCCCCACCTCTGTCTCATGGAGCCCCAGTACCTTGGATTCTGCCATCCCTGCCTCTGTCCCCAGGATCCCCAAAACCTCCACCTCTGTCTCCTGGGCCCCCAGTACCTTGGAGTCTGCCATCCCCGCCTCTGTGCCTGGATCTGCACCTCCTCCTTCTGTCTCCTGGGCCCCAAATTTCTCTGCTTCTCCTGTCCCAGGCTCCATCCCTGGCTCCCCTGATCCCCCTGACTCTGTCTCCTGGGTCCGCAAAATCTCAGACCCTGCCACTGCAGTCTCTACTCCCGGGACCCCTGAATCCCCAGCTTCTGCCTCCCAGACGCCCCGATCCCTAGGCGGCACCCCCTGGTCAGCTGCTGGGAGGGCCCCCTGGCTTCTGCTCACCTGGGGCCCGGTGCTCGCTGCTCCGCCAGAGGGGCCCTGCTCCAGTCTTGTCCCCCCAACACCAGGGCCTGCACCCCTCACCTCTGCGCCCTCTCTCTCCTGGCCTGCAGGTTGTGCTGGGGGTGGGCTTGGGCCTGCGGGAGTCTCCTCCCTGGTGCTGACTCCCACCCTCCCCTGAGACCCCCTTGGAGGGGTCTCAGGAGTCTCCCTAAATCCTGCCTCAGTGTTCTCCCCCACGGCCTCTGGTCCTTTAGTGGCCACATGCCTCACTTTTGACCCTGGCTCAGCATCCACTTGACCTACTTCTGCCTCCCCGACTCTGACCCCTGACCTCTTAGTGTCCACCTCTCCGACCCCTGGCCCATGCTCGGGGTCTAACCCCCTGGCCCCTGGTCTGGCCCCAGTGCCCCCCTCCTCATCCTTGGGTCTCTGTCCTTCTGAAGGGTCTCTGGGGCCTCCATCCTCAATGCCCAGCCCACCTCCCTGAGCCTCTGCCCCTTCCTGAGGTCCTGCAAGGACCTGGGCCTTCCCAGCGGAACCCCCTCCGGCTGGGGGAGCCCTGGAAGCTTCAGGGGCCTCACTCTTCCCCTGGGGGACTGGGGACCAGGGGGCGTCAGGGCCTTTCCGGAGCCGGGGGGCTGGGGTGGGGGCCGCGTCCTGGCCTGGCTGCTCTGGGGACCTGAGGAGAGAGCAGGAAGAAGTGTTGGGGCAGGATTCGCTCGGCCCCGCCCCCACCCTGCATGCCGCGGAGGCCCTGGCAGACGGAGGGGTGGGCAGGGCTGCTACCTTAGCTCACCTTGTCTCCAGCAGGGTTCCCGGGGGCCTTGGGGCCTCAGGCCCTGCCTGGCCCCCTGCTCCAGTAGCTGCCTCTGACCCCTGACCCCGGGAGGCCCTGGCTGGGGGCGCAGGGGCACTCACAGGGGCCGGGCTGGTCTCCTTGGCACTAGAGGGGCTGAGAGCTGGCGAGGAAGGAAGGGAGGGGGCCCTGAGGCCTGAGCCCTGTGACAGGGAGCCCGGTCCCCCCGCCAGCCCCAGCTCGGGCCTTACCTGCCTGCGGGGGCCGCACTCGGCCCTCCTCTTCCTCCTCACAAAGCGGCTTCAGCTCCCGAGAGGGCTCTGGGGTGGGGGTGGGGGGTGCCGGGAGGCAGAGTCACCCTGGGCAGTCCCTGCAGCAGCTCTGTACCCCCCACCCCCCTAACCTACCTGGGAAACGCCCCAGCCTCAGGGCACCACCCCGGCCTAGGAGAAGAGACAGGCCCACAGATGAGGAGGAGAAGAAGGAGAGAAAAAAACACAACGGCCGAGACAGAGCGAAGGCTTTAACAAGCACAAGGGTGGGACAAGGAAGCCGTGGGCCCACCCGGGGTGGGTGCTGAGGGGGACTGGACTGCAGCCCCCTCTCTGGGCCCTTGACCAGCTGTCTCAGGTCAGGTATGGACCTGGGCTGGCCCCCACCCAAAGGTGAGGGGAGGGCCAGAGGCGTGGGGAGGCACTGGGACATCGTCCTGCAGGACCCCGCTATGTCCAGGGGCCAAGCTTGGCCCATCGTGGCTGCTGGGCAGGCTGGGACTGCCGGAGGGCAGTAAGCGCGTGGGTACTGGGCATGTGCAAGCTGGCCCTGCCCCAACACAGCACGTGGCTTGTGGCCTAAGTTTACCCCCAACCCTTGGGGACCCCAATCCACAGCAGGCGGGGAGCCCACCTGGCTGGGAGGCCCGGGCCCGGGCCTCAGGGGCCCCTGGGCCATTAGCCTCGTCCTCGTCGCTCTCGGCAAAGTCGTCCAAGTTGCCCACGTCACTGGGCTTCACGCTCATGAGGCTCGCCAGACTCTGCATGTCGTCATCCCTGGAGGGTCAGAGGTCAGGGGTGAGCGAGGCCCGGGGTCAGCAGGCACAGGCCGAGGGCCGGCAGGGGGGCACTCACGTGGCGCGGCCCTCCCGCAGCAGCACGCCCGAGAGAGTGAGGCTCAGCTCGGCGTGCACCACCTTCACCGACTTGGGCTTCAGCCGCAGCCGCAGCGGGACTTGGGCAGGCACGGGCCCTGCGTGGCGGGCCAGGTCCACCTCGGCCGTGGCCAGCACCTTCCGCTGCCCCTTGGCCTCCTGCGGGGCGGGGGCGGGGGGGAGCGTCAGGGCTGCCCCAGAGTCCCGGGACCCCAGGCGCTCGCCCACCCCGGCCACTCACATTCTCAATAACAAATGTCCACTCTTTGGCCTCGTACTGGTCCACGTGGGGGTCCTGGGAAAAGGGGGTGTCAGTGAGTGCAAGGGCTGCTGGAGTGGGGGCAGGGCAGAGAGAAGAGCTGGCCCTGGCTGCAGGGGTGCTTGGCCGGGACCCTCGCCGGGCTGTTCCCTCTCCCTGGGATGTCCCTGAGCTTCTCCCGATCCCCGCCTTCGCTCACACTGCATGTTCTGGTTAAACACTACCTCCCTCTAAGGACACCTCCCGGGCTGCTCACGCTGAGTGGGTGCCTCTGCCATTCCTGGTCTCCACCCTCTGTTCTTTCCCATTTGGACTGGTCACCCAGCAGGGGGGCCCCCCGCAGCTGCCCAGGTTTGCGATCGCCTGCCCAGCCCACCTCGGCCGGGGGCCGGAGACTCACCCTGTAGAGGGTCACGGAGATGTCCACGTTCTCGGGGACCAGCCACACCACCGTGCCTCGGTATGGGTTCTGGATGCCAGGCTGCCAGCTGTGGACCTACAATGGGCAGTCTGAGTCCCCCCTGCCCCCCGGCCCTCCCTGCCAGCCTCATCTCATCTTTTCCCTTCCAAGGATCCCGATCAGAACCTGAGCTGGACTTCACCCTCCCTCAGCCCACCCGCCGTCCCCGCTATCTACCCCCCCCTCACCCCCCCGCTGCGCTGGACCCCGAGCTGGCATCGTCCCCCACCTTGGAGCAGATGCGCCGGTTCCGACGGGTCCATACCACCACCAGCTTGTCGGGCTGCCTGGAGCGGGGGCAGGGAGGGGGCTGCTCAGTCAGACCCGCCCAGCCCCCCCCCCCACCTAGTTCTCTGGGGTCTTCTTTCTGCCCAGATCCCCCTCCTGTCGGGGGAAGGCCTGGGCAGCGCCTTATCTGGGCCGGGGAGGCGCAGGGTGGGGCTGCTGGGGCGGGTGGGGCCCAGGACAGGAGGGCAAAGGCCTCGGCGGCGCAGGCTGGCAGGGATCGGGCAGAACGACGGTGGACAGACAGAAAGAGGGTCAGACATGGACCTGGACAGGACAGACAGGCACACACAGAGTGACAGAAAGGTGCACAGGCACACAGCAAGGACCCGGCAGGGAGACACAGGGAGAGCCAAAGACTGAGCACTAGCAGAACGCCCCCCACAAGTGTGAGCCCACCTTGGGGCCAGCGGGGGCTGAGGGCCACGGAGGCGAGCAGCTGACCCCTCCTGGGAGCAATAAGTATCGTGGGTTAAGGAAGCAGGGTGAGGCAGGAGAGAGCGCTGGGTCAAGGCAGGGGGTGGGGACCCCCTCCCTAGCCAAGCTGTGCTGGAGGGAGGGGCGGGTCAGGTGCCAATCTCCAGAACGCCAGGCTGAGCGAATGGCAGGTGCAAGGGGAGGGGGTGGCAATGGAGCCAGGGGCAGAGGGTGGGAGGTGAGGTCAGAGGTTACTCGAACACCCACCCAACCCCCGCCCTGAGCCTGCCAAGCCTGGCCCTTGGCTGCTCAGCTACCCTCCCACCTCCAGGACCCAGAGCCCCGCCCTTGGCTTGGCAGGGAGATGACAGCTGAGCCCTGGGGACCCCTGACCTCCCCAGGGCACCAGGGAAGGTTTCCAGAAAGTGGCTGCTAAGCTAAACAGCAGGTGCCAGACTCAGAAGACGGGCCGGGATGTGCGGAGACAGAGACAGAGACAGAGCAAGAGGGTCTGGAAACAGCCATGGAGCCATCACGTGGCTGGGCCTGGGGGGAGCAGGCCACTTTGGGTCTTGCTGCCGCCAGGAGGGTGGGGACAGCTGAGGGGACCCCCAGGCTGAGGGCAGACCAAGAGGCCTTTTTGCCGGTACCCAGGAAGCTCGGGTTTGCTCAGCTCAGCTCACGCCCCTCTAGAGGCAGAGCCAGGATAATCAACGAGCTCCCCTGTTAACCCCTGAAGATGCGGAGGCCCAGAGAGGTTGGGGCGGGGGGGCAGGCCAGGTCACACAGCCGAGCCTAGGGCCCGCTGCCCAGGAACCAGCCTCCCCTCCCTGACTCCACAGTGCAGGCTGTGGCCAGGCAAGAGTAGCCATGGAGCCTTCAAAGAAAGGGGAAGCGGGCAGGGGTGCCTTGCGAAGGCGGGGCCTGGCTGGCAGCTGACTCAGGCCGGCCACGCCCTCCTGGGAACTGCGACCTGGGCAGGGGCAGCGGCCCGGCCCGGGCTCCAGGCTAAAGCCAGGAGGCCCCGCTCACCACTTGTGACTCAGCCGCCGAGGCACTGCCCGCACCCTCGGCCTGCTCTCCAGGACCAGGCCCAGTGTCCCCCCTGGCCTCAGCCAGGATGCCAGGGCAGAGGCCAGAGGCCAAGGTACAAGTCCCAGCCCTGTGTTGTGTGACCCGAGCCAGCCACCGTCCTCTCTGGGTCTCTGACAAATGGCCCAGCGTGGGCAAGACCAGGGCTGTGGCAGCTGCCCAAGGGACCTGGGCCTCCTGTTCGTGCCCCTCCCCTTGGCCCCGAGGGTCCCTTCCGGCCCCAGCCCTCCCCCTGGGAGCCTAAATTTAGTCCCGCCTGGTGGTAAGGCCCCCACAGCTGTGCCCTAATCCCCGCCAAGGGAAGCTGACACCCGCAAGCATATATTTAGTGTGTGACGCAGGGGCTGGGGCAGCTGCGGGCAGGGGCCTGGGAACAGGCCCTTGGGTGTCCGGGCCAGGGCCGGCAGCCCCCCGCCCACCAGCCCCCTTGGCCCCCCAGCCCCTTCCCCAGCCCCTCTCCATCTGGACCCACAACCTTCTAGGCCCGCAGGCCCCTTTAAGGGGGCTCCCGCCTCCCCCCTCATCCCTCCCGGTGCTCAGTTTCCCCTTTTAAGGACATTTCACAGCCTTTTCCAGCGTTCCAGCGGCCACCCTGGCTGAAGGGGTTGGGGGCAGGGCTCCTCGGCGGCTCATCAGGGGACAACATCCTTTTCTATTGCTCCAGCCCTGACCACCCGCAGACCTCAAAACTTGCTCCCTTTCCTGATGTCACCCAGACATCTCTCTGGCTGGGGACACAGGGCCTCCTGCCCGCAGCCCTGAACGCACCGAAGAAAGTCCGGGCCCAGACAGGATTCTCCCACCCGGTGGTCCTGAGCCCACCCTCCCAAAGCTGCCCACAAGCTGGGCTCCAGGCGTGCCCCCAGCGCCGGGTGGGGGGGCGCCTGGCTGCCGTGGGGGCCCTCTGGCCTTCTGCAGCTCAGGAGGCCGGCGATGGGGAGGCAGGCAGTCTGGGGAGCCCCCAGGCCGCCCCCACCGCCCACTCACCATTTCTTGGTGCACTCCACCACCAGCTCGTGGTAACAGGCCACGAACTGGAACTTGGCGGCCCGCTTGCCCACGCGCTGCAGGCGCTTCCACACGGAGGTCATGGTCCCCGCCGCCGCCCGCCGCTCAGGCGCGGGGCTTCCGCTGGCCCGCCACCGCCCGCCCGGCCCGGGTCCCCATGGTCGCCGCGGCTCCCGCCCGCGCCGGCCGCCCCGTCCGGGTGGAGGCGTCCGAGGCTCGGGCCCGGGCCCGCGTTGCCGCCGCCGTTGAGGCCCGCGGGGGTGAGGAGGGCTCTGGCGGAGCCCGCGGGGTCGCTGGGGCGCGTCGGGTCGCGAGCGGCCAGCGCGCCGTTTCCTGGAGCCGCACCCCCGACGGAAGGCGGGCGGAGCTCCGGCGGGGGCGGGGGCGGGGCCGGGGCGGGCGCGGGGCGGGGCGGCCCGGCTTCCGGGGCCTCGCGCGGCCACCGGGGTAGGGGCGCCGCCAGGACCGCAGCGCCCGCCCGGGGCGCGCCGAGGCGAGGGGACCGCGCCGGCGGGGGGCGAGGGCCGCCGGCCACGCGGTGCCGCCCCGACCGCCTTCCTTCCTGCCCGCACCCGGGCGAGGCCGGTCCTGGTGGCCCCATTGCCCAGGCTGGGCAGACAGACCCAGGGCCGGCAAGGGACTTGCCAGGGTCGCCCAGCGGGTGCGAGCCTGAGCCAGAGCCGTCTGTCTTCAACTCCTACTGCCAGAGCAGGAAGGACTGGAGGCGAGGGAACCCCGCCATCCAGCCCAGCCGCAGAAGCTGTCTCCCTGGCTATCAGGTGGCAGGACAGTCCCAGCCTGCCAAAGACAACCCTGACTTCCAGCCAAGTGTGCGACCTTCGGCAAAGCACTGACTCCCTGAGCCTCAGTTTCTCCATCTTTAAATGGGTCTGCCTTTTAGAGGCATTCAGTGGATGAACCGTTAAAACTTTGAAAAACATTGAACCGCGGGCCTGGCTGCTTTTGCCAGGGCTCAGGACAGGTAACCCGTTATCATGGACACGGGTGGACGCGTGTGTCTGTTTACTCTCCCTCCCCGGGAAGCCTGCCCCAGGCACCATCGCTGCTCCCTCCACACTCCCTCCAGCTTCGATTAGAGTCCCCAGTGCAGCCTGCGCCAGCATGGTGCCGGCAAGGTAACCAGCAGCTGCAGTCTGCCTGAGTCAGGGAACTGAGTTTGGCCCGCGCTCTGCAGGGTTCCTGAGCAGACAGAAGTCGGTGCTTGACAAATAATTCGGTTTGAACCCGCAGCCTGACTGCCAGGAGTTCGAGCTGGGCCTGTCTCCTGGAGGCAAGTGACTGCAGCAGGGGGTGGGGTGAGCCGCCGGCGGGCTCGAGTGCACAACTTCTGGGGTCTGTCTTTTCTCTGCATCTCAGGACAGCGTGTGTATGTGTGTGGGGGGTTGTGTAGGTACCTGGGGGTCTGAGCACTCAGTGTCCCCAAATGTGCAGTTCTTCCGCCTGGGCCTGGCACATAAGAGGAAGTCTTCGACAACCCTAAAGAGGCCTACGAAGGTGGGGGCGGGGAGCCGGGCGGTCTATGTGAGATCAAGTGCTGAATTGGGGATATCTGGGACAGCAGTCGCCCTCTCCACTCCCGCTGCCGGTAGTCTCATGCAGGGAAGCTGGGGCCCTGTCACCATCTCCCCTAGAGTCCCCATCTCCCCTGCAAGCCCTGTCTGGTGGCCTCTTGGGAGGCCTGGAGCACCACGACTTCACCTCTTGTGCCTCTGCAGTGCGTTCGCCCCCACACAGGGCATGGGGTCCGGGCCTCTTCCTGGCGGCGCCGGTCCCCTCTCCCGCCGAGGGGCCCCTCGGTCCGCCGGCCCCGGCCCACCCATTTCCTGCGCCGCTGCAACTCCGCCCCACCTCGGGTGGAAAGTTTCGCTCCTCAAGATGGGCGGCTCCTTCCCCTTCCTTTCCGGAGGCTGGGAAAGCCCAGAGAGCCAGGGAGGGCGGGCTGGGACCGCCAGTCCGAGGGGGAAGCGACTCGCCCGCAGTCACACGGCGGCCCGTGGCGGGGCCAGGCCTGCCCTCAGAGCCCCCCAACCCCGCCCTGCTGCGGGGATCCGCTCCCCGGCGCGGCCGTGTCCGCCTTCCACCCGGGTCTCGGGCGCCACCTGCCGGCAGAGCGCGGGGCTGCACCTGCCAGAAGCTCCGCTATCTTCCCACCGCAGAGCCGGGAGCCAGAGCCCAAGAATGCTGAGCGAATATTTCTTTTATTTTATCTACGCGTCCAGGCAGTTGGCCCCGAAACTTAAATATCCAGCCTGGGGCCTGGGCCCTCCCAACCGTGGGCGGGTGCAGGGATGGGACCTGGAGCCCTTGTCCAAGCAAGAGATCCTGGGGAAGAGGTGGGATGGCCCTGAGCCAGCAGCTGCCAACAGCAGCAAAGAGGGAAAAGGCGGCGGGAGTCAGGCGCTTGCCTCCCAGTCACGAAGATACCAAGGGGAGTACAAGATGCCTTCGGGTCTGACTGCAGATGGAGACTGGGGGTGCACACATGTGGGAGAGAAGTGGAGGTCCCCAGATGCCTGGTCCAGGGCCAGCCAACCCCAGACAGGAAAGGGGAGTGTGGGCAGCTGTGCCTCCGAGGGGCGCAGAGGCCAGGCCCTATGAGAAGAGCAGGCACTGTAGTCTGAGGACTTGCTGAGGGGGGAGTTTCTGAGCCTTTTTCACGGGTGTCTGCCCGCGGCCCCCCAGCTCTTCAGAGGCCGATGTGGAAAGCGTCCTGCAGCCACTGGTCACGGGCATTGTGCGTCTGGGGCACGGTGAGGGGTGGTGGGTCCGGGGGCAGGCTGGCGTCAGGAGGCTCCTCGTCATCGGACAGGCCGGCATCAGGGGGGTAGGAGCTGTCCGAATGCAGGGAGGACGACAGGTCCTGGCACAGGCTCAGGTCTTGGCACAGGTGCTTGTAGTCCTGGATCGATTCATACAGGCCCCACAACTGGCACAGCAGGGACATGTCCAGCTGCCGCAGCCCCACCTGCAAACGCCTGAGGGTGGGCTGGGGGTGGGGTCCAGGTCACCCCTTGGCCCCACCCTCCTGGAGCCCAGGTGAGGGCCCAGGCTGATCTCTCTGCAGTGGCCACCGGACCTCACCTGCAAGCTGTGACACTTGAGGTGCACCCCCAGCCCTCATCTGTACAACGGGGCGAACATCGCACAGGATGAAGAAGTAACACGCGGAAAGCAGGATGGCACCTTGCCAGCAGCGGCCACTGGGAGTTATAGACGGTTCCACCTCCTCTCTGAGCCCGCCCTCCTGCACGTCCTCAGAGACCCAGGCTGCCCTCCCCGGGACCCTCCTCCCGGGTGGCAGGCCCCCCGCCCACCCACTCACCATCTCCTTGCGCAGCGTGGCTAGCGCCGAGTCGAGGTTGACCGGGCGGCGCGGGCCGGCGGGGCCGGCGGTGGGGCCCGCGGCGGCGGTGGCGTGGCGGGGCCCGTCGGGGGCGCGGGCGGCGCGGCTCAGCTCATCGTGGATGCGGCTGCGCTGGCTGTAGACGCGCTCCAGCTCCCGCCACGAGCCCCCGCTCGCGTTGAGCAGGCCGCTGAGGCCGCGCGGTAGCGGCGGGAGCCCGGCCAGGGCGTAGCCCGCACCGCCCGGCGTCTCGACCGAGGGCAGCCCGTTCATGGCCGGACCGGCGCGGACGGCGAGGCCGCCTTCTTCCCGCCAATGCTCCGGCCGGGCCGCCGCCCGCAGGCCCCGGCGCCCGCGGCCCCGCCGGCGGAGCCGTGCAGCCGGCCGCAGGCCGCGCTTTGTTCCTTCCCCGGCACCTAGGACTCCGCCCCCTTCCCCGCCCCCTCGGGGGCGGAGCCTATCTTAAAAGGGCAACGGCTGTGGGACCATGGTCAGGCAAAAGAGAATCCTGAATGGGGCCGGATACCAGGAAGAGGAACGAAAAACGGTGGCAGAGGTGGGGGAGAGGCCAAAAGGGGCAAGCACAGCTCTTCTATGATTTTTCTTGCTTCCCTCCCCACACTGTTCTTAATTATTCTGTCCAATTGCTCTCCCAAGGAAATAACCTGGTACAAGGCACGGGGAGACCCACACCCACCAATCGTTAAAAAGGACCCAAAAGTGGGAGGCAGGAGACTGGGCATTTTGACGTCAGGGTCAGCGCACCCTTCTGTCAGCGTCTAAGCATCTGGGGTTGGCATGAAGTGTGCTAGGATGATGGAATCAGGATGCTAAGGAGGCTGTGCTCTCACTCACAGCTGGGTAATGAGCACGGAAGAGCTGACAAGGCCGCAGGGGCTGTGGGGGTCGGGATGCTGCCAGAGCCTTCCTCTTGCCTTTTGAGGAGGACGTGGCCTGCTCCTCAGAATGAGAATTATCACTTAGTCCTCTCTCCTCATGTTCTGACTGGGGCATGTGAGTAGAAACAAGCTCAACCCATCTCTCGGGGGCATCAAGGACAGCAGACGGGGGAAGGGTGAGAGGCCAAAAAAAAAAAGACAAGTGGAGCTGGGGCTGGCACGCACACTGAGAACCAAGAAAAGAACAAACCACGCAGCTGTTTTTCTAGAGGGTTTTTCTCAGGGGTGTCTCAGTGCTGCAGCTGCTGCAGGCTGTGCAGGGCCTCAGCGCAAGCCCGGATCAGGCCACAGAGCTGGATGCTACTCTCCAGGGAGGTGCTGGAGCCCAGCTCGGCGGAGGCCCAGGTCAGCTTCTGCAGGAGAGCCCCTTGTGTGCAGGCCAAGACATCTGCATTTGGGGGCACAGCAGGAGGGGATGGTGCCTGGGCTGCTTTGAGCCCTGCTGCAGCTCCCTCACAGTGCTCGGGCCGGGGTGCTGGGGGCTGAGGGGTAGGCCGAGAGCCTGAGGGGAGCTCCGAAGCAGAAGCCAGCTGGTGCTCCCGAGCTTGGGAGAGGGCAGCCTGGGCATTCAGAGCTAAAAGAGAAGAAAGTGGGTGGCATAGTCAGAAGGCCTGGCCCACCTCGGCCCAGAGCCACCTCTGTTCTCTTGACTGCTCTCTTCCTTCTGTCCTTAAGGTATTCTCTCTACTCCTCTATAAAGCAATTCATCCACTTCCTATACTGTTTTTATGCCCTTGCTTCATCTCTCCCATCAGCACCTTGACTGATCAAGCTCAGACTCTCTCACAGCGTCCAGCATACAGGAGGTGCTTACTGTTCTAACTGAACGACGGGTCCTTTCTAGAGCTTAAGGTGGAAGGGCCTTCCCCACGCCCACCCACAGGCTCCAGTGTCACCTCCTAGGCCTAATGCCCCCAAACTTCCATCGCCACGATTCTTTCCCACCAAGCACACTGCGCCCCCTACCCGGGTTATCTTTATCCACGTCTGAATCCAGCTCCTGACAGGCCACACAGTAGATTTTCCGCTGTTTGTCTTGGAGGAGGATCGTCTAGGAGTCAAAAAGCACAGCGCAGGGGTGAGGCGCGGGGCGACGGGGTGCAGAGGGGACAGCTGGGGAGGGGCCGAGCGGCCAGGGTCGCCTCACCCCGCACTCCGCGCACGTCTCGCCCAGCATGCGGTAACCGCGCAGCAGGTAGTCGCCCATGAGCCGGGAGATGCGATCCTGCCGCTCCCGTCGCGCCTGCAGCACCTTCGTCTCCGCCTCGGTCGGGGGCTCCCAGGAGAAATCGTCGACTTCTGGAGGAAGAGAGGCACAAGGGACCGGGGGCTCTTGCCGGAGCCGGCTGCTTCCAGGACCCCGCAGCCATAGGCCCCCGCAGCCCAAGTCCTCACCAGCGCCGTTCAGGGCCATGTTGCCGTTGAGCTCCCCGGAAGTGACGCACAAGTCCGGCGCCCTCGGCGGCGGCCCGGTCTCCTCCATGTCCGGCTGGTGTTGAGGGCGGAAATGAGGCCTCGGTGGGGTCCCCAGACCGCGCGCTGCCCAGAGTGGGGCGTCTCTGGCCGCAGGCTCGACCCCGCCGTGAGGGAGAGGCCCGCAGTGGGAGCCCAGGGGGCGGTGACTTTGCGACCGGCAAAAGCGGAAGTGGTGGGAAACACGCTTGGCGTGAGAAATCCACCTCCGCTGGGGTCTTCCTTTCCAGCTAGGCGGAGGGCGGTGACGTCATTACAACCCCAAAAAACTGAAATAACCACGGGAAGCGCTTATCCGCGCGTGGAGCCTCTTAGGCTTCAGGGCTTTTCCCGTCTCCGTCAGGGCGGTGGGAAAGAAGACCATTTGTTGCGTGTCTGGTTAATATGTGTGCTGTCAATTCACTTGGTCTTCCCTCAAAATACTGTTAATCAGCTCCCAAGACCCACATTCTTCGGCTTATAGAAAGCTGTGCCTGGCAGCGTCCCGTCCTTATGGCCAAAAGGGTCAAGAACAGTGAAGGGGCTCAGATTTTATCCTACTTGCCATCTAACAAGTCCGCCTGCTACTGGCTAGCGAGCATGCCAGTTGCATGGCTATTGGCAGAAGACATGTGTTTCCTGGGCCAGAAACAAAGGGCCTTATTACTTACGGCCCAGCGAGCGTCATGAATACGAACATATTTGGGTCAGTTCCCTGCACCCTGGAGTTTTACGAGGACAAAGCTGATGGACCCAGTTGGAGCCTGCCCACAGCATGGGTTATATTACAGGAGAGGAACCCTTGGCTTAAGAAACCCAACTTTTTAAATAAAGGGCAGCAAACATGCCTGCCTTTTGCTCTGGAGAGAAATTATGTCTGTTTTCCAGTGCTCTACGAACATCCTTGAAAAGATAGTCCAGAATAAAGGTAGCAGTCTCTGCTGAGGAATTGTGCAGAAACATGAAAGACTTGTGAGAATTGTCTCCTAATGCCCCTTTCCTCACTAAATCTTCCCAACAACCTTCAAGTAGATAACTATACCTGTTTTACAGATATTGAAGTCCAGTGAGGTGAAGTCAGTTATTCCAGGTGACACAGCACTAAGCAACAGATCCAGGATCATTTGCAGGCCTGCCTGATGCCAAATCTGTGCCTGTACCTCCTTCTGTAGCACATGAGTTGGGGTGGGGCACTAGTGGACAAAGGTGACGGGAATTCCCTTGAGTAGCGGGTGAGGAGGAGTGCAGGGGGAGTGGGAGACCACAGGGCCCAAGGGCCAGATTTGTAGGGTCTTGGAAGCCATGGTTAGGGCTTTGAGTTTTTATCCAGATGTGATGGGGTCATGCCAGAAGGTTTAGAGTTGGAGGAATGACATGATCTGATTTATGTTTAAAAGACTTATCAGGGGAAGCAGATGTGACTCAAGTGATAGGGCTTCCACCTACTATATGGGAGGAATTGGGTTCGATTCTTAGGACCTCCTGGTGAAAAAGAAAGAGAAAGTGTGCCTGCACGGTGAACCGGTGCCTGTATGGTGAGCCAGTGCCCGCGTAGCAAGCCAGTGCCTGCCTGGTGAGCTGAGTGCCTATGCGGCAAGAGTGCCCACACAGTGAGCCAGTGCCCGTGCAAGAGAGTCATTCAGCAAGATGATGATGCCACAAAAGAGAGATGAAGGGGAGAGTAAAGGTAAAGTGCAGCAGAAACCAGGAACTGAGGTGGTGCAACTAACAGGGAACCTCTCTCCACATAAGAGGTCCCCAGGATCAAATCCCCGTAAATCCTAGAGGAGAAAAAAAAACAAAACGAAAAGACCAAAAAAGAGCTATAGATACAGAAGATCACACAGTGAATGGATACAGACAGAAAAAACAGTAGGGCTGGGGGGTAAGGGGGAAATAAAACAAATAAATCTAAAAAAAAAAAGACTTATCAGGGAAGGGGATGTGCCTCAAGAGATTGAGCTTCTGCCTACTGCACGGGAGGTCCTGGATTTGATGCCTGGTGCCCCCTAAAGAAGATGAGCAAGAGTGAGCCGGTGCGATGGGCAGGCACAGTGAGCTGATGCAGTGAGATGATGCAACAAAGACACAAAGAGGAAAGACAATGAGAGATACAATAAACCAGGGAACCGAGGTGGCTCAAGCGATTGAGCGCCTCTCTTCCACATGGGAGTTCTCAGGTTTGGTTCCCAGTGCCTCCTAAAGAGAAGATGAGCAGACACAGAGAGCACACAACAAATGGACACAGAGAACAAGACAGAGAGTGCAAACAAGCGGGTAGGGAATAAAATATAAAAAAAGACATCTTGTTGAGTGAAATAAGCCAGATACAAAAGGGCAAATATGATATGAGCTCACTTACTTGAAATAATTAGAATATGCAAATGAATAGTATAGAATTAGCATACAGGTTACCAGGGGTAGGGTTAGGTATGGGGAATAAGTTAATGCTTAACAGGTACATAGTTTCTGTTTGGGGTGATGGAAAAGTTTTGGTAATGGGCGATGTTGATGGTAGCACAACATAGTGAATGTAATTAACACCGCTGAATTGTATACTTGTAAGTGGTTAAAATGGGAAAGTTTATGTTGTAATGTATGTTACAATAATTTAAAAAATCTTTAAACCCATAGATGACGAAAAGTGACACCTAATGTAAGCTGTGGACTATAGTGTATTAGTTAGCCAAAGAGGTGCTGATGCAAAATACCAGAAATTGGTTGGTTTTTATAAAGGGTATTTATTTTGGGTAGGAGCTTACAGATACCAGGCAATAAAGCATAAATTACTTTCCTCACCAAAGTCTATTTTCACATGTTGGAGCAAGATGGTTGCCAACATCTGTGAGGGTTCAGGCTTCCTGCATTCCTCTCTTCCCAGGGCTCTGCTTAAGGCTTCAGCATCAAACTCCAACATCAAAACTCCAACATCAAAACCCTTAACTCTGTCCTTTGCCATGCCTTTTATCTGTGAGTCCCCACCCACCAAATAATATAAAACTGCTGGGAAGCGGATTTGGCTCAATGGATAGAGTGTCCACCTATCACATGGGAGGTCCAAGGTTCAAACCCAGGGCCTCCTGACCCATGTGATGAGCTGGCCTATGCACAGTGCTGATGCGCACAAGGAGTGCCGTGCCATGCAGGGGTGTCCCCCATGTAGGGGAGCCCCACGCGCAAGGAGTACGCCCTGTAAGGAGAGCCGCCCAGCATGAAAAAAGTGCATGCCCAGAGTGGCGCCGCACACATGGAGAGCTGACACAGCAAGATGACGCAACAAAAAGAGACATAGATTCCCGGTGCCACTGACAAGAATAGAAGCAGACACAGAAGAACACACAGCGAATGGACACAGAGCAGACAACTGGGGGGTGGGGGGGGAGAGAAATAAATAAATCTAAAAAATATATATATATATATCAAACTGCGACATATAGTTACTAAGATAATTTATTACAGTATAATATTGATTGTAATGAGTAATATAAGTTTAACAAACATACCACACTAATGCAAAATATTAGGGAAAACTGGGTGGGGGCATATGGGAGCACTGTATTTTCTGCATGAGTTTTTCTGCAAATTTACAACTGCTCTAAAAAATAAATAACAAGGCTGACATCTTTGCAAAGAGTTGCCATGGTATCCTGCTCCGACAGTGCTTGAGTGGAAACAGGTGCTAGTATGCAGCACTGGCCACTCTCAACCAGCCCTCTGCCACTTCCTTACAGCACCCTCAGACTGCCTCAAGGCCCCAGCAGCCACTTGTCCTCCACCACCCACGATGGTGATCACATCCTCCATGCACGAGAACAACCACCAGGACTCCGAGGCCACCGTCAGCCACCAGATCGGTCTGGAGCCTGATGCCTCTTGCATCTCCCTGTCCAAGTCTTGCTACTTTGACCATGATGACGTGGCTTTGAGTAACTTTGACAAATATTTTCTTCACCAATCTCCTGAGAAGGAGGAATGTTTTAGTTAGCTAACGGCTGCCAAAGCAATGGACCAGAAATGGGTTGGCTTTTACAATTGGGATTTATTAACTTATGAACTTGCAGTTTTGAGGCTGTGAAAGTGTCCAAATCAAGGCATCATCAAGCGATGCTTTCTCTGCAAGTTGCAGTTGTGGACAATCAGGCACATGCTGGCATCTGCCAATCTCCGCCTTCTCCTCCAGCCTCATTGCTTTTAGCTTTTGGCTTCAGTGGCTGCCTCTCAGCTTCTGTATTCCATTGATTTCAGCTTTTGACTCCCGGGGCCTTCTGTTTCACCTTCTGGGGGTTTCCCTGTTTCTGCAGCACTGCTGATTCCAGTTTATAAAGGACTAAGACCTTAAAAGGATTAAGACCCACCCTGGGCTAAACCTTACTGGAGTAATCTAATCAAATGGTTTATAAAGTTATAAAGGGGAAGCAGATTTGGCTCAATGGATAGGGCGTCCACCTACCACATGGGAGGTCCAGGGTTCAAGCCCAGGGCCTCTTGACCAGTGTGGTGAACTCACCCATGCTCAGTGCTGATGCGCACAAGGAGTGCTATGCCACGCAGAGGTGTCCCCCATGTAGGGGAGCCCCACATGCAAAGAGTGCACCCAGTAAGGAGAGCTGCCCAGTGTGAAAAACGTGCAGACTGCCCAGGAGTGGTGCCAGGCAAACAGAGAGCTGACACAGCAAGATGACGCAAATAAAAGAGACACAGATTCCCGGTGCCACTGACAAGAATATAAGTGGACACAGAAGAACACACAGGAAATGGACACAGAAAGCAGACAACTTGGGGGGGGGGGCAGAGAAGGGGAGAGAAATAAAATAAAAATAAATCTTAAAAAAAAAAAAAAGGATAACAAGAAACCAGAGCTGGGAGAGCTGGCTGAGTGTAGTGGAGTGTGTGTGACACTTGGCAAAAATGGGGAACCAGTCTCTACTGGAACTGTACAAACCAGCCACTGACAAAAACGCACCCCCACTGTGTGACCTCACTTAGGTGCATTACCTGAATAAGCAGGTGAAATCTACAAAAGAATTGTGACTATACTTGTACCAACTTGCACAACATGGGGGCCCGGAATCTGGCTCTACAGAGTATCTCTTTGACAAGCAAACTCTGGGAAACAGTGCTGATGAGAGTTCAGCCTTTCACCAGCTTTCCCAGAGCCGTGGGGTGGTTTCCAAGGTCATCACGGCAGTGCATAGATGTTGGATTTAACTTCCCTTCTTCTAGAAATTGTATCACTACCTAAGTTCTTTCATTTGTACTGCATTAGTCAACCACAAAGGGTCCAATGCAAAGTACCAGAAATCTGTTGGCTTTTTTTTTTTTTAGCAAAAATTTTTGTTGCCTTTTTTTTTAAAGATACATAGATCACACAAAATGTTACGTTAAAAAACATAAGAGGTTCCCATATACTCCACTCCCCACCCCACCCCTACTCCTCCCACATCAACAACCTCTTTCATCAGTGTGGCACATTCGTTGCATTTGGAGGATACATTTTGGAGCCCTGCTATATCGCATGGATTGTAGTTTACATTGTAGTTTACACTCTCCCCCAGTCCATTCATTGGGTATGGCAGGATATAGAATGTCCTGCATCTGTCCCTACAATATCATTCAGAACAACGCCAAGTCCTGAAAATGCCCCCATCACACCTCTTCCTCCCTCTCCCTGCCCTTAGCAACTCCCATGACCACTGTCTCCACATCAATGATACAATTTCTTCCATTGCTAGAGTCACAATAGTTCTATAGTAGAATACCAGTAAGTTCACTCTAAACTGCGGTCACCCCTCGGGCTGAAGTGTGGTTTGCTGGCCTGGCAGGGGAGCGGCCGCGGTAGGCCTAATTCCAAGCCGCTGCTCCCATAATAGGGTGGCTGGTCGGACTCATCGCCACCCCTGAAGGGAGCTCGGCATGGGCACAGAGTGCCCTCGGGTCTCCCCTTCTTGGCAGCCATGCTTCCGCGGCCGCCCCTCCTCCCGGATAGCGCCACATGATGCCTTATGAGGCAACACCCTTCTTCTTCTTTCTCCCTGTGCAGGCGCAGGGCAGAAAATTCCAGTCTGCCTTCCCCCCCCCCCCAGCAGCAACAGCCAGGCACAAGGCGGGAAACTCAAGTCTGCCCTCCACCCCAGCAACAGCAGCCACCAATCCCTAAACCCTGCCACTTCCCCCAGCAACAGCAGCCACCAATCCCTAAACCCTGCCACTTCCCCCAGCAACAGCAACACCCAATCCCTAACCACCACCCCTCCCCCATCCAGTACCTCCCACTGACCTTTCTCCGGCAGCCAATCAGAACAGGGCGTGACTTCGACCAATCAGCCTTCCCCAGCCCCTATAAAACTGTTGCCTCTCCCTCAATAAAGTTGGACTTGCGTGTTTACCTTGTCTCCACGGTAGTTCTTCTGCCGTGCGCCCTCCAGTCCTGAGAGCCCCCGACAAGGGCCTGGCCTCCCTTGTCCCCAGTTCGTCGCCTGCTGCTCCAGGCGACCCCGTCAACCGAACCGCGCAACCCCTGTGAGACCAACCCCTCGTCTGCTGCCGGACCGACCCCTCATCCCAAGTGGGACCGACCCCTCGTCCCAAGTGGGACCGACCCCTCATCCGCAGCCAGATCCCACCTCTACCAACCGAGCAAACCGTCGCACTAAACCGTATTTTATTCCTCCATCCTGTGGATCCTGGGATGGTGATGTCCACTCCACCTCTAAATCGGGAGGGGTTTAGATTCACATGGCTGATGGATATGATTCTCCTGCTTGTAGTTGTAGACTCTCTTGGTTCCCTGGTGTGGTACTTGAGCATCCTCACCTCCCTGTTAGCTGACCTGGGTAAGTCCAGCGAGCTGGAGAGTAGGTTTGCAGCTCTGCTGAGGCTCAGGGCTTAGCTGGCACATAGACGGTCCAGAGATTCAGGTCTCCTGAGCATACACCAACCCCAATGCCAACCACGGGTCTGGTAAAAGTAACAAGAGGCATGTGCAGAAAGGTCATATCTGAGTCCAACTCCATCACACTCAGGAGCACGAATTCCAAAGTAGGGCCCACTGGTAAGGCACTGAACTCCAGAACCATCTGCCATGACCGTAGAACCTGTGTATCTCCATAGTCCTCAGGAGCACCAGTATCTGTTTATAAAGGATATTTATTTGGGGGTCAAAGCTTACAGTTACAAGGCCCTAAAGAGTCAAACTCAAGGTTACTTCCTTACCCAAAGTCTGTTGCCACGTGTTAAAGCAAGATGTCAGGTGACCTCTGCGAGGGTTCAGCCTTCCTCTTCCTTTTAAGCTTCTGTGGGTCTGGCTTCTTTCAAACTCAGCAGTAGGGTAGAGGGCTTCTTTCTTTTCAGGCCATCTCAACTGCTCTGGTCTCTTCACAAGGACAGCTGTAAACGATCAGGCAAATGACTTGTCTCTCCCTGGGTCTCCAGCATCAAAACCAAGTTCTCTCTTCTGCTGTGTCTTTTTCTCTGTTCTCCTGTGTATCTACTTCCATGTTCTTGATTGAACATCTGTTTATATAGCCCACCAAGGGGAAGGGGACTCAACCCTGCATGCCCTAATGACATGGTCAAACCAAAGCCCTAATCTTGATTTAATAAAGTAAAAGTGGAACCTTTGAGTTTAATACAATCAAAGGGATATCATGGCCAAAGGAAGACCATTTTACAAACATAACATCTATTTTTGGAATTCATAAATAATATCAAACTGCCACATGTACCCTTCTTTCAAATAAAGGACTTTGCTACCCCCAAAAAAATTACCAAAAAAAAAAGAAAAAAGAATTAGTACCCTGTACTATAAAATGGGGGTAATGGTCGTACCTACCCAATAACATTTTCATAAGGATTAAATGAAAGATGGTGTCACTGTCTGAATACAGAATGGGCAATGTTGGGAGGTGGAGGACGTCCTACCACTGCAGGGGAACAGGTAGAGATTTGGATGGCAGGATACAGAATCTAGAATGTTGTCCTATCATGAAGGTGAACCACAGCCTGAACCGTGTGCTTGTGGGTATGGAATGAAGGCGGTGGGTGGCTGGGTGGGGCAATGCTTTGGTGTGGTGGTCGTGGTCAGAGGGGAGGGGTCTCAGGCTGTAGGTTCATGTGGTGGCACATTCCCGGAGCACCTACCAGATGTCAGGCCTGTGCAGGGTACAGGGCCTCACCTGGAGGGCAGACAGGTAGAAGGAGGGCCGCTGGCCATGGGCCCAGGAAGAGCTGAGCCCCCAGACTGGGGTGGGGATGTGGGAGTCTTTGCACAGAGGAGCAGGAAGATAAGGCTGAGCCTAGCGCAGGGCCAGGCCGAGGATGCCGGGACACAATGTTGTAGAATTTGAGAGAGGTTCAATTATTTGCGTATAGAGAAGCCAGGACTCAGGAATTATTTTGAGAAGGAAAAATGGTTTATTGATGGCCGGCCGGACTCGGGAGCTTTCTGTTTGAATCCCGAGCCCCGAACAA
Source organism: Dasypus novemcinctus (assembly GCF_030445035.2). NCBI lineage: Eukaryota > Metazoa > Chordata > Mammalia > Cingulata > Dasypodidae > Dasypus > Dasypus novemcinctus. The sequence goes on from NC_080682.1 coordinate 9,117,500, forward strand.
GATTTTTTAATCCCTTTTATACAGAGAGGAAAGGCCAAATGGTCCCTTTCTTTCAGTTCTCAATAGGCTTCAATTAGCATATATATCTTCCACATCTTAGGTAAGCTTTTAGCATGGACTTCAGACATTCTAGGTAAGCTTTTAGTATATTTAGTTTGCATTTCCCCTAAATACTTAAAGTTTATAGACCTTGCATTGTTAAACTGTTTCGTGGTACTGGAGTCCTTGCCATTGTTACCAAGGGCAGGACTGCAGCCTCTTACTGTCACACCCACAAGTCAGAGAGCTTAGGTCATCTCTGAAGAGAAAAAGAGCCTCCCACCCATAGCCCACATCAACAAGAGTCAGCAAAGGGCGCCGACCCCTTCTCTGTTGATTCATGGCGGGCACAGTGAGGCTGCCTGAGGGTGGGACAGCATCCGTTTCCCAGCTCCTGCCGTACTCCTATACCCTGCGCTCCCGGTGGGAGCCTCCATTTTACCCCCATAAAATGAGAATAACCCTATTCCGTCGCCATGCCCTGGGAGGCTGTATTATCTCCACTTAGAGGAGGCAACGGGCTGTGGACGCTCAGGCAGTAGGAAGTGGCCTGAGCCTCAGCACGTGGCCCTGCTGCTGTCTGGGGAACCAGCACCTGAGGGCCAACCACGCCTGTGGACGTCCTAGGGCAGCAGGCACAGGATCTGCGGGGCCCCCGGGGGCCAGTGGCTCCAGAGGAGGGGCAGTAGGGTGTCAGGCAGGCAGGCTTGAGAGGCACATGCCTCGGTTTGAATCCCATTTTTCCTCATCTGTGAAAAGGAAGATAAAAAAGTGCTTGCTATTATGATTAGTAGAAGTATCCAACACCATATAAATAGCCCACAAATACTGGCAATGTCATACCGTTTAACATAGTTCTGTGATGTGATGTTTAATGTTTTCACAGTGAGCATGAATTATCTTTTACGAACAGGACAATGTGTTTGTGTATCTAGAATGTTAGATGTATAATGTTTTGGAAAGCTCTTCCTCTGACTGTATTTTTTTTTTTTAAGATTTATTTCTCCCCACTCCCTCCATTGTCTACTCTGTGTCCATTCACTGTGTATTCTTCTGTGTCTGCTTGTAATTCTCATTAGGTGACTCCATGAACCAATCCTGGGGCCTCCCAGAATGGAAGAGAAGCGACTGTTCTCTTGGCCACCTCAGCACCCTGGTTTTGCTAAGTCTCTTACTGCCTCTCTTCTGTGTCTCTTTTTGTCACGTGATCTTGCTGTGTGAGCCAGTTCTCCATGTGGGCCAGCTTTCCTTCACCAGGGGGCCCTGGGTATCAAACCCTGAACCTCCTATATTGTAGACGGGAGCCCAATTGCTTGAGCCACATCCGCTTCCCCCTCTGTCTTTTGTCTGTGGTGGTATCTTTCCCTCTTAATAAAATAGAAGCTTTAAACTTAGCTAACAGAATCCAAAGATTTTGGGGGGAAATATTGGTTGTTCAACCTACTGTAACATACCAAGAACCAGTGGTTAATGGGCCATGATTTATTTGTTGATGACCAACTATAGGAGACAGCTGTCATGCATGTTCTTTCTTCTTGTTTTATGAATTTTACACCATGGAATACAGTTGTTCTATGAGGAAGCCATATTTTTATAGAAAAGCTGTCATAAATCGATGGTGAATCTTTTTTTTCTTTAAAAACAAATTCATTGAAGGATATCATTCACGCATGACCATACATACACAGTAAGTGTATAGTAAAAGTTGTGAACTTACAAAACACATGAAAATAGCCTACAGAGCTCCCATACATCACCCCACCACAAACACCTTGCATTGTTGTGACACATTAGTAACAAATTATACAAGAGCATCGTCAAAGTATTTCAACTAACTGTAGTCCACATCTTACATTTGGAATATTTTCTCCCAACCCACACTGTTATTTTTTGTTGTTGTTCATAAACCATATACTTTATCTACAGTGTCCAATCAATGGCATTTGGTATAACCACTAAGTTGTGCATTCATCACTTCAATCAATATTAGATCATTTTCATTACTCAAAAAAAAAAAAAAAACCCACTATCATACCTATATGTTAGCGCTACTAATTCAAATTTTGTGATGTGTTTTTGCCATTTTTATTCATTTCCAATATTTTTAAAAAGATTTATTTATTTATCCCCCTCACACATATTGCTGTGTCCATTCCCTGTGCATTCTTCCGAGTCCGCTTGTCTTCTCTTTTTGTGGCACCAGGAACCAATCCTGGGACCTTCCAGAGTGGGTGAGAGGAGCTCAATCTGTTGTGCCACCTCAGCTCCCTGACCTGCTATGTTTCTTATTGTCTCTCCTCTGTGTCTCTTTTTGTTGCATCATCTTGCTGCACCAGCTCTCCACTCGAGCGAGCTTGGCACATGGGCCAGCACTCCTGCCCGGGCCGGCACTCTGCTCGGGCCAGCTTGCTGCGTGGGCCAGTTCACCACGCGAACCAGCTTTCCTTCACCAGGGGGCCCTGGGAATCGAACCCTGGACCTCCTGTATGATAGACAACAGGCCAATCGTTTGAGCCACATCCGCTTCCCTACAAACAACTTTTTAGCAATGCTGCATAGATTAAGACTCAGCTTTCCATTCTCTAACCACATTCTTTTCTCTGTTGACTTATATTCTAGCAATTTACTCCGGACGTTTGCTCATTATGTTTAGTTTATGAGATCCTTTTGTGCCTGGCTTGGCTTGCATAACTCAACATAATGTCCTCCAGGTTCATTTCATTCCTTTCTAACACTTGTGGTTTTCAGATTTGTTAGTAGTGGCCATTCTAGTAGGCATGAAATGACATCTCATCGTAGCTTTGATTTGTATTTCCCTTATAACCAGTGATGTTAAAAGACATTTTTTTCATGTGTTTTTCACCATTTGTATTTCTTCTTTAGAAAAATGTCTGTTGGGGTTCTTTGCCTATTTTTTAATCAGGTCGTTTGTCTTTTTATTGTTGAGTTGTAGGATCTTTTTATATACTGTGGATTTTAGACCCTTGTTCTTTTTGTTGCATCATCTTGTGTCAGCTCTCCGTGTATGTGGCGCCATTCCTGGGTAGGTCATACTTTCTTTCGCGTTGGGCAGCTCTTCTTAAGGGGCGCACTCCTTATGCGCGGGGCTCCCCTATGTGGGGGACACCCCTGTGTGGCACGACACTCCTTGCGTGCATCAGCACTGCACATGGGCCAGCTCCACACGGGTCAAGGAGGCCCAGGGTTTGAACCGCAGACCTCCCATGTGGTAGACGGACGCCCTTTCCATTGGGCCAAGTCCGCTTCCCTGAGGGAAGATTTTTGATGACTGATTCAATGTCTTTGTGATTCTTTTGTTGAGTTCCTGTATTTCTTGTAGAGTTAATGTAGGTTGTGCATTTCTAGGAATTTGTTAATTTCCTCTAGGTCTTCTAATTTGTTGGCATACAGTTTCTCAAAATATCCTCTTAGGATCCTTTTTATATGTGTGGGCTCAAATGTAAATAAAATCATTCCTGATTTTATTTATTTGCACCTTCTCTCTTTTTTCTTTGCTAGTCTTGCTAAGGGTTTGTCAATTTTATTGATTGTTCTCAAAGGATCAGCTTTTGATTTTATGTTCTCTATTGTTTTTGTTGTTGTTCTCAATTTCTTTTTTTTTTTCTCTAATATTTGTTATTTCTTTCTTTCTGCTTGCTTTGGGATTAGTTGGCTATTCTTTTTCTAGTTTCTCCAGTTGTTCAGTTAGATCTTTGAATTTAGCTCTTTCTTCTTTTTTAATATAGGCATTTAGGGCTATAAATTTCCCTCCCAGCATTGCCTTTGCTGTATCCCATAAGTTTTGATAAGTTGTGTTTTCATTTTCATTCATGTAGAGATATCTAATTTCTCTTGCAATTTCATCTTTGACCCACTGGGTTTTTTTGTTTAGCCTTCATGTATTTGCAAATTTCCCCCTTTCCTGCCTATTACTGATTTCCAACTTCATTCCATTATGATCAGAAAGGGTAGTTTGTTTAATTTCAATCTTATTAAATTTACTGAGAGCTGTTTTGTGGCTCCAGTCTATCCTGGAGAAAGATCCATGAACACTTGAGAAGAATGTAGAACCCACTTATTTGGGTTGCAATGTTCTGTATATAGCTGTCAGGTCTAACTCATTTATCATATTGTTCAAGTTCTTTGTTTCTGGGCACTCTGGCAAGGTGCATAGATATTTATGACTGTTACTTCTTCCTGGTGGATTGTCCCTTTTATTAATAGATAGTGCCTTCTGCATCTCTCATCACTTTTTTGCATTTAACATCTGTTTTGTCTGACACCAGTAGAGCTACCCCTGCTCTCTTTTAGTTACCATTTATGTGAAATATATTTTTTCCAACCTTTCACTCTCAGTCTATGGGCATCCTTGGGTCTAAGGTGAGTCTCCTGCACACAGCATATGGCTGGGCCATGTTTTCTTATCCATTCTGTCAGCCTATGTCTTTTGATTGGGAAGTTTAATCCATTAATATTCAATGTTATTACTGTAAGGCATTAATTTCTTCAGCCATTTTATCCTTTGGCTTTCATATGTCATATCTTATTTTTGTCATCTTTTTATCTTTTTGGCTACCCTTTCTGATAGTCTTCACTTCTCCACTCTCCTCCAAGCCTCTCTCTCTTCTCTTTTCTTTTCTGGCTGCAGAACTCCCTTTAGTATTTCCTGCAGAGCAGGATTCTTGTTTATGAACTCTCTTAGTTTCTGTTTATCTGTGAATATTTTAAACTCACCATAATATTTGATGGACAGTTTTTCCAGATAAAGAATTCTTGGCTGGCAGTTTTTCTCTTTCACTACCTTAATTATATCATATCACTGCCTTCTTGCCTCCATGGCTTCTGAAGAGAAATCCACACAAAGTCTTATTATAAGTCCCTAGTATGTGATGTTTTGCTTTTCCCTTACTGCTTTCAGAATTTTCTCATTCTGAATACTGTGTGTCTTTGGGTAGGTCTATTTGGATTTATTCTAATTGGATACATTGTCCTTCCTGGACACATATATTCATGCCTTTCATGAGAGTTTGGAAATTTTCAGCCATTATATCCATACTTTTTCTGCCCCTTTTCCCTTTGCATGTCCTCCGGGAACTCCCATAACATATATTGATGTGCTTCACGCTATCATTCAACTTCCTGAGCCCCCGCTCAATTTTTTCCTATTCTTTCTTCTCTGTGTTCTTCTCTCTTTGCAATTTCTGTTCTTCTTTCCTCTATGTTGCTGATTTTTTCTTCCATTATTTCAAATCTTTTCTTGTGTGCCTCTATTGTATTTTTAATTTGACTTATTGTGGTTTTCATTCCCATAAGTTCTGTTATTTTTCTATCCAAGATTTCAAATTTTCCTTTGTGCTCATCTAGTGTCTTTTTCTTAAAAAAAGATGTATTTATTTACTTTATGTATCCCCACCCCACCCCCAATGGTTTGCTCATCTGTCTGCTCATTGTTTGCTCATGTCCTCCAGGAGGCACCTAGGAACCAAACCTGGGACCTCTCATATGAGAGCGTCCAACAGCCTGAGCCACATCCGCTCACTGTGGGCTGTGGCATCTGCTGGCTTGTAGTGTCTAATTCATTGCAGCAGGGGGCGGCATCTGCTGGTCTTCTTTTTAGGAGGCATCAGGACCCAAACATGGGACCTCCCATGTGGTAGGTGGACACCTAACTGGTTGAGCCATATTCGCTTTCCCCAGTGTCGTCTTCTTTTTTTTTTTTAACAATTTTTTAAAAAGATTTATTTATTTATTTATTTCTCTCCCCTCCCCCCCCACCCTCAGTTGACGTCTCTGTGTCTATTGGTTGCGTGTTCTTCTTTGTCTGCTTCTGTTATTGTCAGCGGCACAGGAATCTGTGTTTCTTTTTGTTGTGTCATCTTGCTGCATCAGCTCTCCGTGTGTGCGGCACCATTCCTGGGCAGGCTGCACTTTCTTTCATGCTGGGCGGCTCTCCTTACGGGGTGTACTCCTTGCGCATGGAGCTCTCCTAAGCTGGGGACACCCCTGCGTGGCACAGCACTCCTTGCGCGCATCAGCACTGCACATGGGCCAGCTCCACACAGGTCATGGAGGCCCGGGATTTGAACCGCGGACCTCCCATGTGGTGGACGGACGTCCTAACCACTGCACCAAGTCTGCCACCCTCAGTGTCTTCTTAATGTCTTTTATGTCTTTAGCCATGTTGTCCTTCAACTCCATGACTTGATTTAGGAGATTTGTATGAACCTCATTGATTAGCTTTTTCAAGTCCTGTGTCTCATCTGGAGCTTTGATTTGTTCCTTTGCCTGAGTCATATCTTCCTTTTTCTTAATATGGCTTGTAATTTTTGCTGATGTCTAGGCATTTGACTCTGATGTTGAATTTACTCTGATGTTCAGTTTCTCTCTCTTGTCTAGACATTTACTGTTAAGTAGCTGTGTGCTACCACTGTTCCTTGACTCGTGGTCCAACTTGTTCTATGCGGTCACCCCTCGGGCTGAAGGGGAGCGGCCGCGGCAGGCCAAGCCGCTGCCCCCATAATAGGGTGGCTGGTCGGACTCACCGCCACCCCCGAAGGGAGCTCGGCATGGGCGCAGAGTGCCCTCGGGTCTCCCCTTCTCAGCGGCCATGCTTCCGTGGCCGCCCCTCCTCCCGGATGGCGCCACACGATGCCTGTGGGGCGGCACCCTTCTTCTTCCTTCTCCCTGCGCAGGCGCAGGGCAGAAAATTCCAGTCTGCCCTTTTCCCCTCCCCCGACAGCAGCAACAGCCAGGTGTGGGCGGAAAAATCCAGCCCGCCCTTTTCCCCTCCCCCGACAGCAGCAACAGCCAGGTGTGGGCGGAAAAATCCAGCCCGCCCTTTTCCCTTCCCCCAACAGCAGCAACAGCCAGGCGTGGGCGGGAAACTCAAGTCTGCCCTCCACCCCAGCAACAGCAGCCACCAATCCCTAAACCCTGCCCCTTCCCCCAGCAACAGCGACAGCCAATCCCTAACCACCACCCCTCCCCCGTCCAGTACCGCCCACTGACCTTTTGCCGGCAACCAATCAGAACAGGGCGTGGCTTCGACCAATCAGCCTTCCCCAGCCCCTATAAAACTGTTGCCTCTCCCTCAGTAAAGTGGACTTGCGTGTTTACCTTGTCTCCGCGGTGGTTCTTCTGCCGTGCGCCCTCCAGTCCTGAGAGCCCCCGACAAGGGCCTGGCCTCCCTTGTCCCCAGTTCGTCGCCTGCTTCTCCGGGCGACCCCTTCGTCGCCGGCTTCGCCGGGCGACCCCTTCGTCGCCGGCTTCTCCGGGCGACCCCTTCGTCGCCGGCTTCGCCGGGCGACCCCTTCGTCGCCGGCTTCGCCGGGCGACCCCGTCAGCCGAACCGCGCCACCCCTTGTGAGACCGATCCCTCGTCTGCTGCCGGACCGACCCCTCGTCCCAAGTGGGACCGACCCCTCGTCTCAAGCGGGACCGACCCCTCGTCCAGAGCTGGACCGACCCCTCGTCCGCAGCCAGACCCCACCTCTACCGACCGAGCAAGCCGCAGCAGTTGGCGCCCAACGTGGGGCAAAGCAACCCCACCACAGCACAACGTGGGGCAAAGCAACCCCACCACAGCACAACGTGGGGCAAGGCAACCCCACCACAGCCTCACTCCATAACCTGGCGGCCCCCCATGCCGCCATCGCTCTCAAGCAGCTCCAGCCCCGCTAAACGGCCCGCAACCTGCTTTCCCCGGCCCGCGGCCTGCTTTCTAGCATCTAATAACATTTCTGCTTTTGCCTCCCTATACTTCTGCGGAACTTCCTCCTGTCTCAACCTCACTCCTCTTCTCAGCCATCCAAAGCGTCCTTTCTCGTCCCCCGCCCCCCCTCCTTTTTTCGCTTGAACCCCTACTGCGTTGCAGATTGGGCCGCCCCATGTCGGCCCGCCCCATTAACATCGGCCTCTCTCGCGCCCGTGAAGACTTTGGCCTTCTTATTGTCCTCGCCTACGTCTCCACCACTCCCGACGCTGCCGCCACCATCGCTGCTGGTGCCCTGACGCGACTTGTCCTCACCGCTGCGATCCTCCAGACCATCACACAGTCTGCCTCTACCGCTCTTCGCCGCCAAGAAGAGATCAAATATCTGCAACGTGCTGTCATCCTGGACTTTTAACAGCACATGGACCTTATAGCCACCGAGATCAACAAGAATTGGACATTGGCCACCCTTGCTTGCAACGGCAAGATACCGCCCCCCAAATTGTACATTTATATCCCCGGCATACTCACCTCCCTCTTCAGCCCCGCTTCCCTCATTGCTTACTGCCTCTTGGGCCTCGGCTACTTGTTGCTGCTGCCATCCTGGCCCTTATTTGAAAAGAAGGGGGAAATGCGGTCACCCCTCGGGCTGAAGGGGAGCGGCCGCGGCAGGCCAAGCCGCTGCCCCCATAATAGGGTGGCTGGTCGGACTCACCGCCACCCCCGAAGGGAGCTCGGCATGGGCGCAGAGTGCCCTCGGGTCTCCCCTTCTCAGCGGCCATGCTTCCGTGGCCGCCCCTCCTCCCGGATGGCGCCACACGATGCCTGTGGGGCGGCACCCTTCTTCTTCCTTCTCCCTGCGCAGGCGCAGGGCAGAAAATTCCAGTCTGCCCTTTTCCCCTCCCCCGACAGCAGCAACAGCCAGGTGTGGGCGGAAAAATCCAGCCCGCCCTTTTCCCCTCCCCCGACAGCAGCAACAGCCAGGTGTGGGCGGAAAAATCCAGCCCGCCCTTTTCCCTTCCCCCAACAGCAGCAACAGCCAGGCGTGGGCGGGAAACTCAAGTCTGCCCTCCACCCCAGCAACAGCAGCCACCAATCCCTAAACCCTGCCCCTTCCCCCAGCAACAGCGACAGCCAATCCCTAACCACCACCCCTCCCCCGTCCAGTACCGCCCACTGACCTTTTGCCGGCAACCAATCAGAACAGGGCGTGGCTTCGACCAATCAGCCTTCCCCAGCCCCTATAAAACTGTTGCCTCTCCCTCAGTAAAGTGGACTTGCGTGTTTACCTTGTCTCCGCGGTGGTTCTTCTGCCGTGCGCCCTCCAGTCCTGAGAGCCCCCGACAAGGGCCTGGCCTCCCTTGTCCCCAGTTCGTCGCCTGCTTCTCCGGGCGACCCCTTCGTCGCCGGCTTCGCCGGGCGACCCCTTCGTCGCCGGCTTCTCCGGGCGACCCCTTCGTCGCCGGCTTCGCCGGGCGACCCCTTCGTCGCCGGCTTCGCCGGGCGACCCCGTCAGCCGAACCGCGCCACCCCTTGTGAGACCGATCCCTCGTCTGCTGCCGGACCGACCCCTCGTCCCAAGTGGGACCGACCCCTCGTCTCAAGCGGGACCGACCCCTCGTCCAGAGCTGGACCGACCCCTCGTCCGCAGCCAGACCCCACCTCTACCGACCGAGCAAGCCGCAGCAGTTCTAGATATTTAGGATTGCCCATTTAACTGCTCAAACCGGGGCTAAGACCAAGTAAGGGGTGCAGGCCAATTTCCCAGGGCATTGGAGAGAGGTAGCAAAGACACCTGATTGCCTCCATTCATGCATTCATTCATTCACTCATTCATTCAATTTCCCTTTTCATGCACTTTTCTGGTCTGCCAGCAGATGGCGTTTTTCGGCAGCGCAGACCCCTGGTGGTAGGCGGTAAGGCATTCCATGTCAATCAGGGGTAGGTCGTGCAGGAGCAACGTCCTCAGGGCTTATTGTGGTAGGCAGAAGAATGGCCCCTAAGATGCTTACATCCTAATTCCTAGAACGTGTGACTTGGTTATATTGCAAAAGAGGAATATAACAGGTGACCTTAAGGTAAGGATGTTATCCTAGATTATCCAGAGGGCCCAATGTAATTACAAGGGTCCTTAAAGGTGTCTGAGACCCAAAAACAGCAGACTGTACATTCTTGTCAAGAGCCCACGGAACATTCTCCAGGATAGATCATGTGCTAGGCCATCAAACAAACCTTAACAAATTGAAGAGGCTAGAAATATTATGAAGTATGCTCTCTGACCACAGTGGGATGAAATTAGAATATTCAATAACAAAGAAATTTGGGACACTCACAAATGTGTGGAAATTAAACAGCACACTCCTTAATAACCAATGGGTCGAGGAAGAAATCACAAGAGAAATTAGGAAATACTTTCAGATAAATAATAAAAATCAAAATACGGTGTATTAAAACTTAAGGGATCCACCCAACAAAGTGGTTGGAGGGAAATATATACCCATAAATGCCTACATTAAAAAATAAAAAAGGTCTCAAATCAATAATCTAATCTTCCACCGTAAGAAACTAGAAAAAGAAGAGCAAACCAAACCCCAACCAAGCAGAATGAAAGAAATAATAGAAATTAGAGTGGAAATAAATTAAATAGAAAAGCAAAAGAGAAAACTAACTAAACTAAAGGTTAGTTCTTTGAAGAGATCAACAAAACGGATAAACGTTTAACTAGACTTTACCAATTCAAGCCTGACTCAGGGCGCAAACCCAGTGACTTCAGCTGGAAAGCAATGCAGCTAAATTAGGGTTCCCAAAGGTGACATAGATGATGTCAAGAGTAAGGGCCTTGTCGCGAGATGTAGGGTTTGGATGGCAATGTTTTCAGCTAACTGTAGAAACAAACTGCAGCTGATCAAACTCTCAGGCTTGCCTGTGCCATTGTCCACAGCAAGGGCCAATTCTCTGATGAGACCAGCTGGATTCAGGCTGTTGATGGAGCTTGTGCCTCACAGATTGTCACCATTTCTGCCTGGATCCATCATCGTGCCAGCCACGGCAATTAATCCACTAGCGTAGACTGGCACGGAGTGAAGGCGTCTGCTTTCTAATGCAAAGGCAGCGACGGCATGCCAGGCCCAGTTCCCGCCAGAGGTCGGTCCGTTTCTCTGGTGACGAAGGGGGGCCCCAGGCTGCGGCACTGCCCCTGCCTGCTCCTGGCGGGGTGACTGTATCGGACCCTTGACGCCTCCCACCACTGTTGGCTTTTTTTAGGTTATGGACTCGCTGTTCCAGTCCAATCAACCACTTCCAACCACACCATTGTGGTTCTAAAACCTACAGAGCTTCCTTTTAGCCTCCTGGGCCATCTGAAGTCCAACAGTGGTGCACCCATTATCTCAAGAGCCCCCCTTCCCTGCTCCCTACCGTCCACAGGCAGATGGTAATAGTGAGCATTGACATGGCCTCCTCAAAATCAACTCCAAAATATTTCTGGCTCTCCCTCTCTCACCTTCTCCTGGTCCACATGCTTCAGTGAGGCAGCTTGAACACTGAGCGTGGCTGTCCCAGGGAAGGGATCATCTTTTCTTGGCCATGTTGTGGGAACCCATCAGGATGAGAGGGACGGGGGTTTATAGAGACCGATTTTTTTTTTGACTTATTTTTTGTTTATTCCCCCCGCCCCCGTTGTCTGCTCTCTGTGTCCATTCACTGTGTGTTTTTCTGTGTCCGCTTGGATTCTTGTCAGTGGCACTGGGAATCTGTCTCTTTTTGTTGCATCATCTTGCTGCGTCAGCTCTCCGTGTGCGCAGCGCCACTCCTGTGCAGGCTGCACTTTTTTCGTGCTGAGCAACTCTCCTTACGGGGCACAGTGGGGCTTCCCCATGCAGGGGACACTCCTGTGTGGCATGGCACACATCAGCACTGTGCGTGGGCCAGCTCACCACACGGGTCAGGAGGCCCTGGGTTTGAACCCTGGACCTCCCATGTGGTAGGCGGACGCTCTATCATTTGAGCCAAATCTGCTTCCGTATAGAGACTGATTCTGACCATTCTTGGGCATGAGTCTTTCTGTCCCTTAATGGCAACCCCAGGCCAGCCTGGTGGTGAGCCCTCCGGAGGTGCCCATCCTCAGGGATTCAGCTTAACTGTGGCCCAGCCACCTGGATTCTCTTTTTGGACTGACACTGTCCTAGGTCATGAAGATAACTGGGCCACCTGGTTAAATACACCCCTCTCTGAGTCCCCCAACAGTGGCCCAAATATAAAGTGGGGGACATAATGGGCCTCTAAGTTGTTTTTTTTATTATTCCTTTTTTTTAAAAGATTTAGTTTATTCCCACCCCTCCACCTCCGTTGTCTGCTCTCAGTGTCCATTTACTGTGTGTTCTTCTGCGTCTTATTCTATTCTCATTAGGCAACTCCAGGAACCGATCTCAGGACCTTCCAGAGTGGGAGAGAGGCAATCATTCTCTTTGCACCACCTCAGCTCCCTATTCTGCTCTCTCTTATTGTCTCTCCTCTGTGTCTCTTGTTGCATTATCTTGCCGCACCAGCTCTCCAAGTCGGCCAGCACTCCTGTGCAGGACGGCACTCCTGCATAGGTGGCACTATGCGTGGGCGAGCTCACCACACAGGCCAGCTTGCCTCCACCAGGATGCCCTGGTCATCGAGCCCTGGGCCTCCTATATGGTGGACGGGAGCCCAACTGCTTGAGCCACATCCATTTCCCTGTAAGTTTTTTTAAAATGCCCTTGTCCGTTTGGCACCTGATCCTTCTGGTGAAAAGTCTGGGTGTTAGTATGACTGGAAATCATGACATTATAGCTGCCAGAATGGGACATACCGATTTTGTGGTAGGGGAGTGAGAATGACCTCAGCAGCTGGGAGACCCAGGGAAAGGAGAGAGAGTAACCACCATTTGTTTTCAAAGCCACCGCTGGGGCAGCGTATGTGGCTCAAGCGACTGAGACCCCGCCTACCATGTGGTAGGTCCCAGGTACGATTCCCAGTGCCTCGGAAAGAAGACTGAGCAAGACAGCGAGCTGACAGTGATGGGCCGGCACAGTGAGATGATGCAGGAAGATGATGCAACAAGAGACACAAGGAAGACATACTGAGAGACACAACAAAGCTGGGAGCAGAGGTGCCTCAAGTGATTAGGTGCCCCCCTCCCACATCAGAGGTCCCAGGTTCAGTTCCCAGTGCCTCCTGAAAAGAAAACCAGCACACAACAAACAGACACAGCAAATGCAAACCATGAGGGGGTGGGGAAAAATAAATTAAATAAACCTTAAAAAAACAAAACAAAACTCCACCTCTGGGCCTTCCTCACTATGAGTACACCTGGGTCTCACTCACTCAGACCACTGCTGGTGCCTTAAACTTAGCTGACTGCAGGGTCTGTCGCCCTCCAGGGGACAGTTCTAACCGTGATTTGCTTGACAGTTCACTTAGTCATGTACAGCGATTGGAAACAGCAGCATTGCCTTCTCAAACAATATGTTCCGATAAATACACATATAGGGAGTATCTTCAGCTCCTGAGCCTCCCACCAGATGTCTTGCCCACCCCGTCCCTCGTCATTCCATGGGGTGGATGAATGCCATCTGGCTGGTGGCATGGGCAAATGGGTAGGATTGGATTGTCAGCCCTCAGGCAGTCCCTCCAAAAGTGGGAACGAAACTCAATTATTCAAATCAAACTGGAATCCTAAGGCCTACTAGCCAGCAGGAAGGCCACATTGGAAGGTACTGTCAACCTGTGCCCACAAAGGATGTGGGTCCCACTTTGGGGGCACCACGTCTCTTTCGTGGGGCACTATGTGTGCTCTGAAACAGTGCCACTTCTGTGCAAGTCACGTGTAACTAGCCTCTCTCCTGAAAACAGTGACCTGAAATTCGTCCCAGACTTCTGCTAAAGTGATCAGTGACACACCTCAGTCTGTCATGTCGGCCTCAATTCACTGACCAGGGTTGTTATGAGAGAGAACTTTCCTGGATTTCTTCCTTGCAGGCCAATTATTAACATAGCCCGCTCTGTTAAGGTTTGGGCCAAGTGAAAAGGTTAATACAGAGACTTAAGGAGAAAGCTACCTGGTCTTCTAAGGTCTACCTGATGCTTTATGGGATTTCTTCAGCTGGGACCCCCAGGTCCCACAGTTGGGGTCAAGTTGGGGTTAGACTCAACCTGCTGTGGGGATATCTAGTGAGAGTAGCCTTAATTAAATGCTTTATGTGACAAGTTGAACAGATTTGGGCCCAACCTCTGTTGGTTAGAGTAACCAGTTGTGCCAACGGAGTGGTATATTCATGGTAAAATTTGCCCAAAGCCAAGACAGGGTAGAAACGATGGATAGATATTGTTGAGAGACAATTCTCCATGGATCTCTTGTTTTTCTCCACATTCTGCCCATTTTGCACCAACTTCCTTTTTCTGGACCGTCTTTTCAAGGCATTTGTACAGCCATGGAAGATGGAGATACTGGCCTCTTCCAGAGCAAAGGACAGGCATGCTTACTTCCCATAATGAAAGATTTGGGTGCCCTAGGCACCCACTGAGTTTGCCGTACCCCCTGAGTCCATCTGCGTCACCCTGGTTGGACATGGGAACAAGAGGCACTGACGCGTGAAAATGCCTAAAAAAGAACCACCGCCTCCTTACGTACCTGCCTGAAGAAATTCTGCCTTTGTCAATAAGCCCTATACCGACTTTCGGTCTTGTTTATTTTACAGAATGCTGCAACACAGGGCTCTTCAAACTTGTTTGATATAAAATACATTTTCATTTGTTTAAGCATTGATTTTTAAAACACTAAGGAGCTTTTGGGATATGTATTAAAAGTAATTTTTTTTGCTAAGCATATTAAAGTTGAATAGTTTTGAAGACAATCTAGGTTAATCAAGAGCAAAGTGCCATTGTTTGCCTTTACTGGGGGGTTGGGTGGGAAAGGGGTATCTCCACATATTTTCTTTTTTTAACTTTGCACTTTCATTATATAATAGTTTGCATTTTGGTTTTTAGCTACCCTGGATACTTTCAGGAAGAATGAATTAATTAAATTCAGGATTGAGTTGGGTATAAGATCTGAAGTTTCCAGCAACGAAAACAGGAAAAAATGCATAACATTTTTACTTGACTATGGAAGATGATGAATGCACATTTCCGATTTGTATGTTTCCATCTTTGTAATAAGATGCTTTAATAAATCTCTTAAATATTAAAAAAAAAAAGAGGTACTGATGCAAATATGCTGCTGCTCATGCTGCTTGCTGTGCCGTGAGTAATAAAGTCCTTTGTCTCTGACCCAGAAAACTTGCGTCTCCTGCCAGCAGCCATGAAACTGTGGCAGCCTAACTTGTTAGGAGCAAGTATGGTAAAATCTCAGACCTCTCACAGTTCATGACAAGGGGGAGCACAGAGAAAGTTCTCAGAAATGCTGGTGGTAAAGCCTATTTGAGCAGTTGTGCTACGCAGACCTGTTGACTGGGAAGCAGAAGTTGGGGCTTTTTCAGCCTCCAGAATTTTTCACACCCTCATCTGGGCCAGCCCATCTGCCCCTCCCTCTGCTGTGCTGCTGATGACCCAGCAAGAGTTGGGCCCACTTCTGGGTGACGGTGCACACCAGGGCGGCATATCACACACTGCTCAGTTACAGCCCCCCCTTGACAGGCTCACTTGGAGGGACGGGTTCCCATGGCAACCAACGGCCTTTGCCCCTGGGGAACGTCCCTTACGCCCTTGTGCTCTCACACTAGCGGGAGCTAAAAAGGCGTCAGCGTTTCTTTTTCTTGTTTTTTCACTGCAACATGAATTGACCTGACATTTCTGTGAAACAGGAAAAGGCTGGATGATAATCGTAGGCAAAATAATAAGACTCGACTTGTCGCGTGTGTTTTCTTTGGACCAGGCACCTGGCTTTTCCGAATTATCTCGTTCACTCCCTGTGACTTAGATGTTATCATGATGCTCACTTTGCAAATGAGGACAATGAAGTTTGGAGAGGTTAAGAGATTTGTCCCCAGGCACACTGCTAGGACACGGCCTGCCTGGGCCTCCATCCCAGAGTGCAAGTTCTCACCAGTGCCCCTCGCCTATGACCGAAGGGGGACCAAAGAGTGAGGCAGAAGATCCTCTCTGATCTATCGAGTGTGAAGACAGAGCCTTTCCCTGTTGTACCTGTCCCCACTCCTGCACCCCCATGTCCGCTCAGTATGTGACACATCAGAGGGCCGCAGTTACAGCCTCACTTTTCAGTCATGTGTCTTTAGGGAGAGATGCTGCAGGTCAGGATTATCCCCTCCAGGCCTCGGTAACTTCCTTCCCTCATCTTTAGCCCCTCCTTGACCCCACCTGAGGATGTGTTTCTAGGCAGGGCTTTCCTCAAGCCCAGAAGCGTCCCAGCCCCAAGAGGTGACACAGACCTGGCACCTTGTCAGCCCTCATGAAATGGCAGCTCTCCTTCTCCCCATCTCCCAGCCCGCTGTGGCTCCCAGATGCAGGTGACAATTAAAAGAACTAACATACACTGAGCACTCGCAGTGTGATAGGCACCTTAGGGCCTCAGAACTATTGGTTCATTGAGAAGCAGACGTGGCTCAACCAGATGGGCACCGGCCTATCACATGGGAGGTCCTGGTGCCTCCTAAAGAAGACGTGCAAGAGGCTGCAGCCCACCACAATGAGCTAGATGCTGCACCCACCGCAACGAGCAGATGCCTAAACAAGCAGATGTCACAAGCCAGCAGATGCTGCAGCTTGCGGGGAGCAGATGTGGCTCAGGCCGCTGGGCACTTGTCTTTCATTTGGCAGGTCCCGGGTTCAGTTCCCAGTGCCTCCTGGTGAAGGCAAACAAACAATGAACAGACAGAATAGAGAACCTTTGGGGGGCGGGGAGAATAAATAAAAATAAATAGAGTAAATAAATTAATTAAACTATATATATTGGTTCATTAATATTCTATTTAAAAAGGAGAAAACCGAGGCACAGAGAGGTTGAAGAATTTTCCCAGTTCACAGGCCTGGTGCCCCAAAAATCAGCCATTGAGCTTTACTGCCTGCTGAATGCAGGCCGGTGCTGCCCCATCCAGCCAATTCTCCCTACGAGGCATCTGAGTTGGAGTCCTGTGTAGAGGGGACTGGATCAGAGAGCTTTCCAGAGCCTTGTCCCTAAGACTTAAGGAGTCAGACCATTTCCTGGGCCTGGGTCCTGTGGCTCCTCTTTGTCCCATTCCAGAAAAATCCTACTTGACCACAGAGACATTTGGAGACCCCCGTCCCCCAAGAAGCCTTAAGTGAGTTTTGGACCAGCAGGCTTGTGTTCACTCCCCACGTCCAACTCACCAGACGATCTCCATCTAATTGCTTCGTCTTTCAGCGCCTCGGTTTCCCCTTTGGCAGGGTCACTGGGAGGCTGAAATAATACAACATGCATGGTAAATGGTGGGCACTCTTGCGCTCTCTCCATGCAGCCCACCAACAAATGCCAGCACCCTCTGTATGCCAGGCCCTGTTCTAGGATGGGCACAAGGTCATGGTTTCCTGGGAGGGTGTTGAGATGGTCAGTCAGCAAGTAAACAAATCCATAGAGAAGGGGGCAGGCTGTGATGGAGGCTAGGAAGGAAACAGGCAGGCTGCTGTGACCCAGCGCCGGGGGGGTGGCTGTTGGAGGCAGGAGCATTTGCCCCTGGGCATGAAGCGGCCCTGAGAGTTGGGAGCAGAACTTCCGGGGCAGGGGAATGAGCGCAGCACTTCTAGGGGACCTCGTCGACCTGGGTGAGCAGAGGAGCCGCCAGAGGATTTTTAAGCATTAGGTTTCCCCAGGTGACTCTGGCCCCAGGTGGAAGATGGATGGAGCAGGCAGAGTGGGCGGTGGAGGGCCCGTTGTGGGGGGAGCAGTTTGTTCTCCTGGGATGACTGTGAGGTCTCCCTGGACTTACAGAAAAACGTAGAGGCCTGAAAGCGTGCCAGCAGGTTCTAGAACATGAGATGGCGGATTGCAGTAACACAGGAGCTGAGGCCAGAGGAGGCGGGCAGCACCAAGGACATGGAGCATTTGCTGGACAGTCGCGGCTCGCCCTGCAGACCCGCCCTGCACCCTCATCCCTGCCTGAAAGCTTGCCTCCGTGGGCTGCACCCACAAGCTCCTCGGCCCATGGGCTGCTTTTGGGGTTCAGCCCATGGGAGGCCCAGCAAGAGACCTGTGGGCAGGAGGAGACGTGGGGGTAATATTTAGCCCCCGGCTCCCCCCCTGCAGGGGCTGCAGGCCTCCCCTGGGGCCCTGGCTGTTCTCCTCTGCCTCCCCTTGGCCGTCCATGACCTTGTGCTAAGGGCTTCCTTCTACTGCTACCTTCACCAGGCCTTGGTGGTTTCCTTTAACCCTTTATAAACAGCCCCTTCATTCACCCTCGTGTCAGTTCCTCCACCTGACGGCGCCTTCTGCTTCCTGCTGGGACCCTGCGTAGCCTAAGGAGCTTGGGTTTTATAACGCAATTGTAGCGGTGTTAATAGCACTGGTCATCCTGGATTAGGGTGGGCCCGAAACCCAGTGACCAGTGTCTTTATAAGAAGAGGGGAAACTTGGACCCAGAGGCATAGACCCACAGGGATGCGGAGGCAGAGGCTGGAGTGGGCAGCTACAGGCCAAGGGACCCAAGGATGGCCGGGGCCCCCAAAAGCCAGAAGCAGCAAGAAGGCTTCCCCCCCTAGAGCCGGCAGAGAGAGGCCCTGTCGGGACGCTGAGCTCAGACTTCCAGCCCCAGAGCTCGGAGACAATAAACTGTTGTTTCAAGCCCCCCGGGAGTAGGGCAAGCGCTGGGCTGGGGGTGCCCTGGCAGCCCCCAAGGAAGGCTGTCACTCGCCCCGTCCTACCCTCGGCAGCCACACTCCGCTCTGGCTCTCCCTGCCTCCCGCTGGCTCCAGTGCCACCCCTCAGGCTCACCCTGGACCTCTCCTCTCCCGAGCTGAGCAGAAGCCCCCGGTATGCTGGGGACCCCGAGCCCAGGTCTCCAGTCCAGATGTCCAGTCTGAGCGCCAGATCCTGGGGTCCAGACGTCTCCACTCGGGGTGACTCACAAGCATCTCGGGCTCCGCGGGTCCAAGCAGAGCTTAGAGTCTCCCTCCCACATCTGCTTCTCCTCGGCGTCTACCTCGCCCATCTGGGGCTCAAGCCAGGAACCTGCCCCTCCCATACCCTCCACTTCACCCAAGCCTACATGCCACGGTCGCCCAGGCCCGGCCACAGCACCCCTTCTGGAATGAGGGCGATGGCGCCCCCTCTTGCCCCGCTACAGTCCCATCGCAATGAAAACAAACCCCAGATTCCTCTCTGGCGGCGCTGCCCTCTCTTCCCCTCCCCACTTGTTGCTCCACTGCCCTCCCCTCCGTTTCTGGAATCGAATCTCTTTCCCCTCCATTAAGCCTGCCACCCCTCTGTACATGGTTTCCTCATTTTCCCGGGCTTCCCACAGGCTTCATCAGTTCTGAGCTGCCTGCTGCTAACTCCAGCTCAGCCTCCAGCTTCCAGCTTTCACTGCCAGACCCCCGAGTCCCACCACCGCTCTTCTCTGTCGTAGCACCAACCTCTGCCACCATCATGATCTGCCCCACATGCATCTCCCCCCGGTCAGAAGCTCCAGGAGGGCGGGGACTGGTCCTACTTGTGAGCAGACTTGGCATGTGGGAGGTTCTCGGTTGATGGAGTGAACAGGTCCCATTCCACAGACGAGGACTCCGAGGCTTACACAGGTCGCGCTTCCTCGCGGGTCTGTTTGGCAGCGTGGTGCTCCCGGGAGAGCCACAGCGTGCTCTAGGCAGGGGAAGGTCAGGTTCAGATGAGCATGAGGGGTAAATGAAGATCAAGTGCTAGGGCCGCGCTTGGCAGGTGCTGAGTGTTCACTCTTGTTCCCTTCCCAGTATGTGACCAGGGCCCTTCTCCCCCTTCCACAGCAGGGGGCCCCTGGGGACGTGGGAATTGGTCCCCTCCTCCCTGCAATGCCAAGCCATACTGAGGGGTTCCTGGGCGCACTGACCAACTTGGGCAGGAGGCCATGCACCTCCTCCAGCACCCCAAGGCTACCCAAACAGCTCCACTGACCCGTGAGCCTGCAGGCGAGCCCCTGAGCCCCCGCCCCTCCCTGGCCTGGGGCCCTCCTGGAGAGGACCGGGTGCCACCCTGACTTGGCAGTGTCCTGCCCTGGACTCACCCTGGTCATCCCCACCCCCTGCTGGGCTCTGAGTCAGCGGGGACACTGAGGCCCTCGAAGGCTTCCCTTCCAGGCCCAGGCGGCAGGCCTGGCTCCTCTCCAGCCTGGACCCAACCCCAGGCCCCACCCCGGGCCCCTGCCTGCCCTTGCCCTGGGGCCCTGCTGTGCCCCTCCCCAGCCCCCTCCGGCCCTCAAGCAGCGCCCCCCTCCTCCCGGCTGTCAGCCTGGGAAGGGGGCCAGGCCCTGAGCTCAGACCTTGGCCATTCCTGAGTGTCTGAGGCCCAGAGCCAGCCCCGCCAGCCCGGCAGGCGCGCAGGGGGAGGGCAGGGTGGGCACCGGGAAGCCATTTGGAGGGGAGCTGGCAGGGAGCCTGCCGTCCAGCTTTGTTCCCTCTGCTCCGCTTTTGTCCCCGCCGGCTTCTTTGCA
Organism: Dasypus novemcinctus; assembly: GCF_030445035.2. Classification (NCBI taxonomy): domain Eukaryota; kingdom Metazoa; phylum Chordata; class Mammalia; order Cingulata; family Dasypodidae; genus Dasypus; species Dasypus novemcinctus. The sequence continues at coordinate 9,137,870 of NC_080682.1, forward strand.
GGAGCCCACTGAGCCCCTGGTCACCGGGTGTCCCCCTCCGGGAGTCCTCTTCTCAGAGGGGCGTGCCAAAGAAAAGTGGCTTTGCGGCTGCAAAGACTCCCACGTGCTCCAGGGGCGCAGGGCAAGCATGGGGAGGCCTGGGTTCCCAGCCCCACCCCGCCTCGGTCGAGTGACCCCGGGCAAGGCCCCGTCGTCTCCCTCCCCCAGACTCGGTTTCCCGCTTCGATGGGGCGGGGCTGGAGGTGGGTGCAGGCCTCCCCGCCCCGCCCGGAGGAATCCGGCCCGACGACCGGTCGGCCGCAGGTGAGGGCCCGCTGGAAAGGGCCCAGCGCGGCGGCCGCGGGTGCCGGCGGGGGAGGGCATCTGGGGTGGGGACGCTCCCCCCCCAGCCCCCCCCTCCCCGCACACCCTCGCTCCTCCAGGCGGCGGCGACGACGCTCCAAACCGAAAAAAAAAAAAAAAAAAAAAACTGTCTCCCTGGCCCGGGGCCAGCGTCCCAGCCCCCTCGCCGCCGCCGCGCTCCAGCCAGGGAAAACAACTGCTCACTTCTCGCCGCGTCCGCCCCGCGCGCGCCCTGCTTCCCCGCGCCCGCCGAGCCCGGCGCCGGCCAGGGGGAGGCGCGGAGCCCCGGCCGCCCGGCCCCCGCGCGTCGCTCCTCCTCCCGCCCCGGCTCGCTCGGGCCTCCTCGCTCCCGCCTAAGTTTGGGGCCTTCGCAGGCCCCCGGCCGCGCGGCTCGGGGCGGTGGGGGTGGCGGGGCGCCCCGCAGTCCCGCCTCCATCCCTCTGCCTCTCCCGGGCCCCCCCCCCCCTCCGCCCTCCCCGCCCGCTCGCCCGGGTCCCTCTCCCGCGCTGCCCCCCCGCTGCTGGCGCTCCGGGCTTGCGAGCCCCCCCTCGGGTGCCGGGACCATAGCCCCCGGCCGGGCGCGCCCCCCCGGGCTCCGGGGGCCCCGCGGGGCGGCAGGCGGCCTGGCCCCTGAGATGCGCGGGCCGGGGGCGGCGGGGCTGCTGGCGCTGCTGCTGCTGCCGCTGCTGGGCCGGGGCGGCGGGGCGCAGGGGGGGCCGGCGGGCGAGCGGGGCGCCGGCGGGGGCGGGGCGCTGGCCCGCGAGCGCTTCAAGGTGGTCTTTGCGCCCGTGATCTGCAAGCGGACCTGCCTCAAGGGCCAGTGCCGGGACAGTTGTCAGCAGGGCTCCAACATGACCCTCATCGGCGAGAACGGCCACAGCACAGACACGCTCACGGGCTCCGGCTTCCGCGTGGGTGAGGCCGGGGCGCGGGGCTGGACGGGGGTGGGCCCCGGGACCGCGCGGGGGTGCCCAGCCGGGGCGGGCATCTGCGTTGGGGGCTGGGGGGGGGGGGCAGACAGCAGAGATCCATCCGGGGGCGCTGGGGTCCCAGGGGCACCAGGGGTCTTGGGAAGCCGGAGTCCTGAGGGCCCAGAGTGCAGGGGTCTGTCTGGAGCTTTGGGGCAGAGTGTGGGAAGATCAGGTTCCCGGGGATACCGTGCCAGAGAAGGTTCTGGATGCTGATTCTAGAGGTATTCGTTTGGGGCCAGCTTGCTGGGGTTTTGAGGGATGTCAGGTAGGGACGGGAGGTCAGAGTCAGAGAAGAGGTAAATATTCTCCCAAGAAACAGACTTGCTGGAAGAAACAGGAAAAGTCTTTTTCAAACGTCTGAAGTAGGACCTGCCAGGAGTAGATACCCGCCAGCTCTGGGAGGAGGAGCTTGAGGTCAGGATTGGGGGTGAGCCGGGCTACTGGCAAGGCCTGGGAGGGAGGGGAGTTGAGGCCTAAGAAGTGGGGTACAGGCTTGGAGGTGAGGGCTCCCAGTCCCTCCTTTTCCTGGTGCCCCACCCAGGTCTTGCCGGAAGCCCTGCCCCAAAGGCCCTGGGAGCCCCTCCCCAGCCCTCCTGGCCTCCCCACACGGCCTGGGGCCCACCCCTTCCCAGGCATCTCCCTTCAAAGGGCCAGGCCCCGGGGCTCAGCTCTCCCCCGGAGGGCCCTGCCCAGTGATCCCCGGCTGTGGGCCAGGCTGGGGGAGGTGTCCCAGCAGTAATTACCCCCCTAGACAGGGTAATTAGGCCGGGCCCAGGATGGCACCAGCCAAACAGCCCCCCTCGCTCATTCCCGGACTCACAGGCCCCAGGAGCCCCACTCGGGTGGTTCTCCCGAGAGGAGCCGTGTGTGCGCGCACTTGGGTGCATGCGTGGGCTGTGGCGGTGGTGCGCTGGGATGAAGTGTGTGTGTTGGTGTTGGGGCGCTGTGCTTGTGTGTGTGGGTTGGTGTTGCTGGCTTGGTTGCACACCTCCGGTCCCCGTTCGTGAGTTTCTGGGAGTGTTTACGTGAGCCCGGGTTGGTGTGGTTGGGAGCGTCTGTGGGTGTGTGACAAGGGGGCTGGGTGTGTGTGTGAGTGGCAGGATGAGTGTGTGCACGGCCCCCAGGCCCCCTGGCCAGCTGACCCAGGCTGCTGTCTCCGTCCGTGCTGCCCACATCCCCCAGGCTCCGTGCCCAGGCCGCAGTAGGCGGGTGTCACTGGAAGGTCACCCTCACCACTTCGGGTGAGTCACTGGGAGGCAGGAAGGAGAGGATCCTGCCTCCCCCGCCCGGCACACACCCCTCCTGCCCTGAGAGGCCTGGCCCCAAGAGGCCGGGCAGGATAGGCTAGGCCGGGTGGCCTCTCGCCAGGCCCCCGCGGACACAGATGTGCGCTGTCCCTGGGAGGCCCTGCAGGTGTGAGGGCAGCTACGGGTGGGCGAGCGGCTGGGCCGCCCATCTATGGGCTCAGGGTCCCCAGGCCGGAGCCACATGTCCCGTGTTAGGATGTGCAACCGTGACACAGAGAGCCCGTGCCGAGACCTGCGAGGGCAGCAGCCGCTCACTCCCTTGCTCCTTCAGTCCTTCCCCCACACAACTCTGGGACCCAGCCCTGCCCTCCCGAGTACCCTTCATGGTAGGGGAGACCCACGTGGACTGAAGCAAGCCAAATGCCGGGCAGAGCTAGGGCACAGGAGGCAAGGAGCCGAGATGGGAAGGACGAGATTTGAACATGCGGAGTTGGGGGACCAGGGCTCCAAGGAGAGGATGGCATGAAAGCAGGAGGCAGAAGAGCCCAGCTTGCCTGCAGCCGAATTGTGGGCACCCCCAGAGAAAGGCAGGAGAGAGGCAGGAAGCCAGCGAGGGGCCTGGAAGGCCAGGCCTGAGCCGGGACCGGGGAAGAGAGCTGGAGAGGAAGGGATGTGGACCCTGGGACATTGCGGAGGCCCCGGCTGGCTGGCGGGGAGGAGGGCCAGAGCTGCCGGGGGCGGTTCTGGGTGACTGGAAGGGCAGGGGGCCCAAGAGGGGGCCCCAGGTCAGGAGGCAGAGGGGAGGCAGGGGGCTGATTTCCTGCAGTGCCCCCTGGGTGGAGGTGTCCAGGAGAGGTCCCGGAGAGGTGGGGGCACCATGGGCAGTGGTGAGATGTGGACCTGGGATGGCAGGGCAGGGGGGCGGGGAGGGGGAGCGGAGAGAGGGCTGGCCTGACTCAGGAAGAATTCAGTTTAGGGGAGAAAGGGGGGAGGCGCCAGGGAGAGGTGGGAGACCAGGAAGGGCCGGTCATCATCATCATCATCATCATCGTTGCTACTACTTAAGCACCGTCTGAGCACCAGGTGCCGTGCTAAGCACTTTACAGGCATTAGATCATTTCGTAGACACACCATCTCTACAGATAAAGCACAGAGAGGAGAGCAAGTTGCTTGGGGTCACACAGCTGGCACACGGCCCAGCTGGAGTTTCCATCCACTGGACTCTAAAGCCAACAGACCGGGGATGAGGATGTCGGGGCCCTAGGGAGGGCAGTTCTCCAAGTGTGTATGGGATGCGTCACAAAAACCATCTTCCCAAGGGGCCGAAGCCAGTGGGTGGCGAGGAAGCAGCAGGGAGGGGAAAGGCAGGATGCGGGTGCGGGGCTGGGCCTTGACCCGCTCCCCCCCCCACCCCGCAGTGGTGTGCCCGCTGCCCTGCATGAACGGCGGCCAGTGCTCTTCCCGAAACCAGTGCCTCTGCCCCCCGGACTTCACGGGCCGCTTCTGCCAGGTGCCCGCCGGCGGGGCCGGCGGGGGCGTGGGCGGCTCCGGCCCCGGGCTGGGCCGTGCGGGGGCCCTCCCCGCCGGCGCGCTGCCGCCCCTGGCCCCGGAGGGCGAGCCCGTGGCCAGCAAGCACGCCATCTACGCCGTCCAGGTGATCGCCGACCCGCCCGGGCCCGGGGAGGGGCCCCCGGCCCAGCACGCGGCCTTCCTGGTGCCCCTCGGGCCGGGCCAGATCTCGGCGGAAGGTACCAGGCGACCGGCCGGCCGCGGGAGGCCCAGCGGGGCGGGCGCCGGCGCGGGCGGAGCGTGCGGGGCGCCGGGTGCGGGGGCGCGCCGGGTGCGGGGGCGCCGGGTGCGGGGCCGCGCTGAGGCCGCCGTGCCCGCCCCGCCCCCAGTGCAGGCCCCGCCCCCCGTGGTGAACGTGCGCGTCCACCACCCGCCCGAGGCCTCGGTCCAGGTGCACCGCATCGAGGGCCTGAACGCCGAGGGCCCCGGCCCCTCGCAGCACCTGCTGCCGCACCCCAAGCCCCCGCACCCCCGGCCACCCACCCAGAAGCCCCTGGGTCGCTGCTTCCAAGACACGCTGCCCAAGCAGCCCGTGAGTGATCTGCAGCCGTGGCCGGACCGACCCTTCAGCCCTATCCCAGCTCACCGGGTTGCTCAAAACCGGGGTCCCGGGGCATCCCCGTTACCCACCCGCAGCCTCGAGTCGGGGAAGGGGCCTCAGCAGGGAGGCCGGGTGGGGGCGGGGCGCGCTGATACCCCCTCCCCCTCCCTCCAGTGCGGCAGCAACCCCCTCCCCGGCCTCACCAAGCAGGAGGACTGCTGCGGGAGCATCGGCACCGCCTGGGGCCAGAGCAAGTGCCACAAGTGCCCCCAGCTGCAGTGTGAGCCCCCCTGCACCCCCCCCCGCCCCTGCGGTGGGCGGCACCAGCCCAGTTCCTGGCTGTGTCCCACTCGGCCCCCTCTCTGAAGGCCCCCGAGGACCCTCCCCTGCCATGCTCTCCTCTCTTTGCAGACACAGGGGTGCAGAAGCCGGGGCCTGTGCGTGGGGAGGTGGGCGCCGACTGCCCCCAGGGCTACAAGAGGCTCAACAGCACCCACTGCCAGGGTACGGGGGGTAGGAGAGCCGCTGGGCTGCAGGGGCAGGCCGGGTGTCACTGGGGGGGGGGGGTGGTTCCCAGGGGGGCAAGGGAGGCGGTGGGGCTCGGACAGGACCCCGAGGTCCTCGGAGCAGCTTGGCTGTCACCCTGTGGCCCCAGGCCTGAGGGGCCAAACTGCCATTCACCGCAGACATCAACGAGTGCGCCATGCCTGGCATGTGTCGCCACGGTGACTGCCTCAACAACCCCGGCTCCTATCGCTGTGTCTGCCCACCTGGTCATAGCTTGGGACCCTCGCGCACACAGTGCATTGGTGAGCCCCGGGGAAGGGTGCTCGGGTACCTGGGCGGTCACCAGCATGGGTGGGAGGAATAAGGCTCCGAGAGTGAGGGTCAGAGGGCACAGAAGAGCTGGGGTGAGAGGTCACATGAGGCCAGGGATTATCAGGGTTGTATTAGGTCACAGGCTCCGTGGGTAGGAGGGAGGCAATCTAGAGCAGCTACAATCAGGGGTCATTGGGTCAGAGGTCACATGAGGTTAAAGGGTCACATGAGGTCAGGAGTCAAATGGACAGTCGGGATGAAGTTAGAGCAGCTGAGGTCAGTGGTCACAGAGGTGACATGAGGTCAGGGCAACAGGAGACATATGGGGTCAGGAGTCATACGGGACCCAGGGTAGTCTGAGCCGGAGGGATAAGGGCGAAGCAGTTGGGAAGAGGGACAAAGGTCGCGCTCAGGCCTGGACCATGGCCCCCGCCCCTGCAGCGGACAAGCCGGAGGAGAAGAGCCTGTGCTTCCGCCTGGTGAGCCCCGAGCACCAGTGCCAGCACCCGCTGACCACGCGCCTCACACGCCAGCTCTGCTGCTGCAGCGTCGGCAAGGCCTGGGGTGCCCGGTGCCAGCGCTGCCCGGCGGATGGCACCGGTGAGCCTGGGGCGTTTGGGCCGGGAGCTGTCCGTCCGGGCGCGGGTTCAAGGAGCGCTCAGCTCTCTGTCCCTTGCCCTGGCTACAGCTGCCTTCAAGGAGATCTGCCCGGCTGGGAAGGGGTATCACATCCTGACCTCCCACCAGACGCTGACCATTCAGGGCGAAAGCGACTTCTCCCTCTTCCTGCACCCCGACGGGCCACCCAAGCCCCAGCAGCTGCCTGAGAGCCCCAGCCGGGCGCCACCGCCTGAGGATCCCGAGGAAGAGAGAGGTCCTGCCTGACCCCTTCTGCTCCCTGACTGATGCTGAACCCCTCGTCCAGAGCCCTCAACCCCGGGTCTACATGTGACCTCGGAGTCTAACCACCTAACTCCTAATCCCTAACGCTCCACCCAGACCTGACCCTCTCTGATCCCTAACCAAGGCTGAACCCCTGATACCCAGAACTGGCCATCCACTGCCCTGCAGCCCTGTCCCTGTCCCCTGATGTCCTGAGCAGGACACTGATCCAGCCCAAATGCTGTGCCCAGACCAGACTCTCCGCCCCAGGGATTTGACCCTGGGTTGTAACCCTCTACCCTTTGATCTGTGGCCCAAGCACCTGGCCCAGCCATGGCTCCCCGGACCCCCAGTGGTCTCCTGACTCCTGATGCAGATCCGCCCTGACCCCAGGTTCTAATCCTTGACCCTTGACCTGGAGGCTTGATGGTTGAACTCTTAGAAACCCTGACCACAGACGCCCACCTGCTGATCCTGACCTGACCCCCTTCCCCTCGCCCAGCACTGATGGTCCCATCTTCTTCCCTTTTAGGGGTAACCACGGACTCAGTGAGTATGAGGGCCCGGGTGGGAGGGGCCGGGAAGGTGAAGGAGAAACGGAAGTCTCAGGTTGCTGTCGCCGCAGCCAGTGAGTGAGGAGCGGCCTGCCCCGCAGAGTGCCCCGACTGCCACCACGCCTCCTGCCCGGCCCTACCCCGGTGAGCGGGCCTCTGCAGGGACCGAGCCGCTGCGGGGGAAGGCACTGGGGGCGGTGGAGCTGGGGCGGGCCGTTGGGGTCCCAGCCTGCCAGGAGCCGGCCGGCTCACCCCCCTCGCCCCCTGCCACCTGCAGAGCTTATCTCCCGCCCCTCGCCGCCCACCATGCGCTGGTTCCTGCCCGACTTGCCCCCCTCCCGGAGTGCTGTGGAGATCGCCCCCACTCAGGTCACAGGTAAGGCCCGCCCGGTGAGGCCACGCCCAGCGAGGCCACGCCCAGGGCAGGCCCCGCCCCGCCCGATCTCCCGGTCTTCTCTTCTGGCCCCTGCCCTCCTACCCCTTGGCTCCTCAGCCTGGTTTACCGCGTGAACAGCAGAGAGCCCACCCTGCCCCCAAATGGCCCGACGGCTATGGTGACCAGCCCCATCTGAGGAAATTCATTCGTTCGTTCCAAAAAAAAAAATTATTGAGCACCCACAGTGCCTTAGTGCTAGGCACTGTTTAGGTGCTGGGGACACTACGATGAACAAAACAGACAAAACATTCTCTGCCCTTGCAGAGCAGACAGACAGAGCAACAAGTGAAACTCTAGAATGTCTCATAAATGCTATAAAAAATCAGAGAAGAGGGAAGGAAGTCTGGGGCTTGAGATAATATGTAGCATGGCAATGAGAGAACACTTTCTGTGCACTCTTTTTTATTTTTTATTTTGAAATACTTTCAAACTGACAGGACAGTTACAAAAATAATATAAACCCCATACAGAGAGCTCCAACATACCCCTATCCCCCCAGATACCCAGATCACCAGTATAAACAGCACACATTTGCTGTATTAGTCTATCCATCTATCCATCCGTCTATCTAACCATCCATTTTCTGAAGACTTGATTGTATAAACCATGCTCTTTGAACACTTAATACTTCCATGTACATTTCCACCAACAAGGATATTCACTTCTGTAAGCATCTTGAGTGCAATTATCAAGTTTAAGAAATGTAACATTGACATAAAGCTTACAATCTATATTCCAGTTTTTTCACATGTCCCAATAGTGTCCTTTTGGACCTTTCTCCTCCCTTTTTAGGTCCTGCCCAGGATCACGTACTGCATTTAATTGTCATGGTCTCCTTCCTTCCTTCTTCCCTTCCTTCCTCCCTCCCTCCCTCCCTCCCTCCCTTTTTTCTTTCTTTTCTCTTTCTTCCTTTCTTCCCTCCCTCCCTCCCTCCCTCTCTTTCTTTCAATTGTGGGAATATATAACATGAACTTTCCCAAATCTACCACTCCCCAGCACACCATTCAGTGGGACTCACACATTCACAGTATGGCAGTACCCTCACCTCCTTCCATTACTAAAACTTTCCCATCTCCCCAAACAGAACCCCTACGCCCACTATGCATTCACTCCCTATTTCCCCTGCCCCCTGCCCCTGGCAACCTGTGCTCTAGTTTCTGTTTTGATGAGCTTGCATATTCTCCAATTATTATTATTTTTTAGTTACCATGGGGCTTAAATTTTAAAAATCTGTAACAATCTTATTTATTTTGATAACAACTTCGATAGTAGACACAAAATATATTCTCATATGCCTCCACTCCCCCACCTTTCTGTGGTTCTTATCACAAATAACATTTATATGAGTCCAAACTGATTTCTCATTACATTTTATGCATTTGCCTTTTAGATCCTGTAGGAAGTAAAAAAGTGGAGTTACAAACCAAAAATACAGTAGTACTGGCATTTACCTGTACTCCTGTTTTTACCCTTACCAGAGAGCTTTATCTCTTAGTGTGGCTTCAGTTATCTACTGTGCTCTCCTTTCAACCTGCAGAACTCTCTTTCGCATCTCTTTTAAGGCTGGTCTGGTGGCAGTGAAATCCCTCATCTTTTGTTAATCTGGGAATGTCTTCATCTCTCCCTCATTTTTGTAAGACAGTTTTGCCAGATACAGAATTCTTGGGGGTGGTTCTTTTTTTTTTTTTTCGTTTTCCTTTCAGCACTTTGAATATGTTATCCCACTCCCGTCTTGCCTCCATGGATTCCCTTGAGAAATTGGCATTTAATCTTATTGAGGCTCCAAGCACAGTTTTAAAGATGATCAGAAATTAAAGAGGGGATTTGGGGGCAGGAATGGGGTGGACAGGTTTGGGAAAAGGACATTCCAAGTAAAGTGACGTTTGGACAAAGATATGGAAGTGTGAAACACTGGCAGAGGAGGGAGAAAACCACATGCACATCAGCATTTGTGAACCAAGGAAGGGGAAGTGCATGGAGCCTTAGGAGCCTTGGATGTGGTCCCAGAGGCTGTGGGAAGTGTCTGCAGGATTTGGGGCAGCATAATAATTGCTAGTCCCAACTGAGCAATTCTTGTGTGCCAGGCACTGTTTTAAGAGTTTTACATACTAAATATCATTTAACCTTCTCGCACTATATGAAGTGGGCATCGAGCCTCATTTTCCAGATGAGACCATTGAAGCTCAGAAAGGTTCAGTAACTTACCCCAGGCCACACAGCAGAACCTTCCTCTAGCTCAAGTCTGTGTGGACTCCAAAGCCGCAAGGGAGCTGCTGGCGTGACTGAAACGCCCAGCATGGACGAGGTCCTGGGGAGAGGGTGGGGTGGAGCTGGCTGCCCTGGAAATCTGCGCTGTCCAGATATCCAGCTCCTGCCCGCCTTGGGAGATGGAGGTGATCAGCCATTCCGCAGGGGGGGCCCAGGGCCCTTGGGCCACTGCCTTGAGGGCGCTGGTGCAGGGCTGCAAGGTTTAAGGAATGAGGTGACTGGGGAGAACCGGCTTTGAGAACCCCTATGGCAGGGGGTGGCGGGTGGTGGCGAGGCCCTCAGTGTCTCAAGCCACCGTGGGCAGGGTTTGGGGTGCCTGGGGCCTGGAGTGAGTGGGATGGAAGTTTGCAGAACACAGGGCTGCGGCGTGGCACTGGGTTATCTGGGAGGGCGGGGTCGGGTAGCTGCGAGTCCCCTGCCCGCCCGCAGAGACGGACGAGTGCCGCCTGAACCAGAACATCTGTGGCCACGGCGAGTGCGTCCCGGGCCCCTCGGACTACTCCTGTCACTGCAACCCGGGCTACCGGTCGCACCCGCAGCACCGCTACTGCGTGGGTGAGCGCGGGCCGGCGGGTGGCCCCCGGGGCGGCCCTGGGTCCCGGCACCCCGCTGACTGCCGCCCTTCGCAGACGTGAACGAGTGCGAGGCGGAGCCGTGCGGCGCGGGCCGGGGCATCTGCATGAACACCGGCGGCTCCTACAACTGCCACTGCAACCGCGGCTACCGCCTGCACGTCGGCGCCGGGGGGCGCTCGTGCGTGGGTGAGCGGGGGGGGGGGGGGGGGGCCGAGGCGGCGGGGCGCCCCCCCGCCCTCCCGCACGCCCCTCACGCTCCCTTCCCCGGGCTTAGACCTGAACGAGTGCAGCAAGCCTCACCTGTGCGGCGACGGCGGCTTCTGCCTCAACTTCCCGGGTCACTACAAGTGCAACTGCTTCCCCGGCTACCGCCTCAAGGCCTCCCGCCCGCCCATCTGCGAAGGTGCGGGAGACCCCACCCAGATGGGGGGCGGGGCTCGGGGCGGGGCCTGGACCCTCGTCTCCGCCCTGCGCGCACCCTGGGAGCTGGGGGCGTGGAGCCCAGGGGGCCGGGCTCGCCTTTTTCATCCGCAGGGGAGGAGGGAGGCCCTGCCCAGTCCCCGGAGCGCCGGGCCAGCTCCCTCGTCCCCACCCGGGCCCGCCTCCTCCTCCTCCCTGCCGCGCAGACATCGACGAGTGCCGGGACCCCAGCTCCTGCCCAGACGGCAAATGCGAGAACAAACCCGGGAGCTTCAAGTGCATCGCCTGCCAGCCCGGCTACCGCAGCCAGGGGGGCGGGGCCTGCCGCGGTGAGGGCGGGGCGAGGGGCGGGGCCTGCCGCTGCGAGGGCAGGCCGAGGGGCGGGGCCTGCCGCGGCGAGGGCGGGCCTAGGGCCGAGGGGCGGGGCCTGCCGCGGGGAGGGGCCTGCCCCGGCGAGGGCGGGGCCGGCGAGGGCAGGCCGAGGGGCGGGGCCCGCCGTAGTGAGGGGCCTGCCCCGGCGAAGGCGGGGCCGGGGGTCGAGGGGTGGGGCCTGCCGGGGGAAGGGCAGGGCGGCCCCCGAGGGGCGAGGGCCGAGGGGCGGGGCCTGCCGCGGTGAGGGCGGGGCGAGGGCCGAGGGGCGGGGCCTGCCGCTGCGAGGGCAGGCCGAGGGGCGGGGCCTGCCGCGGCGAGGGCGGGCCTAGGGCCGAGGGGCGGGGCCTGCCGCGGGGAGGGGCCTGCCCCGGCGAGGGCAGGCCGAGGGGCGGGGCCCGCCGCAGTGAGGGGCCTGCCCCGGCGAAGGAGGGGCCGGGGGTCGAGGGGTGGGGCCTGCCGGGGTAAGGGCAGGGCGGCCCCCCGAGGGGCGAGGGCCGAGGGGCGGGGCCTGCCCGGCGAGGGCGGGGCCGGGGAGGGCAGGCCGGGGGCCGAGGGGTGGGGCCCGCCGCAGTGAGGGCGGGGCCTAGGGGCGAGGGCGGGGCCTAGGGGCGGGGCGAGGGCAGGCCGGGGGTCCTAGGGGCGAGTCCCGGCTGCGGGCGGGGTCCGGGTTGGTGGCAACCCCTGGGGGCCCGGGCCTGCCCGGCGCGGTGGCATGCGCGGGGTTGCGCGGTGCTAGGCGCGCCTTCTCCACCGCAGACGTGAACGAGTGCGCCGAGGGCAACCCCTGCGCGCCTGGCTGGTGCGAGAACCTGCCGGGCTCCTTCCGCTGCACGTGCGCCCAGGGCTACGCGCCCGCGCCCGACGCCCGCAGCTGCCAGGGTGAGCGTCGGGCCTCCACCCCGCGCAGCTCGGCGTCCCGGCTGTGAAGCGGAGCTGGGGGCTGGGGGGTGGCTCACTTGGCCCGCCCTTCATTGATCCAGCCGCTCATTTTCTCAGCAAATCCCTCCGGGAAGGGGGAACTTCCCACTTGGAGGGGCCTGGCAGGCGAGGATTGCAGCTGCATTTGTAAAGCACTTAAATCTGAAGACAAGGGTCGATATCAAAGAATGGAGGGTGTTAATAGCCAGCCCCACCCCACACCCGCACAAATGTTTATTACACACGGAGAGGCTAGGATTCAGAGAAAGCGGGGCAGATCTGCTGCGGAGGTTAGACACCCGCGAGGCGGCGCGCAAGCCTGCGGCTTTAGGCGAGGCCCGAGTGTCTTAAAGGAGCAATACGAATTGGCCGAGCAAAGAAGGGTGACAGGGAACACTGCACAGGCCGATCCGGTAAGAAAAAGCGGGGAGCGTGCAGGGAAGTGCAAGGTATGAGCAGGGGGTGGGGGCTGAGGCTGGGAGCGGCAGGCCCCCCACCTTGGAGAGCCCCCTAAACCTTGCTCAGGAAGTTGGGCTTCACGGCAAGGTGTCAGGAGGCATCGAAAGCATTTTAAGGCGAAGAGTTAAAAAGATTTGCAATTCGTCGGAATGGAAGTGGAGAGGGACTGGGTGTCTGTGGGAGAGACTCGGGACAGATGGTGGCCTCGGGATGGCCGTGAGATGAGGTGGTAGTAGAGAAATCTTTGGAGAACACGTTGCCTGAGCTTGTGGCCTAGACGTTGAGGTGAGGGAGAGGGGAGTCAGGGACCTGCCAGGTTTCTGGTTCCAGTGGGTGGTGCTGCTCATGGGGCCAGGGCCCCCAGGGGTGGGGCACGTTTGGGGCGGGGCACATGGGGTTCCTTGTTGGGTCTGTTGAGTGGGTGGTCCCTGGAGGCCTCTCAGCTGGAGACGCAGCAGAGAGTGGCCCTGTGGGCTGGGAGCCTTGAGCCAGGCCCTCCTGCCTGGAACCACAGCAGGTGGGGGCTGTGGCCCTTGGTCTGCTCTCCCAAGGAAGGCGGATGGGGGGGGGAGGGGAGGCAGAGCCTTGAGGATGTGCACACATCAGGGGCAGGTGGGGGGTGCAGAGGAGAGATGGTAGGGGGGTGGGCGGGGCGAAGGGGGTAGGGGGGATGATAGAAGGGGGAGGGGGTGGTGGGAGGAGAGGCTTCCAGGGCGGAAGGAGGAGAGTGTTGAATGCAGCAGAGCTGTTCTTGTAAAATAACTTATTGGTGAGACAACGGGAAGGTGCCTGGTGGCTTTGGCAAGAGTGGCTTCCAAAGGCCAGGAAGAAGGCACAGGCAGCAGGTGAAGGGGTGGCAGGTGCAGCTAAGGCCAGGGAGGAGGAGTGGTGGCTCGCCGTGCTCTAGTGGGAGGAAGGGGGCATGGATGTAGAGAAGAATTTTGGGGAGATTAAGGGAGGTTACCCTTACTTTTCTCAATAAAGAGGGAGGGGCCTGAGTTGACAAGGGCCTTGAGGAGAGCAGTAGAGGTCTGGGACTGCAGGGGGCGCCGGGGGTGGCCTGGGGGCTTTGCAGAAGTCTAGAGCTGGGAGGAGAGGGGAGGGTGGCGCCAGCTGAGGTGTGTGGCACCGCCTGGGTGCTCAGGACCGGGAGGCCGAAGGGCAGGCTGCGCCTCAGAGTGCAGGCTTGGCCTCCCCGGCCCGGGTGGGAGGAAGGAGAGGCGTTCATGGGCCCCCATCAGCAAGGAGCCCTGGGGTTTGGCCACTGTGGACTGAGGTGAGTTTGGGGGCTCAGGAGGAGCTGAGAGGGAAGCTCCAAGCCCCGGCGGGAGAGAAGGTGGAGCAGGGTTTGAGGGGAACCCAGGGCAATGGGTTCCGGGGATGAAGGCTACTGACACTGAGGCGAGGGTCACTGACGCTGAGGGGTCGCGGAAAGTGAACACTCCTAGGATGGAGAGGGAGACAGTGGGGGCTGGGAGGGTGGGCCTTTGCCCCTTGGAGAAGAGCTGGCAGTTCAGGGCCCGCCAGCTGCCCCCCATCCCAGAGGGCTGTGGGACAGTGTGTCCTTGGGGCAGAGCTGGCTGGCTGTACAGCCCGGGCAGGGGCAGTCATCCTGCGAGCCGTGCAAAGACCCGGGGCAGCTTCTGCCCGGGAAGAAGGAAGCCGGGGCAGGCGAGGGGAAAGCTTAGGGGCCCAGGAGGGAGAGAAGCCGGGTGAGGAAGCCCAGGGCAGCATGGGAAGAGGATGGAGGTGCACTGTGGACTGGAGCCTGGCCCTCTGACATCCCTCTGCCCTGCAGACGTGGACGAATGCAAGGCTGGGGACGTGTGTGACAATGGCATCTGCACCAACACGCCAGGCTCCTTTCAGTGTCAGTGCCTCTCTGGCTACCACCTGTCCAGGGACCGGAGCCGCTGTGATGGTAAGGGGGCTGGCAGGCCTCCCAGGGGCTACCTGTACACCCCCAGGTGCAGTCCCCATACAGACCCAAATTGAGCACGGAGGCCCGGCACCAACGCCGGGCTCTCACAGAAGTCTTGGCAGCTCGAGGCCGGGGGGCAGGGAAGGGGAGAGGCCAGCCCCTGAGAATCTCCGCCCTGCCATCCCTTTGCCAGACATTGATGAATGTGACCTCCCCACGGCCTGCATTGGAGGCGACTGCATCAACACCAATGGCTCCTACCGCTGCCTCTGCCCCCAGGGGTACCGACTGGTGGGCGGCAGGAAGTGCCAAGGTACGGGGGACCGGCTGGGAGCCCTGCTGGTGGTGGTCTTTCATTTCGCCATCCATCACGCATCCTTCCACTCTTTGACCTTGAATAGCAATGACAGGACTAAGGGCAGCCAACGCGGCGCTTACTGGGGGCCGGGCACTGTGCCGGGCTCCCTGCAGCTGGCAATCCCTTTTCCTTCCCATCAAGTCACCCTGCCCGCCTGCTGCCGACAAGAGTTCACTGAGCACCTGCCGCACGCCAGGTTCCTAGAGATCGAACAAGGACCTGGCGCTTGCTGGCTGGAGAGGCTGACATGCAGATTCTCCCAGTTAAGGGGGTGGGGACAGTTGAACTGGGACTTGGAACATAAACAGATGTCCCCAAGGCAGAGAAGAGCAGGGAATGGTATTCCAGGCCAAGGAACAGTATGTGCAAAGCACAGAGGTCTGGAAGGAGACAGTCTTGGTTTTAGGGGAGAGTAGACACCAGTGCCTTGAGCATAGAGTTGGGGGTGGGGATTAGAGTAAACGGTGGCAAGATTTAAAGGTATTGGGAGACCAAACAAAGTCCTCAAATGCTGGGAAAACTTGGACTTCCTTCTGCGGTGAGTGGGGGCCACTGAAGATGGCTGCACAGACAGCAGAGAATGGGCCCACTCCTAACGCACGCGCGGACATGCCCAGGGGGGCTTCCTGGGGTGCGGACTTTGAAATCAGAGTGGAAATGGGGGAAATTCCCAGGGGAGGGAGGGCGGGGTCTCCGTGTAAGCAGCTCCCCTCCCTCCCCGTAGACATAGACGAGTGCAGCCAGGACCCAGGCCTGTGCCTCCCGCATGGGGCCTGCGAGAACCTGCAGGGCTCCTACGTGTGCGTCTGTGACGAGGGCTTCACGCCCGCCCAGGACCAGCACGGCTGTGAGGGTGAGTGTCTTAGGCAGCGACAGGGGCGCTGGTGCAAAATACCAGAAATGGCTTGGTTTTTATAAAGGGTATTTATTGGGGGTAAGAGCTTACAGATACCAGCCCATAAAGCATAAGGTACTTCCCTCGCCAAAGTCTGTTTGGAGCAAGATGGCTGCTGACGTCTGCGAGGGCTCAGGCTTCCTGGGTTCCTATGTTCCTGGGGCTTGCTTTTCTCTGGGTCCAAGGTTCCTTTCTTCCCGGGGCTGGCTTCCGTTTCCTCTGTGAACTTACTTCCCAGCTTAAGTCTTCAGCATCAAACTCCAACATCAGAAGCCCTCAACTCTGCTCTTTGCCATGCCTTTTATCTGTGAGTCCCCACCCCAAGGGACTCAATGCCCTAATCATAACTCAGTCATGCCCAGGTACAGATCAGATTACAAACATAATCCGATGTGTATTCTTGGAATTCATAACTATATCACACTGCTACAGTGACTACCTGCCAGGTCCCGGCCACAGACCAGGTTGCCCCTCCTGTGCTGCAGCCAGCGTGCAGATGGCCCATATCTGGTCCCGCGCATCCGAATTTGGGGGACGCTGATGGAGCGATCTGACGGGCCGGCCTTCCACGTGGAGGAGCTTGGCTTTCACTGGGTGGGGGAGGGAGGAGTCCGGGAAGGTGGGGAGCAGCGGAAGGTGGCTGGCGGGTGGGGTGGACGGGGCCTGCCAGTCTGTCCTCTCCCCCTCAGAGGTGGAGCAGCCCCACCACAAGAAGGAGTGCTACCTTAACTTCGACGACACGGTGTTTTGCGACAGCGTGCTGGCCACCAACGTCACCCAGCAGGAGTGCTGCTGCTCGCTGGGGGCCGGCTGGGGGGACCACTGCGAGATCTATCCCTGCCCGGTCTACAGCTCAGGTCGGGAGCCGGGCAGGCCGCTACCCTCCCCAGGGCCTCAGTTTCTCCATCTGCAAACAGCATGGGGGAAGCGGCACCTCGATGGGTAGCTGGGCAGTCCAGCGGGGCCTTGGGACCTGAGCTTCAAGCTCAGCGCTCTCCCCGCTCTCCCCGCAGCCGAGTTCCACAGCCTCTGCCCGGACGGGAAGGGCTACACCCAGGACAACAACATCGTCAACTACGGCATCCCCGCCCACCGCGGTAAGCCCCGCGAGGCCCCGCCCGCCGAGGCTGGGACGGCCAGGTCCCGCCTGTGCCTGCTCGGACAGCTGCGGGTGCTGGGCTAGGCCCCGCCCCCGCCCGTCTGCCCCGCCCCTCGTTAAGCTCCGCCCCTGCCACGGGACCACCGGGGACCGCCCCTCCGGCCAAGGGCGTGGGGCTCCCGCGGGCAGCCCCGCCCACACAGCCCTGGGCGGCTGGGCCCCACGGCTGGTGCCCCCGCAGACATCGACGAGTGCGTGCTGTTCGGGGCGGAGATCTGCAAGGAGGGCAAGTGCGTGAACACGCAGCCCGGCTACGAGTGCTACTGCAAGCAGGGCTTCTACTACGACGGGAACCTGCTGGAGTGCGTGGGTGAGCGCGGCGGGCCCGCGGGGGCAGCGCCGGGGGACGCCGGCCCGACCCCGGCCCGGGCCCTGCCACGCGCGCTTTTCCCGCCCGCAGACGTGGACGAGTGCCTGGACGAGTCCAACTGCAGGAACGGAGTGTGCGAGAACACGCGCGGCGGCTACCGCTGCGCCTGCACGCCCCCCGCCGAGTACAGCCCGGCGCAGCGCCAGTGCCTGAGCCCCGACGAGATGGGTGAGGGCCGGCCCGGGAGGCGGGAGCGCCGGGGCCCGGCGCCAGCCCCGCCAGCCCACCCATGCCCTCGCTGCCCGCAGACGTGGACGAGTGCCAGGACCCGGCAGCCTGCCGCCCTGGCCGCTGCGTCAACCTGCCGGGCTCCTACCGCTGCGAGTGTCGCCCGCCCTGGTTGCCCGGGCCCTCCGGCCGCGACTGTCAGCTCCCAGAGAGCCCGGCGGGTGAGGGCCAGGGTCGTCTGGGGCCCAGCGCGCGGGCGGGGTGATGCGGGGAAGCGACCCCTGCCCCAGACCTCCCTGATGTCCGGTCCCCTCCCCAGAGCGCGCTCCGGAGCGGCGCGACGTGTGCTGGGGCCAGCGCGGAGAGGACGGCATGTGCGCAGGACCCCTGGCCGGGCCCGCCCTCACCTTCGAAGACTGCTGCTGCCGCCAGGGTCGCGGCTGGGGCGCCCAGTGCCGCCCGTGCCCGCCACGCGGCGCCGGTGAGCTGGCCGGGGCGGGCCTGGCCTGGGGCGGGTGCCCGGGCCGCCGACCGCGCTGACCGCCCCCCCCCCGCACTCCTCCCAGGGCCCCAGTGCCCGACGTCACAAAGCGAGAGCAACTCCTTCTGGGACACGAGCTCCTTGATGCTGGGGAAGGCTCCGCGGGGTGAGTGGGGCCGTGGGGGCGGGGGCGGGGCGGCGGCTTCCTCCGGGGCGGTGGTGCAGCTCGTGTCCCCCGCCCAGACGAGGACAGCTCCGAGGAGGATTCGGACGAGTGCCGCTGCGTGAGCGGCCGCTGCGTGCTGCGGCCCGGCGGCGCCGTGTGCGAGTGTCCGGGCGGCTTCCAGCTCGACGCCTCCCGCGCCCGCTGCGTGGGTGAGCGGGGCCGGGGCCGGGTGGAGGCGGGGCGGGGCAGCTCTGGCTCCCCCCCAAGCCCGCGCTGGTCACCCCTCTTTCCAGACATCGACGAGTGCCGAGAGCTGAACCAGCGCGGGCTGCTGTGCAAGAGCGAGCGGTGCGTGAACACGAGCGGCTCCTTCCGCTGCGTCTGCAAAGCTGGCTTCGCGCGCAACCGCCCCCACGGGGCCTGCGTGCCCCAGCGCCGTCGCTGACACCGCCGCCCTCGGCCCGGACCTCGGCGACCACCCAGCGGCTCCCGCTGGCACTTGGGGAGTGTTCAGCTTCGCGGCCCTGCCCCGACTCGGGGATCGGACCCAGGGACCCTCCGGGGCCCGCAGACCCCTTCCCACGCCCCGGAACCCGAGGGCGCGTGTTCTGGCCCAGGTCGGTTCCCGCACCCGACACCGGTCCTGCTGGGCTCACAAGCGGCTGGCAGGTCCCGGGGGCGCTGTCGACCTTCCTCCCAAGGAGCGTTTCCTACTAACTGGTACATCGGATCGTGCCCTCTCACCTGGCTTGCGAAGCAAATGCTGTGCTCGTCCAGGGCGGCAAGGAGGGCGCCCCC
This sequence comes from Dasypus novemcinctus, assembly GCF_030445035.2. Classification (NCBI taxonomy): domain Eukaryota; kingdom Metazoa; phylum Chordata; class Mammalia; order Cingulata; family Dasypodidae; genus Dasypus; species Dasypus novemcinctus. The sequence goes on from NC_080682.1 coordinate 9,156,559, forward strand.
CGCGGGAGCCGACCCCGCAGGCAGCGGCAGATCCACGCCTCCCCGGAGGCGCCAGGCCGGGCCCAGGACCGCGGGTGTGAAATAGAATTTATTGTGGCTCTGATTCTGTACACGCACGACGGGCCTGGCCGGCCGGCCGGGCTCACATGGTTTGTACAATAAATACACCCGCGGGGTCTCCCCCGCCGGGGGTCCGCCCCGCGGGCCGCTCAGTCCAGCTTGCGCGCGCCCAGCTTCATGGGGCCCTTGGCCGCCTTCCTCTCGGCGCGCTTGGTCTCCAGCTCCCGCCGCCGCTCCTCGCGCTTCTTCCGGGCCAGCTCGGCCTTCGCCTGCCCTGCGGCGGGGAGGGGAGGGTGCTGAGGGCGGCGGGCGCAGCCGGGCCTGCCCCTCGCGCGCCCTCCCTGGGAAGCCACTCACGGCTCTCCGTCTCCAGGCCTTCCCAGTTGTCGTCGCCCCACGAGTCGGGCCTCGGCTGGAAAGGGAAGTGGGGGTTGGCGTGAGGCCGCCCCGCTGCGGTCCACTGAGACCCGCGCCCTCCCGCCACGCCCGGGCCGAGTACCTGGGCGCTGGCCTCCCGACGGGGCGTCAGGGCGGCGAAGGGGTCGCCCTTGTCGCTGGGCTCCGGGCCGCCCCAGTTGTACTCGCTGGCCAGCCGCGTCCCCTCGGGCGGCGGCTCCTGGGGGCTCGGCTCCCGCCAGCCCTGCTCCCACGAGCCCTCCGCCTCCCAGCTGCTCCAGTCCGCCTCCGCCTTGTGGGCGGAGCTGCCGGCCTGCGGCGGGAACGCGGGAGGTGGGGCTCGCAGCCGGGAGGGAGGGGCCGCCCGGCCCAAAGACCCGGCGCCCCACCCACGCCCCGCCCCGCTCGGCCCACCTGAGCCCGGCCCGCCGGCTCCCCCACGTCCCAGTCGTCCTGCTGGGCCAGCGCTGACTCGGCCTCCTGCTGCGGGTGGGAAGGAGAGCAAGCTCGGGGCGCCCAGCCCTCTCCAGAAAGGACAGGTGGCTGCCAAGAGTCACCCCGCGCCACCCTTTAGTCTCCGGCCCGCAGGCTCCCTTGCTCCTCAGGCCCTGCTGCCCCCCTCTACAGTGGACTCGGGGAGCCCTGCCATCACCCCCGCCTGGGGCCGGGGAAGGAGAGCAGAGGCTCCAGGGCCCTCTGAGCAGGCCCGGGGGTCACAACCATTGGAAGTGGTCTCACTCGGTCCCCACCAGGCAGGACTGGCCTGGTTCCAGGCCTGGGACTGGCTCCCTGGCTGAGCCCGCGCTGGAGCGGGTGGAGGTGGGCAGGGAGAGGAGGGCGCCCCAGCCCGGCGGGCGCCCCAGCCACTGCGGCCTCTCATTTCCGACCCTGCTCCTGGGGGGCCCGGAGCCGGAGTGGGGCTTCACGGCCAGCACGGGCCCACACTGGCCAGTCCCGGCACCTATTTGCCAGGCGTGCTGTGCAGACCCCTGAGCTTCTGCAACGGCAGCCTATGGCCTTTGAGCCCCACTCACCTCCAAGCTGCCCCAGTCTTCATCGTCCCATCTGTCGGTGCTGCTGTCCACTGTGTCCTTGCCCTCCTCCTGCATCTCCCAGTGGCCTGAGGTCGTGGGGGCAGTGGGGACAGGGGCGGGGGCCGGGGCTGGAAGTCCTGGGAAGAGGAGGCTCCCTGAGCTCCTCCCACGTGTGTGGAGCAGGGAGAGGAAAGGGCACCAAGGAAGTTCCGGAGACTAGACCCCCTCCCCGTGCCCTGGTTCCCCTTCACCACCCCAGGCACACTGGGCTGTAGCAGCGTGGGTACCAGTGCCCCCACCCCTCTCGGCCAGTCCACAACACTCACCCTCAGGCATGGGCCTCTGGGGGGCGCTGGTCTCGGGGAGGGCAGCCGTGGGGTGTGCGCGGATCAGCTTGGAGGTGAGCGAGGAGACCCCGGTCACTGCCCAGCCTGCCCAGCTGGCGGCAGATGCCCCGGTCCCAGGGCTGGAGGCGGCGTGGACGTCCTTCTCTGGACAGTGACGGGAGAGAGACGCAGGGACGGGCCCTGAGGCTCCCGTGGGGAGGGTGGGAGGACAGCGGGGCCCCGGGGAGCTGCGGCGGGCCCCTGCCCTTCCCCAGGCCTCGGTCCTCCCACCTGTGACATGGGGGAAGGGTCGGGGACTGTCAGTCTGTCCCCTAAGGTTTCTCTAGCCCTCAGACACTCTGATGGAGGGGAGGAGGAGTGGGGGCTCACTCACCCACTTCTGCCAGCTGGGTGGGATCTTCTGACACAGATTCCAGCTTGGACAGGAAGCTTCGGATGGCCTTGAAAGCCTGTGGGACAGCGAGGGGTAGCGCTGAGGGCACCTCGGTTTCCTCCGCCAGGGCCCAGCTCCCACCAGCCCCCAGCTCCCGGGCCCAGCCCCGGCTGAGCCTCACCTGGTCCCGCACGGATTTTTCGGGGTCCACAGTGAGGCTGCAGAGCACGGGCAGGATCTTGTGGGCACAGTCGCTCACTGAGTAGAGGTTGTGGGTGGCAGCAAAGCCCAGGACCCCCCGCGACACGGGATGGTGCGAACGGGTCCTTAGTGGCCCGGCTGAAGGCGGACGTGAGGACCCTGTGTCTGGTCTGGGGTGGAAGGGAGCAGGGAGAGGGCTCCTGAGGGTAGCGGTGATTCGGGGGTCCAGAACTGCTGGGCCTCACTCCCCAGAGCAGAGGCCACCTGTGGGGCCCCCAGAATCTGAAAAGCGTGGATTAATCGCCAGCAACCTAAACGCGGGAGGATTTCCTTCAATCTCTGCATGCTGGCTTCTCTGCACACATCACCGGGCTCCCCGCTGCCTCGGGGAACGGGGTACCTGCGTCCCTCCCGCCTGGCCTCGCAGGCCGCTGGATTTCTAAATCCTGGGGCCCGTACGCTCCACCTCCTGGCCGTGGGCCCTGGGGCAACTCGCTCGGCCTCCAGGAGCCCAGGCCGGGGCCTAGGTCTCCGGGAGAGAGGCGGCCCCCGCAGGGTGGGGCCCGCCAGGGCACTCACGCTGGCACTGAGGTAGGAGCCGATTTTGCCCAGGCAGACGGTGGTGTTGCAGCGGATGGGCCCCTGGTCATCCTTGGCCTGCAGCCGGGCGAAGTGCTTCATGAGCTCCACGTTGAGGCTGGCCTCATTCAGCTTCGGGGCCAGGAGCAGCATGGACTGTGGGGCGGTGGCGGCAGAGTGGGCCAGGTGGTTCCTTGGCCCCACGCACCGCTGCTCCTGCCCCGGGGATGCAGGGCGCTCCCCAGCGCGGCGCCCAGCCCATCCTGCCGCAGCGCCCCCTCTCCCCCAGGCCCTGCTCACCGCCCGGCCCTCTGGCCTCTGCCTCGCAGTTCCCTCTGCCTTGATGCCCTGTCCCCCCTCCTCCCACCTCCTCCCACATGCCCGAGGCCGCCCCCCGTCCTTCCCAGGCCTGCCAGGACCTGTCCTCCAACCCCGTCGTGGGGCCCACTGACCTTGGACCAATGGGCGCCTGCCTCTTGAATTACCACCTGGATTATCCGCTTCCCCCACTTCTGGTCTTGGACCCCCAAGTCCATCCTCCAACTAGCATCGGCTGGAGGGATCTGTCCAAAGCACCCACGGGAACTGAGACTTGTGCCTCACCCCACACCCTACGATGACACTATCCTCCAGGAAGAGCCTCGCAAAGCCTTGCGGGTCTGGCCCTGTCCCCCTCGGCCTCCCTGGACACCACGCTGCAGCCACCCTGGGCTCCTGTCAGTCTCTTGGAAGGGCCGCCAGCACTCTGGCCTCCCCCTGCTGCCAGCCCTCCTGGGAAGCTCTGCCCTGCGCTCCTGGGCCCACCCCACCTGGGGCCTCCCACCTGCCTGCCGCAGGCTCCCACCTGCACGCAGTGTCCTGCGCTGGGCCGTGGCCACTCGGTCCCCACTCAATGGCACCTCCCTCCCAGTCCAGCCCTGGCCCCTGCCCAGAATGCTGAGGAGGCCGGCCCTTCCCAACCCTCTGTTCCCCTTTAGGGCAAAACCTCAAGTTCGTCTACACTTGCCGTCCCCCACTTCCCTCCTTCTGTTCTCCCCCGAGAGCACCCCATGCACTTTCTCATGACCCCCCATTCCACCCAGTGGGCTCTGGTTGAAGCCACCAGTGACCTCCACGTTGCTAACTCTCATGGCCGATTCTCGGACTGACCAAACTTGACCCCTCAGCAGCTCTGACCCCACAGAGTTCTCCCGTCCTGCTCGTCCAGGACACACCCCCAGCTGCGCCTGCTGCCCCACGTCAGCCTCCTTGTGCTGGTTCCTCTTCTCTCCAACACCTACCCCACAGCTAATCCTCAGGCCTCTTCCATATGCCCCCACCTCTCCCTCAGGGGTCTCATGGCCTTTCCTTTCCTTTTTTTTTTTTTTTTAGGAGGTACCAGAGATTGAACCCAGGACCTCGTACATGCCAAGCAGGTGCTCAACCCTGAACTACACCTGCTCTGCATCATCCCGTTTCATGGTTGAAAATGGTCAGCTGGCAGCCCCAAACGTGCACCTCGAGCCCAGACTGCTCCCCTAAGCTCCAGGGGCACGCAGCCTGGCTGAGGGCAGTCAGGACTGGGCCCACCGCCTCCTGCAGGCCAGCCCCTCCCCGTCTTCTCAATCAATGGCACCTTATCTTCCAGTGGCTCAGGCCAGAAACCTCAAAGCTACCCCTGACTCTGATCCAGTCCATCAGCAAGCGCTGTCGGCTCCCTGCTGCTGCCACCAGGTCCGAGCCACTGTCCCCTCTCACCCAGACCACTGCAACAGCCTCTGAGCCTCCCAGCTTCCACCCTCGGCGGACACTCAACACAGCAGTCCTTTTAAACAAGTCACTCCTCCACTCGACACCCCCCCATGGCTGTGTCACTCCCAGTGAAAGCCACACCCTCCGAGGCCTGCCCCTGCCCCCACCCCACCTCCCACCCTTCTCCCGCAAGCATCCCCCTCAAGCCACATTAAAGCGCTTGCAGCCACTTCCTGCCTCGGGCCTTCGCGTGGGCCGCTCCTCCTGCAAGGACACCCCTGCTCCAGCCCTCCCCGGGACGCGAGCCCTCAGCTCTGCTCTAGATGGCCCCACCTCAGCAGGTCTTCCTGACCACTTGGTTTTTTTTAAGAAGGTACCAGGGATTGAACCCAAGACTTTGAACATGAGAAGCAGGCGCTCAACCACTGAGCCACCTCTGCTCCCCAAGAAGAGTTGGCTTTTTAGTTAATTTGTTTTTAGGAGGTACCAGGGATCAGCCCCGGGGCCTTGTACGTGGGAAGCAGGGGCTCAACCACCTGAGCTACATCTGCTCCCCCGACACCTAGTTTTATTTTGTTGTTTTTTGAGGTATTGGAGTTGCAGGTTGAACCCCGGACCTTGTATGTTGAAAGCCAGTGCTCAACCACTGAGCTACACTGGCTCTCCCAAATTGAGTGTTTTTGTTTGTGTTGCTTTTTTAGGCAGTACCAGGATCCAACCTGGAACCTCATATGTGGGAAGCAGGCGCTCAACCACTTGAGCTACATTTGCTCCCATGACCACTTGTTTTTAAAGCTGCAAACCCCTCTCCCTGTACTGTCTCTTTCCCCTGACACACATCGCTTTGTAACGTAAAATACACGCGTTGTAATTCTGTTTATCTGCCGAGCACACTCCCCGACCCCCTGAAAGAGAAGCTCCCTGAGGGCAGGGAACTTGCTGTCCTGTGCACGCTGCGACCCGGCACAGGGCACAGGGCCTGGCACAGGGGAGGTGCTCAGACAGCACCCACGTGCCCAGCACAGGGCACAGGACCCGGCACAGGGCAGGTGCTCAGACAGCACCCACGTGCCTGGCACAGGGCACAGGACCCGGCACAGGGCAGGTGCTCAGACAGCACCCACGTGCCCGGCACAGGGCACAGGACCCGGCACAGGGCAGGTGCTCAGACAGCACCCACGTGCCCGGCACAGGGCACAGGACCCGGCACAGGGCAGGTGCTCAGACAGCACCCACGTGCCTGGCACAGGGCACAGGGCCCGGCACAGGGCAGGTGCTCAGACAGCACCCACGTGCCCGGCACAGGGCACAGGACCCGGCACAGGGCAGGTGCTCAGACAGCACCCACGTGCCCGGCACAGGGCATAGGGCCTGGCACAGGGCAGGTGCTCAGACAGCACCCACGTGCCCGGCACAGGGCACAGGACCTGGCGGCACAGGGCAGGTGCACAAACAGCATCCACGTGCCCAACACAGGGCACAGGGCCTGGCACAGGGCAGGTACTCAAGACAGCACCCACACAACAGAGGACATGGTCCCACCCACCAGCTCCTCCGCCAGCACAGCAGCTGCTCGTCCTGCTGCCTTGACCTGTACCACAGGATGGTGGCTGCTCCTTCCATAACCTGCTCTGACCCCCGGGCCAAAGCCAAGGCCTCCGTGTCGTGGGCCTTGGAAGACAAGGGCAGCCCCGCTAGGCCTGGCCACACCCACCTTGACCGTCTGCTCCCGGATGGCGGGGTTGGTGTCCAGGAAGCCGTGGACCACATGGGGGAAGATCTGGGTGTTGACTGTTGGCTCGTCGAGGTACTGGATGAACTGCTCCATCTGGGCCAGGGCAGGGTATGAGAGTATGGTCAGCCTCCTGGCCCCGTTTCTCCACCTGTCAGGCCCCGGCTGACCAAGTCAACCTCCCGAGCCCCCTGCCCCACATCTGGCCTCTCAGGTCTCCGGCACATGTGGAAAGGTGAGGAGAGGCAGGGAGGATGCTGGGACGAGCCCGAGACAGGACACGGGAGGCCTGGCTTCCGGGCCTGCTCAGCTCGCAGACTGCATGGTGTTCCCTCTCAGAGACGCTGCTGCCTCTAAGATAAAAGGGAACTACCCCTGCCCTGCTTCTCTTGCCCAGTGCTGGGGGAGGGCCGCTGCCCTGCAGCAGGAGGGCGCACACCGGGGCTCACCATGGGCCTCCTACCTAGAGCCCGCTGCCCCTGTCTGACCTCCCGGGGTTGGTGGGAGAGACTGTATCGCCACTTAAGAGGTGAGCGAATGGGGCCTCCCAGGGCTGCGTGGCCCAGGAGCGGGACACGAACCCCACAGCCTGGTGGGTGGGCAGTGAGCCCTGGGACGACCTCAGCCCCCCAGGGTTCGCCTTGCTGGGACCCTCATGGGGGTGTGTGTTGGGGACAGGGTTTCTGGGCCCCTGAGCAGCTGGGCTCCGGCCAACGGCCTGGGCTGGGGTGAGTCAGAGGCCTCCTGGGCCAGGAAGGCTTGCGCAGCAGCCAGGCTGTGTGGGTGAGGTGGAGTGGGGCGGGGGCCGGCCAAGTCGCACCTGCTGCAGGAGGCGGATACGCATGGCCCGGTCGGTGGACGAGAACATCTTGACCACGACGGGGATGATCTTCTGCTGGTACTCCTCGGCGCTGAGGCACTTGCCCACCTGGGAAGACACAGGAAGGGGGCTCGGTGCCATCCAGATGGGGGAGGGTGGCACAAGGTCACTGGGCTGCTTTACCTTCCTGGGCCCCTCCTGCTGATGCCCCAGGGTGCAATGGGGTGCAGGCGAAGCAGGGGGAGGGGCATTCCCGTACTCCAGCTCAGCCAGCCTCTGGGTCAAGGCCTCTTTCAGGAGGCTGGTAAAAGCACCATACACCTCCCCCAAAACAGGCACCCACATGCCACGTGTACAAGGAATTCTCCCATCGTTTCAGGGTTGCCAGCTCTGCAGGATTCGCTGACAGTCGTCTTACCCTCTCCCCGCCACAAAGCAAATCCCTTCAGGGGAAAAGATTTTCCCCAGGGTGAGCAGGGCATGGCAGGTAAAGGTAAAGGTAGACTGGGGTCTGAGGAAGGGGGATGGGGGGACCGAGCCCCCAAGGCCAGGGGAGCTGTTGAGTGGTCAAGAGGGAGGATGAGGGAAGTGGGCATGGCTCAACTGATAGAGCGTCCGTCTACCATATGGAGGGTCCAGGGTTCGATCCCCAGGGCCTCCTGACCCATGTGGTGAGCTGGCCCGCACGCAAGGAGTACCTTGCCACGCAGAGGCGCCCATGCATAGGGATGCCCCATGCGCAAGGAGTGTACTCCACATAAAAAAGCGCAGCCCTCCCAGGCGTGGCGCCACACACACGGAGAGCTGACGCAGCAAAATGACGCAACGAAAAAGAGAAGTAGTTTCACAGTGCCACCGGACAATGCAAGTGGACGCAGAAAAACACACAGCGAATAGACACAGAGAGCAGACAACGGGGGGAGGGGGAGAGGAGGGGAGAGAAATAAATAAAAACCAAATCTTTTCAAAAAAGAGGGAGGATGGGGCAGCGGGGGTTGGGGGTGGGCAGGTGATGCCCCGGGGCCTGGAAACCAGGTGCACAGGTCAGACCAGGTGGCTGTCTTGGGAAGAGGAGAGCGGGCTGTGAAGCAAGAGGTCCTTGGAGAAAGAATTACAGAGGCTCAAAATCTCTCCTCCCCGGGGCAAGGAGCCGCCGGCCTCGCTGGGCTGTTCAGGTGGCCCTGGCTGGCTGACTCTGGGACGGCGGCTGCAAGCCCCCAGGAGGCCAGCGGGAGGAGGTCCGCCCGGCCAGCCCGGGGCCACAGTTCCTGAGGTGCGGGCCTTGCGGGGCTGCCCCCCGCCCCGTGCCCTGGCCCCGCCCACCTTGAAGAGGGGCGTGAGGACCACGGCCCCGGCGCTGCCGAACTCAAAGGCGGTCAGCAGCTGCGGCAGCACCCTGTGCCGGCAGAAGTCCTCCGGGAAGGCGTCCAGGCTCTTGCTCAGCTCTTGGAAAAACTTCTGCTTCTCAGCCGCTTCTTTGATCTGGGGGAGTGAGGACAGGAGCAAGGAGGGTCAGCTTGGTTACAGGGACCCATCTGTGGGTAACGTCAGGGGTCACCCCAGCGCCTGGGTTCCCATCCCTCTCCCACGGCCTGGCTGTGGGGCCTCGGGTGTCTGCCTCCACCTGTGAAATGGGATCCTCCCCGCACCAGCTCGTGGGGTGGTTCCCTACCGCTGTCAGCACCGTGCCTGGCACACTGTCATCCCCCTCACTGCTGCCAGCAGCACCTGATCCCCTGCCAGGAGAGCAGCCACCACCCCAAGGTGTGAGTGCCACCAACCCCACCACACCGACGAGGAAATGGGCTGAGAGGTGAAGGCGTACTTGGTGCCCCCGGCCCCAGCCGAGGGGGGCACACGGAGGAGACTGGGGAGGGGGCTCATGGCAGGCTGTGGGAAGGTAGTGGTCGGATGCAGTTTACCCCCAGAGCTGGTCCTGCCCCTAGGCCCAAGGGGCCGGGCTCTCCGCCCCCGGTCAGCGGTCCTCAGCCGTCCTGACCTGCCCTGACGCTGTGGTACCCAGCGCGCACAGCTCCTGAGCCGGCGTTCCGTGCTAAGCCCTCAGCGCCCCTCCCCACAACTTCACCAGGGAGGTGCTAGCGGCATGCAGCTTTATCAACACGGAAGCTGAGGCACGGAGGGCAAGGAATCTGCGCAGGCCCACACGGCTCCGCTCTCCCTGAAGAGGTGCTGTCGCTCCCCATTTACAAAGGAGGAGGCTGAGGCGCGAGGTCACCAGCCCAGATCAGAGAACAGGGACGGGAGCCAGCTGTGCCTGCTTCCAAAGTCTCTACGCTCTCCTGTTCCCCCACCCCCATGGCCACCGCCTGGCCCAGGAGAGGTGGCCGCTGGCAGGGGACGAGGGCCTGGGGCTCCCGAGCACTCAGTCCAGGGGGGAGGCAGGCTTGGGGCTCCCGCTGCAGGGCTGAGGGGGGCCCAGCCCTCGTCCAAGGCCACCCGGTGTGAGTCACGGCTGGGGTTCTCCCCACCCTTCTGCCCAGAGGCAAGCGGGGCGCCCTGGGCACTGCCCCCCATGTTCTCCTTGGGGCTGGCCAGAAAGAGTCCGTTTCCTGTGGGGTGTGTTTTAAGAAGAGCAGGTGTGGCTCAGGCCACGGGCAGCCTGGCGGGTCCAGCCATGTGGCCGAACTCCTTGTACCAGGGTCCCGGCGCCCCACCCGCCTGAGAGGCCAGGGGCGCGGCGTTTCCAGCAGCCTCCCCCTCCTCGGGCGGCTCCGCGCCTCCACGTGAGCGTCCTCCCTGGCCTCTGTTGGCGCCGGCATTCCGCGGACCCCGCTCCATCGGTGTCTGTAGGAGCGTCTGCTGCTCTCCTCTCCCGCCCTGAAGTCTTGGCCCCTCAGGAGCCGGGGCTGTGTCTCCCACCGCTGGGTGCCCTGCCCAGGGCTGGGTTGGAGCAGGTGTGCAGAGGTGCGCCTTCCTCCTTCATTCCCGACAGAAACCCCCGGGACAGCAGACAGCTTTGTCCCCATTATACAGATGTGGACACTGATTCACAGGGGCCACACAGAGGTTCCTGCCCGCGGCTGCTCCCTCCGCCCCGCGCTCCCCCAGCCCCCACCCTCCCGGCTCCCTGCTGCAGGAGCTGCAGCTCAAATGTCACCCTCCCGGGAGCCCTTCCCTGAATCCCCCAGCCTGCCCCTTCATCCTCAGCACTGGTCCCCCCTCAGCGAGCACGCATTCTCCGTCAGCAGCATGGGGGCCTGGTCTATTTCCAGGAGACCCTGCAGGGCAGGGACCTACACCTGACCCTCCTCCTCCCCACCCCGCTGCCCACGCCCCGCCCACACGCTGAGCCAGAACGCACCTGTGTGCTTCACAGAGTGCCGGGAGCGGTCCCCAGCGCCCGCACTGCCCTCCACGGCGCCATGCGCCGCGCTCCTCTGGAGGAGGGACTGGTGTCGTCCCCGTGTTAAAGCTGCGAGGACGGGGCTTGGGCCAAGGGAAGTGGCTCAGCAAGTCAGACTCAGAGCCGGGATGTGAGCGCAGACGGGCCTAACTCCAAGAACCTGTGCTGGTCCCCAGAGTCCGATTACGAGGGGCCCCGCCAAGTGGGGGGTGAGGACCTCGGGGGCCGGAACCCAGGTGGCCGCGGGCTCACCTGAATCTCTTCCAGGAACAGGTTGGTCTCCACAAAGCGGTTGCTCAGGAAGCCGCCGGGGGCCCGGCAGTTCTGCAGGAAGCGGGCCGGGTTGGGACGCACCTTGGGGTTGGCTCCGACCAGCTCACAGTAATGGGGCACCAGGGACTTGGGGATCTGCGGGAGAAGGTGGGGGTCAGGGCAGGGGTGGCTGGGGCGGGGCAGGCAGCCAGGGACCCGACACTCACCTTCCCGGGGTTCCGCAGGGCGGTCGCCCGCGGCAGGGGCCCATTGAAGACCTCCCAGATGAGGCAGCCCAGGCGCCACATGTCAGCTGACCTGCGGCAGTGACCAGGGCGGTCAGGGCTCTGCGGCCCACGGGGACAGACCCAGCCTCCCAGCTGCCTCGGGCACCAGGCATCGAACGCGTGATGGGCCTCGGGCTGTGCCCCCCACCTGGCCATCCCATCAGCTCTAAGGAGGTTTCATTACCCCATTTGACAGATGAAGAAACCAAGGCTCAGAGAGGCAAGGACACCTGCTCCAGGTCTCACAGCTTTCAAGCTGAAACCACCCAAGCTGCCCCACCGCCCTGAAGGTCCTGAGTGCAGAGCACGCCCCACACTAAGGACCCCGGTCCCCTTCCCAGGAGGGCAGCAGAGAGGAGGGGAGTGCCAGCTAGTCTGGGGCCCCGGGGCTGCAGGGGCCTCCAGCACCGAGCAGGCTGGGGCATTCCCCCACCCCAGTCACCCACCACTTCTCCCCGACTGCTCTGCCACTGCTGTCAGTCAATTCCGGGGGGTCGTACTGCTCAAGCTCAGGGACCCCCTTCCGGGGAGGTCCCCCGCTGTCGCCTTGGGCCGAGTACATGTAGTCCAGGCCCCCAAGCTTCCACTCGCCTGCGCGGTCCACGAACACAGCCGCCACGCAGACGTTGTTGTGGATCAGGCTGCAGTCGTTGACCAGGAAGCTGAGGGCTTTCTGAGGGGGCAGAAGGCTCCATCAGGCCCCAGCGGCTGCAGCCCCCCACCGCTGCCCTCCCCACACCCGCAGCCCCCCATCTCACCACAATTTGGTGTAGCCCCCAGGAGAGCTCCAGCTCTTTCGGGCCACCGGCCTCCGCTCGTGCCTTGAGGTATGTCCCCAGCGGGGTCACAGCCTCTGTTACTACATGGAGGCATTTGTCTGTCTGGGGAAGGGGACACCAGAAATCAGGGAGAGGAGGGGGAAGTGGAAGGGGGGATAAGGGGCATGGTGGCGAACGGGAACCGAACCTGGGGGTGCTGAGGCAGAAGAGGTGGAAACGGTGGGGCAGGAAGAGAGGACACGAGTGGGAAGCGGGAGAGAGTGAGGGGCAGAGACGCGGCGCCTGGGCAGCGGGTACCTCCAGCCCGTCGATGTAGGCCAGGATGTTGGGGTGCCGCAGGGTTTTGAGGCGCTTGAAGGCAGCTTTGGCCACCTGGGTCTGCTCTTCGGCGCCGGCCTTTACATCATACACGAAGATGGACACCGGGCTGCCAGTGGCCTGGGGGACCGCAGAGAGCCTGGGTCTCGCCGGCTGAGCCGGGCCCCAGAGCCGGTCCAGGGCCGGAAGGAAAGGGCCACCGGCCCGGTCTCTCCGCAGGTCAGCCCCAGGGGACCTGGCCCCACGTGACCACGGCCCCGTCCGCCTGTGGGTCCCTCGGTCCTTCCGCTCGCCACGTCGACAACGGCTCGCCCTACCCGCCCCCACCTGCGGCCCGTTGCCCCGGAGGATCCGCACCACGCCAGGCCGGACGCGACGCGGGGGAGCCGGCGGCGCGGACTAGGCGAGGCCGGGGTCGCGCTGCGGCCTGCGGAGCCGGGCCGCGCTCACCTTCTTACGGCCGCGGTGCAGGGTCCAGAGCCCGGGCGGGCCGCCCTCGGGGGGCTCCGGGCTGAGCTCGAACGGGAAGTCCCGGACCGGGTCCCGGACGAATAACCACATCGTCCCAGCCGCCGGCTCGGGCTCGGGCTCGGGCGCCTCGGCTCCGGGTCCTCCAGCCGCCCGGGGCGGGGCGGGGCGGGGCGGGGCCGGGGGCGGGGCGAAGCGAGGCTGCCGAGGCGGGCAGGGCCGGGGGCGGGGCGAGGCGGGCGGGGCGGGGCCGGGGGCGGGGCGAAGCGAGGCTGCCAAGGCGGGCCGGGCCGGGGGCGGGGCGAAGCTGGCGGGGCGAAGCTGGCGGGGCGGGGCTGGCGGGGCGGGGCTGGCGGGGCGGGGCTGGTGGGGCGGGGCGGGGCTGGCGGGGCGGGGCGAGGCTGGCGGGGCGGGGCGAGGCTGGCGGGACAGGGCAGTGCGCAGCTGCCGGGAAGGGCGGGGCGGAGCCGGGGCGCTCGAAGCGCTGAGACCCACCCTCCGCCGCCGCGTCCCGCAAGAGGACCAGGGACCCTGAGAGACCGAGTGGGAGAGACAGGCAGCCCTGAGATCACAGCCACCCGCGTGGACGTCCTAGGGCAGCAGGCGTGGGATCTGCGGGGACCCTGGAGGCCTGTGGCCCCACAGGCAATAGGAAAGAATAGGACAGAATAGGATGCCAGGCAGGCAGACTCTGGAGGCAGATGCCGCAGTTTGAATCCCATTTCTGTGGGATCCTGGGCAAGTCACTTCATTCCCTTCCTCACCTGTGGAAATGCAGATAAGGTAATTTAGTGTTCACCATCATGCTTAGTGGAAGATCAGGCCCCATATAAACAGCACACTGCGGGGGACGGCGTGGGGGGGTGGCCTTGAAAAGGAAGTTGACAAAGAAAACAGGGCCTGTGACTTCTCTGCAAAATAAAGAGTGAGTGCTTTTATTAATCAAAGATCTTCAGAAGATGATGCAAGTAATGAAAACGATCCACTCAGACGCAAAAAGAAAGCCCCAACATTGTGTCTTCTGACAGGGAAGGGTTGTTGAGCTGGGGGTGAGGATAAAGCCGTAACCAGTCAGTGTTAGGACAATACCTTCTGTCTTGCAGTATGTTAAACTCATCAAATATTGTTGTTTTCTCCAGGAAACTGACACATCCTTCTTCCCAATGTACTTTTCTGCTTATCGTTAGGAGAGTAATGCCTCTCTCTTTTCATGAAAGAGAAACGTCTATCAGTTACTAGATTATTAAAAAAAACTGTGAAATCCTTTGGTTTGTGTTTTCAAGGAACATTCTGCCCTTAGACCATCAGGAGTTGGGGTGGAGGAGGACACCACCCTCAGAAGCTGTGGTGGGAGCTAATCGGCTGTAGAGGTCAAGCTGGCAGTGCCTGTTAAACACTTTTAAATGTATCCCCTTTCCTCAGTAATTTCAGTTCTAGAGATTTATCCTACAGAACATGCAAAGATTTGAACAAGGCTGTGTAGCAGGTATGCGGATCCCAGCTCTACTGCCCCGGAGCTGTATGACCTTGGGCAAGTCACCGTTCCTTTCAGTGCCTCAGTTTTCTTACCTGTGAAATGGGTGGACTGGTAGCACTTTCTCCATGGTTGTAGCAGCTGAATAATGGGCCTTCCAAAGAAAGGTGTAAACTCCTAAGACCTGGAACCTGCGAAGGTGTGACCTTGCATGGTAAAAGGGGCTTTGCACATGGGATTAAGCTGAAGCTCTTGAGCAGATAATCTTGAGTGGATTATCTGAGGGGCCCAGTGTAATCTCAGGGGTCCTAAAACGGGAGAGACAAACGAGCCGAGAGGGTAGTAGCAGTGCTGAGGGAAGCAAGGCTTGGTGTGATGGGAGGAAGAGGTCATGACTAAGGCCTCTAGAAGCTGGCAAAGACCAGGGAGCGGCTTGTGCCCTGGCGCCCTCAGGAGGAACGGCAGCTGTGGCAACGCCGTGATGCTGGATTTCAACCTCCAGAACTGGAGGAGAATCAGTTCCTGTTGTTTCAAGCCGCGAAATCGGTGGTAATTTGTCTCAGCAGCCACAGGAGGCCCCGCAGTGGGCAGCTCGGGAGGTCTGGGGAGGACAGAGAGGCGATTGCTGAAGGCGGTGCGCAGCACACAGTGAGGACTCTCATGCCAACCACGAGTCGTTTGTGACCAAAAAATCTGGAACAATCCAGCTCTCCATGAGTAGCGGAGTGACCCAAAGCTCTACCCGCATTAGGGAGCCAAAGCAGCAGCCCACGAGGAGGACGCTGCCCTCTTGGCAGTGGCGCGCGGCGCTGCTGCTGCTCCGGCAGTTTGGCGAGTCCTCCCTGTGAGCCAGGCCCTGCGCTAAGACGTCCCCGCGTTGCCACCGGTCTGCGCCCGAGCAGGAGAGAGAAACCACAAAGTCACCTGAACAGGGAAAATGTCAGGCGAAGAAGTATTAACTGTAACAGGGGGCCTGGAGTAGCGAGGGATCCGCTGGCAAGAAGTAAAGAAAACAGAAACAGGCGGTGGAAGGGGCCTCCCCTGTCCCTAGGGCTGAGACAGACCCCCAGGGAGGAGAGCCCTAGCGCCCAGGGCTGAGCTCCAGACCTCACTGGAGAAGGCTCGGCTCTGGCCCACTAGGTGGCAGAGAAGGTGCTGAGGGGCTGCACCTGCTCCATGGACTTGCTGGAAAATCACTTTCTAGGGTGCCAGGGAAAGCTGTCCACGCGGAGGTGTCTCACTGGGAGCACTCGGCCCTAAAACTGCCTGGGTGGGGGCGGGGGCACTGTGCGAGGGGAAGCCGCTGCAGGCGGGTGCTGCCGGACGCCGCGCCCTGCAGGAGCGGGCCCCGGAGCAGCGGCCCCTGCTGCCCGCCGAGGAGCACGGGAACCCGAGCGCACACCCGTCCCTGCAGGGTTGTCTCTCCAGCGCCCTCTACTGACAATAAGTAACACAGTGCTAGCCAGGAAAAGAAACGAAATAATTCCACGAACCATCAACGCGCACGGACCTGTTCCCCAGCCTGGAGGAATACACACAAACACCGGTGGTTCCCTCTGGGGCACGAGGATTACGCGGAGTTCTTGCCAGATTACTGGGTTGAACAATATGAAGTTGCTTTGTCTGTAGGCCGAAAGCAGCCACATACTGGCAGTGTCATACAGTTGGACATAATATTTATTTCAGTGATGTGATGTTTAAAGTTTTCACAATGAGCGTGAATTACTTTTATAAACAGAAAAATGTTATACGTTATATATGTACATGTATGTTTGTCTACAAACACATATATAC
Organism: Dasypus novemcinctus; assembly: GCF_030445035.2. Lineage (NCBI taxonomy): Eukaryota > Metazoa > Chordata > Mammalia > Cingulata > Dasypodidae > Dasypus > Dasypus novemcinctus. The sequence continues at coordinate 9,172,568 of NC_080682.1, forward strand.
GTAAATGAATGTACATATGTATGTAGGTTTTGGAAAGGTTTCCCCAGATTGTCTTTTGCTTGTGCTGATATATTTGCCTCAGAAGCTTTAGGCTTAGTAACAGAGATCCAAAGACTTTGGGGAGGGAAGTGGATGGGCTCAGGCGATTGAGCTCCTGCCTACCACATGGGAGGTCTGCGGTTCGGTTCCTGTTGCCTCCTAAAGAAGAAAGAAAGCTGGTGTGACGGGCAGGTGCGGCAAGCTGACACAAGAAGATGATGCAGCAAGAGACACAAGAAGAGAAACATGGTGAGAGACACAACAAAGCAGGGAGCAGAGGTTCCCGGTGCCACCTAAAGAAAACAATTAAGACAGTGAGCTGATTAGACAGGCAGGCACAACAAGATGACACAACAAGAGACACAGGAAGAGAAAACAAGAGGACACACCAAAACAGGGAACAGAATGGCTCAAGTGATTAGGTGCCTACTTCCCACATCGAAGGTCCTAGGTTCATATCCTGGTGTCTCCTAAAGACAGAGCATACAGCAAAGTGCAAACAACGAGGGGGTTAGGAGAAATAAATAAATTAAACAAATCTCAGGAAAAAATAGGCTTTGGGGAACTTTGGGGAAAATATTTCTTGTTCAACCCACTGCAACATATCAAGAGCTACTTGAGAATAGGCCAAGCTTTGTCTGTTGGTGACTTACTGTAAGAAAAAACTGTCATTCATGTTCTCTCTACTTATTTTATGAGATTTAACTCAGGGAACAGAGTTGTTCTATGAGCAGGTCATCCTTTTAGAGAAAAGCTGCTATTTTTTTTCTTAAGATTTATCTTATTTCTCTCCCCCCGCCCCCCGTTGTCTGCTCTTTGTGTCTATTCGCTATGTGTTCTTCTGTGTCCGCTTGCATTGTTGTCATGCGGGACCAAGAAACTGTGTTGCTCTTTTTGTTGTTGTTGCGTCATCTTGCTGTGTCAACTCTCTGTGCATGCAGCACCACTCCTGGGCAGGCTGCACTTTTCTTGCATGAGGCGGCTCTCCTTGCGGGGTGCACTCCTTGCTTGTGGGGCTCCCCTACGCAGGGGACAACCCTGTGTGGCACGGCACTCCTTGTGCATGGCAGCCCTATGCATGGGCCAGCTCACCACACGGGGCAGGAGGCCCTGGGTATAGAACCCTGGACCCTCCATATGATAGGTGGATGCTCTATCAGTTGAGCTACAACTGCTTCTCAAAAACCTGCTATTAAACGATGGTGACTCATACATGGTAGTTAACCAAATTTAATTGCGGAAAAGTATTTGAATTGTGTTTTGTCCTAATTTTGTGTCTATTGAAATTTAAAACATTTCAATATCTGCAAAAACATATAACTGTAACTTCAAGGTAAACGTACTTTTGCTATCATATTACTGATTTTCAAAAAATGGTTCTGTTTTTCATGTTTGTTGTGTGTGTTTTATGTATTGAATAATGGCCCAACAAAGGGGTCCGTGACCTAATTCCTGGAACATGTGAGTATGTTACATGGCAAAGGAAGAATTAAGGGAGCAGATGAAATTAAGGTTACTAATCAGCTAGCCTTAAAATAGGGAGATTATCCTGGATAATCGGGGGGGGGGTGCTAATGTAATCACAAGGGTCCTTAAAAGTGAGAGACCCAAGAACAGCAGAATATGCAATCTTTTCCAAGTATATATGGAGCACTCTCCAGGATAGACTATATGCTAGACCATAAAACAAACCTTAATAAATGTAAAAGGATAGAAGTAATTCCAAGTATGTTCTCTGACCGCAATGGAATGAAATTAGAAATGAATAATGGTGATGTCTGGGAAGCTCACGAACATGTGGGATTAAACAACACACTCCTAAATGGCCAATGGTTCAAAGAAGAAATAAAAGAGAAATTAGAAAATACTTTGAGATGAATGACAGTGAAGACACCATGTGCCAAACTGCATGGCATGCAACAAAAGCAGGCTTATTGGGAAATGTATAGCTGTGAATACCTACGTTAAAAAAAGAAGAAAGCCTTTTCTACATTAAGACTCTGGAAAAAGAAGAGCAAACTAAACCTTAAGTAAGCAGAAGGGAGGACATAATAAAGATGAGAGTGGAAATTAAGAAATGGAGCATAGAAAATTAATAATCAATGACTGGCAGAAATGGTTCTTTGAAAAGAGCAACAAAGTTGACAAATCTTTAACTAAATTGATCAAGAATAAAAGGCATGGGAGGGAAGCGGACTTGGCCCAGTGGTTAGGGCGTCCGTCTACCACATGGGAGGTCCGCGGTTCAAACCCTGGGACTCCTTGACCCGTGTGGAGCTGGCCCACGCACAGTGCTGATGCACGCAAGGAGTGCCCTGCCACACAGGGGTGTCCCCATGTAGGGGAGCCCCACGCGCAAGGAGTGCGCCCCGTAAGGAGAGCCGCCCAGCGCGAAAGAAAGTGCAGCCTGCCCAGGAGTGGCACTGCACACACGGAGAGCTAACACAGGAAGATGACGCAACAAAAAAAGAAACACAGATTCCCATGCCTCTGACAACAACAGAAACAGACAAAGAACATGCAGCAAATGGACACAGAGAACAGACAACTGGGGGGGAAGGGAAGAGAAATAAATAAAAATAAATCTTTAAAAAAAAAAAGGCATGGGAAACGGATGTGGCTCAACCAATTGGGCTCCTGTCTACCACATAGGAGGCCCAGGGTTTGATGTCTTGGGCCTCCTGGTGAGGGCAAGCTGGCCCACACAGAATGTTGGCCCACGCTGGAATGCCACCCTGGGCAGGAGTGCCACCCTGTGTGGGAATGCCGCCCTGCGCAGGAAAGCCTCCCCATACAGGAGTGCTGGCTGATGCTGAGAACCGGTGTGACAAGATGATGCAACAAGAGACACAGAGGAGAGAAAATAAGAAGACGTAACAGAACAGGGAGCTGAGGTGGCACAAGAGAGTAATCGCCTCTCTCCTACTCTGGAAGGTCCCAGGATCAGTTCTTTAGTCACCTAATGAGAATACAGCAGACACAGAAGAGCACACAGTGAATGGACACAGAGAGCAGACAATGAGGGGAATGAGGGTGGAGGGAGAAATAAATAAAATAAATATTTTTTAAAAAGAATAAAAGACAACTCAATTACTAGAATACGAGAAGAAAGAGGTGACATCATTACCAACAGAAATAAAAAGGATTAGAGGGAATACTAATACTATGAACAATTGTATGCCAAATATTTGATAACTTAGATGAAATGGAAAATTCCTAGAAGTCACAAACCACTGAAACGCACTCAGGAAGAAATAGAGGGAAGCAGACTTGGCCCAGTGGATCGGACATCTGTCTACCATATGCGAGGTCTGCGGTTCAAACCCTGGGCCTCCTTGACGTTTATGGAGCTGGCCCATGCACAGTGCTGATGCATGCAAGGAGTGCCCTGCCACACAGGGGTGTCCCCGAGTAGGGGAGCCCCACGCGCAAGGAGTGTACCCCGTAAGGAGAGCCACCCAGTGCGAAAGAAGGTTCAGCCTGCCCGGGAATGGCGCCACACACACAGAGAGCTGACATAACAAGATGACGCAACAAAAAGAAACAGATTCCTGTGCCGCTGACAACAGAAGCAGACAAAGAAAAACATGCAGCAAATGGACACAGAGAGCAGACAAAGGGGGTTGGGGGGGAAGGGAAAAGAAATAAAAAATAAAAAAGAAATCTTAAAAAAAAAAGAAGAAATAGGGAAGTGGCTGTGGCTCAAGCAGTTGAGCACCTACCTACCACATGGGAGGTCCTGAGTTTGGTTCCCAGTGCCTCCTAGAGAAGACAAGCAAGAGAGCAGGCTGGCACAGCAAGCTGACACAACAAGATGATGCAATCAGATGACACAACAAGACACAGCAAGATCATGCAATGAAAAGACACAGCAAGGAAACACTGAGAGACACAACAAGCAGGGAGTGGAGGTGGCTCAAGCGATTAGGTGCCTCTCTCCCACATGGGAGGTCCCATGTTCGATTCCCAGTGACTCCTAAAAAGAAGCTGAGTAGGGAAGTGGATGTGGTTTAACAGATAGAGCGCCTACCATATAGGAGGCCCAAGGGTTCAATACCCAGGGTCTCCTGGCTCATGTGGCGAGCCGGCCCATGCACAGCTGCACACAAGGAGTGCCGGCCCACACAGGGGTGCCCCCGTGTAAGGGTGCCCCCCCACGCAAGGAGTGACCCCTGCACAAGGAGAGCTGCCCCACGTGAAACTGCAGCCCGCCCAGGAGCGGTGCCCCACACATGGAGCGCTGACACAGCAAGATGACGCAACAAAAAGAGACACAGCTCCCCAGTGCCACCTGGTGAGAATACAAGTGGGCAGAGAAGAACGCACAACTAATGGACACAGAGAACAGACAACAGAGCTGGGGTGGGGGGAGAGAAATAAATAAATAACTCTTTGAAAAATGGAAAAAAGAAGATGAGCAGACAGCTAGCACAAACATTTGGGAGGAGGGAGTAAATAAATTTTTTTTTTTTTTTTTTAAAAAGAAGAAATAGACAAGCCAGGGGGAAATGGCAGTGGTCACCATTTTCTCAGCTGTGGCATTGGTGCTTGCTCTGTCAAGGTGCAGCCTAGTATCTCCTTTCCTCAGTGTGACATCATTCAGATGCTCCTTCCGAGGTGACAGACAGGTAGACTGTCAAAAAGACACAACTGAAATCCCTTTGACTGCATAGCAAGAAGAAACTGATGAGTTCATAGAAACTCGCTCTATGAGAGCAAAAACAGGGAGATGTTGGAAAACCGCATTTTCCTTAGTCCCTTTGCCATAGAGTATCTGCACCACGTGACAGCGAAGCAGCTGGCGCTGTACGCTCTCCTGATTAATGGTCCCGGTAATAACCGGAACCTTGACCTCTGGGCCACAGAAGCAAACCAGCCAAGGAAATATTTGAAAATAAATCCTGGCACTGCTGAGAGATTTCACCAAAAACAAAAGCAACTGTGATATTGAATACCTCTTTGAAAAGCCATGTCGAGCTGTGCTCCACGCCTGGCCTGCGGGCGCTGTTTCAGGGACTTAACCACTTGGGATGAGCTCAGCTCCTTAAACACTCAGCCCACCCAGACCTTTGGTTCTGCCTCAAGAAATGGACCTACCTCTCTCCCAGGACATGTAAAATGTTGACTGTGACTCATTCTGAAGCTTCTTTGTACTATAAAATAGATAAAATGGACAATCTTTATAGATGTATAACAAGTAGAGGTGGACTTAGTAATCAAAAATCTACCCACAAAGAAAAGTCCAAAGTTGTGGCTCAACTGACAGAGCATCTGCCTACCATATAGGAGGTTCAGGGTTCAGTACCCAGGGCCTCCTGACCCGTGTGGTGAGCTGGTCCGCGCGCAGTGCTGCTGCGTGCAAGGAGAGCCGTGCCGCGTGGGGTGTCCCCCGCATAGGAGAGCCCCACACACAAGGAGTGTGCCCCGCAAGGAGAGCTGCCCCATGCAAAAAAAGCTCAACCCAGCCGGGGGTGGCACTGTATACATGGAGAGCTGATTCAGCAAGATGATGCAGCAAAAAAAGTGACAGTTTCCCAGTCCCACATGACAAGAATGCAAGTGAACACAGAAGAACACACAGCAAATGGATACAGAGAGCAGACAATGGGGAGGGGGAAGGGGAAAGAAAGAAATAAAAAATCTTCAAAAAAAAATCCAAGCACAGATGGCTACATGGGTGAATTCTACTTAACATTAAAGAAAAATTAAACCAAGTCTTCACCAACTCTTCCTAAAAATAAGGAGAGAGCATTTTGCAACTCATTCTATGAATATTGCTCTGATACCAAAACCAGACAAGGCATCACAAGAAAACTACAGAGATTGTGGGAAGATGGCAGAATAGGAAGTTCTTGGAATCACCAAAATAACAGTTGAACTGGCAGGCACTGTCTGAATCAACTACTTTGAAATTCCAGAGTCTAGTGGAACACTGTGCAGCAACCAGGAAGGAGTGGGAAGAAGAGGCTTTTAAACTGTGATAAACATCGATGAGGTTCGCCTTCTCTTTGGTGGCCACCATGCCCCTTCCCCCACCCTCGTGGCTGGCAGGAGCAGGGACTGGCGCTCAGGCTCCTGGTGCAGCTCGCGAGTGCCAGGGTGAGACATGAAGACCCAGCCCTTCAAACCCCAGACTTGCAGCCTGGGCACAGAGTTCTCCCCTGGAGTAGCTACTTCAGATCACCTGCGGTCCACTCCTTAGGTGGCCATAGTTTCAAACCCCCTGGGGCAAAAGTTATAGAGGAATCTTAAAAACAACAACTTTCCCCAAAAGTACAGAAAACAGTTAAAGGGCTGCATTAACTGGACAAGTGCTGAAACAAGAAAAATGCAGCTTCAAAAGCCATAGAAGGGAAGTGGACTTGGCCCAGTGGTTAGGGCGTCCGTCTACCAAATGGGAGGTCCACGGTTCAAACCCCGGGCCTCCTTGACCCGTGTGGAGCTGGCCCATGCACAGTGCTGATGCGCGCAAGGAGTGCCCTGCCACACAGGGGCGTCCCCCGCATAGGGGAGCCCCACATGCAAAGAGTGCACCCTGTAAGGAGAGCTGCCCAGCACGAAAGAAAGTGCAGCCTGCCCAAGAGTGGCTCTGCACACACAGAGAGCTGACACAGCAAGATGACACAGCAACAACAACAAAAAAGAAACACAGATTCCCGTGCCGCAGACAACAACGGAAGCAGACAAAAAGAAGAACATGCAGCAAATGGAATAAGAGAACAGACAACTGGGGCGGGGGGAAGGGGAGAGAAATAAATAAAATAAATCTTTTTTTTTAAAAAGCCATAGAAGCTCTAATTTTTTTTAAATAAAAAAAAAAACGCAGAAGCTCTGAACCCTTGCTAGCCCCTCCCCCAGACCCTCACAAGGCTGGGTGGGGCCAGCTTGCACTCCCATTGTGAGTCCCCGGCCCTGTTCCAGAGGAAGCAGAGTGGCCCACGGGAGCATACTGGGGTGTAGGTATGTCAGTGCCAATCTGTAGGTGGAAGTCTGAGAGACTGAGACAGCAATGTGTCTTGCTCCCCCCACCCCCACCAGAGTTTGTCCTGAGGTCAGAGAAGTGACTTATGGAAAGCTGGGACAATGTGAGAAAGAATTAAGTTGAAAGAATCCAGTCCTTTGCCTGGAGCAAGGACTTCCTGCATTAAGTCACTTAAGAAAGCACCCAGAAAGGGGGAGGAGTCTGGTTTAAAGAGAGTGAAGGCGGTGTTAACTAGAACTCTTGTAAACTTTAAACAGGGAATCCCTAAGACCTCTAGCAAGCACTAACCCAGGAAAAGAAGCAAGCTCCCTGACTCTGGTTCCACACAGATTCAGGTAAGACAGAGGGATGCATTTTGCATTTGCCCATGGACTGATCTTGATAGGAGGGCTAAGCTCAGCAGGAGACCACCAGCCAAACCAGAGCCAATTTTCAAAGACAGTGAAAGGTGCTTTTTGCCTCGGTTTGTTTGTTTTAATTAGCTTCTGGCATTCAAGAAAATCTCTGTCATATTGATATAGCCTGTGCATTAAATCAAAATTATTTCCAAGAGTAACTAGTCTCCAAGATGGCCAAATAAGTAATATAGGCCCTACAGTCTTTGAATGTTCTGAAGGGATGTGAGACTGAGTGTGTATTCAGGGCTGCCTCCAGACGATGTGGAAGATATGCTAATCCAAACTGGCTTGGATGTGGAGAATATGTAACTCACCTGGAGGAAATAACCTATCTGATACTAAGATCTGAAGAACCTAACCAAAGGTCTGTTTACCATCACTGTTAGTCTTCCTAATCCTATATCCTCTGTATAAAAGGGTCTGGAAAAGGCTGTTCGGGGCTCGGTTTTTATTAGGACAAGAGTCCGCCGAGCCCGGCCGGTCGAAATAAACCAACTTCCTTCTCGGTATTCTTGTGTCCTGGCCTTCGAAACCGCGCATACCCGAATTTCTCCACTTCATTTCTAGCGACTCCGCCGGGACTCGCTGAGAAGGTCAGAGGCGGCAACAGTTGTTTGCCCCTACCGGACGTCTCCGGGGAGGCCGGGAGGGCCCGGGCGAAGCCCAGCCGTGGGCGCCCCTGGACACCCCATTTGAGTCCAGAAAGAGGTTGCGGTTTTCGCTGGAGCCCTTCCGGAGGAGCCGGGGACACCGGGAGGTCTGAGAGACCCTGAGAACGAAGCAAGGAGCTCCACACGTCGGGTTGGTAAGACCCCCGGGGGCATAGTGCAGGGAAGGCCTAATTCTGAAATTAGGAGGGAGTCTGATCAACTCTCATAGAGGAGGCCCTAGTACTCCTGAGAATACAGGAGGAAGCCGTCTCCTCTCCAGGTCCGAGGAAAGGAAAGGGGGGTGGTTGTGTGCGTGTGCTTGTGGCGACTGAGTGAGACGCGGAAAATCGCTTCTGCGGTGCGAGTGCGGAGTCCCGATCCGCGGTTCCGTGGCGACCTCATACGATCAAGGGCGGTCTGGGGGGTCCCTGCAAAGGGACCCTCTTCCATATCGGGGGCTTATACCGATCCGCTAAGGTTAAGAGGCGCCTGAAAGTTCCCGCGAGGGACGCGGCTGGAGACGGACGAAGCGAGAGGCTTGAGTGACTGTTGTACACCGCCGGCACAGGGTGGAAATGGGAAACACACACAGTAAAACCCCGTTAGGATGTATGCTGGAAAACTTCCCTCGTGCATTCCAGGGAGAGATGTACGGCATAAGGTTTCAGCCAGGAAAGCTTAGGATGCTTTATGAGTTAGAATGGCCAACTTTCGGCGTGGGCTGGCCCCAGGAGGGCACTTTGGATCCCCGGATCATCCATAAAGTCCATGACGCAGTGACTGGAAATCCAGGGCATCCAGACCAATTCCCCTACATTGATGCTTGGGAAAACGCTGTGAGCCAAAACCCGCCTTGGTTAAGGAAGTGCATGGCTAAGGAAGCTAGAATTTGCTTAATGCAGAAACCGAGGAGTGCCGTCCCAGGGACCAGACCAAACAATCACCGTGCAAAGGGCACAGAGAAAGTGCGTCCCAAGTCCAGTGCTAATCTGCCCATTTTGGAAGGGCCAGATGATTTTGAATTTCAACCGCCTTATGCGATGACTCCTGCCCCGGCGGTACTAAGGAATGAAAATGAGCTAGTCTCCCTAAGCAGTGACCCACAGTCGTCATCTGCACAGGGAAGTGCGATATCCACACCATCCCCGCTGCTGCTTTTGTCACCACCCCCGCCTCTGCTTTTGTCACCATCAGAGAGGGCACCTATACTATCCCCGCAGTTGCCTTTATTGCCATCTGCACCTGAGAGCCCTACGCCATCCCCACAGCAGCTTTTACCGTCTCCGCAGTGGTCTTTGGCACCTTCGGCTAGGAAAAATGCAAACCAGCTGCTTTTACAGCCGGTTGCCCCTGGCAACGCCGCTGCAGCGCTGCGGGTCAGTCAGGGAGGAGACGCTAAGAGATTACAGCTCAAACCACAGGGAGCCCCGGGGGCAGAGGGAGCCCCAATCTTTTATGATGCAGATGGCCAGGTTCAGGGGGGAAGCAGGACATTCATCTATCAGCCCTTTACAACAACAGATCTCTTTAACTGGAAAAGCCACACCCCACCATTTTCGGAGAAGCCTCAGGCCATGACAGACCTTTTCCAGTCCATCATACAGACCCACAGACCCACTTGGGCTGATTGTAAACAACTTATAATGACTTTATTGAACTTTGAGGAGAGAATGCGTGTCACGCAGGGAGCGCTAACCTGGCTTAGAGAGCACCCACCTGAGGGAACTTTGGACAGTGATCAATATGCCCGCTTGCAGTTCCCAGAGGAGGACCCCCTGTGGGATCCAAATAGCGCCGTCGGGCTCAACCGACTAGAGACATTCCATAGGGCATTAGTTGAAGGATTCAAGGCGGGGAGCCGCAAGGCAGTGAATATGGCAAAGACCAGTCAGATTCTACAGGCTCTAGATGAGAGTCCTGCTCAATTCTATGAGAGACTGTGTGAGGCGTTCCGTGTATACACGCCCTTTAACCCAGATGCTCCTGAGAGCCAAACAATGGTAAATGCAGCATTTGTTGCCCAGTCACAGGCTGACATCCGGAGAAAGCTGCAGAAATTAGATGGGTTTGCTGGAATGAATATCTCTCAGCTCATGGAAGTAGCTACTAAGGTTTATGTCAACCGTGATGAAGAAACAAAAAGGGAGGAAATTAGGAAGATGAGGAAAAAGGCAGATTTTCTGGCGGCAGCCATAGTGGAAAAGTCCATTCCTGTGACAAGGAAGGTAGCTTGGCAAGCCCCAGCCCCAAGGAGAGGGAAAGGCCCACGTCTAGGGCGAAATCAGTGTGCATACTGCAAGGAGGATGGACATTGGAAGCGAGAGTGTCCTAGCTGGCCACTTGACCCGGCCTCTGCAGCCAAAGCATTAGCCAGAAAGGCCAGTGGGGTATCACAACCCAAACGCTGGGGCCGTAAAGGTTCAGAGAAGAAACCTGCAAATCAGATCATTGGGCTGGCAGGAATGGAGGACTCTGATAGAGATTATTAGGACAGACCGGGCTCCTATTCCCTTGGCCCCGAGGAGCCTATGGTCGGAGTTCAAATTGGGGGCCGCACCATACAGATGATGGTTGACACTGGGGCTCAACATTCTGTAATGACCAAGCCAGTTGGGCCTCTATCAAAAAGGCAAGCCACTATCGTAGGGGCAACTGGCAAAAGTGCCCAACGGCCTTTCCTTCAAGCCAGGACCTGCAACATTGGGGGAAGGGAGGTCACTCACGAATTCCTCTATCTTCCGGAGTGCCCAGTCCCCCTCCTGGGTCGAGACCTGCTGTCAAAACTACAGGCTCAAATTACCTTTAGTGCCACAGGGCGATCCACACTGACCTTGGGGCCACAAGACCCTCCGAAGGTAGCGCTAACCCTTCCTCTGCAGGAGGAATGGAGACTATTTTGCCTCAGTGAAACTGGAAAATCCATGGCCATGCAGCTCCCCTTTGAAGATGTGCCTGAAGTATGGGCAGAGGGGAACCCGATGGGGATGGCACATGACATTCCTCCAATTATTATTGAAATAAAGCCTACAGCCAGTCCAGTAAGCATAAGGCAGTACCCAGTTCCACGCGAAGCACAAGAAAGGGTCCAGCTACATATTCAGAGATTGCTGAGTGAGGGCATATTGAAGCCATGCCAGTCTCCGTGGAACACCCCTCTCTTCCCAGTTAAAAAACCTGATGGAGATTACCGCCCAGTCCAGGACTTACGAGCAGTTAATTTGGCAGTAGTAGCCCTTCATTCTGCAGTTTCTAATCCTTATACTCTGCTCAGCTTAATACCCGCATCGGCAATCTACTTTTCATGCCTAGATCTTAAGGATGCTTTCTTCTGCATTAGGGTAGCACCAAGGAGTCAGCCGATTTTTGCCTTTACATGGGAAAATCCAAACTCAGGTGAAAGGCAGCAGTTGACATAGACGCGATTGCCTCAGGGGTTTAAAAATGCACCCACTATTTTTGGACAGGCCCTGGCCAGCGATCTCAAATCCTTTAAGGCAGAAAGCCATAACTGTTTTCTTCTCCAGTATGTAGATGACCTCATTCTCGGAAGTTCCACCTATCAAGACTGCGCTGGTGGAACCCATGCTCTTTTAAAACACCTACAGCAGAAGGGCTATCGGGTATCTAAGAAAAAGGCCCAAATCTGCCTACCTCAGGTCAAATATCTAGGTTACAAAATAACACAGGGGCGCCGTGAATTAGGACTTGAAAGAAAGGAAGCGATTTGTAGTCTGCCTGAGCCCAATTCTCGCCGGAAGCTGCGAGAGTTCCTTGGGGCAGCTGGATTCTGCCGCAATTGGATCCCCAATTTTGGGGTCCTCATGCGCCCTTTATATGAAGCCACAAAGGGGGGAGATCAGGATCCCCTGCTCTGGAAAAGCCCACAGAAAAATGCTTTCACTGTTTTCAAACAAGCTCTAATGGAAGCACCGAGTCTCGGACTTCCAGACCTCAGTAAGCCGTTCTACCTCTATGTTCACAACCACCAAAGCATAGCAATAGGAGTACTCACTCAATACCTCGGTTCCTGGCAAAGACCTGTAGCATATTTATTTAAACAACTGGACACTGTAGCCCAGGGATGGCCTTCATGTTTGCAAGCTGTAGCGGCTGCAGCCATGCTTACAGTAGAAGCTATAAAATTGACTCTTGGGCAGCCTATTATTGTCCGGGTTCCACATGCAGTAGTCACAATCTTAGAAGCCAAAGGAACACATTGGCTTACTAACAGCCGCCTGGTTAAATATCAGACCCTATTATGTGAAAACCCATCCATCCAGCTGGAACTTGTAAAAACCCTAAATCCAGCCACCCTGCTACCCGTCGAGCCAGGGGTTCCAGCCCATAACTGCCTGGAAACATTGCAAGAAGTATATTCCAGCAGGCCAGACCCTCAAGACCAGCCATTGGCAAATCCTGACATGCAGTTTTTTACAGATGGGAGTAGCTTTATGCAGGGCAGCAATCGACGAGCAGGATATGCTGTAGTAACATCTGAGACCACAGTAGAGGCACAGCGCCTCCCAAATAACACATCAGCACAAAAAGCTGAACTCATTGCCCTCACCCGAGCCTTGCAACTTGCAGCCGGAGCCAAGGTTAACATCTACACAGACTCCAAATATGCCTTTCTTACCCTGCATGCGCATGGAGCCTTATATAAACAAAAGGGACTCAGTAACTCGGGAGGCAAGAGCATTAAATACGGCACACAGATTCTGGAGCTACTAGATGCAGTTTGGGAGCCTGCCAAAGTAGCTGTAATGCACTGTAAGGGACACCAGACCAGCCACAGCCCCATTGCCCAGGGAAATCGGAGGGCAGACGCTGAAGCAAAAAGAGTGGCACGGGAGGGATCCCTATCTGAAAACCTGGCCACTGCTCTCATTCCTCAACCCCTTAATTATCAGAACATCCAGTATACACTGCCTGTTCTTGCCCCGCAGCCCTTGAGTCACCAAGAGCCACAATATACTCAAGCTGAGAGAGAGTGGATACTCTCTGAGGGCGGGACACAAGGGAAAATGGATGGTGGACATTGCCTGATCACAGAATAGTTGTGCCACAAATATTAGCAGCAACCGTAGTTCAAGACTACCATGAGAACACACACTTGGGAAAAACTCATCTTAAGGAAGTGTTAGAAAGATTCTTTTACATCCCAAGACTAGTCACTATCACCCATGCTGTATGCCAATGATGTGTGACATGTGCAAAGAATAACCCTCGCCAGGGGCCCACAACAGCCCCAGGGGTCCAGAGAATTGGTAGTATGCCCCTCGAAGATCTAGTAGTTGATTTCACTGAAATGCCACGATCTGGAGGTTATAAATATCTCCTAGTCCTTGTTTGCACGTTTTCTGGCTGGGTGGAAGCCTTCCCCACTTGAACAGAAAAAGCTGAAGAAGTAGCCAAGGTTCTCCTCAGGGAAATTATCCCTCGCTATGGGCTACCGCTCTCAATTGGCTCTGACAACGGACCAGCCTTTGTCTCTGAAATCACTCAAAAGATTGCAAAGGCACTGCGCATCCAATGGAAACTGCACACCGCTTACCATCCTCAGAGCTCAGGAAAGGTAGAGCGAATGAATCGTACAATAAAAACTTATATTGCCAAGATTTGCCAAGAAACTGGGCTAACATGGGTGCAAGTACTTCCAAGTGCTCTCCTCCAAATTCGAGCCAGCCCAAGCCGAAAACTAAGCCTAACTCCTTATGAAATCCTCTTTGGGAGGCCTCCTCCCTTAATCAGAAATATAGAGGGGGATCTTAGAGAAAGAGGGAACTTATCAATAGCTCAGCAGATGATAAGCTTAGGAAAAACCCTACATAACCTGCATCGCTGGGTCCAAGAAAGGGCCCCCATTAGCTTAAGCAGCTCTGTACACCCGTACGAGCCAGGAGATGCAGTCTGGGTCAAGGACTGGAAGTCAGCTCCACTAACTCCTCGATGGTGAGGACCCTATCTTGTCATTTTATCCACCCCCACTGCAGTTAAGGTGGCTGAAATCATCCCGTGGATACACCATAGCCGAGTCAAGCGAGCTGCCCCAGAGTCCTGGACCTGTGTTCCAGATACCCACAGCCCAACCAAACTCATCCTGCGAAAAAGGGGAACGCCGAGCCCTGCTCCAGTCACACCCCGGAAGCTGACTGGTCTACGCACGGCTGAAGATTGAGGAGGGAACACCGAGCTCTGCTCCAATCACACCCTGGAAGCTGATTGGTCTACGCACAGCCGAAGATTAGGAATCCGGATTAATCCACTGCAATGCCCCTTCGGCTGCTTTTCCTACTTCTAACCTTAACCCTCCCCTGGTCCCAGGTCGGCACCACAGAATGTGAGCCATGTATACAAAAGGTGCGTACAGGGGCCCATGTCATCACCACATTAATATATCATAGTCATTACACCTGCAAGGGCCAGGTAACCACCTGTCAGTTTCAGGGAACCTCCTATAGTGTCTGTAATGCATCTGGCCAAATAACCTGCTATGACCCTAGACCCCCAACAGTCTCCCGTAAATGGGAAATAAGAGTGCTTGATCAAAATGGGGAGCTGCTTTCCTCCACCCCAGTCATGAGCCAGAACGAACAAGTGTCCCTCCTATTTGACGCATGTCAGGTTATAGACTCTGGGACACCATGGAACACAGATTGTGGAGGGCTCAGCTGGGAGCGGACGTATACTCATAGCAATAAGTACATGTGTGATCCAGAGATGGGAAGTGCAGCCTGAAGGGGGAGTTTTTGGTGCAAATACATAGGTGCATACTACTGCCCCTACTGGTCTTGTGTCACCTGGGCCACCTGGAAAACAAACATAGCTAAACAGACAGCTATCCTCACCAAGGGTATGGCCCCGGCTAACTGTCCACGTGGTCAATGTAACCCTTTAAATTTCACCATCCTTAAACCTGAATCCTGGCAGACTCAGGGAGTCCAAATGGGCCTCCGCATTGATGGTAAAGGAATAGACCCAGGAGTCTACATCTGGGTTGGGTATCGAGAATACCCACTCACAAGTAAAGCCCATTCTGTGTTCCACTCCTTTTATGAAGAAATGGAAAAGCCCTTTTCCATCCCACAAACAGCAACAAACCTCTTTATAAGCCTGGCTGAAGTGGTGGGCGCAGCCTTAAATGTCTCCTCATGTTATGTATGTGGTGGTACTAATATGGGAGACCAATGGCCATGGGAGACCAGGGAATACAATTACAGCCAACCATATAATGCAACTGGCCTCCCGGCTGTCCCCCGAGATAGTATGTGGCCCTTACAAACTTCTGTCATAGGAAAATATTGTGCTTCAAGGGCCTGCCTAAGCTCCTCTATAGCTGTTAGAAATCTAACATGTACAGGGGGAAAATTCCAAAATCATACCACAAATACAACAGAACCTTGGGGAACATGGAACGAATCAGACCTCGTTCTCATAAATCGTACTTTCCCCAATTTAATCACAGTGTGGAACTCCACTGCAAAGGGCCCCTTTACTGCCCCAAATGGTTTGTACTGGATTTGTGGGAAAGTTGCATTCCGAGAACTGCCACGAACCTGGTGTGGAACTTGTATGCTTGGTACAATAAAACCCTCCTTCTTCCTCATTCCCCTAACAGAAGGGAAAGAGCTAAGCCAGCCAGTGTATCAAAACATAAGGGAAAAAAGGGCTGTCATTACCTGGGGAGGTGAAGAATGGCCCCCTGAGCGTATAATCCAATACTATGGGCCAGCAACTTGGGCAGAGGATGGCATGTGGGGTTACCGAACCCCTATCTATATGTTAAACCGAATCATCCGCCTACAAGCGGTGGTAGAAATAATAACTAATGAAACTGCCCATGCACTGAACTTACTAGCCCAAGAGCAAACTAAATTCAGGAATGCTATCTATCAAAACCGTCTTGCCCTAGACTATCTCTTGGCAGCTGAAGGGGGAGTTTGTGGAAAATTCAATCTCTCTAACTGCTGCCTTGAATTAGATAACACTGGAAAGGTTATTGATGAAATTACAAGCAATATAGTAAAAATTGCTCATGTCCCAGTGCAAACCTGGAATGGCTGGAATATAAATAACCCCTTTGGAAGCTGGCAGTCAATAGTAAACAATTTCAAGCTTCTATTGGGAATAGTTGCCCTCTTCATAGGCGCATGCACCATCCTTCCATGCCTATAAGCAGAATGTGCACCCTAATAAATGGTGTAGTAAAAACGCAAACAGCTGCCCATCTCATGGCTCTATATACATACCAGCCAGTCCAGAGGGACTCAGACAATAGTGATGCCGAAGCTTAATAACTTAAGCTTGGCCTCAAAGGGGGAATATGATATAGCCTGTGCATTAAATCAAAATTATTTCCAAGAGTAACTAGTCTCCAAGATGGCCAAATAAGTAATATAGGCCCTACAGTCTTTGAATGTTCAGAAGGGATGTGAGACTGAGTGTGTATTCAGGGCTGCCTCCAGACGATGTGGAAGATATGCTAATCCAAACTGGCTTGGATGTGGAGAATATGTAACTCACCTGGAGGAAATAACCTATCTGATACTAAGATCTGAAGAACCTAACCAAAGGTCTGTTTACCATCACTGTTAGTCTTCCTAATCCTATATCCTCTGTATAAAAGGGTCTGGAAAAGGCTGTTCGGGGCTCGGTTTTTATTAGGACAAGAGTCCGCCGAGCCCAGCCGGTCGAAATAAACCAACTTCCTTCTTGGTATTCTCGTGTCCTGGCCTTCGATACCGCGCATACCCGAATTTCTCCACTACAATATCACTAGATGGATGCCATCTTAAGGAACAGACAGCTCAGGGACTAAATTCCAGAGTTAACCCTTTAAAATACTAAAAATGGGGAAGCAGCTGTGGCTCAATTGATTGGGCTCCCATCTACCATATGGGAGGCCCTGGGTTCGTGTCCCAAAGCCTCCTTCTGCAGGCAAGCTGGCCCGCACCTACGGAGAGCTGACGGCCCATGCCCATGAAGAGCTGGTGCAGCAAGATGACGCAACGAAGGGAGACAAGCAGATACAGAATAATGTGCAGCGAATGGGCACAGAGAGCAGACAGTGAGCAAGCTGCAAGTGGGGGAAGTAAATAAATAAATAAATCTTTAAAATACTAAAAATACATTGTGTAACAAAAGATTACAAGTCAGACAAAGAAACAGGAAATGATGGTCCATCCAAAGGAACAAGATAAAAATCTAGAAACCATTAATGAAAAGGACCAAATTTTAGATTTACCTGACAGAGATTTTAAAATAATGATTCTCAATATGCTCAATGTCATAAATGGAAAAAGAACTAAAGGGTATAAGTAAAAAACAATGAATGAACAACATGGGAATCATTCTAGAGAAATACTGGAGTAGAAAAACACAATAACTGAAATGAGAAAATCCCCCAGAAAGTTTCAACAGCAGATTGGATATGGCAGAAGAAAGAATCAGTGATCTTGAAGACAGGACAACCAAAATGATTCAGGCTGAGAAATGGAAAGAAAAAAAGAATACAAAAGTATAAACAGACCCTAAGATCTGTGGGACACCATCAAGTGTACCAATTATGGGAATCCAAGAAGGAGAAGAAAGAGAAAGGGGCAGATGGAATATTCAAAGAAAATGAAGGCAGACAATTTTCCAAATTTAAGAAAAGATGTGAATATGCACATTGAAGAAGGCCAATGAACTCTGAACAGGATAAACTCCAAGAGACACACACAGATACACAGTGATCAAATGGTTCAATGCCAAGGACAAGGGGAGAGCTCTGAAAGCTGCAAGAGAAAAGCAAGGAGTTATGTACAAGGGAATCCCAGTAAGATGAAGTACCAATTTCTTATCAGAAACCATGGATACAAGAAAGCAGTGAAATATTTAAATTAATTTAATAATATTTAAAATAAATAATGAAATAGTAAAGTGCTGAAGAAAATAATTGCCAACCAAAAATTTTCTATCTGGCAAGATTTCAAAAATGAGAGGGAGATTAAGGCATTCTCAGATAAACACCAGCTGAGAATCACTAGACCTGTCCTATAAGCAATGCTAAAGGAGTTCTTCAGACTGAAAGGAAAGGATGCTAGACAGTGGATCAAAGTGGCATAAGGAAATAAAGACCTCCAGTAAAGGTAACCATATAGGTATTTATAAATGCCAGTACTATTGTATTTTTTGTTATGTAACTCCACTTCGTACTTCTTAAAGGTGATAAAATGCAAATGCATTAAACATAATGATATCGGGAGCAGATGTGGTTCAAGTGGTTGAGCACCTGCTTCCCATATGGGAGATCCCAGGTTTAGTCCCTGGGGCCTCCTAAAAACAAAAAAAAGCAAGCAAACAAATGAAAAAACAATTCAAAGTTTTCCATATATGAGGTCCTGGGTTCAATCCCCAGTCTCAGTCCTCAAAAAATTTTTAAATAAATAGTAATAAATCAAAGGTTTGGGACATACAGTGTACAAAGACATAACTTATAACAAGTACAAAAAAAGGTGAGGGGCAGAGGGTAGAGGAATGGAGATAAGTTGGTATTGAATCTTATAGATTTAAGAAGTTAAATTTTAACCCCATAGTAATCACAAAGAAAATACACGAAAAAAATATATTCAGAAAGAAATAGAGAGAAGCGGATTTGGCTCAACTGATAGAGCATCCACCTACCACATGGGATGTCCAGGGTTCAAACCCCAGACCTCCTGACCTGTGTGGTCCAGCTGGCCCATGCATGGTGCTGATGCACACAAGGACTGCCATGACACACAGGGGTGTCCCCCACATAGGGGAGCCCCACATGCAAGGAGTGCATCCCATAAGGAGAGCCGTCCCACAGGAAAAAAATGCAGCCTGCCCAAGAGTAGTACTGCATGCACAGAGAGCTGATGCAGCAAGATGATGCAAAAAAAAAGAGACACAGATTCCCAGTGCCGCTGACAAGAATGCAAGCAGACAAAGAAGAGCACACAACAAACGGACACAGATAGCAGACAACGGGGGGAGGGGGGAAGGGGAGGGAAATAAAAAATAAATCTTAAAAAAAAGAAAGAAATAGAAAGGAGAAGGGACTAAAAATGATACGATACAAAAAATATGGAAGTAGGCACTAACTGAAGAATTGAGGGTCAAAAATAAGTATAAGACTTACAAAGTCAAAATAGCAAAATGACCAAAAAAAAAAAAAAAAAAAAAGGTGTATGACATTATCAGTAGTTACTTTAAGTATAAATGGATTAAATTCTCCAGTCCAAAGGCAGAGATTGGCAGAATGGATTTTTAAAAAAGCATGACCCAACCATATGCTATTTACAAAAGACTCATCTTATATTCGAAGGTATAAGTAGGTTGAAAGTGCAAAGATGGAGAATAATAATGCATGTAAGTAGTAACAAAAGAGAGCTGGGGTAGCTATACTAACATCAGATAAAATTAAGACAAAACAGTTACAAGGGACAAAGATTGTCATTATGTATTGATAAAGGGGTAAATTCAACAAAAAGACATACAATTTATATATATATATCACTACAGCCCCAAAAGATATGAAGCAAATATTGTCAAGTTTGAAGGGATAAATAGTTCTATATTAATAACAGGAGATTTCAATACACCATTTTCAATAATTAATAGAACAGGTAGACACAAAATCAGTAAGGAAATAGAAGACTTGAATGCTACTCTAAACCAGCTAGAACTAACAGACATATGTAGAACTCTTCACTCAACAGCAGCAGAATACACATTCTTCTATAGTGCCCATGAATCATTCTCCAGGATAGAACATATGTGTTTTTTTTTTAAAGATTTATTTATTTATTTAATTCCCCCCCTTCCCCGGTTGTCTGTTCTCTGTGTCTATTTGCTGCGTCTTGTTTCTTTGTCCACTTCTGTTGTCGTCAGTGGCACGGGAAGTGTGTGCGGCGCCATTCCTGGGCAGGCTGCACTTTTTTTTCGCGCTGGGCGGCTCTCCTTACAGGCGCACTCCTTGCGCGTGGGGCTCCCCTAGCGGGGGACACCCCTGCGTGGCAGGGCTCTCCTTGCGCGCATCAGCACTGCGCATGGGCCAGCTCCACACGGGTCAAGGTGGCCTGGGGTTTGAACCGCGGACCTCCCATGTGGTAGACGGACGCCCTAACCACTGGGCCAAGTCTGTTTCCCCATAATATTCTTTTATAGTCCCTTTTATTTCTTTGGGGTTGGTAGTAATGTTCCCTTTTTCATTTCTGAATTTAGTTGTGTCCTTTTTTTTTCCTTTGTCAGTTTAGCTAAAGTTGTGTTGATTTTATTGATTTTTTCCCCTCAAAGAACCAGCTTTTGGTTTTGTTGATTCTTTTCTCTCTCTTTTTTCTAATTCTTTATTTCATTTATCTCCATTTTAATCTTTGTTATTTCTTTCTTTATGCTTGCTTTGGGTTTAGTTCGTTTTTCTTTTTCTAGATCTTCCAGTTTTGATTCTCTTTTTAGTATAAGCATCTAGAGCTATAATTTTCCCTTTGAGCACTGCCTTTGCTGCGTCCCTTAAGTTTTGGTATTTTGTGTTTTCATTTTCATTCACATTAAGATATTGCCTAACTTCCCTTATGATTTCT
Organism: Dasypus novemcinctus; assembly: GCF_030445035.2. Taxonomy (NCBI): domain Eukaryota; kingdom Metazoa; phylum Chordata; class Mammalia; order Cingulata; family Dasypodidae; genus Dasypus; species Dasypus novemcinctus. The sequence continues at coordinate 9,193,224 of NC_080682.1, forward strand.
TCTTTGACCCACTGGTTGTTTAAGAGTATGTTTTGTTTTTAAAGATTTTTAAATTTATTTCACCTCCTTCCCCTCTTCCTGCCCTGCTGTTTTTGCTGTCTGTGTTGTGTTGTCTTCTCTTCTCATTTTCTCACCTTTAGGATTCATGGGATTGAATCCTGGAAACTCCTGATGTGGAGAGAGGTTCCCTGTCAATTGCGCCACCTCCGTTCCTGGTTTCTGCTGTGCTTCATCTTGACTCTCCCCTTGTCTCTCTTGTGTTGCATCATCTTCTTGCTGCGTGACTCACTTGCGTGGGCACTGGCTCACCACGTGGGCATGCTTTCTCTTCTCTTTTCACCAGGAGACCCTAGGGATTGAACCCAGGTCCTCCCATATGGTAGGTGGAAGCTCTATCGCTTGAGCCACACTGCTTCCCAATAGTATGTTTTTTAATTTCCACATATTAGTGAATTTTCTATTTCTCCCCCTGTTATTGGTTTCTAGCTTCATTCCATTGTGATTGGAGAAGATATATTGTATGAGTTCAATATTTTTTAGTTTCTGGGGACTTATTTTGTGACTTAACATATGTTCTGGGAAACGGACTTGGCCCAGTGGTGAGGGCGTCCGTCTACCACATGGGAGGTCCGCGGTTCAAACCCCGGGCCTCCTTGACCCGTGTGCAGCTGGCCCATGCGCAGTGCTGATGCACGCAAGGAGTGCCGAGCCATGCAGGGGTGTCCCCCGCGGAGGGGAGCCCCATGCGCAAGGAGTGTGCCCCGTAAGGGCCAAGCACAGGCCCCCAGGTCACAGGTGGCTGGGTCTGGCCAGGAGCTCTCTGATCTTCACTCTGCAGAGTCTCCTGTCCTAAGAGAATGTCATTGTCACTACCCAGCCAGCCCTGAGTGAAGCTGAGAGAAGATGGGGTACAGCCGCCACAACAGGTGTACCTCGAGAAGGAGCATTTTGGTTGCAAAAGAAATATTCCCTGGTGTCTGCAACCTGATCAGGTGAGCAGAGCTTAGAGAGGCCACCTTCCCTCTAGGGAGGTGATAGGACATCTGGCTTGCCACCAAGGTCTTTGTTCTTTTTGACCAGAAATAATATCCTAGCTAAGGGATGCCCAAATGTGCCAGGTAAAGTAACAAAACTGGCCACCCCCCACTCCATCCCCCTTTTTTGGTTTGGTTTTGTTTTGTTTTAAAGAAACAACTTTTTTTCAATTTTTAGTTTATTTATTCCCCCCCTCCTTTGTTTGTGCTCCCTGTGTCCATTCTCTGGGTGCTCTCTGTGTCTGCTCATCTTCTCTTTAGGAGGCACCATGAACCAAACCTGGGACGTCTCATGTGGAAGAGAGGCGCTCAATCGCTTGAGCCACCTCAGCTCCCTGCTTTGTGGTGTCTCTCATTGTCTTTCCTCTTTGTGTTTCTTTTTTTGCACATCTTGTGTCAGCTCACCATGCCTGCCTGTTGCACCAGCTCACTGTCTTGCTTGTCTTCTCCAGGAGGCACTGGGAACCAAACCCAGGACCTTCCATGTGGTAGGCGGGAGCTCAATCAATTGAGCCACATCCGCTTCCCTGTTTTGTTTTGTTTTTAAGGTTTCAGTCCTGGTATCATTTTTTTTTTTCAATTTTATTGATACATATTAATAAAGCATAAATCCTCCCAAAAAGTAAAAATAATGATATTCAATGTAATCATATATTTGTGCATTCATCACCCCAGTCATTCCCAGAGCACTTTCATTATTCCACTAATAATAATAAACAATAAACAAACAAACATATATATGCAATATCACCCATATTTGTCTTTTACATGAGGTTTTACTGTCTTGTACAGTTCTATGTTAAAGTTTTTAGCTTTCCTTCTAATTATATACATGACCTTATTTTCCCTTTCAACCACTGCCATACCCATACAGTAGCAGTGCTAGTCACAAACACCATGATATGCTCTAACCATTTCTACTCATTTCTAAAGATTTGCAAACAACGGTTTTGCCAATTCTGCACAGAATAACCCTCATTTTCCATTCTCTACCCTCATTCTATTTTCTGGTGACCTATATTCTAATTATTAGCTCTATGAGTTTATGCAAAATATTTGTTTCATAATAGTGCAATCATACAGCATTTGTCCTGTTGTGTCTGGCTTGCTTTACTCAACACATTGTCCTCCAGGTTCATCCATGTTGTCACATGCTTCACGATTACATTTCTTCTTACTGCTGCATAATATTCCATCGTGTGTATACACCAAAATATGTTTATCCATTCATCAGTTGATGGACACCTGGGTTGTGTCCAACTTTTAGCCATCGTGAATAAGGCCGCTATGAACATTGGAGTGCAGATGTCTATGTCTCTGCTCCAGTTCTTCTGGGTATACACCCAGTAGTGGTATTGCAGGGTCACGTGGCAAGTCTCTATTCAACTTCCTTAGGAACTGTGAAGCAGTCCGAATAAGGCCTCTATGAACATTGGAGTGCAGATGTCTATGTCTCTGCTCCAGTTCTTCTGGGTATACACCCAGTAGTGGTATTGCAGGGTCACGTGGCAAGTCTCTATTCAACTTCCTTAGGAACTGTGAAGCAGTCCTCCACACTGGCTGTGCCATTCTGCTTTCCCACCAACAGTGAGCAAGTGTTCCTATCTCTCCACATCTTCTCCGACATCTACAGTTTTAAGACTTTTTAATAGTGGTCAGCCTAATAGGTACGAAATAATATCTCATTGTCATTTTGATGTGCATTTCCCTAATCGCTAGTGATGTTGAACGTTTTTTCATGTGTTTCTTCACCATTTGTATGTCTTCTTTTGACAATTGTCTTCTCAAGAATTAGGCCAATTCTTCAATTGGATAGTTTGTCTTTTTATTGTTGAGTTGTGTGATCTCTTTGTATATCATGGATATTAAACCCTTATTGGATATGTGATTGCCAAACATTTCACCGAATGAGTCAACTGCCTTTCACCCTTTTGACAAAGTCCTTTGAGGAGCAAAAGTGTTTAATTTTGAGGAGGTCCCACTTATTTTTTCTTTTGTTGTTCATGCTCTGGGCGTAAGGGTTAAAAAACTACTGCCTACTACAAGATCTGGAAGATGTTTTCCTACATTTTCTTCTAGGAGTTTTATGGTTGTTGCTTTTATGTTTAGGTCCTTGATCTGTTTTGAGTTAATTTTCGTATAAGGTGTGAGATAGGGATCTTCTTTCTTTCTTTTGGACATGGCAATCCAGCTCTCCCAGCACCATTTGTTGAATGGACTCTTCTGGCCCAGCTGGGAGGGCTTGACTGCCTTGTCAAAAATCACTTGACTGTAGATGTGAGGGACTATTTCCGAGTTCTAAATTTGGTTCCATTCATCACTCTATCTGTCTTTATGACCACCATGCTGTTTTTACCACTATAACTAGATAAGATGCTATAATGTCCAGAATTGAGAGTCTTCCAACTTCGTTGTTCTTTTTTAAGATCTCTTTGGCTATTCAGGGCCCCTTACCCTTCCAGATAAATTTGATAATAGTTTTTTTCACTTCTGTAGAAAAAAAAAAAAGGCTGTTGGGATTTTTATTGGGATTGTATTGAATCTTTAAATAAGTTTGCACAGAATTGACATCTTAATGATATTTAGTTTTCCAATCCATGAATGCTGAATGTCCTTCCATTTAGTTAAGTCTTCTGCAGTTTCTTTTAGCAATGTTTCTGTAGTTTTCTAAATACAGGTCCTTTATGTCTGTGGTTAAATATATTTCTAAATATTTGATTTCTTTACTTGCTATTATAAATGGAGTTTATTTCTTATTTCCACCTCAGATTGCATATCAGTAGAGTAGAGAAGTGCTATTCAGTTTTGTATATTAATTTTGTATCCTGCCACTTTGCTGAAATCATTTATTTTTTCTAGTAGCTTTGTTGTGGATTTTTCAGGAGATTCTAGTTATAGGATCATATCATCAGTGGAGCAAAAGTTTTAATTCTTCCTTTCCGATTTGGGTGCCTTTTATTTCTTTGTCTACCCTAATTGCTCTAGCTAGAACTTCTAGCACAATATTGAATAACAATCATGACTGTGGGCATCCTTGTCTTGTTCCTGATCTCAGCAAGAATGTTTTCAGGCTTTCACCATCGAGTACAATGCCAGCTGTAGATTTTTCATATATGCACTTTACCATATTGAGAAAGCTTCTTTTTTTTCCTATCTTTTGCTGTGTTATTATCAAGAAAGGGTGCTGTATTTTGTCAAATGCCCTTTCTGCATCAATTGAGAGGATCATATGATTTTTCTTCTTCAATTTATCAATGTGGTTTATTACACTAATTGATTTTCTTGTGTTGAACCTCCTTTGCATACCTGGGATAAAACCCATTTGATTGTGGCATTTAATTATTTTAATGTGCTTTTGGATTCTGTTTGTAAGTATTTTGTTGAGGATTTTTGCATCTATATTCGTTAGGAATACTGGTCTGTAATTTTCTTTTTTTGTAGTATCTCTATCTGGTTTTGGTATTAGGGTGATGTTGGCTTCATAGAATGAGTTTTGTAGCATTCCTTTCTGTTCAAGTTTTTGGAAGAGCTTGTGCAAGATTGGTATTAGATCATCTTTGAATGATTGGTAAAAGCCACCTGTGAAGCCATCTGGTCCCAGGCTTTTCATCTTTGGTAGATTTTGGTGACTGTTTCAGTCTCATCACTTGTGATTGGTTTGTTGAGGGCTTCTATTTCTTTTAGGGTCAGTGTAGGTGGTTAGTGTATTTCTAGGAACTGGTCCATCTAATCTACATTTTCTAGTTTTTGACATACATTTATTCATAGCATTCTTTTATGATCTCTCTTATTTCCTGGGGTCAGTAGTAATGTTCCCCCTCTCATTTCTGGTTTTATTTATTCGCATCCTCTCTCTTTCCTTGTTAGCCTAGCTAAGGGTTTGTCGATATTGTTGATCTCAAAGAAGCAACATTTGCTTTTGTCAATTCTATTGTTTTTTTGTTTTTGTTCTCAATTTCATTTACTTCTGCTCTGATCTTTACTATTTCTTTCCTTCAGCCTGGCTTTGGCTTAGTTTGCTGTTCTTTTTCTAGTTCCTCCAGGTATGTAGTTAGATCTCCAGTTTTAGCTCTTTCTTCTTTTTTAGTGTAAGCATTGAGGGCTATGAATTTCCCTCTCAGCACTGCCCTTGCAGTGTTCCATAGGTTTTGATATGTTGTATTCCCATTTGCCTTTGTTATTTTTAAAAATCTCTTGTAATTTCTTCTTGGCCTAATGATTATTTAAGAGTGTGTTTTTAATCTCCATATATTTATGAATGCTCCCTTTTTCTGTCCATTATTGATTTCCAGCTTTATTCTGTTATGATCAGAGAAAGTGTTTTGTATAATTTCAAACTTTTTAAATTTATTGAGACTTGTCTTGTGACCAACGTATGGTCTATCTTGGAGAAGGATTCATGAGAAGTTTAAAAGAAAGTATATCCTGCTGTTTTGGGGTACAATGCTCTATAGATATATGTTAGATTTAGTCCATTTATCATATTATTTAAGTTCTCTGTTTATTTATCCTTTGTCCAGAAGTTCTATCCAATACTGAGAGGGGTGTTTTGAAGTCTCCAACCATTATTGCCGAGACATCTGTTTCTCTCTTCAATTCTACCATTGTGTTTCTTATGTATCATGGGGCAGGGCGCTCAGGCTAGGTGCATAAATATTTAATATTATTATTTATCTTGGTGAATTTCCCCTTTTATTAACATATAATGACCTTCTTCATCCCCTATAACAGTTTTGCATTTAAAATCTATTTTGTCTGATATTAGTATCACTACTCCTGCTCTTTTTTTGGTTACTATTTACATGGAACACCTTTTTCTAACCTTTCACTTTTAATCTGGTTGTGTCCTTATGTCCGAGGTGGGTCTCTTGTAGACAACACATAGATGGCTCATATTTTTTAACCCATTCTATTAGTATATGTCTTTTGATTGGAGAGTTCAAGCCATTAACATTCAATTATTACTGTAGAAGCATTATGTACTTCATCCATTTTGTACTTCGGCTCTCTGCTGTCATATCATTCTATTGTATGTCTTCTTATCCTTTAGTTTACCCTTAGTTTATCCTAATAATCTTCCACAGAGGTATTTCAGTCTCAGCTCGCCTGTGTTCCTGTATTGAATCTCCAGAGCAGAGATGCAAAGGGGGCTCTACTGGCCAAATTCACTGAAGAAAAACACCCCAACTTCCCCTCCATTTTCCCTTGAAACAGCTGGCAGGGGGGAAGATGTCTGTTCCCCTTTCAGTTGGTTGTAGTTTTACCCCATGTAGCAGTTTGATATAGTTATGAATTCCAAAAATAGATATTGGATTATGTTTGTAAGCTGATCTGTACCTGGGCATGATTAAGTTATGATTAGGGCTTTGATTGGGCCACATCAGTAGGGTATTGAGTCCCCACCCCTTGGTCGGTGGGAACTCAAAGATAAAAGACATGGCAAAAGAAGAGAGTTGAAGATTTTGATGATGGAGTTTTGATTTGGAGCTTGATGCGGGAATCTTGAGCTGGAGCCCCAGGAAGTAAGCACACAGAGGAAAGAGAAGCAAGCCCCAGGAAGAGAGGACCTGAACCAGGAGAAGAGCACAGAGGACTAGAGATGACTCCTTAGACACGGCAGAAACCCCAGGGAGAGAGACAGAGATGTGTGCCTGATAGTCTACAGCTGACCTTGTAGAGAAAGCAGAGGACCTGAGCCTGGAGAGAAGCAAGACCTGGGAAGAGGGGAACCCAGGAAGCCTGAACCCTGGCAGATGTTGGCAGCCATCTTGCTCTAACACAAGGAAATAGACTTGGATAGGGAAATAACTTATGTTTTATGGCCTAGTAAGTAGATTTATACCCCAAATAAATACCCTTTATGAAAGCCAACAGATTGCTGGTATTTTGCATCAGCACCCCTTTGGCTGACTAATACACCCCAACTTAATATCTTGGGGGAGGAGTGGGGATTGCTTCCTGGCCACCGCAGGTGCTTGGTAACTCATGTTTGTCTTTCCGGTTTCTTTGTGTCTCTGTCCCTCCCCTCCTGGGAGTTGTGTGGCACTGTCCAGGTCTGCTGACCCCCAAAGCAGGTCCCTCGGGCAGCTTTTGGCTCCTTCTCCCTTGTTTTTGTGAGAGCATTGAGCTCGGCCTGTTGGTCTGACTCCATCTTTGGAATATCACTTTTTTTGAGAGAGATAATATAGGGGAATGTATTTATAACTTGGGAGTAGAGAATGATTTCCTAACAAAATTCAAAAAAGAAAAGGTCAATAAATATGACTAAGAATTTATCATCATCAATATATACTAAAAAGAGGGAGGTATTTCTGTTCATCAAAATATACCAAAAGGAGGAAGGAAAATGAAAGCCCCAAACTGGGAGAAATTATTTGCAACACACAAAACTGACAGAGGATTAATATACAGAATATATAAAGTACATCTAAAAATTAAAAATAAAATTACACACCCAAAACTCCCCAAAAAACAAAGAAAAGTGGATAAAAGACTTGAACAAGGTATTTCACATTATACTCAGTAGGAACAGCCAATAAATATGTGAAAATCTACCCAGCCTAATTAGTAATAGAGAAATACCAAATAACACCACACCAAAACACCATTTCTCAACCATCAGATTTGCTAAAAATTAAGAAGCTGGATCTTGGCAAGGGTCAATGAGGTTGTGAACACAAGCTCTCCTGCACTCTTGGTATTGGTGGGAGTGTAAATTGGTACAACCACTTTCTTTGGCATTTCTCTAGACCCCCTGTATTAGTCAGCCAAAGGGGTGCTGATGCAAAATACCAGGAATCTGTTGGCTTTTATAAAGGGTATGTATTTGGGGTAGATGCTTGCAGTGACGAGGCCAGAAAGCAGAAGTTACTTCCCTCACCAAAGTCTGTTGCCACGTGTTGGAGCCAGACGGCTGCCGACGTCTACCAGAGCTCAGGCTTCCTTCTCCTCCTAAGGCTCCATGGTCCCAGCTTCTTCCAGTATCAGCTGTAGGCTGGGATAAGTCTTGTCTCTCTCCCAGGGTTGTTTCTCTCTGGGCTCAGTTGCTCTGCTCTCTCCACAAGGCTGGCTGTAAACTATCAGGTGAGCGGCTCATCTCTCTTCCCAGGGCCTCTGCCGTGTCTCATGGCACCTTCTCTCTTTTCCACGTATCTGCTTCTCTGTGTATTTACTTCCCGGGGTTCCAGCATCCAAAAAACCCCTCAGTTTTAATGTTATGAAATGTATTTAAACTCTTACTTAAGTAAAATAAATACGGCACAATCCTCACAAAACACACATTCTTTTGTGTTTCCCACAGACTAAAGGGATGGTACATTTACCCACAGCAGACTGGGGTATATAACCAAGTGCCGGCTTCTCTGCTTTTGGCTCGTCTAATGACACTTGTTTGTAAATAAAAACCTTTCCCAGCAGGTGATTCATGTGGGGAGATTTGGAAGGAGTCCCTGGTTGAGGTGGGGCAGACAGAGCCAGAAGGTGGGCTCGGGCAGACGGGCGGGTGTGGGGGTCCAGGTCAGGCTGGAGACTCTTTGGGAGAAAACAGATGTAGCACGATAAGAGTCACGTGTTAGAAACCCCCTCCTGGTGGCAGCTGGGGACAAGGCCAGAAGAGGTCACGCCCGAATCCAGGCAGCCAGCTGGGAGGGCAGAGCTGGTGGTGGGGCCGCAGAGGCTGGCCAGGGGCGGGAGGGCCAGACCTGGAGATGGGTGTGGGGTCCAGGCAGAGGATGGGGTTGGGGGCCGGGGCGGGAGAAGGGAGCGAGAGGGCAAGGGCAGCTCCGAGACCAGCCCAGAGGCGCAGCGGGGGAGGGACTGTGGGCCAGATGGGGCGGAGGGGCAGACAGGGTGCTTGGAAGGCATGCTGGGGACAGCTCTGCAGGCCGGCCCCTCCGGAAGCTGGGGGAGTGGGGGGTGCCAAGGCCTTCCTGCCAGGGAGGAACCCCCTCTCCAGCAAAGGAGAAGCAGCTTGTGGGGCTGTGAGGAGGGCCGCACGGCACCCTCAGACAGAAGGCAGGCTACTTTTTTTTTTTTAAGATTTATTTTTTTTATTTCTCTCCCCTTCCCCGCCCCGCAGTTGTCTGCTCTGTGTCCATTTGCTGTGTGTTCTTCTGTGACCACTTCTATCCTTATCAGCGGTACCAGGAATCTGTGTTTCTTTTTCTTGCGTCATCTTGTTGTGTCAGCTCTCCGTGTGTGCGGTGCCATTCCTGGGTAGGCTGCGCTTTTTTGCCCTGGGGGCTCTCCTTATGGGGCGCACTCCTTGCACATGGGGCTCCCCTACACGGGGGACACCCCTGCGTGGCACGGCACTCCTTGCGCGCATCAGCACTGCGCATGGGCCAGCTCCACCCGGGTCAAGGAGGCCCTGGATTTGAACCCTGGCCCTCCCATGTGGTAGGTGGACGCTCTATCTGTTGAGCCAGATCTGCTTCCCAACAGAAGGCGTGCTTCCTGAGAGCAGAAGCTCATTCCAAGGCGCCGAGGGAAAGCGACTGTGACCGGAAATGCCCCCAGCTAAGCTATCGTGGAAAACGGAGAGCAAAATCAGGACACTTTCAGCAAAGACTCAGAAGCGCTCCTGAAAGACGTCCAGGGGAGGGCCTTAGGGAGGACCTGAGCCCAGAAAGAAAGAGCAGGAGTCAGGGAAAAGCGAGCGGGGAGACCGGCCAATCTAAATAACCCCTGGCTGTGGCTTGGTGGGAGAGACGTAAAAACAATACTGAATCCCAGGCAAGAGCATTTCAGGAGCACAGGGGGCGCCGAGGTCCCTGTGCCGGGAAGAGGGCGGAGGGGCTGCAAGTTGGCCCTGGTTTTAGGAACGCTGGTGACAAATCTAAGGCATTAGAAATAAAAATGGGAAGCTTCGAATCAGTGGGAGGAGAGGTAAAAAGGGATAAAGAGAGAGCGGAGGTGGGGAAGCCTTGGGAGAGGAGGCTGGAGTGGGGGGCCCGGGTGGCTGCTCCGCTCCGGGGACAGAGGGCAACCTGGAATCAAGGGACTTGGCCACACGGGCCAGAAGGCTCCTGGCTCCTGCCTGGGCTCACGCTGTGTCCCTCTCCGGGGTGACTCATCCTGCCTCTCAGATGCCTCCTCCTCCAGGAAGCCTACCCTCCTATGAGTCCCTGGGCACCCAGCATTCACGAGCGTGTCAGGGCTGCTGGCGTGAGCTTCCTGATGTCAGGGTCTAGTTCTGCTCCCGTCACGGGGCCCAGCCACCGCTGGCTGGGGACTGTGCACCGAGCATGGGAGTGGCTGCGTGTCAGCCTACCTGGCCTCAGCTCTGCAGCTTCATAGCTGTGTGACTTTGAGAAAATTACTTAACTGCTCTGTGCCTCCATTTTCTCGTCTCATAATAGAACCTGCCTTGTAGAAGAGTCAGTGGGTTTTACCAGCCTATGTGGTAAGTACTGACTGGGGCCACGCTTTTGGAAGTTTGTGTGTTATTGTTACAAGTCGATGAACAAGCAGACAAGTAAGCGCCTGAAATCTAGAGAGCACCCGTCCGGTGGCCGGGAAGGGTGAAGGGACAGCACGTCTCCACCAGGTGGCCCCACGCCGACAGAAATGGGGTCCGCTGGAGCCAGGGGGCAGCTGTTCCGGCCCAGGAGGCCCAGGGAAACCCTGTCCTCAGGTGCCGCGGCTCAGCTCCCAGGTGGGCTAGCCTGGGAACCTGTGCACTCCTGCCCTGCCTCCCCGCGCACCATCGCCTCCCTGGGAAGGCAACTTCCGCCCGCGTGAGTGTGGGAGCCCCTCTTGCGGCCCCTGCCCCCCCACACACACACCGCCCTGCGCCCCCCTCTGCCACCCTCCCGGGTTAGCCAGGCCCCGGGCGGGGCTCCGGGCTCAGGGGAGGCCGGGGGCCCTCTAGCCACTCCTCCTTTTGACTCCCCCTCTGGGGTCGCCCTGGGGCCACGGGGGGCACTCGGATGTGACCTGAGAGACCCCGTAGGAGCTGGGGGGTAGAACGCCCGCCGCGGAGGGGGCCCGGCCTCCGGGCGCCGCGAGGGCTGGGGCGGGGGGCGCCGGGGGCGGGTTGGGAGCTGGGGCCCAGGCCTGGCCGGTGGTCCCGGGCCCGCGAGGCTCGCAGGGCCTCCGCGCGGCGCCCGGGCGCCCCCACCCCCACGTGCCGCAGGAGCGCGCGCGCGCTGAGCCCCGGCCCCGGCCTCTCCGCGGGGCTTCCCCCAGGCACCTCACCTCGCCTGCGCTCGTGGCCTCCCCAAACCTGCGCAGCCCGGGCCGTCAGCGCGGGCAACGCCACCCTTCCAGGCGGCAGGCGAGGCCCCGGCCTTCCTGCGCCGCGCTCCTGGCCCTGGCCCTTTGCGCTCCTGCCACTTGGGCTCACCTCCCCCGCCCCCTCCCCCTGGTCTTCCTGCTTCCACTCAAAAAAGAAAAAACCGGAACAGCTTAAAGGAGACAAAATTTACATGCCATACAAGTCACCCATTTGAAGTCGCAATTCAGTGCTTTTTAGTATATTCACAGGTGCTACAGCCATCCCCAAGGTCGATTTTAGAACCTTCTCATCATCTCAAAATGTATGTAGGAAACACGGAAGGCGGCTGGTCAGAATAAAGTCAGAACAGCCGGCCCCCCTGGTCAGAACATAGCTGCTAGGCCCGGGGCAGGGATGTGACTCGAGGAGTTGGGCACCTGCCTCCCACATGGGAGGTCCTGGGTTCAGTTCCCAGCGCCTCTCATGCAGAGCAAGACCGCAAGCTGACACGAAGGACTGACAGGGCGAGCTGATGCAATGAGAGGTCCAACGAGGAGACACAACCAGAAGACACAACAAGCAAGAAGCAGATGTGACTCAAGCTACTGGGCACCTCCCTCCCACATGGGAGGTCCCAGTTTGGTTCCTGGTGCCTCCTAAAAAAAAAGACGACAAGAAGACACAGAGAGCACACAACAAACAGACACAGAGAGCAGACAGCTAGGCCAAACAAAGGAGGGGAGGGAATAAAATAAATAAATCTTAAAAAAAAAAAAAAAGACCCCGCTGGAAACCCCCATGAGGCAAGGCCACTGCTTGAGAACGCAGCTCTGACCGTTACAGCCAACAGCCTGCCAAGATCCTGGTCACAAGTCCCCTTTGCAACTCCTGGGCTCAAGAGGACGCCCAGATATCTCCAAACAGAAGGCTCCTGCTTGGCCCCTGAGAGCTTGAGAGCTGACAGGTGGGGATGCCAGGCAGCCAAGCACAAGAGCAGGCAGCCGGGGCCCGCCCCAACTTTAGGAAAAGGGGGCAGGAAGGGCCTTAAAAGGCCGCCCGCGGCCCCATGCCCGTCTCACCCTGCCCCTTCCCCCATGGTGCCAGCCCCACCCATGTCTGGGGTGGGTGCTTTTCTCTTTTCCCTTGTTTCTCAGTAAACTCTTTACTCCCTTGCCTGCCCTAGGGCCTGTCCTTAAATTCCTTTCTGTGGCATGGCCAAGAGCTAGAATCCCAGAGCTTCCACTAGCACTCCCACCTCTTAGCTAGCCACCCCCCGGCCCCACCTCCCCCGGCCCTAAGCAGCTGTTGATGTTTCTGTCTCCGTGGATTTACCTATTCTGGATATGTCCTATGAAAAGAATCAGGCAATATGTGACCTTTTTTTTTTTTCTCTCCCCTGCCCCCACCCCAGTTGTCTGCTCTGTGTCCATTCGCTGTGTGTCCTTTTGTGTCCACTTGGATTCGTGTCAGCGGCACAGGAATCTGTGTCTCTTTTTGTTGCGTCATCTCGTTGTGTCAGCTCTCGGTGTGTGCGGCGCCACTCCTGGGCAGGCTGCACTTTGTTCGCACCAGGCGGCTCTCCTTACGGGATGCACTCCTTGTGCATGGGGCTCCCCTACACAGGGGACACGCCTGCGTGGCAGGGCACTCCCTGCGCGCATCAGTGCTGCACGTGGGCCAGCTCCACACGGGTCAAGGAGGCCCGGGGTTTGAACCACAGACCTCCCATGTGGTAGACGGATGCCCTATCCACTGGGCCAAGTCCGCTTCCCTCCCTGTGCCCTTTATAACCACCAAACTGCTTTCTGTTGGGGATTAGTTTGAAAGTTTGAGAATTTTATATAAATGGAAACATACACTGTGTTCTCTTTTTTAACTGGCCTCTTTTCCCCAGTGTAATTATTTTGACATTCCTCCATATTATTGTGTGTATCAGTGGTTTGTTCAAAATGTAAAACTTCTGCTTTTCTAAAGACATGGTCACAAAAATGAAAAGGGGAGCCGCAAACTGGGAGAAAGATATTTGCAAAACATCTGACAAAGGTCATTTATCTAGAATATATAAAAACTCTTTCAGCTCAACAATAAAGAGATAACAACATTTTAAAAATATCAAATAGACACTTTACCAAAGAAGATACCTGGGTGGCAAGTAAGTATGTGAAAAGATATCCAACCTCACGAGTCATCAGGGAAGTTGACATTAAAACCACAAGGCACCTACTCTCCCGTTCGTTGGACATACCCAGGGCAGCCAGGAAAGTGCAGATGGACAACCACCTCACCAAGAACCGAGAGGGTCTACAGCTGCGGGCACGAGAGTTCCAGCCACCAGCCATGCGGGATCAAAGCCCCCTCTCAATTGAGAGGTGGAGTGGGCATCACCATCCCAGGGTCCTCGGGATGGAGGAATAAAATTTGGATTAGAGTGGACTCACTGGTATTCTTCTATTGGATTATTGTGGCTCTAGCAATGGAAGAAATTATATCACTGATTATTGGACATTTGGACCCGAAGGGTATTGGGAATGAAAGAAAGAGAAAAGGGAGAAGGAAATAAAGAAAAAGAAAGAGCGAAAAAGAAAGAACGAGCCAGCTGGGATCACGGAGTCTGCGAGTAGAGACTAATCAGACAACGTTATTGTTTACAAGGGGCTCTCTATATACCCCAGTCTATGTGACAACAAGCAGCAACAGGCAGTTAACTATTAGCATTACTAAGGAACTCAGAAAATCTTATCTCAAGGAACAAAATCCTAGTGCTCTATTTACTACAAAAGGTATGTGCTCATCTTTTCTTTCAGCCTTTAACAGCTTCATCCCATTTGCTCTGAACTCTTAATGACTGCATTTCTTAGGTTGCAAGTGTAGCCATGGAGACAGTACTTCTCTCCTTGTGAGGCCACTGTGCCTCAGTTTCCAACAACTGATGTGGAGACAGTGGCCACGGGAGTTGCTGAAGGCAGAGAGCGGGGGAAAAGGAGTGTGATATGGGGGCATTTTCAGGACTTGGAGTTGTCCTGAATGATATTGCAGGGACAGATGCAGGACATTATATATTCTGCCATAACCCACTGAATGGACTGGGGGAGAGTGTAAACTACAATGTAAACTATAATCCATGCCGTGTAGCAGTGCTCCAAGATGTATTCACCAAATGCAATGAATGTGCCACACTAATGAAAGAGGTTGTTGATGTGGGAGGAGTGGGGGGGGGGGGTGAGGAGTGGAGCGTATGGAAACTTCCTACATTTTTTAATGTAACTTTTTGTGTGATCTATGTATCTTTTTTTTTAAAGGATTTATTTTATTTATTTCTCTCCCCTTCCGCCCCCCCAGTAGTCTGTTCTCTGTGTCCATTTGCTGCGTGTTCTTCTTTGTCCACTTCTGTTGTTGTCAGCGGCACGGGAATCTGTGTTTCTTTTTGTTGCGTCGTCTTGCTGTGTCAGCTCTCCGTGTGTGCAGTGCCATTCCTGGGCAGGCTGCACTTTCTTTCACGCTGGGCAGCTCTCCTTACGGGGCGCACCCCTTGTACATGGGACCCCCTATGCGGGGGACACCCCTGCGTGGCCCGGCACTCCTTGCGCACATCAGCACTGCGCATGGGCCAGCTGCACATGGTCAAGGAGGCCTGGGGTTTGAACAGCTGACCTCCCATATAGTAGACAGATGCCCTATCCACTGGGCCAAGTCGGCTTCCTGTATCTTTTAAAAATAAATAAAAAATATATTAAAAAAAAAAACCACAAGGAGATACCACTACAAAGTCAGCAAATGGCTCAAATATAAAGGTCTGATCACACCAAATGTTGGTGAGAAGGTGGAACAATTGACAAACTGTACAATGGTACCACCATGTTGGAAAACAATTTGGAAGTTTCTTTTTAAAATGAGCGTACAGTGGTAATTACATTCACAATGTTGCTCAGCAACAACCACCAACCATTACCAAAACTTTTCCATCACACCACATAGAAAGTGCACAATTTAAGTATTAACAGCACTGAATCATATATATGAATGTGGCTAAAAGGGGAAATTTTAAGTTGTATATTTTCCTAGAATAAACAATTTTTAAAACCATAGGACTTTCCTTGTGATCTATTAATTTAAAAAAAATTTTAAAACAAACAAACAAAAACCCATCGGACTGTACAGCACAAAACAGGGACCCTATTGTAAACCATGGACCATAATTACTAGTACTGTTATAAAAATATTCTTTCATCAACTAAACAAATGTATCAGACTAATACAAGGTACTAATAATAGGGTAGGTGTATGGGAACTCTGCATTTCTGCACGATTTTTCTGTAAACCTACAACTTCAATAAAAAAATATAAAAATCTAAGCATGCACTAACCGCACAACCCAGCTCAGCTACGCCACACCTGGATATTTACCCAAGGAAAATGAAAGTGCATTCAGACTTGTGCACAAATGTTTATGGCAGCTTTATTGATAATTGCCCCAGACTGGAAACAACGCAAATTTCCATCAACAGGTGAAAACACAACAGAACGCTGCTCAGTAATAAAGGGTTTGCTGAAGGGGTGAAATATTCCAAGTACTGCAGTCCAAGACGGTGCCTGCAATACCGCATTAATCCACTAGATGGCAGCAGAGGCCCAGTCATCCCCAGCTCCGTCGGCGTTGCCGCAGGCAGCCGGGCATTATGCCCACTTGAAAAAGAAAGAGCAGGTGACACCGCCCACGCTTGCCAGCTCGTCAGAACCAGGAGCCAGGGTTTTACTCATGCCTCCTGGATTTCTGGACTTCCAAGTCAACAACCCAGGCAGAATTTTGCAGGCCTCCCTTTTCCTCCAGCACTGTCCTCTGCCCCAGCTCACTCCCCTGGTGGCATCCCCTTACTTCACTGACAGAAATCGGCGCCCACCGCGGTACCAAGTGGCCCCTGGCCCTCGGCCTGCCGAATGCTTCACAGATGAGGAAGTGGGGAGGCTTGCAGAGTCTGGAGAGGGGGGACCTATCACTTGAATCCAGATTTGTCTTAGCCATTTACTGGGTTATCAGGATGATGACATCAGAAAATGTACCAGAGCTTTTTGTACAGCCGAAAAAAGAGGCTGCCTCTGCCTTGGGGAGCCCCCGCCAAATCTTGGTGGGTATTTCCATCTTTCCCGTTTCTCAGCAAGCTCTGTTTTTTCCCCCATTTCCCAAGTAAATTCTTCTCACTGACCTAACTAAACTGCCTTGTTCTTAAATTCATTTATGCTGCACAGCCAAGAGTCTAGAAGAATCCAACAGTTCTGGGTCTTCAATGGCGAGCCGTTGCCGGGAGAAAGCTGTGTGAGTGGTGCTCCCGACCCCTGCCGGAGACTGGGGCGTTTTAAGGCCCGTCTGTGTCCTCTTTTGGCTCTGCCATTTCGAAGGGGGTTGATGGCTAGGGGGTTCTTGGATAAGCTCCCAAAGAACATAAACTCCGTCTGCCCAGACTCCCGGCTCGCTCTCCGGAGGTGGCAGGGGCCAGTCCCCACACCGTGTAGATCCAAGGAAGCGCTGGGTGGCGGGTGAAACCGTCCTCGAGCCCTGTCTGGGCACATGGCCTGAGTCAAGATGGCGTCTACCAGGAGTTTACCAGGCCCTCTCTGAGTTCAGAATGGCTATCACCCTTGTACCATTTCCATAGATCGCTAGTTAACTGCTTTTAATGAAAAGTGCCTTTGAACTTCCAACTACTGCTGTAAAATTCTCTCTTTTGTTCTGATCCGTGCTTGCTCTAACTTTGTTAAGTCTGCTCATGCCTAGGAACTTGTAAATCACATTTGGGATTCACCTGTTACAAATTGGATAAAGGTGAAAGGTATCCTGAAAATAAGTCTTTAAATATCAATACTATCTTGCAATTGAATTTGATGTATAAAAGAAATCACGAATGAAATTAATTCAACTGCGGGAAAAGCAGAAAAACTTAGCAAAGTTGTTACTAATGAAATTATTTCAGTTGCTTAGTTAATGAATGGAAGTGCTCAAATTGTTTTTAAGTGGAAACTTACTAGAAACTGTAGCTAAGTTAAGATCATTATATAGATGCCTTTATAAGACAGAATAGTAACTGAAATTTTTTAAAAGTATTTATTGATTATTATTATTTTTTAATTACATTAAAAAAATATATATGAGGTCCCATTCAACCCCACCGCCCCCGCCCCCCACTCCCCCCACAGCAACACTCTCTCCTATCATCGTGATACATCCATTGCACCTGGTAAGTTCATCTCTGAGCATCACTGCACCCCATAGTCAATGGTTCACATCATAGCCCAGACTCTCTCACGTTCCATCCAGTGGGCCCTGGGGGGATCTACAGTGTCCCGTAATTGTCCGTGAAGCACTATCCAGGACAACTCCACGTCCTGAAAACGCCTCCACATCTCATCTCTTCCTCCCGTTCCCCACACGCAGTAGCCCCCATGGCTACCGTTCCCACACCCATTCCACATTTTCTCTGTGGACATTGGGTTGGTTGTGTCCATTGCACACCTATGTCAAGTGAGGGCTTAGATTCCACATGGGTACTGGATGCACTCTTCCCGCTTCTAGTTGTAGACACTCTAGGCTCCATGTTGTGGTGGTTGACCTTCTTCAACTCCATGTTAGCTGAGTGGAGTAAGTCCAATAAGTCAAAGTGTAGGAGCTGAAGTCTGTTGAGGCTCTGGGCCTGGGTGTCATATTATCAGTCCAGAGATTCAAATCCCCTACATATATCTTAAACCCAGCACCAACTACAATTCCAATAAAGTAGCATGCAAGTCTTGTGAAAAGAGATCCCCTCTGAGTCCATTTCCATCACGCAGAAACACCAGCTCCAAAGAAGGGCCATCTGTCATGGCAGTGAACCCCTTCTGCCATGACCATAGAACCCGTGGGTCTCTTTATCCCTCAAAAGAACCAATACCTGGGGTTGTATCTACCTTATCTGTCTCTTAGACTCTGTTCAGTTGTACATAGGGGTATTCCTTCTGACAACCTCCAGACTCTTTTTTAGAGACTCACAGCCTTATAATCTCATTTCTCCTTTCCATTTCCCCCTTACATTAGGTCAAACCGCTTCCCGAAGTCATGTTATTATATGTAGATAGGTATATTCTGCTGTTCCGCATTGAATCTTTAATTCAAGGTCATTTTCTAGTTGCTTCTTCAGCTGGTATGTGGTAGTGATCCCTCAGTGCCAGGGAGGCTCATCCCCGGGTGTCGTGTCCCACGCTGGGGGGAATGCATCACATCTACACGCTGAGTTTGGCTGTGAAGTAACTGAAATTATAACTAGGTGGATGTAGCCTAAACTTCAAGCTATTATAATAGTAATCTTAAACTAAATTTACTTTTGATTATGGTTATTTTGTAACTAGCTTCACGTAGCCCTTAGTCTGCAGTTATTGTGATGGTGATTATAAACTGAGTTTGCCTTTGTTTATGGTTATTTCAGGTCTAGCCTCACCCCTTACCTTTCTTTGTTTATGGTTATTTCATGACAACTTCTGCCCCCTACGACTCAGGGGAAACAAACGTAAGACAGCCCAACTCCCGTCCTGCCACTGGAGCCAGTAATCCTGCTTTTGCTTGTGACTCCACTCCAAGTGTGGACTGCCTTGCTGCCTGGGGGAATTCTCAGTTCGCGGGGTTGAACATCCACTCTTCCAGCCGGGCCACACCGGAGGGGGAGGCAGACCTCCCGCCTTGAATATTAGGATTCCTAAACGCAGCAGTTCATGAGAGAAACCAGTTTCCCTGAGGCTTCAAGGACCTGAGGATATACTGAAATCAGTCTTACTCACCCAAGGCCTGCCAGCGTCAAAATGGGAATTAAGCAAAGCTCTGAAGTAAAGGAAAATATTCTAAACTATTTTAAAGCATCGGGGACATTTTGGTTATAAGCTAATAATTAAAAGGAACGAAAATTCTTGTACAAAACTGCATGATCACAGTGCAAATTAGAAATAGCCTTCAAATAGAGATGAGATGGGGAGGCGTTTTCGGGACGTGGAGTTGTCCTGGATGGTGCTTCACGGTCCCCCCAGGGCCCACTGGATGGAACGTGGGAGAGTGTGGGCCATGATGTGGACCATTGACTATGGGGTGCAGCGATGCTCAGAGATGTACTTACCAGGTGCAATGGATGTGTCACCATGATGGGAGAGAGTGCTGCTGTGGGGGGAGTGGGGGGTGGGGGTGGTGGGGTTGAACGGGACCTCATATTTTTTTAATGTAATATTTTTAAAAATAATAATATTAAAAAAAAAAAGAAATAGCCTTCAAATAAATCTTTTAAATGTTATTTTAGTTAATTTTCTGAAAGAATGAAAGTTCCAAGTAACTTTGTGTTTGTGTCTATCTGTGTCTGCCTATTTTCTCAGTGCATAAATGCATTCATACATCAGGATGGTAATATCAAATTAACAAATAAAAATTGTTTTTTATTTAAAAAAAATTTTTTTAATGTCATGATTTGGAGGCATCCTTCCCCTTTCTTGCCAGCATATAAGACAATGGTGTGTTTTATAATGAGACATCTTAGATTTGATGAAATATTGTAACATTAAAATGGCATTTATGTGATTTATTTTCCATTTTGTTTGTGAACATGATTCAGTAGAAAACAGGTAAACGTAATTCCCAGTACAAAGTCAAAAGAGCACAGTGGGTATTTAGCTCATTGGTTGAATGCCTGCTTCACATGTACGAGGTCCCAGGTTCTTAAAATTTTTTAATGTTAAAAATGTTAAAAATCAAATTGTGTTTATATATCAATAAGTATTCCTGGAGTCCAAATTAGGCTGAGTAGGATGGAAGAGTCATACAGAAATCCGAATATGGAACTATTGGGAAAGGGGAAAAGAATTTCCTGAGCTTTCTGACCTACCCACCTGGAGGGGCTTCTCTTTGTAAGAGCCATGAGGTGTGACAGATTAAAACTCTTCTAGTCTGGGAATTAAACATCAGCTTGTCCTGTAATTCCCCAGTTTAAACCTTTAAACTGCCTTAAAAGTGTGGTTAATAATTCCGCTACCACGCACACCTCAGCAGAGTCCCAGAGACAGCTAAAGTAGATGCAAGCGTAGGTATTGGTTCTTCTGAGGGCTACAGAGACCCACAGGTTCTATGGTCATGGCAGATGGAGTTCAGTGCCGTGTCATTTGGCTTTACTTTGGAGTTTGTGTTCCTGAGTGTTATGGAGTTGGACTCAGATGTGATCTTTGTTCACAAGCCTCTCCTGTCACTTTTACTGGACCTGTGGTTGGTGCTGGGGTTTAGCGTATACTCAGGGGACCTGAATCTCTGAACTGTCCATGTGAGAGCCAGGCCCTGAGCCTTAACAGACTTGCAACTCCTACCTTCTGGTTTATTGGACTTACCCCAGCCAGCTAACATGGAGGTGAAGAAGGTCAACCACCACACCAGGGAGCCAAGAGTGCCTACAACTGCAAACAGGAGAATTGCATCCATCATCCATGTGGAAACTAAGCTCCCTCTCAATATAGATGTGGAGTGGACATAACCATTCCAGGGTCCACAGGATGGAGGAGTAGAGTATGGATTAGAGTGGACTTACAAACTATTGTGGTTAGTAATCAAAGAAAATGAGGCACTGATGTGGAGAAAGTGTCCATGGTGGCTGCTGAGGGTAGGGAGTGGGAAGAAGAGATGTGATGTGGGGGTATTTCCAGGACTTGGAGCTGTCCTAGGTGGTACTGCAGGGACAGTTACTGGACATTGTATGTCCTCCCATGGCCCACTGGGTGGACTGGGGGAGAGTAAACTGTAATGTGGACCATTGACCATGTGGTGCAGCAGTGCTCAGAGATGTAGTCACCAAGTGCAATGAATGTCCCATGATGATGGAGGAGGTTGTTGTTGTGGGAGTGGCGTGGGGTGGGGGGCATATAGTGACCTCATATTTTTTTCATGTAACATTAAAAAAAATAAAGACAAAAAAATAATTCTATTACCAAATTTTAGTAAGTCCTAAAAGTTTGGTCCTTGAAAGCTATGAAAAGATCTTTTCTAAATTAACAAATTAAGCAATTATAATATATTCTAGAACCTAGCGGTCAGTGTGCTTTTACAATTTGTTTAGAATTTTAGTATAGAAAAAGTGTTAGCCACCTATAAAGGAAGGAAAATGAACATTCTTTGTATTAACTGTAATGGTTTCCATTTAGCTTGGGGCATTACACCTCCCCACAGAATACCAAGTAAATATTGACCACATAAGGCAGAGCTTGCTCCCTGCCTAGAGGAGCCCGCACCCAATCTTAGTACTTCTTTCTCTCGCATTTCTCAGCAAGCTGTTCTTTCCCCCAGTTCCCAAATAAATTTTTTACTGGCGTTTAACTAAAAAAATAAGATGTCTGGAGGTTTGTTCAAGTGAGAAAGAACAGACTGGGGAATTTAGAACTTGACCATTTAGGAAATTTCACTATGCATCTTCTCCACTCCCTTCTGGGGCTGAGTGAAAGTGGTTTCCCACCTCCATTTCTCCCCATTCCTGCACTGACACTTCCCTGCTCTCTGGACCTTACATTTCCAATCCTGCCAGCTTTGAATCTACATAACCCCACCATCATGGAGCCCTGGGTAAATCCCAAGTCCTGCTCTAACTCTTAAGAGCCTCAACTCAGCAAATTCAGAACAGGGCCCATGTAATGTCCAGTTCAGAGCTCAGCTTCTTCCATCATCTGAGCTACCCTACTGCTCATGAAACTACTTCAGGGCAAGAAGCCCCTGTGCCCACTGTGGATTGGGATGAACCAGCTGCAGACCTCTGGCAAGGCCCTTTCCCTGCCTAAACTGCTGCTTTATCTGAGGACTTTCTAAAAAGCAATGTTGTGGCTGAAGTGTTGGGAGTGGGTTGGGGTTCAAATCCCAGCTCTGCGGTCTTGTCAAGTGACTCAACCAGAGCTTGCTTCCCAGCTTGTAAAATGCAGAGAATGCATCCCTGAGTTAAGCTCTCCTGAGGCCTCCATTGGGTTAGAGGGTCATAGGCTTCCCACGTTGGCTGCAGCCTCTTCTTCAGACCTGTTCCAGACTCAAAAATATAGGTGGGTTTACTGTAGTGAGGCCCTCCCACTCCAGTTCTGGGATTGGGGTATAAGCAGTAGCAGGAGCACTTTAGAGTGATTTTACCCGGGGTCGGGGGGGTGGGGTGGGGTGGGGAAGGGCCCAGTGAAGGGATCTCAACTCAATGCAAGGTGAGGCTCACCTGGAACCCCAGCCTGCCCTCTCCATAGGCAGTTACTGCTAGCACCCCACCCAATATGCCAGATGGCATAACCTGCCAGGCTTGCTGATGACTCCTTGTCCCGAACCAGCGGGGGCAGAATCGAGGGGCCTGTGGGGAAGAAGTGGGGGCAGGAGACAAGAATGGAGGCAAGACAGGATTCTGATCAAGCCTCGTTTATTGGGGGTAGGGCATTGGAATTTATACTGAGGGAAGGGAGCGTGTCCATAGGTGATAGGCTGGTCTTGTGGGTAGCAGGCGTCCAAGGAGAGGATTGGCTGAAAGTTCGCACCGGATCTGCAGTTTCACGCCTTGCGCATGCGTGCAGCTGCGGAAAGGGGAGAACAGAGGAGGACGTGGCAGGACAGGGCTGTAGTAGTAGTGAAATCCGCCATGTTGTAGGAGGCTGTAAATAGGTTTCACAGCAAGTGGCTCCCCCCAACTCCTGACTGGTAAAGTATAAAGTGTTTATACTGGTAAAGTATACAGTGTTCCCATGAGGGAAAGCACTGCACTGCAACCAGGGTGCTGTGTACTTATTAACCACAAAAACAAGAGTCCTGCACAAAACACCTGCATTCTCATGACAGGTTTGGTTTATATACAAAGAACCACACCAATGAACGGTTTTTTCATTTTTATTATCATCAGAATGTTGGCAATTTTAAACAAGGCTTCTCCAAACATTAGCAGTGTGGAATACCTAAGAATTAAAGACAATGCAGTTACATTAACATCTAAGATCTGCGTAGTTCTAAGCTATTTTACTGCTATCTTCCCTCGCCCAACTGCAGACTCCAGCACCTAAGAAAAGGTAAAGAGGAGGCCCACTGGGCAGAGGTCATAGTCAAGCAAAGACGCCACAGGGATTTGAACCCCGTCCTGGAAACCAGGAGTGCCAACCACCAGCATCTTTTGCTTTTTTTGTGTAAAGCTAAGAAAGGCCAAAAAGCAAAACCTGAGAAAACAAAAAACTTTTGTTTTCTCAGGAAAAGAAAAACCTTTACAACCCTACTGAAGAGCACTGGAGAATCTGCTTCAGCTAAGATGCTAGCTTGATCAAGTCTGTTATATTCACCTGAAAAAGTCTTAGCAGAGAGATTTGCAACCCCACCCCAACAGGCCTCAACAACTATTAGCATGCCTTTCCTCTTAGAAGTTTTGCATACCCATCCCAACATTAGGGTTCTTAAAAAACATGTTATTTCTGTTTACTGGTTTAAGTTGGTTTTAGTCACTGGATAATAGTGCTAGATGTAGAAAAGACCTTAGAGCTATTACACTGTGGTTGTAATACCTGTTTTCTGTTAACCTTTTCTAGTAGTGCAACCCACCGAACACATCGGCACGTTACCTTGAAATCGATTAGGGACCATGCCCACAAGGATCCAAGCTACCAGCTGCTTCGAGGTGAGGGGTGAAGGGTCTGCGCTAGGCCAAAGGCTGGGGATGGCGATGTGGCAGAGAAGTCACTTGTGGGGAGACCTTGCTTTTAACAGGTTTCTGGAAAAGCTAGGGAAAACTGGTTGCCCGCTTTCCCCCTTTACCTCCCCTTCAAGCATGGCTTGAGGTTTGGGCTTTGAGAGCTGCTCTAAAAACAGCAGATTTAAGAAATCAAGACAGCCCCGGGGTACAAGAGGCACTCAAGCACTCCACCTGGAAACAGCCTCCATGAGGGTCTGCAGAGGGTGTTGACAAGGCCAAGTCCTCTTTTTTAAGAGGCTTCATAAGGCTGACCTTATAAGGTTTTTAGTGACCTTAGTATAATAGCGCTTTGATGTCTCTCTTGCCACTGGAAGGCTCCATGGTTGTCCTACTTAAGCCTTCGGTGCCTTTTGTGAGGGATACCTGAAAAATCTTAAAAAAAGGCTTAGCGCCCACCTCACCCCTCCACCCCCCACTGCCAACATACAACTTGCTCACATGCTAATTACTCCAGCATAAAGCTGAAAAAGTCTAATTTAACATTTACCCATAACTCATCTATTTGTAGGTAAAGACAGAAAAAGCTTGTTCACCTGTTGTCCTCATTTTGTCCACTGGTGAATTCAACTGGATGCTCCTTCTATAAGTCTGAAGAATACCATCTGAAAGAACTAGTGGTTCCCAATCCCCACATTGAAAATGGAATGTTTGGTGATTTTATTTAAAGTAAGTTAAACTATTTTTTTCCTTACTGGGTCTGGCTTTTCTGGCCCTTCGCATACCGTCTGCTGTTTTGACTGTTCCTGCATGTAAGAATTAAGACCAAGGGAGGGAAGAGAGAAACCCACAAAAAAAAACAGTGCACTACTACCACTGAACTGTTAAAACATTTTTTTTTTTTTCCACTTGCCAACTTTCTTGAAGACGTGCTTGTTTGGAATTTATTTCTTGTCACTGATTTTTAAGGTTGCATCTGGAAAAGACTAAAGGCTTCAGTGCCCTCCCCACCCCCTTACCAGAAGGGTAACAAAAAGCATTTTACCTAAAGCAGCACAGCACAACGTACTTGGTTTCAATCACAAACATGACTGTTTAAAAACTCCAGAAATTTCCTCAACACTCAGACTTTATCACTCAGCTGGATTTTCCTTCAACAATCACTATCCAAGCATTGGGGGAAATAACTTTTACTCAGACTCCAGGCGTTTCACAATGCATTCTAATAGCAGCAGGTGAGAACAGTACTGCGTATTACTTGCCAACAGAATAGACAGACCTGAGGTCAAGACAACTGCATCTGTGTAGTCTGTAGGAAAAAAAAGCTAAAAACAAGTAAGCCCCACCCCCTCCTCCCTTCCCTCCAAATTCAGGGGGAAAAAATTACTTGAGTATGCTGATAAACTCACTGCAAGGTCTCATACACTCACTAGAACAGAAGGAAGAGCCAAGCGCTTATATGCAAGTCAAAATCCTGAACAGCTTCATGAAGGATGAAATGAAGCCTCTGCAAAGGAAAATTCTTTAAAAACCCACATGCCCACCCCCCAAAGCCTATGGAAGGTCAGTAATGTGAACATTGATTGGCTAACACTAGATGAAATGATTCTAAGCATTTATGGTTAACATGCAAACTTTGGAAATGTAAAAACTACTTTATAATCATTAAGTTTTAGCCACTGTCAAGTTAACAGCCCTCTTGACTTTCTGGAAATAAAATGTGTAGTTACCTGTTACTGATCATAATCTCCCACCTGTCTAAGAGGTAATTTATTCCTTATTTAGAGGGCCTCTATTGCCATGTGCCTGGAATTATTAAATGCTCCTCACTTTACGAAGAATAAAGGTTTGTCTTTCCTGCCTTAAAAAAGTTTAAAATCCTTCTTCCGCTCAATTCCTGATCTTGTCCATTAATGTGCTCGCAGACAAAGTTTCTGAAAGATTAGAGAAGAATGCCCCCCAAGATTGCCCAACACTAACTACAAACATTTTATTTAAATAAGGAGACAGCTTTCTAAAAGCATACAACATTCTCTAATAAAGTTTTATTTTCAATGATTTAATGGTTTTCTGCACACTATACAATGCAAAACACTTCAATTTTAGCAAGATTAACACATGTCATTTTTAACAGCACATTATGCTATCTTCAGATTCAATGCTCAACATTTCCCTTTTCTTAAGCACTACACCTTGTTTAAATATTAAGGCACTAACTACTCTCTAGAGGCTTTTGAGGAAACTTACTTGCCTCTGAGTGAGGTATGCTAATGCCATCATGGAAGGCCACAGGCACAAGTCCTACCTAATTAAAAGGCTGGATGGGAAAATCCCTCACAATCCTGGAACCCCCTAGAGCAAAGGGGTCAGGACAAAGTGCCTGGTTTAAGACTTAAGACCTTCACAACTCAAATAAAAATAGGCACTTATCCCTAACATGCAATACTCCAGATGCAATTTAAACTTATCTGTTAACAGCTGCCTGCTGTTTTCTGCTCCCAGATGAATTGAAGCAACTCTTCTGATAGAGAAACCTGTCTGAGGCAAACGAAAGATTGGCACACAGCACAGCCTCCTCTCAATCCACTTGATCCCACTCATTTCTGAATTATCTCAGCTTCTTTTAATCCAGGATTAGCGTAGTAAATCATTTTCATTTTTCTTTTATATTCTGCTTTTGTAAAAGCAGTATTTGAGATGGACATTTGATCTTCATTTTTAAGTGTTTCATCAATTCAAGAGCTTGGGAAGTCAAGCCATGACTTTAAAATAGTAGATTCCATAACTTTAAATTGGTAGCTTTCTTTGCTTATTTATTTATTTTGCACATGCAGACAGATATATTCTGTGTTCATCAGTAGTAAGCATCTCAGGGTTATGCTCTTTCCCCAATGAAGACATGAAAGATAAACTTTTCTGCCTTTACTTATCATTCACCAAGGAGCTGTTCCCTCTGCATCTAGGCCATCATACTGCAAAGCTGGTTATGACTCAAGATGATATCTGAAAAAAGTCTACAGAAAAAAAAAGGTTTCCCCTCCCTCACCAACAAAAGCCCACCCTTTAAGACAGTGTTAGGTAATTAAGATGCAAATTTAATCACAATTTACAGTTGAAAGCATACCTTTAACTTATTTGTAGTCATACAAAGGATGTTTTCCTACACTAAAAACTTGCTTACACGCAACTGAAAATAGGGATCTTACTTGATAATATAAAAGCTACCATCAGAAGAAATCCCTTCACGATCATTAAGCCACTTCCTCTGCTCTGAAGTTCCTATAGTAGTATTAAGTTATATTAAATCACCTGAAAAAAATTCCAAAGAGAACCACACTGCCGCATCCAAACAAGTTTAGCATTTTAAAAAATTCCCAAGAATAGCGAATTGAATTAAGTCAGCCCGAATTGAATTAAGTCAGCCCGCTGGGCAAGACCAACCCCCAGTCCATCACTTCAATCCCCCAGCCCGACAATAAGGGGGAAAATAACCATACCAAAATTATGGTTTACTTCCTCGCCCAAACGAATGCACTGGTACACCCAATGCAATATTACTTGAACGTTCTCACTGCCCAATTCAAACTTAAGAAAAGCAAAATCTATAGACCATTGGAGTTACTTGCCAACTTGGAAGTTGAGATTTCTTTAGTTTTTCCATCCTAAGTATTTAAATTCTCTGGCATGAGTTATCTGAAATCATAAACTAAACAATTACCTAAACCCCACCCACCCAAACCCAACCATAACAGACAACTGTCAACTACTAAATGCCAAATTTCACCCCTCCCCTTTACCCAAAAAATATATATACATATATTTTAAAAGTCACATTTGAAAACTTAACTTCAACATTTGGCCTAGCCAAGCTCTTCTGAAGTTCTCCTGAGATGACTGTATATGAACCAAAGCTGCACTGTGCTGTACTTTTCAGCTTCAACTGGGAATACTCTTCCAAGGAAAAAAGCAGCTCCAATCCCTGGAGGTGTTCGTGCCAACAGCATAGCAGTGCAATCCTTCTCTAACCCAGTTTGTCAACAGTACTATTATCTGTGGAAAATCTTAGAAAAAACATTTTCTCCCCCACCCCCTTCTTGTTCCCTGTTAAGACCACCCCAACACACTTCAAGTAAAAACAGTTAAGTTCAAGGGGTTAAGTATTTTAAAAATCTGAGGGGGGTGTGGGATAACTACCAGCCATTTCTCCAATGGACACGGCTCCTCCAGACCTCAAAGTGAGAGCTACTGGCGCTCTAGAGATTCTAGAAACTGTGAGCCTGTGGCGTTCAGATTATCCTGATAACTGGACTTTCGTTTGTTATCTGGAATCACTTGCCTTTGGGACTCTAGCAGACCTAAGGGGAAAAGAACTCAAAACATATTTTCCCCCACCCCACAGAAATTAACTTTCCCCCCCACTGTTTACACACCCCGAACTCCGGTTTATAGTATTTTATCAGGGTGAGGATGGAGAAAAACAAGTCATCTATATACAAAACTAGAATGCTTCGTGATCATTACCCCAAGCTAAATAAAAACCGCTTACAAACTGCTGAAATGGTGTCAAGCTCGGTTCTACCCTTTGATTTCTAAATTTGATTAAAGAAAAAAAACTTGCCATCTACCACTCCTCCGGGGCTTGGCAGTCTGCCCTCAAAAGCTTCTGACAAGGTGAATGAGAAAATAAGCCTGAAAAAGAGAAACCTACGACACCCGGCAATCGGCCTACACCCCCCTAAGTCCCCTTTCAGCACAGGCACACAACGCCCCCATCGCCATCAGGAAGACATTCAGGTGATGCACGTTACCAAACTGAGCCTCAACACCACGCCGACCCGGGAGCAGGGCGCTCGGCCCGCACTGGCTCTGCGCTGCCTGGCGCGCCGGGCTAGGAGCCCTATCTAGGTCGCAGCGCCGCTCCGCTCCTTCCGCGTCACCGCCGGCGGCGAGGCGCCTCCTTCTTCCTAGCTTCCTCGCACCGCACTGGCTCCCGGGCTCCTGCTCCCCACGCGGCCGCGCACCGCCGCCGGCTCCTCGGGCCTAGCCGCCCCCACGGCTCCTCTCCTCGATCCCGGCTTCCTAGCTCCTCCGAGGCCACCGCCGCGCCGCGCCAGCTCCACTCAACGCTAGTCCTCGGGCTCTGACCCTCCGCTCAGCTCAAAGTCCACGCGAGCACGCCCGCCGGCCTCCATCCTCGGCTGGATCCCACGATCAGAGTCCTTAAAACTGCTCAAAATTCACTAGGCTACTGCACTGAGGGCTTCAGAACTCTTCTAACTCGTCCAAACACACACGGCCTTGGCTTAGTTATCTCCGTCCCTTCAGTAGCTTTCTGCCTTGGTTTTTAACTATTTCCCCTTCTAGCTTCCGGATCTTCTAAGTCGGCCTTGGTCTAGAGTAGCTTAAACACCCTCATCTTAAATCCTTCACAAGAAATTCAACGGATGGGCTTTTTTTTTTTTTTTTAAGTATAAAGGAAATCCTGGTCACTAATCGTTTCCACTTCTTACTGCTAAACTTGTCTTCCTCCAATTTCCCGGCTTTAAACTTTTCTCTATTTTGCCTTCCATCTTGAACCCTACAGCTGCCCTAGCGTTTCTTCCGATTACCTCTCCTGGACAACATTTTCATCCTATTTCTGTCTTCTAGTTTTCTACTGTTCGTATACTTGGCACTTGTAGCTTGTTTCCTGATTTAAAAATTCTTCTACTCCCTTCTTAAAACCTTCTAGTTTTTCTACGTTTTTCTTCATCTTCTCGTGCTTGTCTTCCGAGATCTCCACTTCAAATTTCTACTTTCTCCAAATTCCTTTTCCTACTACTCCTAATTAGTCTTTCCTATTTTTCCATCTTTGCAAGCATCGCCTTAAGAACGATTTCAAGCGACGCAATCTTTACTACGCCACCATCTTGAAGTCTGTTCTCTCAGTCACCTTCAACTTAGGCTTTTTAAAAAGCCTGCCTTCCAATTTTTATCACCTACAGCTTGACTTTCAAGCATAAAATCACCTTTTTAAAGCTTAATCTAAAGACTAGCCCTTCAGCTTAAGCCCTTCGATTCTGGACTTGCAATCCTGCCTTCGGCATTTTTTTCTTTAAATGGACATTTACTCCATTTAGAAGCTGCATCTCAACCTCCATCAGGACCTACAAATCCTTTTTCTTTTTTTTCTCAAACTTAAGCCTCCATACCTTTTCCTTAAGCAAATTAGCTGCCTATGAAACAAACGCTAAGCAACATTTTCAAATTTTTCGTTATTTAGTCCCTCAGCTATACACCTCTATCCTGTCTTTAAAGAATTCCCTTAATTTTCTATCTTCATCCTTCACATGGAAACTTATCTGGAGGATCCGCTAAACCTCCCACGGACCAGACTGCTTCTAAGCTCGCTGTCTGAATGCCTGCTGCAGGGTCCCGCAGAGGTGTATTTATAGGCCAAGGACGACTCACACCCGCCGGAACCCGCAACACTCCGCCGCCTTTGTGAGAGAAGCAAAAATAGTCCCCGGAAGGGGTAAAAATAAGCTTCCCGTTTTCACGATTTTCACTTTTCCCTTAACAATTGCTTGCAAGCTACATATGCAGAAACACGGAAGACTTACCACCAAACTCAAGTTGGGTAAGAAAAAAAAGTGAAAGTCACGTTCAAACGGGTTATCACCTCACAGCAACTCGGGACTAAGACTTGGGAACTTAAGAGTCCTTTAAGTCCCTTTTGTGCTTTCTTGGAGTACAATAGGTGCCTACGACCACAGCTTTGTGAGGGAAGGCGAAAAGGGGTTTGCCGACGGCCTTGGTCGCCACTACGTAGCTCAGCCAGCTTCGCCACAGCCAGCCGCCGCCATCTTGGGAGCGGCCAGTTGAAAATGGCGGCGCTTCCCCCAAACGACCCGCATTCCTGCAGGCTGAGGTCCACGGCGCCCTTTGGTTGCCCTTCTGTTGATTTAGCGGCGGCCACCGTATTCAGGGCCAAAGGCGGGGGCTCCCAGACATTGGGGGCGTCTCTGTGGGGCTTACCTAACCGTGAGAGCGCCTTGGTTTTTACTGTTTTCTGCTTTTGTAGCCAATAAATGCTGGTTCGAATCCTGTGTTCCCCCGCGGACATTTTTATCAGAGGAACAGACTTAATTCCTCGGAAACGGGAGCCTTTATTAAACTTCCAAGTCCGCCCTAGAAACCAAGTTTTTATTACATATTTCCTATACTTTGCTGTATGTTTCCCCCGCCCCCCGGAAGCGAGCCCCGGGCGACACAGCGGCCTCGGGCAGCCCGCACGGGCGTGTGTTCTCCAACGTGCGTGACAGCTGTCGAGGGGTTTGCTTTTGGTTTCAGAGTCTGCGGCATCTGTTTCCACTCCCACCTGAGGCCTTTGTTCACTGGCGCAGGAAGGGGTCGGGGAGCGCCTTTCCGAGCCCCACACCCTTTTATGCCCAGTTCGGGTAGTTGTGCAATTCCCTCCCTGAGAGGAGAGCTACGCCAAGCCCCGGAGGCCTGGGAACGTGCAGCCAGCTGCGTCTCCCGTGCGCCCAGGGCACCCCGGATCCCGGAGGCGGCAGAGCGACCCTGCCTGCGGGCTAAAGGCGGGTGGGCGTCTTCTGGTGACAGCGCCAGAGGCGTCTCAACCCGCGTTTCCACGCGAGCACAGAGCGAGGTCGGCGGAGCCGCCACACCGGCTCTGTTCCCCCAGCCGCCGGGAGGGCGTGTTCTGAAGCCCAGTTCTGAGGGACCTGAGGCCTCGGGGACAAAGGCTTGGGGACCAGAGGGGGAGGGGTGCCGCGCAAAAGCAGCGTCCCTTGTCCGCGCCTCCCCGGCTCCGCGCAGGGATACGCGCGCTGTGAGCTGCCGGCTCGCGGGCTGGCGCCGCCGGTTCTAACCGGCTCTAGCCGGTCTGGGCCGCCTCTGGGAGCGAGGGCGGTTGGCGCAGTGCGTCACTGCGCATGCGCGCCCTGCCCCCAGCGCCTGGGCCCTCTCGAGAGAAGTTCCTGGGGGAGGGGGCGACAGGGCTCTGGGGGGAGGGGGCGGGGTCTCGGCCGCCCCTCGGCTTCTTTGCTAACCCTTTCAGCCCACGTCGATCTTCCTTTCCTTCCTCTTTCCTGGTCGTTACCATTTTCTCCTTATTGTCCTAAAGCCAACCATTTATTAAAAACTAGTGTATGATGCCCTTGTAATTATCAAATGCTTTATTGTAACATTTATTTTAAGTCCCTATCAGGTTTTATTAGTCTAGATTCTCAAGGCAGAAGGGGTCTGGCCCTAACAGCTACTTCCTTTCTCTGAAAGGGAACAACGTTAATGGAGACCTCCAGGGCCCCCCGGAGTTAACTGCCTGAAGCCAGGAGCCAAGGATAGGATGGCGGCACCCCCTCAACCCCTTACCTCACCCTCAGGGTTTTATTCTGGTCCCTTTAGGGTGGCTCTCTCTTTAGGCGGTAAATTCTAAGAGGGGAAGCTAGAGTTTAGCTACGCCTTATAGGTTAGGGTAGCAGCTAAATCGTGACAGGAATTTTACAAAGCTGACTCTCTGGCCTGAGTCAGGAGCACTGGGTAGTTTTTGCTACTTTAGTGCCCCACCTCCTCTGGGCCTCACCAGGAGCCCTGAAATCTTCCACGTCTCTTCCCACCCCTTTGATTACTGTATTTTAAAGAATTTGCATCATCGCTTCTTTCAACTAGTCCCCTCATTTTACAGGAATAAAGCAGGACCAGTTTAAGCAGCTATTCTAAATTGGCCTTGAAAAAGCCGCGTTCTTTGTTTTCGATTTTTTTTTTCAAGCTTTAAGAGTGGAATATTACTGAGAAGCAGAAGTTTCATTTTCTTTCCTGAAGACACAATTTTGATGTTTACTCTGGGATCAGAAAAATTTTGATTGTATGTTAGCACAGGAAGGAGGAAGAAACTGAAGTTAGGTCACCTCATTTTACAAATGGAGTTTTGGAAGCCTGGGGTGTGGGCAGCTGCGGGCCTCCGGGAGGGTCGAAGGAGGGGCAGCGCCGGCTGCCAATACTGGGCGGAAAGGAGACGGGGACACTGGGGAATTTGTGATTTGCCTAAAATAAGACTCACCTAATTAGGGCCAGAGCCTATTCTTGAATCCCAAGGTTGTTGACTTCCTGCTGCCTCCTCCCTCTCCCACTGCCCAGCTGCTGCTGCCATCTCCCAGGGCCTCTGAGTACTGTCCTCATCCTCCCTGTCTGTAGTTGTCTTACGGGCTGGGGGAAGATCTAGGACCCCACCCCACCCCCCAAGCTATCCGTACTCTCCCTCCCTAAAGTGCTTTAACTAGTTGTCTGTTGCTGGATTACTCATTTCTATTCCCTTTACAGATTACAGCGTTTTTCTTATATAATTAGAAAGTCTGTAATATTTGGGTGATTCTCCCTGGGTTTGGGGTAAGAAAAAGAAGATTTAAGTGAAGTTCAGTAGTCTGGGATCTTTTTTTCCTTGTCAAAACAGATTGCTTGGCAAAGGCCAGAGAGAATATTCTAATTTCTCTCCTAGTTGGTAAGTAAATATTTTAGAGGAGATTATAGACATTAATCTATATTTTATTGTTTAAAATATAGCCCAAACATTTATTCCATCTTTCATAGTTATTGCTTCACAAAACAGTCTCTGGCTGTCTCAAATATTCTGAATTCCTTACTCCTCCTCTTTGTAGATGCTCTCCTTTTCGGGAAATCCTCTTTAAAAGACTAAAATTGCCACATTCTTTGGTTAGATTAATAATGCATTTGATTACAATGGATGTATCATGATGATGGGAGAGAGTGTTGCTGTGGGGGGAGTGGGGGGCGGGGGCGGTGGGGTTGAATGGGACCTCATATATATTTTTTAATGTAATTAAAAAATAATAATAATAAATAAATATTTTAAAAAAATAATGCATTTGATTATGTACCCTTTTCTCCTCTCAACTCTTTGAGGTAAAGAGCTTTTTAATATAAAACTCAGTGTTTTCAAAATAAATGTCCTCTTTTCTGTGGCCTGCACCCGTGTTCCTTTTAATCTCATAATGTCCCACCAGTACTTCCATATCCTGTTTATTCCCCTCCACCTCAGACTCAAACCTAGTCTTCATTTGGGCCTAAGGACACAAATTTGAGAGGGCAATCCACTTTAGCTGGGTATATCATGTTCCCTACTCCTGCCCTCAAAAAAGCCCAGGCTTAAAATAGGAGGCCCTCAGTTCTGGTCACTGGCACTGGCTCCTTGGACAGCCATGTGACATTGGGCACCCACCCAAATAACTGCTCAGTGGCAAATTCCTTACACATAAAATGAAGGGATTAGATGAAGGAAGTGATGATGCTAGTTCTATAAAATGCAGTAAACAAAGGGGTGGGAAGAGAAGTGGAAGATTTTAGGACTTCTGGCCATGGCCTCAAGAAGAAAAGGTGCAGAAAAGGCAAAATGTAGAAACTGACTTCCAGACATGCTGTCAGGAGACCCTCCCTAACCCTCCTGACTCACACCCAAAAATTCAACAACAAAAAAGCCAGAATCCACTCCACCCCTTTCCTTTTTAAGTAAGCCAGGCTAGTGGGAAGAGAAGCTTTAGACACACATTTAACTTATAGCCCTGGGGTCCAGAGCCCTATCAGGAAGAGTCCTTAGCTGTGTCTGTATTCCCCTAGGTCACTTTTGTTAGATTTTATCTAATTCTGTGAAACTAGAAGATTGCTCTGGAACTGCAGGTCAGAAATGAAAGAAGGGGAGTCCCAAGAAAACAATTTTCTTGTTTTAGAAGGACTCTAGGAATGGCTCCCTCATCTTTGCAAAGCAGCGAGCTCCTGTGGCAGGAAAGCCCAGAGGTGATGCAGCTTAGAGCTCCATTATACAGAGAGAGAGCGCTTTATTTTCTAGAGGATTTGGGCAGCTGCAAATTTCCCTGGGGGGCGGGGGGAGTCTAAAACCAACCTTTGAAACCCACCAGACACACCCATTACCACACAGACAGTTGAGGGCAAGTCCAGGGAGAACAAGTTACAAAACTAGAGTGACTGCGTCATCGATCTGCCCTTCCCCAAAGCCCTGTCAGAAACAGGCAGCCCATCGCAGCACTGAAATCACAGGGCAGAAGAGTGCGGGAAAGGAGTCTTTCTTATCTTCCTGATAGAAGTAACCAACTTCTAAACTTACGTTTTAGAGGAAAGATTCCCTTCCTCCCGCGCATACAGCTGCCTCTTTGGGGGAGGGGAGCAAAGGACACCTTGTCTTGAAAGAGCTATTCCCCGACCCCAGCCCGCAAAACAGGGCTCTCCTGAGGAACTGCTTTGGCTCTATCACTCCCCAGGCCAAGAACTCTATCAGCCCCTCAGTGGCTTCATCCCACTGATTCTAGACCTTCCTTCCTTAGGCTGTCTACCCCCCACACCAGCCCCATTCCCCCAACATGCGAAGTAACTGCCCTTGGCCTTTCTAGTTAATTTCTTCAGAAATGTCCACTTTCTGGCCCCTCTTCTCTGGGGCCTAGTTAGGCTTTGGTGGACACTTTCCATTGACCTTCTGTCCCTCAGCAGAAGAACAGTCTACCATGCTTTCCTCAGCCCCTCCATTGTACTGGTGGGACTGCAGGGCAATATATATCCAGTGGACTTCTGTATTTTAAATAGCACTTACGGAGTTCTGTGCTAAGCACTTTCCATGCATTCTCTCCATTCTCTCCTCACGACAACCCTATGAAGGAGGTGCTACTGTTATCCCCATTAAACAGATGAGAAACAGACTTTATGGTATCTGATTGTCTTGGTATCACTGTGCCTGGCACACAACAGAAGTTCCATACATGTCGTTTGAATAATGAGTAGATGAATGAATTGGAATAGTATCTCTTTTGAAATTAGAACATACACATTAATCAGAATCATTAAAAGAATCTTGTGGTGGGGAAGCAGATGTGGCTCAATCAACTGGGCTCCCATCTACCATACGGGAGGCCCTGGGTTTGCGTCCCAGGGCCTCCTTGTGAAGGCACGCTGGCCCGCGCCTGCAGAGAGCCGATGGCCTGTGCCCGCGGAAAGCTGGTGCAGCAAGATGACACAACAAAGGGAGACAAGAAGACACAGAAGAATGCGCAGCAAATGGACACAGAGCAGACAGCAAGCAAGTGGCAAGGGGGGGATATATGAAAATAAATCTTAAAAAAAAAGAACCTTGTGGTGGATGCTCGGTAAGTGCAGCATGGCTGACGCCAGCCTGGGAGGGGGTGTGTGAAAGGACACTGATGCCCCAAATGTCCAGTCCATACATACTGCGTGTGTGGGAATGTGACAGGTGTGAGGTCTTTAGCAGGTGGTTGTTTAAGTATTGGAGGGTGTTAGGAAGATGAAATGGTTGCAGACAATTTGATGTGCTTCAATAGGAACAAAACAGATTTAGAGTTGCCAAAAATGCAATTGTGCATCAGGATGGAGAAAAATTGTGTTACATTGCATTGAAGGGCAAACTGGGAACTGCTTCCCTCTGAAGAACTTCTAGACAGGCTGCGATCCCACAGAGGCAGCAGAGAAAACCCAAAGGCCGCCTTAAATGTCCATGGAGCTCCAACTGGGCATCAGCCTCCAGAATGGAGGGCAGCCAGCTGAAGGCTCAGGCCTGGTTGTCATTCCGCCCAGTCTGAATCACAGAAGGAGGTGCTGCGTCTAGCCCTCAGTTACCCTGGGCCTCTGTGGTTACTCACCCTCTGCAGCCTGCTGAGTGGACTTTCAGAAATGGTCTGAAGCAATAAGAAGGCATTCCAGAGTGCGTTGCATCCACATTCCTGG